>NC_135154.1:12122272-12747272 GCF_050948215.1 Halictus rubicundus
TTCGCAGCTTGGTGTCCTTTTACACGATCCTGCGCAGCCAGCGGTGCTTTCCTAGACGGAACCGAGCGTCGGACGAAGCTGCAGCTGCTGCGAATTTTCTCCGATCGCTGCGGAACTGAATTTCGCGGTAAGAAATAACGTACGCTAATGTAGTCGAACCTCTTCTCGAAAACCTCTGTAAGACGACAATCTTGTTTATCCCGCTCCGCTGGGAAAGCCAGTTCGAAATATAGTTTACTTTAGCTTGAATTATTTAGCACCATGTCCACAGGCATCGTTTTACCTCTGTGATTTGAATTTATAACAACGAAGTCCCTCTAAGTCGAAGCATCTCTATAAGTCGAACTTTATGAATGTATAGCACAGATAGTATAGATTTTGATGTCAAGTAAAAATTGTCGATTGTTGGAAATGGTCGTTAGGTTGAAATGTATAGACTGTATGGACTGCGGATTTTTATGCAAAATAAAAAATAATTGCATTGATTGCAAGACACAGGAGCGAAATAAGAATTTCTTTCTGCTTTTAATTATTTTATTCAGCTAAAACCTCGCTGGTGCTCTTAAATCTTTTTAATATGTCCGCTGCTTTAAATCGTGCTTACCTATTTTTGTCATAAGTGCATAACATCCGCAGTCTATTAATAAGCGAGAGATAATATAGCAATATTTTGAAATTCATCCAACTTCTTCACAGTCTTATTTTTCACCCATCCTTAAGAGCCATAAATGCATAAAATCCACAGTCTAAGTAATCCATATGATGATATTTGTCTTATAATTGTTTGAACAATCGGATTCCTGACAGCGAATGAAGAGTTACACGCAGTCTTTAGTATTACACGTGTTTCTCGGACAGTTCGGAATTTTGAGTGACAGTTTTTCCGTAAGTATCACTATTTTTCAGGTACTTGTGAATCGCACGACTTCTTCCCAATATTTTTGCGATATCCTTCGCTAGAAATTTTTATCTATTCTTGATCGAGCTGAATTCAGTTCCACTCAGCTGTTTTCCATTTTTTTCACATGAGAACATTGGGAATGGAGGTTGAAGAAAATTCTTAGTAGAATGCTACTTGTCACTCGTGCTGTTCGGAGGAGAGAATCATTCAATGAAAAAATCATCCCTCGTTTCAGAGAGAAAGGGAGAGAGAGCGAGGAACGGTTATACATGACGGCGAGGATCGAAACTGTCGGCGCAACAAGTGCATTACCCCTTGGTTGCCAGTTTCTTTGTATCCCACAGCTGTTTCGTCGGTGCATCGGCGGTGCGCAACGGTCCTCGGGGCCCGTGGCGCGCAGAGGAGAGCGGCCCTCTGCGAGATGAGCCAACGACGAAGTATGCTAATGCCTCTCATAAACCTCCGCAACAGGTTCATTTCTTTGAGGAGCCCGGCTGCGAAAATCCACGAAGATATGCATCCGCACGTACGACGATCGTTTGTCACCTGGACACCTGAAAAATCAGGCGGGGCCTGCCCGCGCATGCGGCCCGCCGCAGATTCGTTTTCTTAACGAGGAACAACCCACGGCCCGGCCTCGCGAATCGCAAGCGCGAATTAAACCTGCCGGCTAATTCGACGCGGTTTACATTTCTTCTAAATTTTGCCTAAACCCAGTGCCGAACATTTTCTATACGATCTTGAATTAGGGTAGATCTCGCGGTGGCGGAGAAAGTAGGAATCTATAGCAATTTTACCATATAATAGACGGAAATAAATCATAAGCTCCATTGCATTTCGATTGCACTCGTGTCATTACTTAATGCTCAACTTTTATTCCACTTTTATATCTTTATTTTCTTCACTTCAACAAATAATACCGCTTTCATTGGTTCATAGAATTCTGTGCTTTACGTACAAATTTTTCATCCTGTTTTTAAAACCTACAACATATTACGTACACCGAAGACGCAGTGTAAATACTAGTAGTAATACAGTCACGCTAATTAAATAGTACACTATATACACATTGACCAACTATTAATAATTTTTGACCAGGTTCTGGAATTCATTTCGCTCTTAACATACTCGAGCGAATCGAATATTTCTACAATGCAGAGTAGCATTATGGTAAACTTTGACTTTCCAGTTTCTATTAATTATATTAATTCGATTTTGCGAGAATTTTTGGGACCGGCATTCGACAGTCGAAGTGTTGTCCTAACTGCATACACAGAATGCTGCAAAGTCCCCGTGGTTAAAGAGATCATGCGTGGTTAATGCGACCGTGCAGAAGCCGTTTCGATCTAGAAGATCGAATCGACTTTCTACGCCGGAACAGATACCGAAAACGAACCCTTTCTACACGTAGGATACTTAGACTAATCTAGCAATCAATCTTGGGGCAGGCACGGCCAGAAGCTAACAGCTGCTTTCAGGAGAGTCGGTGACATCATTGAAAAAGGAAGATCACTCCCTTGCAGCATCCCATTTGAAGTAAACGACTGCGCAGCCATGATTTTCCCACCCTTGGATACCACCTTGTCAGTCTCGCACAGCTGCTTACCTTTAATCGCTGGCTCACTCTTATCGAAACCGTCGAACATTGTTTATTCTTCCGTGCATGAGTGATTTTCTCAGTAACCACTAGACCACGCACTATATGCATTTATAGTAATAAAGGCGGACAGAAGAATTTCAGAATATCTGTAATATTATTTTCAAATTTCCGTTGCAGATATTTTATTAGGCTAAGAATAAGTTAATTGGATTTTATTATATATTACAGGATTGTGTATACAGATAAAATATAGTATATAAGCAACATACTTGTCCCCAACACGTACCTACATAGGTGAAGTGTAATTTACACGATATTTGCAGTCACACATTCGCTTTTATTACTTGTTTGGAAAGCTTGAACCCCATATCACGGTGACCCGAAGGACCTGTCTGGCCAGCGTCGGATTATACGCTCGTGTCTCACGGGTCAAGATCATCCTACGACCATTAGTCGGGCCCGTCACCTCATAATCCGTCGACATATGACCCGAACTGACCGGAAGGTAACCCACCGGACATGTACAACGAAGAAACACGTCGTTAAATTCCTGTTTTACTACTTCATGACGACCTAATTACTCGACCACCGATGCTTGTGTCGCCGACGTTTGTCGATACGTGCAAGTAACATGTGTCAAATATACAATCACGATATGCCAATACATGTCGGAATGCATCAACAGACGCGAGATGCACTGAATATTGCATTATTCCCGTCTAAATATTACAATCAACAATTATACAGATAATCGGTGACGTACATTGTTCAAACTAATTTTTAATTCAAAGAACGAGAGTTTGCAATGCAAGAATTTTTGCCATTTTTTGTTTTGTGGTCTTTAATAACGATATTTCAGCGCCCATCTCTTGATGCAATCTATTCTCAATTGTTCCACTATTTTCTTAATCTGCAACAATAGCAAATTAAGCAAGAAGTGCTAATCCGAAAGGAAAAACTGTTAAGTGCTTCTTTTAAATTTTCAAGAATTCTTGCTCGCGTATTTTACCTTTCTATTAACAAAACTCTGCTTTCTGAAACGCGCTCTTCGACAGGTAATATTTTAAAAGGTAAGATTCTCTTGCTCACGAAATATCACCAGTTCAATTTTTTCATCAGCACACCCTTAACATTTTAATAAAATTCAATTGGGAATAGCCCTGTTCCCATGTACAACTCATTCCCCATTGTCGCGCTATCTCGATCAGTAAATCCTGCAAATTAGGCGTGCACGGTTAGGAAGACTCGAAGTTTCTGAAACGCCGTCTTATCGATCAAAAACCAGAACCGGTAGCGGCACATTAATCGCTTCCTGTATATCTTCCGGCGGTATAATCAGCTCGTCATTAGCCACTGTGCACGGCTGGTAATCCGTTGACACATGACACATGACCCTGCTTGACCGAGACGAGTGTCCAGTCCGAGTGACCAGTCGGTCGCGAGCGTGCCGATCCCGTTTCGAGAGACGACCTGTTTCTCGATCTCGGAAACCTTTTCACCCTTCGAACGAGTTGTCCACGCGATCGCGGATGACCTATGACGGGTCCTGACCCGTGAAGAACGACCGTTGACAGAGTTTCCACCTTCCCGGGGCCGCGTCAACCACTTCATCTACCGGCCAGCCAGTCGAACCGGTGATTCGAGAACAGCGTTGTTACAATTTCATCGTGGAATCCTGTTCGACGGCAACCTGCGGGCGCAGAGCGCGTGCTGGGGCCACCGATCGTGATCCACTCGAACACGAAATAAGATCGTTCGGTTGGGTCCGCGGTAGTTTCCGGTTCGGTGGACGACTCCGCCGCGCGACCGGTCCGTGTATCCTGCCGATTATTCGTGTCCCTCGACTTCTGTGACCCGTTGCTCCCACGGGGATGACCCCGGCTACGATGACGAGCGACGCGCTCTTAACTCCTCCGAGTAACCGCCTCTATCGACCGGTGTATCTTGAATTACGCTCGGCCATCAAAATTCGCGATCAAAGATACGGGGATTAGAGTAGTTGCACGGCTCATTCCGATCGTTAATGCTCCTACGACACAGGTACTCGCCATTCGAGATCTTCCGGTTATCGGCTCTCGCCGTAGACCTAATCACTAAATCAATAACTGTTTTAAGCATGTTAGATTTGGGTACAGTCCCTGGCCGAAAAGTCTCGAGGAAATTTTTCAGTTTGGAAAATGAAACGGTTACCTAGATAGGGGTGGCATGGCAGTAAACGTGTTAACCCTTAACGCACCAATGCCGCAAAAAAAAAAAAAAGTAAAATATAAATATTTTTCTTTCTATACTTGATATAAAAATGCGGAGTCCACAGTTTCTCTTCGTATGAAAAATAGCTTGGACCTGGTGGGAAGTAAACTTGAAATACTTCCGGACCATTAAGGGTTAATAATTATACGATTTGCTGCGCGTAATATTCAAAATGTGTAATTTCTCGATCATTTTGAGATTTCCGTGTATCCAATGTGTACTTGTAATTACTACCGAGCTCGGCGGTTGCAATCGAGCAATTGAAACGTGATTATCAATTTACTGTTGCATTCCCGACCGTTTTAGTTACCAAATTGTACGAGATCCACGCCCATTATGAAATCCTGAAATTCCTGCGGATTTTCCCATAGGTATACGTTACCGGTATTTGCATAGGTTTTGGCGTCCGGGTCGACATCCCGTGGAAAAGTAAATCGTCCATTCGAGCTCGGTAGGATTCGCTTTGACAAGCGATTCCAGAGACCATTGGATCGTGATGGCCGCTGTGATACTAGCCCTACATGTTGATGCTATCTGAATTAATACGGTTACTTAAGCTGCTGGAATAAAGCTTCATCAAGATCATTCTTGAAAATATTTCCGAATAATCTGTAAAAATTTCTTCGTATAAATTATTTCGTTTTCCTTTTCATTACATTGCTGTGTAACTGATAGACGACATCTACTCCATTTGGTGGCATTATTTTAAAAATGATACTAAAAATGTTTGAATAGGGAATAAACTATTGTAAAACAATTTGTTAGGTATATTCGGACTACGTTGTGCTAAAACAAGATTGTATGTATGCAAATCGAATTCTAAATGTATAAACTAAATAGTTAATGCAAACGTTACTTCAAGTAAAAAAATTCAGAAAATTTCAGTTTTATTTTATGTCCAAGTTTTTGTCATTCTCAGTGCAGAAAATTTGACTCGATTTTTCGTTCTTTAAGACTTCCTGTATAAAATATAAAATAAAATGCAGCAGCCTATTTATTGAACAGCACCTGATACTTTATCAATAATAATCGACAAAATCTCAAACATATCAATGTACCTAATATTTTAATGATATTAATAGAAGGCCAATTTATTAATATTTTAACATTGTTAATAAAAGAACAGTTTTGACATTAATGTGGGAACATCGTGCAGACATCGTTAACCATGATTGAAAAAAAGGCTATCCCTACCCGGGGATTTCCTTTTGAATATGCTTTATCAAGAACCGGGTGAAAATAATCTCGGCGTGGATTCGAAGACCGTTTCCATTCCTCTCAAAGGGTTTCTCGTACAGCCGGGCCGGGTTACGTGTCGTGATTTTCCTTTCTTTCTTTTTTTTTGTCGGGGGTTGAAATCCGTGAAACGATATCCTAATGGGGACCGTGACAGGGACCTGTTCGGTGGTCAGAGGTCCAGATGACGAACCGGAAATCGAGTCAGAAGGGTCAGTACGCGAGTTAGTGGACGCCACTGTAAATCTGGTTCTGGAACGACTCAATTCTCCTCGACGGCCGACCTTTGCTCCCAGGATATGAAAGATCGATTCTTCGCAACGAATAAAAACGAAGTGTAACCTCCACCTGTTTCGCCATGAATATTTACGACGTGTTCTACAATTATTCAACGAGAAGCTCGCTATACACGTCACGAAAATGTTTAAGGAAAAGTGTAACGCTAGAAAACATTGTCCTCTTTTTGTAAATAGTCTGTTTCGTCTCCAGTTTGTCGCAATTCAAGTAGAACATTTTTAGTTTGACAGATTCTTACCACAAAATATAAGTAACACGGCAATATTAACACGTTAACTGCCACGTCAGTCACATATGACTGACAGTGATTTTTGACTGGGTTTAGAAATGAATTTTTATTGTGACACATCCAGATAAGCCAAATTTTGTTAGCACCTTTAGAATTCAGAAGTTTTAAGACAGCCTCCCCTGTAATACATTCTAAATTTCTAGTTTTCGTTTCATTAATTAAATTGCACTGATTTTGTGAGAATCTCTGGGATTGATTTTTGGCACTTAACCTGTTAATACTGATATAATTCACTTCATATGAACCAATGTGGCAACTAAAGCCTTTACAAGTAAGCAATATTAAAAAAATAAATTTTCGATGTCACTTCTTTGAGATGGAGGTTCTTCAATGAACCTAATGGAAGTAGCTGAACAAAAATTCGAATTTAGAGAACAACCCCCGAGGAGTTAAGTTTCTGTCTGCGACCGCAAACTGCCGCGGCGAACCAAAAAAACAAAAAACAAAAAAAAAACAAAAAACGAAAAACCAACTCTGTGATTCGCTAACTACAATTCCGTATTTTTCAGTGAAAAGAGGGAAGAATACCGAGCGATCTGGAACGGGGGTAGAAAGGGGGGAGTGGGGCATTCATGCGTTCGTTTAAGGATCGCGGATCAACGTACCGAAAGGGGCACGGGAGTTTTCACCGTGGCACGATTCTGAACATGCTTCTCGAATCGTTCAGGTAAAGATGAGCCGGCGAATCGTTTCTGTTGTCAGTCTTCCTGTCTTCGGAACAATGGCGTCCCGTCGTCGTCTCGTATTCTTCTGCCCAATATTTCTCTGGAAGCCGGCGCGCGGCGCTGCGCGGCGGCACGGATGATGGAAAGAGATAGACGATCACGCACACCGGATCCATAATACAAGCGACGGAAAATATCCGGCGAGATGGTTCCCCGGAAAGAATGTACGCACGGTGCATGTATCCCTAACCGTTTCCCGTTCGCGAACTTATCTGGCCCGAAAGAAGGGGTGCAATGAAGCAGTACTATAGCACCTTCAGCGGATCGAGAGCCGAATGGTGCTTGACGAAACACCGAGAAACACAGGTACGAGGGGCGAAACGAGAAGTAGACTGCGGTATCCGGCACAGAAGGGGTGACACGTTGCACGGATGCTGTGGGAATGTTCTCACAGTGCTGAAGAGATCACCTGTAGCCATTTGGGGCAGCTCTCCCTTCGAGAACCGAGCGCCTTACCCCCATGCGAGATCGGTGTCATCTGCCGTCGGCAGAACCGATCCGCAGCCCGATCGTTTCCGTTCCAACTAGACGACTCATCGAGCACGCAGATGCTGCCGGATTTGTTTCCGGTCTGTCCGTGATTATGGTTACCAGACTGCCGATCTTTCTGCAAAATCCGAGCTGCAGCAAACCCGGAATGAAATAGAAATTTATTTTCTGTCCCAATATGTTCGATCGATGGAAAATAACCTCAAACGTGGTTTAACCCTTTGCACTCGAAGCGATTTTAACTCTAAAACGAAACACTTCTTCCGACCTAGAATGTTTCCCTTCTATATATATTTTTTCATGCTGTACGTACGAAAATGGTGCAATTTACTCGTACAGTACTGAAATGTTTAGTAATTTATTAAATACAAACAAATTTAATAATGTAACAAATATTTTGAATAGTGATACAGGAACTTTTAGTGGAGCCTTACAGTCGCCATTCGAGTGCTAAGGGTTAATAGATGGGAGATAATAACTGATAATTTTCAACAGAAAAATTTAGACGTTATTATTATATAGTGACAAGGGTAGTTTCGTAATTGTATAAATATCATCAATACTCTCCTGTGTCCGTAAGAATGATTCTAAACTTCCTCCAATTTCGTAATTTATTACTGTTTAAAGTTGTTGGAGTAACAACGTTCAACGTCGCTGGGAAACTTTTCTATGGCACTGTTCAAATCGTAGACACATGAAGTGGCTATGCTGTCGATAAGACTTCGATTAATTGCAAGACTTCCACTTTCTGTCTGTATCCAGTTGAAATAGTGCCGTTCGAGATTGTACAGCGAAATTTAATTAAACTGCAGATGGAACCAGAATTTCTAATAGAACTATTCGACATTTTCTTGCGGCTTAAAACCGGAACGTCTTCTGGCCTTGCAAATTAACTTACTTCGTACATCATTGTGCAATAAACGTTTTTTGCTTTTCTATCAGTTTTCTCGATCAATTAAGTTTGAGGAAGCAGTAGGAATATTAGGAAGTATCGTTCGTGGTTCAGAAATTATACTAAAACGTAGGTGAGCTACTATTTAAACGACATGCTCTCTTTGAATAAAAAAAGTTTCCATTTTCCAATATATTACAGTGTTCCTACTTCCTGCTAGTAAATAATAATTCACCTATATATGCACGAAAAATTATTTAGCTTCGCACTGAATGCACCGATGGTTTGCAGTATGTTTCGATATCGTTACAAAAACGTTCTAATCGTGGTACATCGCTCCGAGAAAAATAATACGGCAAGGGAGTAAGCAGATTACTTAAACGATCCAGCGTAATTTATAATTGGAGTGGTGCCCGCCTTTGATAATTTCGAAGTAAAATAAATCAGCCGGGAGCGATCTAGTAAATCTTCGAACCGATCGTATCGAAAAGAAAGATCATTCTCAGCCGGGGTCTATTCTCACCATACGGGATCCGCGCGAAACGTATCGTCGATACGAGATAACCGGCCTCCCATGTTTTCTCTCGGGCCAAAGAGCATGGGAGCACCCCTCGGCGCGAGGTTGTATCCCTTTTAATTTTAATTTCCTACCGAAATCCCTTCTTTATAAGCGCACAGAGGCCAGTCAATGACTGTCAGACGAGCGGAGAAAAATGCGAGCAACGGGGATAACGACGGTAGGAGGGACGAGGAAGGAGAAGGCAGACAAGGGAATGAGGAGAGGCAAAGGCAGCCTCCGGTTTTTCACGCACATCATCCCTTTTACATTTTAATTTCTCCCCTTTCGCGTCGGCCTTTCAAAGCTTCCTCTTCTCTCGCTCTATTCTTTCCTCTCTCTCTCTCTCTCCCTACCCTTCCACCCTCTCTCTCTTTCTCGCTTACTCTCTCAGTTTCGCTTTCTCACTCTCCTCGGGTGCCTCTCTGTTCCATCCCTTCTTCGGCTAGGTGGCATCCCTTTAACATTATAATGTTCCCTCAGTGCGGGCCTCTTTCTCTAGAACTCGCTGTCTCTCTTTCTTACGAGCTTTTCCACCCCTTCGTTATGGTGTAACGTACCGATTTATGGGTTACGGAGCGAATCCTAAGGAAATGTTATGCCACCGACCCAGAATCGATGCCACGGAACCGTTGGTAACGTTCCGCCCCGGATGTGCAACCGCTGCGTTTACTTAATTTCCGGGGATTTCCGGGGAAACCGTTTAACCGAGATTAAATTATCAACCAAAGTAATTGGCCCGTGCCGAACGTTGCGTCATGTAACGCACGGTACTCTGCCTTCCAGAAGAATTAGTTACCCGCTCCCTCGATGGCTAATTCGACGGTAATTAACGGTTCGTGTATCACGTTGATCGCACAAGCCGTCGCACACCTTTAATGTGTCTGCGTAAAATTGCTCGAATGTGTTTTTCATCATATTCGAATGAAAAAGATTTTACTGAAATTAACTGAAAGTTTATATCCGGAACGGCAATCCAGCTGTTTTCTGCTATTTCCTTGACACTTTCACTGATATGCGTAGTTAATACGTTCTTTTTAATAATAAAAGATAAATTTACTTTCTCAGTGAGGTGACAATGGTTATTAGCTATACACTGATGTATACAATATATTAATTTTTGCATTCAAAATTTTAGGTTACACTTTTTCCACTTTTAGCGAGAAACAGAATGAGAACGGAGGTTATATACCAAGTAAATCTTTGAGATTCCCATTCATAACTGCCATCATAACAGAACTCAGAAAAGCCAAGTTCAGAATAATATTATTATTGTGATTATGTATTATTAGTATTGTGATATATTCAAATAAAATAAATTTTGTTAGGATTCGTAGAACGCAAACCGATTAAAGTAGCATCCACTATGATCAATTCTAACTTTCCGAATTCAGTTTTGTTAATTAAATTATTGGTATTTCTGGCATTGATATTCGTCACTCAACGTGTTAATAAAAATATTTCCGTACTTCCCATCCTCAGTTAAAACAACCATATTCTTGCATAACCAGCGAAGGGGCGTTTACCTAACATCGCAGAAGAGTGTCGGCACACATCGGTGTAAAAGCGGAAGGAACAGAAGTAACCTAAAATCTGCCATTGCGAGAACGTTAATCCGGCGTATTCTGGCATGTCGTTGATTCGTAGCCGGCGAGCATCATTCACCCGAATGTCGACTATCGGCGACGGGAATCTAGAACAGGGGCCGGAAGTCACGGAATCGGAGGTCGGGACACGGTGTTTCCAGAAAACCTGCCACGTAGCCGGCGAACGAAACGGTTGGGAACTCTCGCACGTTCCCCGTGGCCCATTCTAGCCTAGGATTATCGAATGCCTGGGGATTTTGTATCGATCAGTGGGAAAGACTTTGTGAGACGCGCGAATGTGTGCCGAACGAGGGCCGGCATACATTAACGGCACCGGAGCGGAAATTGGATTAAACCGGCGGAATTATTCGCGAGGATTTTGCATACACCTCACGAGGCGATGCCGGGGGACGATTCACAATCGCGAGCCAGCAACCGGCACAATGCGAGTCTCTCTCTTTTGTCGCGCGACGCAACAGAAGTATTTCTCCTCTTTCAGCCTCGGGGGCCTCGGGGGGAGTACTCCCGTCGATACCATCCACGACGACGTGACGCGAGGCGTCTTTCTAAAGCCGAAATCAACGGTTAAGAATATTATCCGGTTCACCGAGCGCTCACGCTATGTAGATTTCCGTCGCGCGTCGTTCATCGCGTTGATCGCGGCATTGTGCGCGCACGAGGAAAATGAAAAGGGTGACCGCTTCCTCGAAAACCGGAGAACCCGTTGTTCGATGTCGGCCGTAGGAGCAGTCGTAAACCGACGCACAATGTACGAGCAAATTCTGACAACTTTCTGAATGACGCTTGTCAGCCTACTCTGACTCTCGGCACAATAGACTTTCGATTAACCGGATCGATCAGGTTGCAGGATAATTAAGTTTCCCGGGCAAAAGTGCGCTTGAATACACGCGTGTATGCACAGTTGGTGAAACAATTAGTGTAACGATTATGCACAGTCAGAGACAAAAGGATGGGATATCCTGATAATTTGTTAATTGCGGGGTGGCTGCGAGAGGGAGCTATGCCTCAGAATATTAACCACTTAACGGACCCATGCTGCCATATAAGCGGCATGGCACTTTTACTTCCTGGGTCCAATGCCGCGTATATGGCGGCAAATATCAAATTAATTAATAATATAAATATTTTCCTTTCTATACTTGATACAAAAAGGTTGAGTCCACAGTTCCTCTCCGTATGAAAAATAGCTTGGACCTGGTCGGAAATAAACTTGAAGTACTTCCGGGTAAGGGTTAATTAATTAAATTAATTGAAACATTCGGCGGATCGTCTCACAAGATTCGAATCGCCGTTTTCACGAAAGGAAAGTTGTCCAGGATGAATGTGTCAATGAATAAACTTGAATGACTTATTTTGCGTACGCAGCAGTGTATTTTGCTTGTAGTGACGAATGTAATTGTTGTCAGGTCGAATAGAATTATCTTGGCACGCAGGGTTAGCCGCAAGAAGGAGCTGTGCCACAAAATGTTAAACAAATTTTTGGTGTTGAATTTATTAATTGAAACATTCGGCGGATCGTCTCACAAGATTCAAATCCAGTTCAGTCCATGATTAATGTGTCAATGAAAAAATGTTGCATACGCAGCAGTGTATTTTGCTTGTAGTGACGAATATAATTGTTGTCAGGACGAATAGAATTATCCTGGGACACGTAAGTTTTCGTGATTCCTTTATTGTAAAAGTTCGTGGGATCATGGGACGCGCGGACGGGATTATTGCAGCGGCCACGTGCAAGGACGAAGGGCGAAGAAGAAGGAAACGATTGAAAGTTCACTCGACGTGTCTCCGGTGCGAATCTTCGGATTAAGACGAGCTGACGAGGCACGTGCTAGATCTCCTGAATACCGGCGCTATCGGAACTCGAGTGACCATTGGTCATTGTCGCAGGAGGGAACACAAAAGGAAAAGAACCGGTTACCTCCTGCCACGAAGAACCGGGGCACGTGCTGCCAAACGTGGTCCAGAGATTGTTTTAAACGAGCTGATCCTGAAAACACCCTGGTCATACAGAGTAACACCTGTTCCTTAGGAAAGACCCAGTCCGGTTCCTTCGGACGTTAGAAACACAGAAATTAATTGTGACGACGCTGAACGATTGGCCGCGTGCCTTTCGACCCTTGTCCGTCCCTTGTATCGAGTTCGCACTTTTTTTATACACAATGTACATACGTTGCAGTATTGTTCGAAAAAAGAATTTCTCTTTCACACGGTTTTGTAATTATACTTGTGAACGATCTGAGTAATCTTATCTTTCTGTTTTATTTCGGAAATATTAATAGAAATTCATGTATACGTTTGTTAATGTGAAAGCGTGCTCACAATATGTTTATTAAAGTAATGACTAACCCTCCAGTGCACGACTTTTTTTTTAAATCGGAGGTTTTCTTATAACGCCAGAATTCATTGAAGAATTCCAAGATAATTTGAAGAAAGTTGGAATGATACATTCACGACAGAGACACAAGTCTCCGTGTCCACAAATTACATTGTTTTTTAAATAGAAAAAAAATTGTAAAGACTGTGATTGTGTCCAGCAGAATGACAAAATCATTTGTTACATTTTTTTATGCATAGCCTCGATTTTTACACGCATTTCGGCGCCGTTTCGTGCAACAAGCGAGGCTCTACTGTATTAATTAGACTGCGGATCTGTGTGCAAAATAAAAATTTTCTACCTGAATTGCAACAAACTGGAGTGAAATAGAAATTTATTTTCTTTCTTAATATGTTCAATAGGTTGAAGATAATGTATCAGCATTTTAAAATTTGTCTAATGTTTTTACTGTTTTAACAGTAGGTTTACGGAGCACTAAACATGACTATTTTACATTACTTTATAAAAATAACATGAATGTATCGATCAAAATTTGTAGCCATTTTTTAAATAATATATACCCAAAGAAATCAATTTGTTAAATAATTGCTCATGGATGCATTTTTACAATCTGTTCTTGAATGAATCCGTCATTTTGACGGGTGTAGTGCTAAAATAAGCCTACCCATTTTTGTCATCAATACATAAAATCCGCAGTCTAGTAATAATGTACGAAAGAGTACTTGACAGTCTGGTCTTTTGTAACAATATTTGCAACATTCGTTAAAGTCAGCGCGGTGCACAGCGGTCCATTCGCCTAAACGATAGGTCCTGGAGAACTGTACTTGCCACGAAGAATCCGACACGTGTCGTCTACTTTTTCATAAAGCGTCACAGTCGAGTACAGACGCCAGGTTTCACACCTGGAGACACGGAACGGAGGAATCAACAAATGTCGAGGACATCGTGCACGTTCGTCAGCAGATAAGGGTAACACAACCCTGTCCCGTTTCAATCAAGCGTATTCGGTGGTCGCACGAAAAGTCCGGAGGGAGGCCCTCGTCAAAGCTCGCGACGCGAAAAATCCGTTGGCCGGCGGCGCCTGGAAATTCCTATAATTTGCATATTATCCGTTACGACAGTTGCTCGCTTTTTCCTCGCCGCGCGCTACGTGGAGAAGCTTTGTAAGCTTCTTTCTCTCTTCTTTCTTTTTTTTTTTTTTTGTTGGTCATCAGAGTCGGCCTGGTCCGTTGGCTGGCCGCGATTCGCTACATATTCTCAAAGGGCGTTCAACGTACCCCCGTCATCCCTGCCGTTTGACCGCGAGCAGTTCTTCTGACAAGCACGTGCTCTCTGGCCCCAAGAAACGTACACGCACAGAGTCGCAGAGGAGAGAGAGAGAGAACCGTATACACGTATAAGTCCGTCGAACAGTGGCCTGTAACGAGCGTACGCGTTTTACCTGCAAACAATAGAAAATTTCTGGCCAGCGGCCCGTGTGCCGTGTCGACCTGCCAGCTGAAATCGGATAGGATTGGGCAACGCCCAGATTGTGACCTGTGGTCCTCGCCGAAAACACCTCTTCTTGGACTGGTGCGGCGTGGCCACGCTGCCACGGTGGAAGGGGTAGCACGGAATTCAATTCCGTCCTGGACGATGACGGCGCCGGATGCGAATTCACCTTCTTTCAGCCCGGCCCGGCCCGACCCGGCCCGACCCGGCCGGCACCGGGATCCTCTCCCGGAGTGCACGTGCTCCTTTACGACACGGTATCTGGAATCCTTCCTGCCGAATGGCGCTCCTAACGGCGATTCATGGATATTACGCCCCCGATGCCCTTCGCTCTATTACGCTAATGATTGTTCGCGACAGAAGATTAGGGCTGACAGCTGCGACGTTCGATCGCCGATCCGAGTTAATTGATTGCGCGCCGGGACCCTCGCGATTCTTTCGTGGATTTTATCGGGACAGTGAGTACACTCAGCGACAAAATGATAGGACAACACAAATGTACATTTCTAAGGCAAATTAATGGGACGTGTGGTTAAAAAGTTTTGGTGGACCTCTTAAATATTTCATTTTTAGACACCACGAAGTGGAAGAATGGAAAAGTCTCATTTTTTAATGTTTTAACTCCTCCTGGCAGTAGACCCCTCAATTTTAGATAATGGCGGTGTCAACAAATCTATTATTTCAAATGTTTTATCCTGTTACACTGTTTCTTCAATTGTGTGTTGCGTTTAAGTCGGGTACGAACTTTTCCAGTAATCTAACACGATCATTTTACGCTACCTATCATCTTCGTTTGTTGTAGTTTTCAAATGTTCGATGTGAACCTAGTTTTGGACGCAACGTGAGACGTTCTCCGTTTACAGAATAGTGACAGTTAACTTTTTAATAGCAGAGAATCGTCGCGGTGAATGGTTAATCGAATTTCCGTGATGCGACCGCGTAATTAATAAAGTTCAATGCCGTATTTGACACGGACGAAGGTTCGGTTACATTCTCGGCGATTATGAGGCTCGGTTTTGCTGTTCGCTACCAACCTTCGAATACCCTGATTCTCTCGGTTATAGGACCGCTTCACCGTAAACTTTCGCTATAGCCGAACTTCCAAACTCCTTTCCCGGAGCACCAATCCTGTCCATGCCGGCCGAGCAGCACGTTACTAGATATTCCTTCAAGTATTTTCCACGCGAGGAGATAGTAAAATCGGCGGACGACGTAATATCATTCCTTTTACGCCGTATTCATGTTACAGATACCATTTTACCCGTACAGAATAACAACGTAAAAACAAAATTAAAAGGATCACATTACTTCCACCAGTCTGGTCTTTCTAGTTTCATTCTCGCATCGATAGCACGAATATATCACGCGCATTTCCACTACTTTATTCATCAATTTTTGTAAAATGTATTTTTGAAGGTACTTCTTTTAGACGCGACATTTTTCTTGTGTACCTAACGCAACAGAAGTTTAATTCGCCAGAAACCGAGTGTACGTGAGTTGTACAATATAATTTTAAAATATTTTTACAATTATCATAGTCGTAAGCGAATGTAATATAAGATTAACACTAGGTTTACGGGGCACTAAATACACCTATTCTATATTACTTTATAAAAATAACGAAAATGTATCTATCCCAATTTTTAGCCATTTCTTTTACAGTATACAGTGAATTCTCGATATATGTCAGCAAAACGGGCCAGCGTCGTGTATCGTGCAGGAGACATACCCGAGCCGCGTTATGTTTACCGAGGCCTCTCGAGCTTCGCGGCCCCTCACGAGGTATACCCCGCGGTAGTGGGGATAATTTCGCGACGTTTATCATCCAGGCCTTGGCGACATATACAGAGAAATCACTGTATACCCAAAGAAATAAATTTGTTTCATAATTTCTCATTCGTGTATCTTTACAATTTCGATCATTGTGAATTAAGAATTCTAGGACCCGTCATTTTGACGGTTCGCGTAAACCCAGCGTTAAGGGAGACTTTTAGTCTCGAAAATGTCCAATTTAATTCACTTTCGCGATCACCTGTGCCCGCCTCGCCCTGAAACTAATAGGAGCTGCGAGATCGTGCAAGTGTGAATGGATGTAGTGACCACAAGCCCGAAACCGCAGCTCAAGCTCCTCTAGGATGACCCTACTTTAATACTACTCGGCACGGAAAGAAAACTACAAGCACGGGAGGCATGCTCCCCAATTAATCAGGATTAGCCGAAGAACCGACCTTTAACATCGCACTGTCCACTGTTCGCGTGATGGCCATCAGTCATCCAGAGGGCCCCCGTTCTCTCTCTCTCTCTCTCTCTCTCTCTCTCTCTCTCTCTCTCTCTGTCGTCGTGCCTCGTCACGTGCATCCCTCTCCTTCGGTGACCACGGTCACCTCGCGAGGACCTTATAGGTTGGCCAATCATTACGGTGTCATTAACTTTGACGACCGTGTAATCGTGACGGGCAACGGGTCAAAGGGTGGGCAACGTACCTCTGGCCAACCCTAGGTCACGTTGCCGAGGTCACGGATCCACGTGGACAGACCTCCGGATGATCGAAGTCCTTAGAAATTAATTGACCCGTCCGAGAAGATCGGATCGAGACGAGGAAAGTTCGAATGTCGAACGAAGTAACGGAAGCCCCGTTGAAGTTTCGCTCCTGGGGGACACGCTCGAGTTCCAGTTAATTATTTCACGAGGTCCGATTCCGCTGGACAAACAGTTCAACTCAAAACTGAGAAAGTATCATCGGTTTTACCCACTTCATCTTTATTCTGCACTCGTCCAGACAAATTTTATCAATTATCAGAATTAAATTTCACAACAACTTCCGTCAAATTCGTGTGAAATGTGAATGTCAATTGTTATGGCAGTTGCATCCTATTATGATTATTAATGTACATTGCAAATTGGAAATTTCAAAATACTCGATAAAATGCATATTTTTCATTGAAGTTTCGGAGACACCGGTTTTAGAAAAATTCAATAGCGAGGTACTGTCGAAAAAAATATTCTTAATTTTTTCAGATTTTTAAAAATAAAGTTCATCGTAGTAGATAAAATAATTTTGAATATGTTTCTTTACTCTTCTGTAGCTATATTATATGAAAACTGGGGCTTTCCTGGGGAAGCCCTATGGAATGGTATGAACAAAGATCAATTTGGTTTGAGGGCACATTTCACCCCTGTATCTTCACCCTTGAGCCCCCAGAAAACCTAGCGAAATCAAAGTAATTTAATCAAAGAAATCAAAACTGCAACGATAAAGCTTATTATCGTAGTTATTCCTTTAACCCTTCTACTTCCTTCAATCCTAACAAAAATTAATTTTTCTCAATATGTTACAGTACAGTTAATTTCTAAACCCGATGAACAATCACCCATGCATCTTCAATATCCTCTAGTCATTGTCACGAGATTTTTATGATCTACTGATGAGGTGACCTAACATTTATAAAATCCATTGGTCAATTATACATTACTTTTACTATTAAATAGTATCATACAGTACTTTTGCTATTATATATTGAATCTCACCCCTTCCCACGTGGTTTTCCCTTCGTTAGCGTCGGCGGCGCTCGGCGGGCCAGCATGGCAGCGGAACGGAAATTTTACGGCAGACTGAGAGAGTAATCTTCTTTCTAAATTTTCGCGGCTTGAGGAGCTCGCCGGGCAGTTTATTACGAAAAATGCGACTGGCCAGAAGCGGGTTGTTGAACAATGCAGATATGTACACGGGTTCTGGTGGTCCTGCAGCATTCACACGGTGACGAGGCTGCGACGCGAGATGCAGGTCATCATCTCACGGTTCCCCCTTAATGAAAGCCGGACCAGAAGCCAGTCGTAACGCGGAAGAAGAAAGGAGGACGAGAGAGCGCAGGACGAGCCATTGTCCTACAGGACGTTGGGCACCAGGTGGCCAGGATCAGGACCATTACCTCCGTGGATTAATTGCCATGCAAAAACTCACGATGGCTAACGGAATGATAGGAGTGTCCGTCTTCAGCCGTTCGCCGGCGTCCAGGTTGCCCCGGAGTTTTTGCCGGCTTGCAAAAGAGACCAGCATAAGTTATCAGGATGATTAAACAGGGGATCATCGTGATGCTCCGCGAGAGACACGGGGAAGGGTAGAACACGGATTGGTCCAGAAAAGGGTTGCCGGGAGGAAGACGCTTCTCCTGGCGGTGTGGCTTTGGAACTTTGAAACTCCGTAGGAATAAAAATTTTCTCGCCGGGACACTCGCTCCCCTTAGGAAAAGGGACGGGGTCCAGAGCTCCCTTTAATATCAGAGACAATAGTCTTTCCCATATTAGCATTCAGGCGGGTCATCGTCGCGTTCGCTTCGGCTTTGCTACTCGAATATTGCGTGACCGAATTCACCACGGCCATCGAGAGGAGGTTTTTCTGGATATCGAGGTTATGGATGACCTTCGGAGGAATCGAAGCTAGTTTTCCTAGTACCACCGGGTCCACGCAGCTAGCCTAATACGACTCCATCGCTTTAAAGCAACGAAGGGTGAGAGTGGATGTTCGGAGGGTGGTTGCCACGGCGGTGGCCGTGAGGCAGCGGCGTAGGCGGCTGGGTTTTTGGGGGTTGGTGATTCTAAGAGGTCCGGCTCTTACACGCGTGGGCCTCGTTCCTCTCGCTCTCCTTTCTCTCTCTCTCCCCTCTCTCTCTCTCTCTCTCTCTCCCTGTCTTTCTCGCTCGCTCTATCTTTCTCTCTCTCGAGGGGTAAGGAAGGGGGTGAGAAAGGGGGAGTCGGTGGCGGGTCTGGTCCAGGGGGCGCCAGTATTGATCTCGCGACCCTCTCCTCCTCTTCGGCCACCGTTGAAGGAAGGCGGAGGCGGTTGAAAGGGTGGGTAAGATGTCAGCATGCGTACATACAAAGTAGCCCAATGCTCATCCTGCTCGCCAGCCGTGTACGCCGAGTCTTGTACGTTGTCTGCCTTAAATAAGTTATCTTGCTGAAGGTAACGATGTCCTCCCGTACGTACCGCGGATCCGACTCGTTGGAAGACCTGGGTCATTTAAATGTAAAAGTTTGCAATGCTTGATTTTCTGCGCTCTCGTAATGCTCGCTGCTAGATTTTCAGTGTCTGTAACGTTTCAACCTACATGCACACGTGTACTCCTACATTTCGTTAGGTGACATTCAATCGCGAAGGTTGCAGCACGAATCAAGAAACTGATCTAATAATTTTACGTACAAGCGTTATCCGACAGGCGGGATGAAAGTAGACACCTTTTGTCTAATTCAAAGGAGAATCCTCTTATTAGCGTATCCTGTAGGTCAATCAAATTAACCTACTAAAAATATTCCCCCCTTCAGAGCGCCAGATTTTGTGTCAAAGCTTTAAATAATGGGATAATTGAACGATGTAGAATATTTTGGTATCAGCATAATTATTCTAACTTCAAGAATTAGTAATACTGGGTTGATAATACTGACTCTAAGGTGATGATCTAATTTGATGATGTACGGTGGAATTGCAGAATAATGCTTTCTTCCGTTATAATAGATTATAAAGTTTGGAGGACTGTTCGCAGACTTGCAATAACAACAAATTAGGATAGTTTTAAACAGAGAAGAGTGGATAATTTTGTCATATGATTTAACATGAGATTTATGTTGCAGTACATAATTCCGCCTATACATAAATATGTAAAATAGATGAATTTTTAGAATTAATAACATATTCGAAAACAGAGTTTCGTATGAACCAATTTTGTACTGTGTTTCGTTTAGGGCTGAACGGAAAGATTGTTTTAAAATAATTACACTGGCGTTCGTGTTGATTAAACTTCGATCAGACCATCGTTAATTCGTATGTTTTTTCAGAACGGACGGAACTTTCCGTTCAACCCAGTGAATCACTACTTCCCGATTGTACCGCTATTTCTGAATCATCCAATATGTAGGACCACAAAGTCCAATTACGCATTCCCGGTTAAATCGTCACAGCACCGGGTGCGTACTAAAGATCGCCCGCAATCCCTCGCGCATTAATCTCCCCCACCCGTTTGCGTTCGGCGCGCAGTGACGCGTTTTCTCGAAAAGCTGACAAAAATTTTCCAAATACAACGGGTGTTCAAAAAGATCGAATACATCATGCGTGAAACTCGATAGGTGATACTTTAGAATCTAGGGTTCGGGGAGGGGATTATCTAATGTTGAAACAATGAAGCCACCAAACGCCATCATCTATACTCTTTTTTTGATTGAGTGATTGCTCTGTTACCGTAACGGTGTCTTATGTCTTCGGTGATTTTTAAACACTTCGCGTCCTAATCTATCCGCCTAAAAAATGTCATACAATCAAAGTCATTCGATGAAATAAGCATTGATAAGTTGAGACGTATGGCAACAAATACTTTTTCAGGATTTTTGCATTTTGCGAACTGCAATCAAATTTGGTAAAGTATTAACGGATTTCAAGCAGCTCATTTCCCCACTAAACAGTGTATAGTATGTAAAAGAGACCACTTTGAAGAGAATTCCTTGAAGCATGTGTAACAGTAATAGGATAACCATAAACAAAATTCCCGAACTTTTCGAACACACCTTGTATACGTCTGCATTTCGTCCCTACAGCAGATGTGCTTCTATTGTAGAATGCAGATTGAATTTTTCATAGATATCGATTGGTTACCGAGATACAGGCCATCAAAGTTGACGAAACGTCATGCTCCCTAATGTCTTAAAAATTGCAGCTGAGGAGAAGTGTCACCAAGTATCTTCGAAATTCCCTTCTGCATACGTCATAAATCGTATGGTTAGTCACGCTTTGCTTCCTGTTACTTCGTTTCTCGTTCAACCATAAATATTCCTTTAACACCAGAACTACCGAACCAGTCAAAACGACTGGTTCCTAATTTTTTCCTTCACAATTACTGAAATTCTAAGAATGCTCCCATCAGAATTGTTTGAATCAATTTCTTCATTGAAGCACGTGTTGGAATAAAAATGGTACGAGGTTCGAATAAATGTGATATTGTAATTATTACAAAGCAGTAGACATCCGTCGTATTTATGACTGGGTAGTTCTAGTGTTAAATTGAAATAGCATGCACAATTGTGAATTCACGTTCGGCATGAAACAATGAATTCTGGAAAGGTTCCCGAAGGTGCACCACCGCACCGTCTAGCAGCGAGGACATGATCAGCCAGTGAACCGAGGAGCGTTTGTCATTGGTAATGTTGAACTTATCGTTTCACCCGTAGAAAGCGATACGCAGTGTTCGCCGATGATTTACACCTTGTCATCGGGTTACCGGTATCGTCTTCCATTGTGCGAGCAGGATCGCAGCGCAGCCCCTTCTCTGGTTGTTCGCACATCGATAAACACGCACGCCCACGCGTACGCCGGTAGCCGTTGCCGTCGAGCTCTGTGGCAGACACATAAACGGTAGCTCGGTAGCACCGGATCTTGCGGCTCGGGGCCATGCTGTCGGGAGGAAGAAAGGACGAAAGCGCTAATCATCGTACGCGGAAGGTAGCACGCGTACCCAATATGTCCGTTATGTCGCAGATCCACGGGGCATTAGTTTTCCTCGTTACGCACATTCGCCCACGCATGTCCACACGCGGCACACAGGCGTGAATAATGTAAGGAAAAGCTGGTCGAAAGGGATACGTCGGCCTGGAGAAAAGCCAATAAGGGCTTGTCCAACGGGGTAGCTTCGCGCAGAAGATGTGTCGGCCCCGTTTGCCCCACCCCGTGTTCTCGATCGCGCGCACGAGAGAGAGAGAGAGAGAGAGAGCCAAGAAAAAAAGGAGGATGATTTTTTAGTACCTGCTGAAAAGTCTTTGTTTTCTTCGGGACTGGTTCGTTTTATTTTTTTTTCATAGGATGCTGGGCACGCGCGATGGAGAGCACGCGAGCGTGAGTAATGGAAAGAGAGAACTTGCCTGGGCAAAGGGATCTGCGAGGTGAAAAACCGATAAGGGCTTCCGCACGCGGGGGAAAAGTCTTTGTGGTTTGTTCTGCGTGCGAAGGAAAATGATTTTTTTTAGTACGTGAAAACTCTTCGTCTTTGTCCAGCTTTCTTTCGTGCTCCGCTCACTCTCTCTCTCTCTCTCTTTCTCTCTCTCTCTTTCCTTTCTCTTCGGGGGCCCGTGCGCGGGAATAGACGCGGCTCGAACGTACGTGAGCATGAGTAATACGTAAGAAAAGAACCGGTTCGAGAAGGGCTAACCGGGAAGGGAGATGCCGAGATGCGAGGGCTCTTGTCCAGCCAAGGGATGCTCCCCTGGCTCTTGCCGGCTACGTCCCGAAGAAAATTATTCTTCGCCGCGGAAAGAAGTTTTCATACTTTCCAGCAGTTTTCGTACGGAAATAGATCGGCGACCCCCCATCGACGGGGGTCAACGTTTGTCCCCTTCGGTGCGCGCAACGCACTGATACGGTTTAACGGAGAAATGAAAAAGTTCCGGGGAAAGAAACACAGGAATCTCTTTAATATCAGGAAACTCATTTAAGTGTGTTTAACATAGAAAGGAAGAATTAAGGTTGCGCTCTGCGCGCTCGAGAGGAATTCTTTTCTTCTCCGGCTACAGGATACGCGAGCGAGTTCGCGTCGATTGTACTTTAATACGAACAATAATTTTCTGCTTTTTAAACAGAAAACGGAGAACGTTCCTTTCATCGCGCGATCTTACCTCTCGCGCTTGGTTCCTTCAACGAACGGCTTAACAATTATTTTAATTGCGAATCTCGCGACTGCTTTGACAACGAGAGGAATTAAAAAGTTCGTTGTCGTGTTAATTAACACGCTTGGAAAATCGATTGTTTGTCGAAAGTTAAAATTGGAATTGCAATACTTTTTTTGGGGGGGGGGGAGACTTTTTTAAGAATCCGAAGCTTCGGATGAATGGCGTGTAAAATCTTCTGCGAAGTCTCGGGGGAAGCTCAAGTTTTAGTTTTCTTAAAGTAACTTAAAAATAAATGACCTAGTTGCAGCAAACGGTAAAGTAGGGCGAATCCTTAAATCGAGTCTTGTTAAATTCTTCTTCGAGAGATTCTCCGCTGACTGATCCCACTGTTTTCGCTACCGCTAGTCCTGTAATTGGGACAACGATTCGCATTTTATTGACCCTGTTCGAATTGTATCGATATAATTAATGAAGCATACTTTGGGACGGATTGTTCTAGAATCATTGCAATTACCGTTTGGAATTTAAATTGATAAAGAGATAATCCAATCAATGAACATGGAAATAAAATTGTATAATTTTTCCGAGGCTAGTCATTTTAGGAAGCAAAACAATTGATAAATACTACTCATTCAAATCTGCTTTCCAAAACACTATTATACATAATATTATACCTTGTAAATTCCATTGCGATAATCCTGAAAATTTTACAAATTCAAGTATCCTTTTAAAATTTAACATTTTATCTAAGCCACCGTATACTAAAAACGAATCTCTGAGAGTTCGTACAATTTTTTATTGATGTATTATTACACTCTGAATGAAATGTGTGCCACTGGTATCAGAATAACCCAAAATACGCGACGAGGAGGCTGCAGGGTCAATATTTGTATCTCATGCATATATTATATGTTAAATGTAGGTATGGCGTATTTACGAGTGGCGTTATTTACAAAAATGTCTGGGATTTCGCTAAAAATTCAATGATATAAATTTGGACGACTACTGTGTCACAAGTTCGACTTTGTGTTGTTCTAATTCTGACGACACACTTTTCCTACAAATTGTCCTAACATACGAGTATCCTACACCACTTCAAGTTGATTCCAGTTTTATGATAAATCTCCACGAAGATACTCGAATTTGTAAAAGATTAAAAGACTCGGGCGCTATATTCAAAAACATGAATGAAAACACAACGTTTCAGAAAATTGTTTCAGCGGAACGGTTGCTTTATAGAACAAACTGAAATAGTGCGAATTTTGTAGTAAAACTTTCAATTGTCCATGCAAAATAAAATTTCGCTGCACTACATGTAAATCAAATTAGCCTTGCAGGTTGCAGTATTTATCGTCACACTAACTTATCAGAGTTAGCAGCAAACAGTTAAACAGACTAAAAGAGTAGTTCTGTTGAACCGGGGAAAAAAGTCGCGCGGACCGGAGGGTCAACAAATAATCGTAATGTTGAACACTCCATCAATCACGTCTATTTCGTTGATGATCCAAAAGCAAACGCAGTTCTCATCCATCTCGGATCGCCTCTGCCGTCAGGCATCCCACCCCAGAGTGTCCGGTTATTATTTTTTCGAATAATATCGCGTCCGATAACGCTTTCACCGCGGGATGACTGAGTTAATGAATTTCCCCTCGCGCGATACCGGCGACCGTTTCCCCGCCGGTCCCTCGCCGTCGTGTCTGTGTACCTAATAGCATAGAGTGGAGGGCGCGTTGTCCAGAATCACCCTCACGAACACTGACCCGTCGGCGCGACGACGCGGTCCGCGTATTCGAACCGGTGCGGAGCGGTGCGGAGGCGGTACGAAGCGGTGCGGTGCGGTGCGGAGCGGCGGCGTGCCGGCCGTGAAACACACTCTCGCGTCCCGTTGACGGATCACACGCACGCACGTCGAGCACTTGCGCGCAAACTTGGCTCTGGAAGCAATTTACATGGCAGCGTCTCTCCTCCAGAAGGACGAAGGGTTGGACTGGTCCCGGGATATAAGGGGCGGCCGCGTGAGGTTGCGCGCGCGCGCGCGCTCGCTCGCTCGCTCGCTCGGAGCGGGCTGGTATGAGACGGTACTGGAGCATTGTAATTCAAGTAATGTAAGCTTTATGCAAAATACATGTTAGTTAGGAGTGCAAGAGATAGACCCACCCCCGTCCACCGCCAACCTCCGACCCTTGTCCGTCTTTGCGTCCCTCTCTGTCTTCCCGTTCGGCTCCCTCTGTGCCGTTTTCCCTCTTCCGAGCGATCTGTGCCGTTCTCTGTCTTCCTTCCTCCAACAACCACGACAAGTTGCTCGTCCTTGTTTGCCGTTTCTCCGGGGGTAAACCTTCGCCTGGACGCGCGGCTACTCCGTGTTCCGTACCCTCGGCCGCACACATGCGAGCACACAGTTGCGTCGCGGAAATTTATGTGTGGATACACGCCGAGTCCTGCCGTCAAGGTACTCCCCCGGCTGTACGTGTTACGTGGGTGTACCGGGCTGCGCCTGTGGTCGCCAGCTGGTTTATGCAAAAGTGTGTACGTTACCTGGATACACGTAAGGGGGTGCGTAAGAGCGCACGCACACGTCCGATTCCGCTCTCTTTTCTGCCTCCTCCCTCCACCCCACCTCCCCAACCTACCCCCCCCCCCGAACCTCCGTCTTTTCTCCACTCACTACCGTAGGCTTACACACCCTAAAACCACCCCTGACCAAGGGGTGGACGGCGCATTGGCGTAGCCGGTCGATCCGGGGAGCCTCTTTTTTCGTTTGCTCGTTGGATTTACCTTAACGAGATCTTGTTCTTATACCGCCGTTCTCTGTTGACTCGGACGACCTTGTTGCGCGACCGACGTTATTAATCCTTGTTCCGAAGGAAAATTTTACGTTCTTACCGTTGACCCATTCAACGCCGACCGAAATATTAAACTTGTTATACCGATGAGCCGGAGTTTATGCATTTCTGACAAACATTTGATGAATCTAAAAAATTTAATAAAGGAAATGGACATCTGTGTAGCCCCCGTGGGCTGAAACGATTGCAGTCTGACGATCAGTTAGAGCAGGATATTGATTTTAAAGGTAGAACAGGATTTTAGTATTGTGATATAATAATTGGACTGCGGTTGTTTGTGCAGAATTAACAATTTCTGCTTTTTGATGGTTTTGAACGTTATTGTTGCAATGAAACTGTATTTGAAATAGTGAAACATACAGCGATTATTATTAAAGTGTTTTATTTTAATCATCAAAATTTTAAAATTGTAGAGACAATCGTGAAACCTATTCTTTCAAGCTAATAATTACTATTTGCCTCTGACCAACAGCTGAATAACAATTTTCTATCGCAACCTGGTTTACGGCTATACTTTCCGTCGGAACGTAAAGATTCGATCTGAATTAGAAGGGAAACTTGAACACAAAGATTTTGAGTTTTGTATTAATAAATGCATAATTTACTAGTGTATGCGACGGCAGCAGTGGTGGATGCCGATGCCTTCTTTCATTGTCAGTGGGTTTAACGACGCTTATAGTAAAGAGACGTTTGCTTTTTATTCACAGAATTTACAAGTTGCGATATCCAACGCGAAGGTGCCATTTCCAATTGGTTCCGTTCCGTTGCGATTTCGTTCGCGTTCTTGTGTGTCTCGTCGTGTTTCGTCGCCTAGGACTCGTCGTTATTGGTTAGGGGTGTGGCCATTGAATTTTGTGTTTCGGAGTGGGAAATGGTCAGGAAGTTCGCCCGGTCTTGTCAAGGTCGTGAGTTTACAAGTGGTACTAAATTGGTCGTCGTTTTAATATTCCGCCGCGTATGGTGTTTAGCGTTTTATTGGTGTAGTCGTTCAGTTATGATGGTCGTAAAAACTACCTGCGTTTCAGAAACTGCTAAGCCCTTGTAATTATCCGGGCTAAGTCGCTGTAGGGAAATCGGTTAACGCAGAAAAAAAAGCGACACGCATCGAACAATGTTAGAATTTCCGGATTCCGACCAAAAATCGTGAAAAACTACGACTTTCACCACTTTTAAACACTTGCAGCTCGTGATTATGCTAATCGATTTCAACAAAATTTTCGTTTAAACCGCATGTTTTAAATTTTCCTTACGGGCACAAATAAAAATGTTTTGAAAAGTGCCTTTTTCATTTTCTCATGTGATTCCTACCAATCTCAATGTTCTCAAAATCTTTTCTGCACGTTATTTGATAAACCAATTCTTCTAATTTCTCAAAAAAAAAAGTCAGGTCGTTTAGTGCAATTTTAAAAAAGTTACACCGTTTCAAAAGGCGTTCGAATATTCTCGCGACTCACTGTTAAGTCTGTGTTAAGACCCAGTTTTAATCTATTTCGTGACATGAAATTTTTCTAATGAATTCCACCTATACTGAATGAACTTCAACTTGAAGATCCGCAGTCTGGTGACTCCATTTGCACGAAGCCGATCAGTTCGTATCGAGATGAAGAAAGGGAGCGACGGAGATTTTAAAGATTCGTCGGTTGTACGGGGAAATCTTTTTTGTAAAAATTCCTGCTCTACGCCTATGAATGTGAGGAATGACCGCGAGGGTGTCGGCCGGATGTAGAAGCCAAAGGGGTTGCTAGAGTCCTGTACGTGGACCGTGGCGCACGCAAAAACTCCACGGAGGCTCGCTGGCGGCCCCCGAAAAAACGGACACACAACCCCCGAGAACTTCGTAAATAATCTGGAAGGCGAGCATCCCCCACCGTAAAGAACCCCTTACGATCCTGGAAAATCGATTCTGGGACTGGGAATCGAGGGGACGGGCGGAATAGGTTTCTCCTATTTCGTTGTCTGAAAAAATGGAGTCCGGGAAGAGAAAGAGAGAGAGAGAGAGAGAGAGAGAGAGAGAGAGAGAAAAAGAGAAAGAAAGAGAAAAACGTCGGCAAACGAGCAGCAATTTTTAAAAATTACTCGGAGAGACGGGTTCTGCCTGTTTCACGGTACTCGTTCGAATATCACGAAACCATGCTTGCAGAAAGTTCTTGCACGAAGATACGGAAGCGTGGCGAAATAACGCATAATGACATACAATATTCCACGTAATCGCATGTCTTTACGGGAGCAGAAAATGCTGAAAAGTATCCCGTACCGAGAATCGTGAACTGCGTGTCGCGAAAATGTTGCACGAAACGTCAGGTGTCGGATGCCCATAATGACATTGACAAAGTTGCACGGCCGGTTTCGGAGAATCGCGTGCTTTTGCCGCGTTGGTCACCGCGTGTAATCCGAATGAGAGGAGCCCCGTGCGTCATTGACAGGATGCTGCGCCTCGGTTGGTTACCGAGCAATTACACGAACGAAGGGAAATTGTTCCAAGTCTCCGTGGAAATCAATTTCTTTTATGCTCCCTTTTACCTCCACTCCACTTTGTACGGGTTGCATTATCTCCCGTTGCTGATTGGATAGTAAGAAATAAGAAAATCTGAAGCTCCGCCGCGGCGGCGGATGACCATGAGAATTCCTCGAAGCTCCAGAGAAACATGATCAAAAGCAATGGTCACGA
Organism: Halictus rubicundus; assembly: GCF_050948215.1. Taxonomy (NCBI): domain Eukaryota; kingdom Metazoa; phylum Arthropoda; class Insecta; order Hymenoptera; family Halictidae; genus Halictus; species Halictus rubicundus. Next base: position 12,151,098 of record NC_135154.1, read on the forward strand.
TATCGCAAACTCTCAAGAGGGTCAAGAGAATCTACTTTTTGTTAATAAATTTTTTCTTACTTTACGTTAAAACGATCAATTTTTACACGACTCGTGATGTTTTACGAAATATTAATCCTTGAAAATTGCAAATAAACATCCAGTAATACTGTAGATAACATTATCTTTCGCACGAATAACATTTTTCGCGTTGTTGCTCCAATGATTTGATCACCCCCTGTGTTAAACTAAATCACAGCACGTCTATACTGAATTCTTATTATTTCGTATGAAGTAGAATTAATATCTGGAAATGGCAAATACACATTTAGTAACACTGTAAATAATCGCATGTTTTGTCGCTCAGTGTGTTAGACCATATGTTTAAATTCTGCAAATCTGTTCATCCAATTGATATTAATATTTAGGTAAATCAAGGGGTTTGACGGCGGCGGACAGAAATCAATTAAACTAATAGACCAACAGGGCACCTGTAATCCGCAGCGTAAATCATTAACGCGGTAGTCTGGTGACCAAGCAACAGTCATTTATCCCCTTTCCATGATGCCGCGCGTATCTATATCAACGGTCTTATGGCTATATCTACATCCATAAGATCCCGCATCTAATTTGCATGGGGCTTAAGTCAAGCCCGTGGCCCTAAGATCGTGGAAACGACTTTCGGCCATGGGGGCTCGTGGGCCAAGTGGCCACGGGGGTGGTAGGTATATGCCGTAGAGATGAGCTACGGGCAGTTCTGACCCCCTCGGTGAACAGAAATTACCCCCTTATCTCCCACCGGCAAGGCCGGCACCATATACTGAATCCTAATGCTCAATCTCAAGATAAACGAGGCCAAACCATCTCCGACGCCCCTTTCCACCCCTCGATGGTCACATAGAGGAGATAGTTCCACCTTGCCCCCTCTTATTCGATAACTGAACGAAGGTAATTGATAATCACTGACGAGACCGTCACGTTCAAAGTATTTAGCTGATCACAAATTATTAGAGCCACAGCACGAAAAATTATATCTTTAACGCCAGATCTACGGAGTACTAAATCCGACTATTTTACAGTATTTTATAAAAATATAAAAAATGTCTTCACTCGGCCTATTAGCGATTTTTGTTATCAATACATTTGCAATTTTCAAGCATCCATACTTCGCAGAAAAATTATAAGATAAATGTATAATGTTGAAAGTGTGCTGGGTTTTCACTTAAAATTTGATTGCTTTGATTTAAATCAAGTAGTAGTCGAAGAATTGGAAGTAACAAATAAGAACATTTTTAAAATATTTAACTAGAATTTCTAATAAGAGCGTGCTTCGGCTGGAAATATTTCAGAGCCACGAGAAAATGTTTAACAATTTCAGCCAGCTACAAAAGTGTTGAACTAACAATTACTTTAACGTTATTGCTTTGTTCATACGCATTATTTATCATTAGGCTTATCACTCCCATTAGATACTCCCATTAACTAATTTTTCATCAATCTTGATTAACTGGATTTGACCGGTTCCGATGAACATTGGATATTAAATTAGGTCGCATGTTTGAGTATAATATATTACGAAGATGATAGTGCAATTACGCGAATGTAATATTATGGCCTGAATTATTACGTCATAAGTACGTCAAGCCTGTAATATACGCAGTAATAACAGTTACTATGGCATATATCGTATATTCTAACGCTACCGTTAAATTATTCATTGAGTAACAAGTAGAACAATATTATCGCGAAATTATGATTTTATTATCGTGCATGATTAAACCCTGCAAACATGCACGTTCTGTGTATTAAAAAGTCATAAAGAAAATGAAATAATATTCGACTGTGTTATACAAATGATAATATATAATTTCACTTCTGTCGAAACCTTTATCTTTCTTCACACAATAAAATTTGTAATTCAAGCCAATTTAATTTCTCCGTTAAAATAAGCTTCGCCGTTAAAACTTTATTTGCAACAAGTATAATCAAATTATCATTAGCTTGAAAAATGGTGTGGAATTTCCGAGATTCTACCACAGCACCTGAGGATTAAATTACATTATCTAAACAAAAAAGAATCACCAAGAATTATTTTTCCTCAGATTCCCTACAAATGTAAGCAACTTTAAAGAACGGAATTTTTACATTAACAGTATTATATGATTATCATAGTACGAATACGTGGAAAAATAATAAAAATTTGTATTATTTACTTAATAGTTGTATGTTACACGAGGTTAATTTTGTAAATTTTCTAAATGTTAGATACAAACTACAAAGTTTGACTTTATTTTCTACCGTGACCTTAAGACCCTTATATATTTTTATAACAACTTCATACCTTAATAATAACTATTGCTAAATATATTCATTTTGGCGCGCTTTAACAGCGGCTCAACGCAATACCTTAATAAACAATAAAATGAAATAATTAAAGTAATTGCATCCCGCGTCCAGGTCTCCAAAGTTTACTAAGAACACGAGGGACGTCAAAAATTGTTTATTGGTCCTTTTGTCGCCGGGGACTGTCCGCACTGTGCTTGTTTGCATTAGTTTTCTCCCGATATTGTAGACATTCATTCGTTTCCAAGCTCTCCCATAAATTTTTATTCATCTCGCACATCCCGGTATTCCAGGCACGCTGCACATCCCCAATTCCAACTCCTAAATTTCGCACTCTACTATTTTGATCTTTCGCCAGGAACAGGCTTCTCGCATTAGACCCGAAGAAAACGAGCTGGTCCGATGGATCTTCGTTTCGTGGATGGACGGTGCCGCTCATTCTTTCCGGCGTGCATCGTTAAATCAACCGGGGCCCGCATTCGAAATTACCCTTAAACTTTGACGCGTCGCGAGATTCGCCGATGCAGGAGGTTCGCGCGTATGCGAGGACGCGCGCGACGCGCACAGAGTAAAATCCAGAAAACCCATATAACGTCGGCATGCAATTACAAACGCGTCCGCACGGACGCACACCTGCGCAACACGCGCGCACACACGGAGACGGAGAGAGACAGAGAGAAAGAGACAGGGGAACCCATACCCCCATAGATTCGACTAACGGCGTCGTGCATAAACTTCGTGTGCACACATTCTCGTGGATCGGGACGCGCGGAGTGCCACCCACACGCGGCCGCCAGCCAACGCGCGTAGAATGTAATTAAGATAAATTAGCGTTAAGGGGAATTGGGTTGAAGCTCGAGGGTGGAGAGGAGGCTGAAAGGGTGGACGAAACGTGCGAGTCGGTGTGAAGGTCCGGATCACCCTCGTGTTCGCTTGTCCGTGTGTCTTTTCGTTCGTTTATCCGCGAGAGGGACGAGGAAAGAGACAGGTAGGGAAGGGTGAAGGATGAAATAAAGAGGGTGGGCGGTAAGAGGAAGCCTGTGTATGGGTCTCGCAGCGTCTATGTACACCGGTATGTGTGCACGAACTCCGCGCAAGTAAGCTTCGTCGGCGTTACGGCACGCTGGAAGCTTAATGATGCATACCGCCGGCGCCAAACGAGCATCCACTGATAAAGCAATGACCAGGGGGCGAGAAGAAGGGACACGAAACTCTTTCCGTAAGCCAGGACCAAGGTTATCGGGCAGACTATCGATCGGTTGCATCCGGCCAGTTGCATGTTTCGGTGATAAGTCGAAGCTTACGTTACCTCCGTAAATTATGACGCAGGAGTTCTCTGATCGTCCCCCCCCGTTTACCTTCGCAATCGTGTTCGGATGTTCTGCTGTTCGGGAGTTTCCTGGTGGCCGGGAGGGGGGGGGGGGGAGGTCGCTCGTCCGGCTGCTTGTAATTATAAATGATCGTTCCAGGACGAAGATTCGCGGCGGTTTTACCGGCTACGAGGAGCTCTCTCACAATCAGTTCTTGTCGCGGACCAGCTGCCCGGATAATAGTTGCGCGCGTGTTCTGCTTTTCCATGCTCTGATTTCCGTCGCGCCGCAATTCTCCTCGGTTTTATCAGTTTTATCTGCAACCTACTGCGATCAGTACGTTACCCCATCGAGAATACGAATGCCGTTCATTACCGGACGGAGAGATTTCATGCGTTCGTTGCTCCGACCGATTTCAGCCGACAAATTTCTATTTCACCCTTTCTTTTCGCTCACTCTTTCAACGCTTGAAAAGCTTAATTTTACTGTCTACTTGCCGGCAATTTTCCAATAGTCTTTCCCTATGACTGAAGATCAACGGTTGAGACTTCCTCAGTAAATTGTTCAAAAGTAATTTCGTTCAGAATTCGGCAAACTGTTGCGTTGAAAGAATTCAACAAAACGAAGCTTCAATCATTTTTCAATATAAAAATGATTTTCTCTAAAATTTATTTCTTCAGAGCAGACAGGTTTCCTCGTGAGACGTGCGAAAAACATTATTTACTTAATATTCTCCGAGAGAAAATCAACGGAAAATAAGAGGCTGGACGCGGCGAAACATTTTCCCGAGGATTCGATCGAGCGGCGGGAATTGCTATCACCACGGTCCACCCCTAATCGCCGGCGTCTTTATTTCGACGGAGGAACGGCAGACAATAACCCCCGAAACATAAACACACGCGATCCGGCGTGTACAAGCATGCGCGGGGAGAAATTACGCAATTACAGCTGCATACCAGCGATATCTCGTGCGTTCGCCGCGAGGTTTGGACAGCGAAGAGAAACAGCGCCTCGGGGATGCTGCTGCTGATGGACGTTTCTGATACTGGAGGGACAAAGAGGACGAACGCTAGACGATTGAATAAGGACATGCCGAGCGAAAGGGGTGGGATAGTGGAAGTCCAGAGAAGGCAGAGTGAACGGGAGGAGTCGCTCCCTAGTTTCTCTAGCTATTATATTATTTAATTAATTAAGTTCGCAAGACCCTCGGCAGCTCGTTCGCGTGATTAATAACATTGTATGGCTGTAGCACTATTAGCCGGGCCTCGGTCTGTGAATTTACGGCGTTCTGTGTCTATATATTACATTTCAGGCCTTCACCTGTACCAGTCAACGCCAAACGCATGCCAACCCCCGAAGATTTTGCTTCGCGTTCGGCGTATCTTCTTCTGCCGTTGTTGGTATCAACAACCTGTGAACTCCGGGCAACTTTGAAACGAAACCCGTGCCCGTCCGAGCTTCGACGAACTTCAGTTAAATCCAACCTGAAGATCATCGGAGAAGATGATAAAGTAACCCTATCCTCTAATCGCATTCAATTTATCAAAAGCTGGACGGGAGGTGTCGCTGGTTTCAGAGTGTTAAACGAAGTTTCCTTTTATTGGGGACAGTTAAGTGCTCGTTAAAGACTCGCTTTATCTCGGTCCGTTTGAGGGATGGAACTGTCACGATTATCTTCGGCGTGAGAAAAAAAATCTCTATGCTCTCTGTTCACACCCGAAACGCGGCTCAGGATTTATTTCTTTCGTCGAAGCAGGCGCTCCGAGGTTACCAAATTTAGTTAATCATTTTTACTCGACTTTGTACTGGATCGTTTAAATTTTAATATCATTTCTGTCTGAATCTAATCCCTTTCCAGGCGTTACAGAAATTACGCGAATGTGGAATTTCAAAATGAAAAGCAAATATGTTTCCTATACCGTTCATACGAATATTTATACAAGAAGGTCTTAGAAGAAGAAGAAGTATATGCAAGGTAAACTTTGTCGGGAGTAAATTATTACTTGCATCATTACAAACTGCACACGCAGATATACTCCCCTGTGACTCTGAATATTCCACACGGTGACTGTTAAAAGCGTGTCACGGTCTATCGTGGATCTGCACGGAATACAAAATACGAATTTCACCCTTCCCGACGCTGCCAAGGGGTTAGTAAGTGCCGTAGAATTTTTACACATCTGCACACGTGTAGGTGCATGAATTTGCTAATTTTATATTCCAAAGTTACCTTTCATTTAGATCAGCCTCGTCATGCGAAACAGAATTTAATTAATTCTGTCAGCAGAGACTGAACAAATTATTGTGTCTCACATACTGAATTATTTATCATTTTAAGAAAACGTACCAAAATATTTCCGATTGGAAATTTTGTTCGTAAAATGCTGTACTTATATACAAGGTACGGACAAGGTGAAGCAACTATGATTTTCAACAGAGCGAGTTACGTAACTTTTTGGTACTACAAAAGCGACGACAAAAAGTGAAGCTGATTTTTATCGAGCATCAGAGCGAGGAATACGGATAAGATGAAGCGGGTCGTAATCACTTCGTGAAGCGGCGTGCCGAAAATCGCGTGGGGTTAGGAAAATTTGCGAAAAATGCAAATGCAAACGGCTGTCGAACCGTAAAAGAGGGCGCGAAATCCACCCGGAGTCGGTCTTATCGCGACCGGGGCTGAGGTCCAGCCAGCCGTTTCGTCCGAGATAAGCCACGTCCATTTGCAATATCTAATCTCGTTGTGGACGGCGCTTAAAGAGTCCCTTGACGGCTCTTCACGACTCGGCTCCGGTCCGTACGTAACGCTTAAAAGACTATCAATTCTTGCATTTCCCGAGCGACGTCGACAAAAAATTCAGCGCCCACACCCCCCACCTCCCTCAGCCGAACCGTGCACTCTGCTCCCTCGGAAAAAGAAAGAACGAGAAGAAGAAAAAAACAGATACAGGCGCACATAAATCTGGTTACTTCTCGTAATAAACCGTTCAGCGGCATTTATGTCGTGAAGCATCGTTCGCGGAACGCGCTTTGTCCCATAGAAAATATAATTTGCATCGGATGGCGGAATCGACGAACGGGGAGGCTTCCTCGGGAACGGAAAAACCTTATATATGTATCCCGGGAACAAAGGGGAAAGTGAAACATAAACTGCCGGGGAGTTTTGCGCGGTAAATAACCCACTCTTACGGGTTCCTTTCTCCTTTTCCGGGGCGTATCTTAAATCACAAGGCGGCGCGGGCGTTCGTGTGCCGCGACCTACCCCAAAGCAGCAACGACAGCAGCTCATCAGCCCCCTAACCATAAACGGCAGTCAGAAAAATGCCGAAACACGACCGGTCCCCCGCGCTCAACCCCCGCGGTCCCGGGACCACCCCCGCGTGTCAGCCCTCGAATCGAAAACCCCCGAAGCTCGAGGTCATTGACATGCACCCTCGTAAAGAGTCTGCAGACCCCGCGTCCTCGTAAGCAGATACCAGCGAAACGTTTGCATTATTCCGGAATCGGAACACGGTACCGTCTTTAAATTAACTCTTCAGCCCGTGCATTAGCCCCGAACCACCGCGACTACGTAAGTAATCGACCGATAAATTCGATCGCCTCCTTCATTCGAACTATACTCTAAACGCTCGCCGTCGTTCACCCTTTTTACTATCTCGCATCAGAGTGATCTACCGACTCCGCACGGTAAATTAACGAACCGTCATCGATACTGGATTCAATGCGATATTTAACGCTCTGACTGCCAAACTAGAAACCACGAAAATTCCATAAAATCAAAGCAAGTTATTTCATGAAATAAAAATTGAAAAATATTAAATGTATGATATTGAGCAGTCCTCCAACTTTCTTGCATCTTACAGATCCTAATCGAGTTTGGTACAATGAATGTATTCACGTAAAAATGCATTTTGAAACCTGAAGAAACAATTCCGTCACCCACATACCGTGGCAGTCAACGCGTTAAGACGTAACTAACGGTAAACAACTTTGGTCAAGCATAATTACTGATCGTAAGGAACATAAGTAAAATGGCAATGTATTTATGTTTCTAACGATTTTAATTCTACCGGTTAATTCAGAATTATTCGTGATAAGTGCATAAAATCCGCAGTCGAATAATTACTAATCTGAGGATTAGTTAAATTAGCGTTTCCATATTCGCTGAGAACGTCGCTCGAGTTAAATTGAATATTTTTCGGTCCGACAGCAATTCGGGGAGTTTCCAACAGCGAAAAATCGTTTCACGCGGCGCGCGGCGTGTCGGCTCACCTGCAAAAATAGCTCGATCATCGTCCATTGTTGGGAGCGCACCCTCCTATGAAAATTTCGACGCCGGAGCGTTCAGCGATGCGGTGCAGCGGATGCATTATTTACATGCTACGAATATAACGGCGAACGCACCGAGTATCGTGCCGCACAGATGCACGTCATCGACCAGGACGAAAAAAAAAAAGACCGTGATTGAGACTGCAGGCGTCATATGAGTTTGGGCTTACCCACCAGTTCACTTCGGTGCTGTTCGATTCAATTAAAACCCATTGTTTAGAGCCTGCGCGTTTCGATTTGCAATTAGACAATTGTTACGAGTCAAGTTCGTTCGATTCGCGAAACGTTCGTCTAATCAGACAAAATTCATCACGTATTCTATTTAGTCGATGTTGGTTAATAATACTCTCGTTAAAGTGGACGAGTTTACGAGAAAAAGAATATTTGCAACAACTATTCGCTACTCTATAGTGGCTACTCTGTCAATTAAACAGTAATGCGGCAGTTAGATATTTTTTAAAAGAAAACTAAATTAAATTAAATTAGAATTGAATATTTAAAAGGAAATCTGTATAGGTATAAAAATATGGGAAGTCTGTATGAAAAAATATGGCCTTAAAAATTGTCACAGAAACATGTTAACGTACACGCTTGAGAATCGCCGGCTAGTCGCATTTCGCAAACAGTAGCGTATTATTGGTCACATTGGCAGAGGTGCACGAAAGGAAAATCGAAAAAAAGATTGTCATTGCGATAAATCATCTCGCTCGACAGGCATTGAGCACTCTCGCAGGAGATTTTCTCACACTTGCCGCGAACCAATCGGAAGCCCCGGTTCTACCGACAACCCCGAAACGCCGGCCAATCGCGTCACGTTCCACGATGATCGATGACCGAAGAAATTACTGATTGTCGTCGACGCCACGATCGTTCCTCTTCCTTTCTGCTCTTCCTTCTCTATCGCGTGCGTTTCGACCTCGTTTCCTTTCGCTCTTTTCTCTGGTTTTCCTGGCGATAATTATTCGCGAGGACTTGGTATCGGCAAAATCATTGTGCGATGTTTGTGAATGAAACTCACAATTGACAAGATGAATTCGTTCTAGAGGAACTGTGAAATAGTATTACACAATGCATTGCGGATTTCTGCACCCTCTGCGAACGTTGTTTAACACGTTGACTGCCACGTCGGACGTGTATGGGTGACACTGTTCTCTAACTTTATAAATTAATTTTTATCACGTTCGAGTAAGTTAGTTCTGAATTAGGTACAGAAAGATTCAAGGAGTAATCAGTTTGATAAATTTTATTTCAAAAGTGTCGGTTATACTAACTAAATTATTTTCATTTCGTGGAAATTTTTGAAAACAGATACAATTTTTACTTTAGCAGTAAAAAATAATTCTCATTTTAACCCGAAGAGACAAGAAACCTTATACTAAATCAACAAAATAATAAATAAAAAAACTCCACGAATCGCATGCTCAGTAATTTATTTCGTGAACGAATTGACAAGATTTAATTTCATGTTAATCGTTTCCTAATAAGAAAAGGAGGATACGTGTATCGTGTTCACTGTCTGAATTTAATATTTATTATTAATCACCCTCACCAAAACGCAACACTCTACCACCCCTGAGCATTTATTACGCGCCCGAGGGAACATGAATTGAACAATAAACACTTTATATTCATAAGCGTAAAATAATGAGAACCCTCAGATAATACGAGGTAAGAAGTTATTAATGGAATTTCATTTCAAGTCTTCGACACGTGTCTGATACGATATTACGATAGTATGTATCGTGATTGCGCAAGGGATGGTATTGGAATGATAAAGTAAAGAAAGTAGGATAAATATTTAGGAATAAGTTTCGTGTTAATTTTTTGAATTTTTATAAAAAATTTGCAAGGGAACGTACCAAAGACACCCACCACAGTACAAGACACCCTTAACCCTTAGCACTCGAATGGTGACTGTAAGGCACCACTAAAAATTGCTGTATCATTATTCGCAATATGTTATGCATTATTAAATTAATTTGTATTCAATAAATTACTAAACACTTCAGTATTGTACGAATAAATTGCATAATTTTCGTATGTATAACATGAAAACAAATATATAGAAGGGAAATATTCTAGGTCGGAAGAAATGTTTCCTTTTGGAGGTAAAATAGCTTCGAGTGCAAAGGGTTAAACAAGTACTTCTGCTAATTCAAACCGAATTAAATAAATCGACAGAATCATATCGATTACGCAGTACCTTGAATAAAAGCAGACTTAAACCAGTTCCAGCTCGATTTAACGATGCAAAAAAAAAAAAAGATCCATTGATCGGTTCCCCTGAACTAGACTCCGAGAGACAACGAACTAGAACGACCCCTTAATTGCGACACTCGCGAAACGAGTCCAGGCTTATCGCTCGGTTCATCCCCGATGGCAAGCGTTCGGTGACCACTTGATCTCTCGGCGCATTCTGAACGTCCTCCTTCCCGTATCCGAAGGACGTGTAGGCCGCGAGTCAAAAGAAATTAGGGCAATCATAATTTGCCGTGGCGCAGCGCCGATAAGAAAGGACAAGTGCACTTGTCCGCGCGCAGGTGTGTGTCCCCGGCCACGGCCAGGGAGAGTTCAACGCGGGGCAGCAGGAGGGAGGCCAACAAATTCCATTGTTTCGGAAACAATGTTGTGCACCGGCTCTTTCCAGTGGCACCGTCGCGCTTTATGCAACCAAGTGGCCCCAGAAGAGTGTGCGATGCGACCGACGCGCGGCGCGGCGCGGCGCATCCCGACGACGACGCTTCATTGTGCATTTGCTGCGAGGAGGAGAGAAGCTCGGGTACGAAACGGTACCTCCGATTCGTCGTCGTTCCGCCACTTGACCGCTGCTCGAACGATCCACAGCCGCGGGCATCGATTGTTTTATTACCGCAATTTCGGGATTAATTCGCCGTACGGAATTCACGGGTCTACGCTTTTCAGGAATTCTCGAATATTCATCGTTCCACGGGCAAACTAATTGCGCCCGCGTTTAGGGGATTAATTAATTTACAACGGCGACGGAGGCCCCGGGCTGTCGATTCTCCTCCGACACGACCTCGTTGCCGAGTATCGTCTTTTCAACCGAGGCTTTCTACTTCGGCTTGTCTAGCCCCGTTCGATTAGCTCTCGTCACGCTGCTTTCTGATGGTTTTATTGCCCGCTATTAGTAGACTGCGAACGCTTCTGCAAATATAGGTTCTTACGGGGGGCATTTGCTCCGTATTTACAGCAATGGGACCTGGCCCGACAATGCATTTTATGCAGGGACCAGAACGACTGAACCAGATTGCGGATTTTATGCATTTATGACGGGAATGCTTTAGGCGCACTCAAAATTGTAAAAATGTCAGAACACTTTAGGAATACTAGTAGGCTATTCTCCAGACATATCATAATTGTTATAAGGCAAAATTTAAAAATGTTCGCGAGGACGAAGAATGAGTATTAAGAAGATTGTCCTATTTTTTTTTTTACCTGATCGTAACCTAATGAATACTGTACATTCTAAATGTCTACAAAAGTTGGCTAAAATCTGGCACTAATTTTTGTAAGTGAGAAATGTTTATTCAAATTATAAAGCAAAGGATAAATTCCCTTCGGTAAAGAAAATACATATTTTTATGATAATTTTGTACACATTTGTAAAATCAGCAGCGACCACGGAAGACTTAATTATTCACGTAGTGTTAATATACATATGTATCTAGTTGAATGAATATTCTTCGGATGAAATTACGAAAAGAGGATAACATTTCAGGATCTTTTATTACGTTCGCTGTACTGTCGAATTTATTCTTCGTATAACTGCTCGCAGCGAACAATGCGAAGGAAATTAAGTCGTTAAAAGGTATAATCTCCTGTTAAGAGAATAGCTTGCAGCGATTAAATGAGGGAACGAAAAACCAACGGTACGCGTGATTATGTTTCGGCCATAAAATAATTAAACGCTTATTTCCCGTTTCGTGAAAGCGTGAAATACTCGGCCGAAAACAAAATGTCCAGAATGTACGGGACCGCCATAAAACTTTACTCGGTGATATACTGCTTCTGTAGAAATTAACAAAACTAGTTGAAAGAATTTTGTTCGGATTTCGGAAGGGTCATGTCGCGACCGAGTCGGTAATTCCTTAACGATCGAGAGATTCGGCCGCTGATTGTGATTTGTTAACAGACTTTCTCCTCGTACAGTATTTAATCAATCGCTACCCCAAGATCTAGACAGTTCCTTTTTTTCCTCGACTTTTTATACCGACACCGCAATACCGTTCCATATTTCCCATTTTATACATAAAATTACATTAGACATCTTTTTGCCTTTATAATATCGGGTCAACCCACGAGTAATGCGATTCTTTTGTTACTTTTGGGAGGAAAAATTCTGAAATATAATTACAATCGTGTTCTATGTATAATTCCCTTCATTTTATATATTTCAGTCTCTTGACCTCGATTCAAGCAAATGAAATTTAATATCAGAAAAGTGATCTGTCATACGAAAATCCCATTATCCGCACGCTTTTGTCTCCCTATTAGTTCGGATACGGGAGGCTCTGCTGTATTTTGAATCAGGTGATACAATATATTTATTGCCCATCAAAAGTTTTGCGGTCGTTCTTCTGCCGAACAATTAGCCGGGGAACAATACGCGAAAATCCGGCCGGGGAACGTGTTATTCACGCGGAAAGGGTGTTTATACAGAGCGTCGGATTCCCCGCCTCTAATTGCCATCGACGTGCGGTCGTTTAAACGAGGCTGGAGCCACGGGAGCGTCGGTCGCGCAAAACGGAACACGCTTCATGACCACGTCACGTGGGCGCGAACAAAGGATTTTTGCGGCTCGTTTCTCGCGGCGTTTCGTGTTTGCGAGGGCCCTGGAACCGTGGAAAAAGAGAGGAGGCTTGCCGGGCAATCGATAGGCAGAAAAAGGAGGGACGAAACGCGACGAAGAAGAAGAAATCGAACCGTGCCCGCCATGGCGGATCGACGACGCATCGAAAACTAATGTGAATACCACGAAACTGGTCCCCGCGGCATTCGCCCGCGGGAACGGTATTTCGGTATTTACCAATAGTATCGATGATATTTCTTCGTCTGTTTTTTTCTTTCTTTCTTTCTTTCTCTCTCTCCCTCTCCCTCTCCTCCCTTCTCTCCCCGTCCCTTCTCCCTCCTCCGTTCTCTTTCTCTTTTTCCCCTGGCCGTCTCTCTTTCTCCTCTTGTTCGCGATCGATAAGATCTGAAGCGGGACGCGGCGAACCAAAATTATAGGTTTTCGCGGTTTGAATTATTTCTCGATCTCGTCACGGCCAAATGAGAGAAATGGCCAGAGGAATTCTCGTGTCTGAGAAAGAATTGGACAAGCGCACGACGGATTAGAGTTTACCGAATCCTTTGGTGTCGCCGATGCTCCATCACTTAACTCGGGGGATTCTGGTTACCAAATATCGGATCGGACGCTTTAGATCTTGGATATTTTAACCGAATTTTTTGGATGGTTGCGTCCCACGTCCCACTGAATTGGAAATCGGATTTTATTCCGTTTGTTCAAGTCGTGCGCGTACAGCGTCCCTTTTCGGCCATTTTTGCCCTTCATTTTGGCTGGAATAAATCGACGAGTGAAAATAGTTGTATAACTTACGTCAGCTTGCTCTCCTTTTTGCACACACTAACCAATTTATTACACTCTGACCGCAATTATTTTCAATTATTGTACCGTTAATACACGGTATTCCAAAAATGGAACGCCAATTTTCTCCCAACCTAACCTCCATTTCCTCGCAAATAAACTGCGAATATTTCTACAAAATACAAACTTATTGCATCAATTGCAAGAAACAGAAATTTCTTTCCTCCTTTATAACAAGACAGCGGATATTTATGCAAAGTAAGAATTTTCTTGGTCAATTGCAACGCACAAGAACGGTATAGAAATACCTTTCTTCTTTTAATAATTTTGATAAGTTCAAGATAAGGGCAAGGGACCCAATTACCATGAATATATTATTTATACTTAGTTTTAGAGCATAATCAACATTAAAAAGGGGACAACATATATATTAACTGATTTTGATGAAAATAATTTCATATCAAAATTTAATTAAATATAATTAATATCCCATACCCTGGATGTAATAAAATTCTTTTAATCTTTCCACCTAATCATTTCTTGTGATAGATGCATAAAATCGGCTGTCTGCTCATACGTGTGCCAACATCGGTGTTCCTGTCACTGTTTCGCATTATCCGCCAGCACGGCAAAAGTCGATTGACTCGAGGATCAAGGATCGATCGGAATGACCGTTCTGAACGGTCGGCGATCGAACAAGATCCACGTCCGCCCACGTCGTCGTCGGCAATTTTCGTAATCGTCGCGGTGGCGCGGCGGCTCGGCGCGAAACCGATCGCCGCGACTGAAATTCGAGGAAAACGTGTGAACGAACTTTAATTGTACCGGAGTTGGTCCAAACAAGAGAACCACACCGGGTCCCCCCCACTCTGCTCCACATCCGCTCCATCTTCTCTCCTCGGCGTTATCCTGGTTCTTTTCTTTCGGTGCGCGGCGAAAAAGGAGGGCAGGGGAGAGACCGTTCAAGGTTAAGGCAAATAGCGCCGCGGATGACGTCAGGATGCAGTTAGACTAGTTTTAGTTTTAGTTCGGAGCCCGGGAGAGCTCTCGATCTCGGCCCCGGTCTCTCTCTCTCTCTCTCTCTCTCTCTCTCTCTCTCTCTCTGGTTCGCCGTCTTCTTCTCCCTTTCTCTGATCGCCAAGCGGACCGGACAAAGGATGTTGTGGGAACCGTGGTGCCGGCGAGTCTCTCGCGGCCATATCGCGGGTTAACCAGATCAAGAAGAAGACCGGGGCGAGTGGGAGGATCGGCGAAACGATAAAAAGAATCGGTGGAAAAGAACGTTACCGGTCGTCGCAGAAACTGAGAAACGGCACGAGACGACGAGAGGCCGTTCGTCATTTTTCTTCTCTAGGCCGAGGCCCACGGTTTTTCGATCGGCCGGCTATAGCAGAGACTTGTTTCTCTTAATTAACTCTCGATCGTTACTCGAGACGCTGAAAAAATACACAGGGTGACCTTGAGACGTCAAGCCGCTTTGATTAACTGGCTCCGTCATTATTAACTGCCCGGCGACTCCGCCGGGGGGAAATAGCTGTATGCGTTCGCGGCACTTTTGGTACCGTTGATTTAGTGATTCCGACTACGATGACGGAGTTTCGTGTATAGTTTTAAACAAATTTCCATTTTCTGTAGCACACAATTAATCTCAGCGGCCGGTTACGCCGTTCGAACGATTTGAAAATGTGGGAAGTAAATACCTATAGCTTTAACCCGAGGTCGATACGTAAATGGAACATAATTCGTCGATTTAAAGTGTAGAGCGAAAATGGGTGAGAACCATTATACCGGGATCTATTTCTGAAAAATTGACTGTCTTTAGCGCGTCGAAAAAGTGTGCCATCACGCCCAGACCATTGCCGCGTGTTATCCCACCGCCGAGAGAAATTAAGCACAGCAAAACCCACTGTTCACCTAACCTCGTTCCGGAGTCCATAAAAGCAAAATAGGTATAGCTCCGAAGACACGTGTCTCGGTCGTCCTACGCCGGTCCTTCTGCTGCAGCAGAAAACTATAAGGGCCGACCGATCGTAACCCGGCAATCATTCGGTGGTCGAATTACCATAAGAAGGGCTCTAATTTCACACAATGCTCTCTTTTTTTTTTCTCTCTATCTATCGTCTCTTTCTCTCTGCAGGTCTCTCTGTCCGTTTCGCCGTGCGATGTCGGAGAGACGAGTTGCACGTGGTCGACTATGGCGCCCAAGGGTCGAGCACCCGATCGATTTTCACGATTTCTCAATAAGTTCTCAATGGCTTTGAAAGGCCGGGCTCTCTTCGTCCCCTCCGCACGAGTCTCGTGGCCGAGAAAAATTTGATACGGACACGGTAGGCAGCTCCAGGCCCGCGGAGGAGTCCCTGGAACACGGCCGGTTCATCCTTGAACGCGAACAATCTATTTCTCGTCAGGTGCGTCGGGCCACCTAACGTCTCAACGACAGCGCGCGCCGTCCTTTTCTCCGCACAATCTGGGCCCCCATTTTTCTCTCTTCGACTTTCTCCCGGTCCTTCCATCCCGGCCACGCGGTTCTAACGTTCCGTCGGAGCGACGAACTCGAGCAACGTTGACCATTGAATTGAACCGGGTCGTTTCCACGTTACCGTTCCTTCGCTCCGTCCATTTTTTTTTCTTCTGGTTATTTACGCTCGCCTCGTGGATTAGGTAACCCGATACCTGCCCGAAGAACAGAGGTCATGGTGCTAAACACTAAATCCACCGGCGCTCCTCTGGATTTCTTATTTTACAGACGTGTAGTGTAGTATCAAAACTGGCTATCTCCGCCCGAACCACCTTTCAGATGAATGTTGGTTTTTCAATGTTCAAACTGCGAAATTTGAACGTATTTGCAAAGCGCAGTACTAATAATAATTGGTAATAATACTAATAATAATTAAAGCAGATTGCACGCATAGCGAATTTTAATTTATCTTTTTCTGTAATTTTAAGATGCTTCCATTGGAAACGACTGTGCATGTTCTTTTATTCAAGAACATACGAGTGAGCTTCTGCATAACGCGATTGAAAATTGTTTCAGAAAACTGCGTGCATCTTCTGTGGCAGTAGCGTATTTTTTTACATAGATTGTAAATTTATCGTCGCATGAACAGCTTTTCGGGACAGTTTCTTTTTAGTCGCGTTATAACGTGTTCAGGCATTACTGCGCTAGATGTGCCAATAATCAGTCTATTAGTTTTAAAAATTGGTAGCATATGTCGGCGTAGGTGCAGCGTGCTTAAACGTCATTAATAGGGAAAACGGTCTGTAAAATCGTAGCGGAAAAAGCAGGCGCGTTACGAAAGCAGAAGGGAGGACATCGACGGGACGTAACGGTGACGCGCGTAAAAGCATTTACCCCGTTCTGGAAAAAGGAAATATAAAAATCGAGTGAACGACGAAGGGGGTAGAGGAAGAAAGTAGGAAGTAGAAAAAAAAGTGGGGTGGAAGGTCGAGGCGGTGGTATGGCGCAGGAAGAAGGGATGTTACGGTGGAAGGACTGAGAGAGAAATAGAGAAAGAGAAAGAAAGAGTGTGAGAGAGAAAAAGTGAGAAAGAGAGAGAGAGAGAGAGAGGTGGACGCATTTTGTCCACGGGGGTGGGCGATTAAAATTTCAATTCGTTTTCCGCGCGAACTGAGTCAGCCCTTCCATCGTCCTTCTTCCATCCCGCGTCCGTCTTCTCCTCTTATAAAGCTTCATCCACGGGGCAACGGTGGCTCACGGTACTGCAGAAGACCCACTTTGTTATAATTTCCTTTAATGACGCGGTCCTGCCACCCTTCCTCTCTGTCTACCTCCCCGCGCTGCCGGCGCTGCGGAATATTTTTATTACTTTGCCCTCCCCGTCTAGCGGCCGCGGCGCGATGGCGTTTAGAGCCGTTCCGCAAGATTGAGGGTGTGGAGACTGGAAAATCCTGCCTGAGGTCAAATTGCTGGATGATTCTAGCCAGTTTAAATGCTTTATTGTTACGTTTTGTCGCGAGGGGGGTTCGTGGATTCACTCGCGGCTCATTTCGCCTTCCGAAAATAGCTGCGTCGAAACCGATGCCAGCATTTGTTTCCTCTCTCCCCATTTTTTCCCCTCATCGAACAATTTTAACTTCCGCAACGAAATTACAATTGCAATACAATTGCATAGTCGCATGCAAGAAAATATGTGCATGTAATCATTACGTGTAAGTAACAGCAAATACGAGAAATGTCGTAATTAATGACCTTGTACTAATCATTCACACTTTATCATTCATACATTATTATTCTTATTAACACTAGAACTACCGAGCAATAAATGCGACTGACGTATATTGCTTGGTAACAGTGACATGACTGTGCCCATTCAGGCTTCATACAACTTTTATTGTAATATGTGCTTCAATGAAGAGGTTCGTTAAAAAATTTTTGCAATTTCAGTAATTGTAAAAGAAAAAATTAGGAACCAGTCATCTTGACTGGTCCGGTAGTTCCAGTCTTAAATATGGAATTTCTTATAGCAGGAATGGACGTTTGCAACACTTAACAAAAAGGATTGATCGGCGGATAAAATTTGGACACTTCAAACCACATAAATTTAATTTATGTAATTTTTATCGAATTATTATTTAATTTTTATAAACCTGCTTCCACGGACTCTGATATTCAACCCCTCCGCGTCCCAGAAATAGAGGTCTCCTTGAAAAAGAATTCTTATACAGTAGATTCGTGCGTGATACGATAAGAAAGAAACCTGTTTAAAAAAAGAATTGTTTAAGAAGATTGTAGCCTCATTGCCGCGGAAGACACACGCATGCTGTCTTTTTAAACAATTTTTTGATCGCGTTATACTGAACTCTGAGAAAGCTGGCTCGGTCAGTCGTCAAGTCGGTTGACGAAAATTCGCAGAGCATACGGATTCCGTCGAAGCCACGAAATTCGCTCATCGATATGCGTAACGCAGTTATCGATTGGCAAGGGAAACCAGCGTGCCGTTCCCCCGGCTTTGTATCTCTCATTCCGTCTTTCGCGTATTCGCGAGAAAAATGCTGCCGGTTCGGGGGAAAACAATTCCATGGACGTCGCACGGTACGAGAGAGGAGGGTAATCGGGGAAAGGTGGAAAACCAGGATCGGTGGAAATGCACGTCGTCGCACGTGTTACGACGAGGAAATCTCCTCCCTCGACCCGGAGGATTCAACGGCGAGGGACGCGAGGGGGCGGGTTGCCGACGAGGTGGACAGGGTAGGATTTCCTTAATAAAATGGGGCGCAAACGCCACGCCAGCGAATATCTAGCTGATAGTGATTCGGTCAGCTCGGTGTCCACCTCGAAAATGCCGAGCAGAAACGTAAGGCAAGAGGGGGTTGCTAGGATGAAATTCGTGGGAGGGTCGGTGTTGCTTAGGCCGATTCAATCTATCGCGTTCGCGCTTAGTTATGAACAGCTAGATTTATCCTGGATTTTTATTGTCGACCGATAACCTCCTACAAATTAACAAATACAAGGATATACCTTGATCGTACCTTCGACGGGTTTCTTCGAAATATTCCACGCGATGTTCAATCATCTGGAATCTAGGTTCTAGATCAGCGTTTTCGAAACCTTCCTCACCAGCGAACACAAATTCCACAATTCGAACGAAACACCTTGGTTATTTATTTTTAAGCGTTCGGTGAAATATAAATTCACAAATTTCAATTCTATTTCTCAGCAGCAACAATTTTCGAGAGCGACTAAAATTTTATCTTTTTAGGATCAGTAATTTTTTGCGGACAACTTGGTAAGAGGCACGAACAATTTTTATACTGAAAGCATAAGTATCTTTTGTTTCCTTGTGCTGTTAGAAGAAATATAGTGTTTATGTTTTTAGTGTAAAAACTGTTTGTGTGAAGGGTTGATAACATTTTAGGGTACTTGTCGTACGTTAAAGTTATAGTACCATCAAAGGACATAGTAAATAATTAGACGAGGATATTACAGTATAATAGTAGTTTTAGATGCCGTACAATTTTTTATTT
This sequence comes from Halictus rubicundus, assembly GCF_050948215.1. Lineage (NCBI taxonomy): Eukaryota > Metazoa > Arthropoda > Insecta > Hymenoptera > Halictidae > Halictus > Halictus rubicundus. The sequence continues at coordinate 12,170,646 of NC_135154.1, forward strand.
CTCCGATTGTGCTGTAATTTGATCAAATTTTTAAAATATGAGATTATGAATACGAATTAAAGGGTGAAGCTAAAATGGTTGAATGTAAATCGAGAATTTTTCATACTGCTATTTTTGAACACCGTATGACGGTTAATGGTATGCTAAAGCTATTATTATCCAATACATTGAACTTTTCTACTATTTTTATAACGTGATAAATATCAGACTTTGCAAGATTAAAATAAATTGCAGTCGATACCATTTCAAAATATAGTAGACTATAAACATTAATGATAATCGCCTACGCATTCCGTAACGACACGATATAAATATCTTATGCAGCAAATATAATGTACATTAACGCAAGTTAAAAACTTTCAGTTAAACTTTGTTCGACCATTTGAAGCATATCGCAGCGGATATACATAGTGTTGGCCGCTGAAGGATGAGGAGATGCGGTTTTCTCGGCAGAAAAGCAACAAGATTTCCATGAGGGTGACCATCCCCTTCTGTCAAGTTAGCGTTATCCAAATTCAACACGTAGTCCAGAGATGCAGGGACGTTTGAGATAACGTTAGTATGGAAATTATTGTTCGTGGTTCCGCACATGTACCGGTGTGCTTGTGTGTCGACAAGTGTCAGAGGGTGAGACTGTTTCGAGTCGATATGGCAAACACTCCGCAAAATTTGTATTATCAGGTGCCCCCATTTTTGAAGTAGAAAATTTCAATTACTGTCATTTTCAATCGACCAATCCCATTATAACGAGGCTCTCTCACAATATTTACACTCAATAATTTACTAAATCATTAATCACTGTGTTAAACACTGTAATGTCGGTGACGCGTGTTTAGTATGGTTATATCTTTTTAAAAAAATACCTAATTCAAATTTCAAGAAGGCTAACTTGCTATACAAGAAATATTTAAATACCCTTAGCCAATTGATCCAGCTTGTCATTTTCAAATGTTGCATGCATCCCAAATATTTTGGTGACTATTGCAACTTTTAAATCAGTCAAACAAATTCTGACAACTATGAATATTATTTTTTTTTTTGTTTTAAATCAAAATTATATTCCGTTCTTTTGGTATCGATATTCAGAATTTTTCTAGGATAAAGAAAATACAGGAATAGTAATTTTATGTTTCCCACTTGAATGTAGCATGTATGATTGTATGAAATACGAGTGCTTCAAATCTGCAGTCTAAAAACATGTTGGTACAGCCAAATAATCCTAAAATTAATATCGTTTTTCACTCGAGAACGTGTCTGTGACGGTGCCAGCGAGTGTTTTGCGTGTTTCCGGCCACGTAGACCGCGTTATTTCTGCCGAAGTCTATCTTCCCGAAGCTTGCTGTTCTCTTTGTCGATCGAACGTGCGCGAAATTCAGAAAGAGTACGCCAAAGGTCGAACCGGAATTGTAATAAATATTCGTTCGAATTTGTGATTGTTCCATTTACAAAATGCTTCGCTTCGTACAAATCTCATTCGCAATCTGTGAACAATAAAGGTTAAAAATCCTACGAAATTATCAATAGCTGCATCGACAACACAAGGTATTCATTAGAAGCGAATAATATTATTTCGGTTCATTTATTTGAACAAATACAAAAAAATACGCAACATTAATAAAAATATGCATTAATTCTCAAAAATTATTAAATTCTTTAACAATTGTTTTTTTTTTGGTATTAAAACAGGATATTATTTTCCCAATAATCATGACTTAACAAATTAGGAATTTATTACAGATTTTAGATACTTTTAATTCCAATGTCTGTAAATATGGTGAAACATCTTGAAGAAATAAAGTTTTTAAAATTTATTGGTATATAAAATTTTGCAATTATATCATTTATGGCTCTCACCTAGTTCTTGACAAAGCGGATTTTTTATTCCAGCATTCTTTTTTTCTTCCGGAAAAAGCTGTAAATTTAAATAAAAAATCGTATATTTGACTTCTATCCTAAGATATGTAAGTATTAATGTCAGCAAGCGTAACTGGTTTTTCAAAAATCGGAAACAAGCTGGAATAATGATCCTGCCCGAAAATAGATTGTTCTTTATCAAATCGATGACAGGAAGTCGATCTCTGGCGGAGGAAAGATCGTTCCAGTAACTCTCCGATCCGCATAGACCTTGTTTGCCGAGGCTCGACGATATTTACCTTTCTTTCGTTGGCTCTTCGTGTCGCATGCGATCGAGGGATGTATTATTCAAATCCTGTATGCCTCACCCTTCTTATATAAGTATAGTAACACAGACTGGATGCAAAATACGCGGCCGAAATCAATGATGGTACCCGAGATGTGAAGAAGTTAAATGATTACGTGATCTTAAAAACTACTTGCACAATATTCGTCTAAATTACCGAGACGAAAATGCCACTTTCATTTATCGTATTGACAATTTTTTAAATATTATTATTAATATATTTACATTAATGCCTAAAATTTTCTATGGTGCTCAACAAAATTATAGTCGTTAGACTTCGCAATTTTAGTGTGTATTTTGAAAAAGTGAAAGTTTCTAGCGATTTTACTATTAGCCAATAAATACCCGAGTCTCGGTCAAAGGTAGCAACAATAATGCGGTGTACCTGCGATAATGAAAGTACCCGACAATGGAGCGAAAATTGTGCAAAACGAACGTAAACTGTCATTGCATATAAGCAAATTAGGGTATGCATTGTAAAAAGAATGTACACTGCAGAAGAAACTCATTCGAGAAAATGATAGCTTAACAGAATATTCATTTCGTTCGATCGAGGTCGGCGGCCTTCGCCCCGTGAATGATTTCCCAGGAAAAGAAAATTACAAGTCAGAATTAATTACGTAGCATGGTTAAAGCGACCACAATGGCCCGCAATAAAACATCCAAGTACAAAGTAGAACAATAAGGACGAAGTACAAAGGCGCGTGGTACAATTAGATTTGTGAACAATTTCCACCTTCCGTCCACCCTTTCCGCCGACCTCCTCCCCCAAGATCCACGGCGTGCACCGCAACCTGCACCCCCTCTTTTCCCAGCTCTCTTCCAGGTAACACTTTCCGGCGTGTCTCCGGCATTATTTCGAGTTGTTTCGAGTGCTTTGCTTCACCGCTGAAAAACTCGATTATAGGTACGTCTCGATAACAATCGCAGTCGATTCCCGTCAATATAACTTTCGCCTTATTATCGGTGGCCCGATGGTACCGCCTCCCCTGTCGTAAAACGTTGTTGTAACTCGCTTACCTCGGATTTTCCTAACGAGCTCCAACGTCCGACGAATTTTTACTACCCATTTTCGAAACGATTGCAATTCGCATGTTCGCTTACCTGCTTTCCACGGGAACACCGATTTCCCCGTAAAACAATGAGACACCTATTATAGGCGATTTTTTCAATTTACCGCTGTTCCGATACAATGCGGAAGTACCATGACAATGGAAATGAAAGGGATTTTTTGCTACAATCGACCCGTATTGAAAATTTAAAAGTACGTTTTGCAGATCTGTGTCGATTATCGTACGCGTTCTGAACATTTCATCGGAATCGATTGATTCGGAAGAAAAAAACTACTGACAGATGGGAGAATCCTCAGAAAATCATATTTGCATAAATAGATCAAATTTAAAATAGTGAAAAATTATATCATCGTTTCCTCCAACTTTCATCGTTTCCCCTAACAGCCGCGCCAACGCACCAGCCCAATAATTTCGATGCTGTTACTCCGTAACGGAAAGTGATGTGTGAAGTGCCTAAGCATCGGGTAAACGCAAGGATTAAAAGGCTCGGGACTTTGGACATCTTCGGACGAGCGGTACCGCCGCGCCGTTAACGAGGGTCGTTATACGCCGATTACTAATCAGCCCCGTGTTCGACGATATAATTGTATCGGGATCAAAGGATGCGGGACGGAGCGGCGCGAGAACGCGACTGACGTTTATCCATCTTGACAGCACGTGCCGGTACCTGGTCGGCCACACGCGGGCCAAATTTCTTTTTTGCATCAGGTGGCCGCGGTGCAACGTAATAAACATATTCATAGGTGGAATAATGTAGCGCGAGTGAAGGGAGAGGTGGGTAGATCTCTCGCTGTTAGAGAAGAGGTGGGAAGGGGGGTGGGGAGAAAGAGAGAGAGAGAGAGAGAGAGAGGGATGGTCGATTCAGGGGGCGGGGGAGAGGGACTTGTCGCATTCGGTATGCAAAGTGCACGGGCCACGGGGACCCGCTTCGTCACGTGGAAAAAAAGGTATCATAAAAAAATGCAAGGTTACCCACATTTTTTTTTATTCTCTCCCCGTCGAGCAGCTTCGTGGCTGTTGCGGGGTGGCATCGATCGAGGGAATCGAGGGAGGTGGGATATACTCTCAAGACTGAGCGAGAAAAAGAGGGAGAGAGAGAAAGAGAGTTTGGTTATCGGTGAATAATACCGACGCACTTTTTATGCAGACACCTACAGCGAAGGCTCGTGGCCGCTTTGAACCTGTTTAGCGGGTAATTTCGTGAGACAAAACGCCCCCCGTCGAGGGGGAATTGAAAGTGAGACGCGACACGTTTGCTCGTTGCTTTTAATTTAACTCGCCGGAAAACGATTTTCGAATACGAGAATCGAGGATCGAGCTTGCGTTTTCGTTCTTTCGGATTTACGGGAACCAGCTGCGGGAAGTGGCGTGAACGGTGAGAACAACCGATAGATATGTTCAAAGTGACTAATTTTTATTGTCTTTTAACGCTCGGGATAATGCACTCTTTTCGCAACCACACACTTGATGTTGTTCAAGGTAATTTGCGAAGCTTCCGTAGCCTATTTTTGAAGGTACTGTATCTAAAATCTGAACGCGTCAGTTTTTCTATTGTTTCCAATGGAACAGTTGCCGGTTCCAATTATTTATTGGTTCTGGGTCGCAGTAGATCCAGGCTCCGCCGTCCAAGGATTAAAAAGTAACAAGTCTATCATTGTCCTGACATTGCACGATTATTTTTAGAAATTACGTCGGAATAAATAAGTGTGTCCAGTAAGTGTTTGCAAGAATGTCTTTACAATCTGTGTGATTGTAAAGTAAAATATCCGCAGTCTCCATTTTGACGGGTCCGGTTTTTATTATGTTACAGGGCGAGAAAAATTGTTTGGGTAATTTTTGCGCGTTTAGAATAGCGATGCAGTTCGCGAAGCACTTGATAATGTGGGCCATTAATAATAACATGGGCGGTTCAATCGACGCATTTATTAAAATTAACGTTTGCACTATCAAGGTATTTTTAAAAAGTTAACTACCAAGAGGGGCATTTTGTGTCCATTTCAAGCAGGGCAATAACTAAAAAAGTAGGGCACAAACAATTTTGTCCGTTGACTAATCTTGAAAACATCATATGTATCCTAATAAAAAGAATCATGCAGAATATTAGCAAACAAAGTTCAATTATTCTCAAGGAATTTAACCAAGCAATGATAAATAAACAACTACCTATTCGTAAGCATTAAAATAGAAACCGGGTAAAAACAACGCGTAAGAAACCGATAAACATTCCAGAAATCCATAGGAATAATTCCACACTACATCCACAAGGATGTAAGAATCTTTCGACTCCGAATAAAGTTACGACCTCCCTTTTCTTGTTACCTCATTTCAATGAAAACCAGTTAAATTATCCGAACAAAGATCGATACATTATCGACTGCAAACTTGGTAATCTCGGGGTGTCCATTTAAATCTCCCTCGAGCAAGACCGCGATTAAACGTTAAAGCGATAACTATTCCGCTCGGAATTGCAGAATTGCAGCAGGTGCGCGTCTAAATCTGTACGCATAAAGTTTCCGGAGCAAGGAGACCGCGAAGGACACGTCTCCGCGAAGGATCCCCAAGGATACCGTGGCTAATTTCGAAATGGTCAGCGACCTCCGACAGCCGAAACTCGAACGAACGGGCAAAACGGCGAGATATTTAATCTCGCGGCCGCCCGCGGGATGCTTGTCCTTCGCGAGCGTTGTATCGCGGGTAAAAGCGAGGGAAATGAGAAGAGAGCGGGAGGAAGAAGAGGAAGACGAGGAGAGCGAGACATCCGCGAGTATCCTGGCGGGAAAACGTAGACTTGCACCGAAAAATCTCGTCGGATAAAGTTTTGCGTTGTAAGGATAACGCCGGTGGATACGGCCGCGCGCGCAAGGATTCCTGTGCCATGCGCGTTCCGTTTCGTTCCTTTTTTCGCGTTTCGACTACGAGAAAGAAGAAGACGCGAGGCACGAATAAAAGACGGGGGATGAGAGGGCAGAGGGTGCAGAAGAAGAACAACAGAGCGTTCGTTGCGGACGAAAGAGAAGAAGAATTTAAAGAGAGCGACACACCAGACAAGGAGGGGAAGCGTTCGCCGTCCTGTAGGATTCGTCGTCCTTTTAGGCCGAAGGGGTGATAGAGAAAGTCTCGATGGCGGGACAGAGAGGCTTGCCGGAGGAACCGTGGACTGTAATAGAAGGGTAGAGAGGCATGGAAGATCTGGTGGGGGCAAGGAGCGCTCGACGTCTCAAATTTGGTTGGCTGTCTCGAGCTCGCCGGTTCTCTTTCTCTCTCCGGGGGATCGTTCTTTCCTTGTCCCTCGTGTCTGAGCTACATCGTAGGAGGGGGATTCTGTGCGAAGGTACCGGCCGAGAGAAGGAGAGTACACCGTTCGTAGAACAAAGAGGGACGGAGGTTCGAGGAGGGTTTGAACGAGGAGGAAGGATATCGGTCGAAAGGAGAGAACGAACAAAGCTGGATGAGTTGAACGAAGACGGGTGTTCCCTGTGAACCGAAGAAGGGTAGGGTGGGGGAGATGCTCGGGGAGAAAGACGAACGTATCGCAGAGCGTATGGATTGAAGCGAGAGGGACCGATCGGCCGACTAACATTAAGAACAGTGAAGGAGGGAAAAGCAAGGAGAAGGTTAGAGTAGGTGTACCAAGGTAGGAAAAGATAGGGGAGAGGGAGAGAGAGAGAGAGAAGCCAGAGTACGTTCCGCGGCAGCGCCACAGAGGAGAAGGGGTGAAGCCGGTGCGAAGGAGAGAGTCGCGAAGATTAGAAAGAGGGAGGGCGAGAGCTAGCAAGTGACGGCTTGGAGGGGGTGGCGGCGACGGCTTGAAGGGTAGGGGGAGAGCAGTGCCTTGGCGCGAGCCCGAGGACTCGAAACTCCGGAATTCCAACCGACAGAACAGTGCCGGCGGTCGTACGACGCGGGTCTGGAGAGTGTGTGTATCGGATAGAGTGAGAGAGCGACCGAGCGAGCGCAGCGACCGTGTCCGAAGAGAGGGGGAGCGGCGGAAGAGGGGGGAGAGGGACACGAGGTTGAGGACGATCGCTAAAGCTATTTACAATCGCAGTTCGAAGGATAAACCGCGTGCTCGCGTCGCCGTATAGTTCTCTGCGTTGTTTCACGGTGCTCTATTCAGGATACGAGGATCGAACGAAATCCTGTCGATCCTATCCGCTCGCCTACGATAAAGAAAAAGAAAAGGATCCGGAGAGTCTCTCGATCACCGAGGACAATCGATCGAGTAACCCGATGGCGGTATGGACACGAGACGAAAAGTGACAAAAGTGCGAAGTGATACAAGCCCGTGATGACCAATGATTCGAAGACGGGAAGTTCCGGTTGCCGTTGGACCGCGTGAAGTCGAACGTCGTCGTCGGGTAGTCGCCGGGCGACGCGACGGGCACGAGTGAAACCACGGGAATCGAGCGATCGAGGCAACATGTAAATTTCACGCGGCGCGCTTCTATTTGTCTTTTTTTTTTCCATCTTCGTTTACCTCGGTTCGGTGACCGATTCGCAAGACACTCGGATCTGTGAAACGGCCCGGAGTTCTGGGGGACTCGGTGAAACATTCGGCGTCGGTGGACGACGCATTCTGCCAGAGGGAAACCGCGCTCGGAACAACCACCAGCCATCGCTGTCGTCGTCGTCGTCGTCGTTGTCGTCGACGTCGTCGTCGTCGTCGGCCGATCGTCGAGGCGAGGGTGACGATGCCGCACGCGGTGACACACTCGACGTCGCACCAGGTGGAGCGATCGGGCTTGATCTGGACTTTCGTGCCTGGCGTACGTGCGATCATATGATAAATGTAGAACACGTTGTACCCCGGGTTTTTCTTTTGTTTTTTCCGTTTTGTTTTCCGTTCGGTTCGGTTATCCCGTCGTCCCGCAGTATCGTTGACCGCCGCGAAACAATCGACGGCAGCACACGTGACTCCCGTTTCGCGCGTCAACCGCGGCATCGTCCATGTGCCCTACGCGAGGGAACCCGTGCAAGTGGTCGTCGACGGCTGAAAGGAGGGAGGTGCGAGACGTCGCTACTTGACGCACGTGTTCTTCCCGCTCCGATCAACAGCCACGAAACGGTCGGCGAGTTTTCTCTCTTGTAATCGGTCGTTGTCGAAGCCCGGTAAGTGAAAGAAATCTTGAGAAACCCGAAACACAACGGCGCGCGACACGCGGACAGACTGCTCTGCCGGGGACTCCGCGCTCTCGCGCGAGCGCGTCGACGCGCGCGCGACAACCCGATGTGTCGGTAGAATCGTTTCGGTTGTGTGAAGTGCGTGGATCGTCGTCTTTGCCCTCTTCTGTTACGGACAAGTTGTGATAAAGCACGCACACGCGCGCGCGCGCGGTGCTTTCTTTTCGCGGAAGATAAATCCAGCGTGTCTAGGCGCGAGATAAAGAGGGAGAGCGCGCGAAAGCGAGATAGACAATATGAGTGAGATGACGAGTGTCGAGAAGCAGCAACAGCAGCAACAGTGCGTGGGAGGCAGTTCGAATCCGGAGCATCATTGCAAGGACTGCGGCCTTTACTTCGAAAGCGATAAAAGTCTTGAAGTGCACCTGCGCTACCACCAGGAAAACCTGCTGAGTCAGTGGGCGAGCCAGGCGCAGCAGGAGGAGAGTAACAACAACAATAGCAAGGCTGGCAATCACAACAGCCACGTGGGCGTCAAACGCGAGAGCGTGACCGCGCCGGCGGACTCGAGCGAGTCTTCCTCGAGGCCGCCCTCGCAAGACCCTTCGTCTTCGCAACAGCAGCAGCAGCAACAACAACAACAACAACAACAGCAGCAGCAGCAACAGGCGCAGCAGCAGCAGCAACAACAACAACAATCGCAGCAACAGCAGCAACCTGCTGGTCACAGTTACAATCATTTTCAGGCGCCGATGTTCGGCGAGCCGAACTATTTTATGCAGAACGAACCGGCCTATATCTTACCCCATCATTACTCACCGCCGCGAGACGAGACGCAGAACAATGGCGGTGGTGGTGGTGGTGGTGGCGGTGCAGGTTATTCGCGCTACCATCCGTACCAGCATCAGCAACATTTTGCTCCGGAACGCACCAGCTCGGTCAGTTCCACTAGTCCAAGGAGCCCACCTATTCAGTGTGATAAGTGCGGTGCGGTGTACGAGGACGCGAATCAACTCGGTGAACACGTAAGGACGAATCATTCGAATTCACCTAGTGGATATCCAGGGCAGCATCAATACCAGCAGCTGGGTAGCAGTCCTCGGCAGCAGAGTCAACAGCAGCAGCAACAATCGTTGCACACGTCGCCGCCGCAGCCCGGACAACAGCAACAGTCCGGCTACGATTATAATGGCGTGCAGATCAAGACAGAAGTGAAGCAGGAGCCCGAGGAACAAGCCGAGATTCTCGATTTGGATTCTCATAAGGTCCAAACTCATAGGTACGAGGAGGAACTTATGAGGCTGCATCAACAACAACAACAGGAACTGCAGATGCAGTTGCATCAACAACAGGTGTTGCAACAACAGCATCAACAGCAGCAAAGGACCGGACCGCATTCGGTGAGTTCTATGCTCGCTTGGCCACCGGCCGCTCAGCCTCATGATTATCATTCAGGGTTATCGCCAATGGGCCCGATGGACAGTGTCTCACCGCTGCCAGATCAAGGTCAATTTATGCGCGGGCAGCACATGCCCGTAGAGCCTCCGCGTCATCCAGGTTCACCTATCATTACAAGCACGCAGCCGATGCCTGGACATCAGATGCCCGGAGGTCTCCTGCAACAACCACCTAAACCTCCGCCGTTGGCGAATCAATCGTGGAAAAGTAATGAGGCGAGGCGACCAAAGACCTACAACTGCACCGCGTGCAACAAGTGGTTCACCAGCTCGGGCCATCTGAAAAGGCACTACAATACCACGCTGCACAAGAACGCGGTTAAACAGAGCAATCAACCTGATCCTGCGAACCTGCCTATCAGCGCTCATCACCATCCCGGTAGAGATAATCATTCGGGGAGTGGTAGGAGCGGGGGACCACCGAGATCACCAGAATTATCTGCTTCCGGGAGTCCCCCAAACTTGATGGCAGGTCCCTCGGGAGAGGCAGCGAGGGGCCTGCTTCACACGCCCACCACCACCGGTCTCTACAGCAACAACAATTCCAACAGCAGCAGCAGCAGCGAATCTTCGGCGGCGGCCCTAACGCAACAGCAGCAACAGTCGTCTTCGGGAGTCCACTTGGGCACCACAATGGTGCCGCCGCACAATTCCCCGGCGCAATCACCAATGGCGGGCCACCATCAGCAACAAATGAGTTCCACATCCCCTCAGCTGGGCCACCAACAGCAGCAACAGCAGCAGCAACTTCATCACCTGCCAATGGGTTCGCCGTCGGCCCAGCTTCCGGTCCACCATCCCATGAGTTCGCCCATGTCACCCATGCACCCGCCGCCGGCGCCCCACCTGAATTCGCCTTCGCCAATGGGCTCGTCCCACCCACACCACATGAGTTCGTCGTCTCCCATAACGCCGGGCTCGGTCCACCCAGCAATGGCTTCGCCCACGGCGATGGGGGGTACTACGATGCCTCATCAGCCGTACCCAAACGCCTTGCCCCCCCACGTTACAACTACTACCAACATCCCGGGCCTGCTGGAGTCTATCACCATCCAGCTAACTACTACTGGTAATGAGATGCCGTTAACACTGAACGGTCAGTCTCAACACCAGCAAGCTCTCCAGCAGCAGCAGCAGCAGCAGCAACGACGACAACAACAACAACAGCAGCAGCAGCAACAGTCTCAGGATGTTTTACCTGGTTTCGGGACCTTCAGCAACCATCAGAGGGCCTTACCGAATTTCACTCAGTTCAACGTAACCGGGTTTTTAATTGGCCAGAACCAACCACAGGCCGTTAACGTGGGGGGGCTAAGTCCGGAGGAGAACGCGTCTCCTCAAGATAGATCATTCGATTCGCCTGGATCAAACTACGATCCGTACAGAAACTCTCCGCCGCGGTACGAGTCCCTGACCAACTTGGACATGGAGATGCAGCCGAACACCGACGGTATGATCATCAAACGGTACGAGATCCAGTCGCATCATATGTCTCATCATCCGCTCCATCATCATCACCACCTGCCTCGCGACAATTTCGAGGCGAACAACAATCTACCGCAGCTGATCCAAGCGAAGGAGGAGCTGAACCCGAACGTCGGTAGACAATTCGAGAAGAATTACAAATCGAAAGGCAACAACGTGGTCACGAAGGAGCATCAGGTGACCAGCACGAACACCGGCTCGCACTACATTTCCCAGGACGGCTTTCACAAGTGCATCGAGTGCGACAAGGTATTCAACAAGGCTTGCTACCTGACGCAACACAATAAGAGCTTCCACTCCGGCGACAAGCCGTTCAAATGCAATCAGTGCGGCAAGAGGTTCCCCCTCGAGTACCTGCACGCGGAGCACTTGCAGAAGCACGCCGGTGACAAGCCGTACAAGTGCGAGATATGCCCGAAGCAGTTCAACCACAAAACTGACCTCAGGCGGCACATGTGCCTCCACACTGGCGAAAAGCCGTACGCCTGTGATAATTGCGGCAAGGGATTCATCAGGAAGGACCACATGATGAAGCACCTCGAGACGCACAAAAAGAAATCCAACAACCACAACGTCCATCTGCGGGCGTGATTTCTAAAGTTCGAAGGGGGGACGTGCATCGTCGTCGTCGTCGTCGTCGTCTTCGTCGCCGCCGTCGTCGTCGTCGTCGTCATCTACGCCCTGGTCTTCAGTGTTTGTTTATCGAAAGGTGAGATCGTATACACCCGCGAGCGAACAACTATCGCGAGCCAACGCGACCCGCCGAAATCGATAATTCGCGCATTATCAATCATAGACACTGTGTGACTTCACGTGCATATACCCGCTCGAACGTGATCAAATTTGTATTTATTATATAGTTCTCGGTTAAGGCAGCCCCCCCCCCCCCCCCCGAAATACCTTTGTCATTCGATTTTTACAAACCGGTTCGAAAATCCTTCTCGGATCACTATCTTGGATCGACAAGAGGACGATAATACCATCCCTTCATATGCCGTTGTTTTCGTTTTGTACAGAAGAAAAGTATTACGTTCGTTTTGTTCTCGAGGCAGTTCATCGGTTTGATCGTTGTTATTTAAGAGATGAAAAATTTTCTCGCGAACCTTGCAAGTCAGCGAAGAGCGACGGTGCTCGGAAAAGGATATCGGTGTGTTTTGCTCAACCGCGTAATATTTATTTGAATCGCCAGCTCGGGATTATTGAATCGAGAGGATATTTTTTACACGTTCCAACCAGAGCAGATTCGGTGTTTGTAAAATGGCGGCGCGTGGCGGGCTATTCGGAATTTAATTTCCATTATTTTTTCGCGTCGCGTACGATTAATTGCTTTTCAATCGAACACACACACACACACACACACACACGCTCAAAGTCACACTCACACGTATACACTCTCACACAGACGGTAAACAGCAAAACAGCCAATCGATTCTTGTCTATACATCGTGAGTCGCGATACGCGGGGTCGACCGTGAAAAATTGGCAACGGAACGTCTTGTTTTTTTTTGTTCCGTTGGCAATTGCTTGACTCGGCGGATCGCGATTTCCGTTCCAAAAAAAGCACCCCGCCATGCAGTTTCGAATATCCGTTTCTTTCTTACAGCAAAAATCACATACACACACACACACACACACTCTCGAACGATAATAACTCCGAAAACGCGCACTGGAGATTTCTAATGCGACGTTGGAACCTTCGAAGCTTATCAATTGTACAAAATATGTTAAATGTATAGGCGTATAATTATTCTAATTATCATCACTGTAACTAATTGAACTCAATTGAATATCGTCTAGAAAGTGATTATTAAACCTATTCGTAATACTCGTATTTTATAGCGTGTGTAACGTACGTTGTCGAGGAAAACGACCGCGTAGACGAAAGAAAACGATTGATAAGTAATTGTGAAAAGACGCGACGGTGGCGTAAACCCTAATTTCGAGCATTATATTATCATTCGGATAGCAGAATGATTCGCGTGTTACCTTCTTTTCCGTTCGTTTTGTTAACTTTTCAAATTGTGTCGAGCGGCGCGTATACGCTCTACGATGATTATTAGATGTATTCAAATTTTGAATTAAATGACGAACCTCTCGGTGAGCTTTGTACATTCCATAAGAAATTCATTACATTCCATTTTTCATCGCGAGGATCGATTCTCGCCTCACCGCGTGGCGTCTTTTCTCATTTTGTTTAAACTATATAAGATAGCCTAAGTTTCGAATTGTACGTTGCCCGGATTGAATCTTGCTCGTGTCGTGTTCCCGGTTAAAATAGAATTTTCCGTCAGCGGAAACAGTGATTGCTTTTTTTTTTCTCTTATTTTTTGAAAATCTCCGCGGTAACGTTTGCATTTCCGGCGTGTTTCGCTCATCGTTTCGAATTTACGCGCGAACGCGTCGCGATTGATTCGGCCGTAATTCGTTCGATCAATTTATAATCGTTCTGGTATCCCGCGCAGCGTGGTGCATCTAATTGCGCGGCACCGTGACGTACGATCAATTAATGCTCGATTAATTACCCGCGGAGCGCGAAACGAGCCGATCATCGAGGATAGGAACGGGTCTCTCCTCTCTCGCGACACGAGCGAATTTCCCTTCGAGCTTCGCACAACTTGTTACACGCATTTACATACACGCACACGCACACGCTCACACTCATGCACCGCGCACACACGCAACGCAATGCAAAATAAACGTTGACCTCGCTGCGGCAAAATTTTCGCGCGCAATTATTCCCGCTGGTTATTCGTTTCGTTAGACTTTCGGTAATTGTTCCGTCGAGTAATTATTTCTCGCACAGCAATTTTCGTTCGATTATTTGTTAGTTCGTAAAAGAATCGTTTGATTATTTGTAAATTCATCGCGAAAGAATCGTTTGATTGCTCGTAAACTCGTCGTGAAAGAAATCGTTTGATTATGAGTAAATTGATCGTGAACAAATCGTTTAGGTTAATTGTAAATTGATCGTGAAAAAATCGTTTGATTATTTGCACTCTCGTCGCGAAAGAAACGTTTGATTGTTTGAAAAGATCATCGTGAAGGAGTCGTTTGATAATTTGTGAAGTACAGTTTCGACAAATGTGATCGTTTTTTCTTTGTTCTATTTTAAACAATGTTCATTGTTCCTTCGTATCGATTCGTTGCGGATCGAGGTCCGTTTACGAACGCGCGCGTACCGCTCGAAATGATTGAAAGGAATCCTTGTTTTCGAAATCGGCACTTATTCGGTAAAGATTAGTGCATCGTTCAATGCTAAGTATTTTCGGGATAATTGCATTTTTGAACGTCTCGACCTTCAATTATTTTGAGCCGCACGAACTGAATTGTATATAGATATATCGCAGCGTATTCGAACGCAATACGATCACACACACACACACACACACACACACACACACATAATACACGCGTACAGACACGAAAGACGTCCTTTCACGAGTTTTCTTTAATTTTTCTTTTTTTTTTTTTAAACGTAGTCTCGTATAAAAGTAACGAGGAAATAAATACGTGAAAGCGAGCAAAAAGACGATAAATTATCTAGCACTCTTGCCATTTTTACTACGTAATATGACACCCAGAACAGACTACCTCAGAGTTCAGGAATTTAACGATGAATGAAAGGAAGAAAGAAAAGATGAAAGAGCCAATGCAATAATAATAATGTTATTAAAGAAAGAAAAAAAGAGAGAGAGAAAGAGAGAGAGCGAGCGAGAGAGAGAGAATGTAGGGAGCGCGCACCCGTGCGAGCGGAACGACGTACTTCGATTGTTGCTTGTTTTTGTATCATGAAAATCGATCGAAAGTCCAGAAGAAGATCTTTTTCTCCATTATTCCGAAATAAAACAGTATTTCGAACATTCCATCCGCTAAACGATATTTATTCTTGTTACACGAAAATTCCTGGTGATCTTTACACTCGTTCGCAAATCAGCCAGTAAATAAAGAAGAAAGTCGAAAATATAATAATATATTCTCTTTCCTCTTTATTGTTGCTCGTAAGTTCCTCGAGTCGCCCGCCGGTCGTGTATTAGAGCATTTAACATATAGGATCTAATGTAAACGAGAGAAAGAGAGAGAGAGAGAGATAGAGAGAGAATGTGACGATAGAAGAGGCCGTAGAGATGGATGTACGTTTTAGAGACATATCAAACAGTATTACTGTACACTCAGTTTTATTATTAAATAATCGTAAAGTTAAATGATAGAGGTGGAAACAAGAAGGAAGAAAGAAAGTAAACGGCGCGTCGATTACAGGAGCGAGAGAGAGAGAGAGAGAGAGAGAGGGAGAGAAAGAGGGAGAGAGCGATCGTAAATATACATATTTCCGATAGTCATATCATTGTCAGACACCACATTCGTCTTGCGAACGCGTTTAGGAGAGATGGCGCGTGAGAAGTAATGAGAGAGAGAGAGAGAGAGGGAGAGGGGGGAGAAAAATAATGAGAAAAAAATATTGCGCGTTTACGTTCTCCGGAGTTGTGGCGAAAGAGAGACAGAGATAGATAGATAGATAAATAGACGAAGGGCGAGAATGATAGAGTAACCGCGTTATGAAAAATCAATCTACATACTTGGGCATTTATTCGCGAAAAATGTATTTTTCGCGAGCGACGACGAAGCGGCGAATACTATTTTTTGTAGACTTGTTTTTAGAAATGGTGCGTTCCACTTGTTTCTTGTATTATTATTATTATTATTATTATTATTATTAATAATATATTATGGATATAATTATTATTATTACTATTAATTATTATTACAAAAAGGCGCGCATCGTTGGTATTTTTCACTCGTTCCGTGAGCGCGTTTTGGTGCGAGAGCATGTTTCTAAGTGTAAAATAATTGTTCCGGCACACGAGTGCTAAATTATTATTATATATATAAATATTATGTATACATACGTGTATATATTTATATACACACGGTACCAAACTATCATTGGTTGTGCCAAAAAGAAGAGAGAAAGAGAGAGAGAGAGAGAGAGAGAGAGAGAGAAAGCGAGAGAGGGAGAGAGTGGCAGAGAAAGAGAAGGCGATCAAACGATGTAATAGAACCTTGTGTGCTTCCCCTTCACGTGTGATTCTAATTTGGCGGGCATTTCAACAGAAAGATGAAACAAAGTTGAGAGAGAGATCTATGATAAAGATTATAAGTAATAATTCTCGTGTGAAAGTGGCGGAGCGAATGCGTTTTGTCCGAGTGAGTGAGAGGGGTGAGAGAATCAGACAGGTAACGAAAGAAAGGGAAAGTCGATGGAATTCTTATCTGGTGACGACAAGTATTTCCGTGTACGCCCATTCCTCGTTTTGTGCCATAATAATGTGAGTTGAGAGACAAATCTGTAAGCGCCCGAGTACTCGAGAGAGAGAGAGAGAGAGAAAGAGAGAATGCGTGTATGTGTGTGCGCGTGCGCTTGTTGGCTGTGCGTATG
The DNA here is from genome assembly GCF_050948215.1 of Halictus rubicundus. Taxonomy (NCBI): domain Eukaryota; kingdom Metazoa; phylum Arthropoda; class Insecta; order Hymenoptera; family Halictidae; genus Halictus; species Halictus rubicundus. Next base: position 12,187,416 of record NC_135154.1, read on the forward strand.
AAGATGTATGTGGGTGCCCATGTGAACGACGGATAGAGTCGGTACTATATATATATAAATAAATAAATATATTATATATATATAGTATATATTATATGTATACAAATATATAGTAACGTGCGATGGAGAAAAAGCTGAGATGTGAGAAGAGGATGGAGTTTTATCGCGGGACGACGTCAGCCTGATCGAAAAGAGAACGCGTGTGCGAATAAGTCCGACGTGGAAGCAACAAATAATTGAACATGTATTACATTTATTGTTTAGTGCGACGGCACGCGGTTTCTGTTTCTCCTTCTTTTGTATATGTACATGTTTTTCTTTGTCGTATTTGCTATACATCTGACGGTAAGATGACGCAGAAAGAAACGAAAGAGAGAGAGAGAGAGAGAGAGAGAGAGAGAGAGAGAGAGAGCGTGAGTGAGAGTGAAGATTAGAAAATGAAAAAAGAAACCTATGATGACGAAAAGGATAATATTTACGATCTGTATTATTTTATACGCGTTTAATTTGTTTTTATAAATATATTTTATTTCCCAGATATACACGACCTCTTTATTTTTTGCATTCGATTGTTTCCTTTCTCTTACATTCTGTTCGCAATCTATCTCGAACAGTTTGGCGGACTCATTTTGTTTAATCTTTCTTAACGTAGTTTCGTTTTTACTCCAACTGCATGTTCACCGGTACCAGAAATTTTGACTTTGAATTATCGCATTAATTTCAATCGATCCACATAGTGTGATATCGTTCAGTTTATATGAAACGATACATCAACTTTTGAACAGCGAACATCACTTTTTTCAAAATTTATAAATTCATTTCAAAACGTATAACCAAATTATTTTTTCACATTAGTATATTCATAATTAGCTGTAATATAGAAAAATATAAGGATCTTGTGTTTGACTTATCAAACTTAATTTTAAATCATTTTAAACTATTAATATCATAAAGTATGTTAGCCATCTATTTTCGTAAGTTAAAATTTACTGCATAGTTTTAGAATTTAAATGTTACAATTTCGACGGATACATTGATACTTTCTCGAAACATCTTATCAACACGTTGGCTTCCATCTCACCCATATATGGCTGACGAAGTTATTGTTACAGATTTAAAAATTAATTTTTGCAACATTCCAGGTACCAAATTAGGTACCACATATCCTAATTTTTCAACTTTTATTTCAAAAGCAGACGTGTGCTTATTATTGCAATTTTCCTTGCTAAAATATAGATATAAACTGGTAGTTAACCCTTTGCACTCGAGTGGTGACTCTGAAGCACCGCTAGAAATTGTTGTGGCATTATTTCAAAGAAATTACAAAAAATATTACAAAATATTTGTTAGATTACAAAATTTGTATTTAATAGATCACTAAACATTTCAATATTATATGTAGAAATCGGATCAGTTTCGTATGAATAAAATGAAAATATTGTTAGACGGAAGAAAAATTTAGTTTTAGATTGAAAACAGCTCCGAGTGCAAAGGGTTAAAAATGAATTAGCAACACCGATAATTTAACCCTTGCAATGGTATTCTGAAGTCTATAATGAACCCAACAAAATTTCTGTATACTAATTTTCTCTATCATATTGTACAATAGCAAACATGAAATTTCTTTAACTATCTTGGACAATTTAAACTTTTCAGTCTGAAACTACAAGTACAGGGCAATTCACTGGATGGTGTACACAAAATTAGTGCCGCCATATCACAGCGAGTATCGCGTTTTTCAAGCTACACTTAAGTGTCGGCTCAGAGACCGATATCGCTCTTCCGCCATTGGGAGACTGACGACGACTACTGCAGCGGAGACGACCATGTGTGCGCGTAGGTATCTACAAACCGGAAGTGGCGACATTGTCTTTGAATACACTATCCAGCGAGTCACCCTGTACGTTATAGTAAATTCGTGCAGTTTTAAGAAGATCGTAGCGCGATGCTTCGTAGTCCGCGGTAAATGCGACACCGTTCAAGGGTTAATTTCCTCAAAGAAATTCTGCTCCGTTTGACAAAAGCTGATGTATCGTTCCGCACGCACGTGGTAGATGATCGTCGGATAATTTTCGAGTAACCGTGCGAATCGTTCGAACGGCTATCCCCGTCGCGCGGCCCTTCGGCTCTCGGGATCGAACTCGCGCTCGCGGGAACAATCCCCGACACTTTGCGTTCTCATATTGTTCATACGGAATGCGGGTTCGCCGTTCAGTTGTCGGTCGGTTTCGTTTTAATGGCAGAGCGCAACCGGCGTGCGTGACTTCGCGGAATAATATATCCGTCGGAACACGGGGCGAATCGTTTCGCGCATCATCACCCTGTTCGCCGGGATCCATTCCGTCGTGGTCCACGCCCCCGTCGAGCCCCCCTTTTAACCCCCTGAACCCCCTCGCAGAAAAGTAATTCCTCCTCCTCCTCTCCCTTCCCTCCTCCCCACCCGAAACGCCAGCCTCTCGTCGCGCACTCGTAAACCTTGGGCATTCTGTAATTTAGGAAATTGTTGCGCACTCTGTGAACGGAATCGCCTCGCTCGGTTCGCGAGTGACTACGCCGCGGCGATCCTTCCCGGAACACTCGGTTCGCCAATCTCTTAATCCCGATGGAAACGTCTGTTCCGGACGTGATCGAGGCTCTCGCAGGAGGATTCGTTCCGTGGCGGATCGAGAGAAACGTTCCCGGCAGCCTCACGCGATCCAAAGGCGAGTCAATGGCGAATCGTAAATTACGCGGTGCACAACGATCGACGATCGTGCGTTGATACAACGAGGGCATTCGAGAGATACAGATTTCTCATACTATTTGGTAGCTCGCTCGATCGTACGCCCCGCGTAATACCGGCGTGGATGTTCATTGTTAGGCTTAGGCAACATCTACCTGATGACGAAGCAATATATTAATGCGATTTATCTACGATTTATTAAGACGATGAGAGCATGACGACGAGAATGATCGAGAGAAATAGAGAGAGAGAGAGAGAGAGAGAGAGAGAGAGACAGAGGAAGAGGAAGAGTGATGGCGGAGACGCGGGAGAGCGAACGGATAGAAATAAATCGAGAGTAAAATGATGTTAGGTGTAGTCCACTATATTGTACTATGCGTCTCCTAGCTAAATTTTTATGTTTTCTAATTCGTTGTGAACGAATGTTTTTTGGTATAAATATATAAATAAATGAATCTATATATATTATATATATATATTTAAATTCTAGGATATTAATTGTAAGTGGTAAGCCAATCAACGAGGTGCGCGGCCGGTGGGCTCATCGTCTCCCGCCGCGTATTCAACGTAAAGCAACCCTCGGGGAGAAATTTTTCAACGTTCACGCGTGAATCGATGCGACAATCGAGATCTACATAAACAAAAAAGCGTATGCATTTTTTAAAAAAACACTCTGTAGCAGAAATTTTATCATCGCCGCGCGAACGGATCTCCATAACCCGGTCAAAATCTCCATTGATGTTCTTTGAAGCACCAATGCGTACGCGAAATGTTGAATTTCACCGAGTTAGATGGCAATCGGATTTTTCAAATTCATTTTTCTTTTGAAAAAGAGCATTCGATGTTTCAAAATGTTGTGCAATCTCTCATTGTTACTTTTCGCTTTGAATTTGTTAAGAATTGTGCATAAACGTCAAAAAATATATTGCTTTTCCCCATTCGTTAAATTGATTTTCAAGAATTGCGTAATCGTCGATTCAACTTGCTGTAACAATGTCATAACTTGGAAAACATAGTTCCCCGAACATTGAATTCAAGTGTTTTTAAATTAATTTCAAAATAATATTTAGATTGTGGAATTGTTATAACTAGGCTGCGGATTTTGCGCACTTATAGCAAGGATGGATAAGTCAAAAGAAAAACAGTAACAACATTTAAATTCTTTAAATGTATTGTTGTATTCCCAGCTTAATTATTGAGAAAAGAAATTAATATCTACGCAATCACTCTTCTAATCAGGAGAAAGGATTTTTCCCCGAATTCAATTTTTCGAAAATCAACTATGAAAGTGGGAAATTGCGTAAAGATCCGCAGTCCAGTGATAATAAAACTGGGACAGAAGTATCGATCGGGCATTGTTCTAACAGCAATAACTGAAAAGTCGACGATTCGGAGGTGTGTTATTGTTGCGGCAAACGAGCGAAATGACAATAACGACTGTTTTAATTTTTCATAAGCGAGAACCGCAGTCCCGAGATCTTTTCGCGTTCGATGATGAACTTCTGCGTCAAAGGAATTAGTCACGTAATAATCCGCGTAACACTACGATATACGTATAAGATATATAGCTCGTTGCCGAATAACGTCACCGAAAGCCATCCAGTAACGACTCGAAAATCGAGACGATCGATCCGTGCGCAAAAATCGGACAGGGAAAATGGAAAATTTTAAGAATGAAAGAAGCGTGCTTGCTCCGGTTCTACTATCGGTTTATTTATATAGAACGTCTATTCGTCCTTTCGAGAGGAGTTCACTGCCGCCACAAAATGAAAGGTAACAAAAAAAAAAAGGGAAGAAAGGAAAACGATAGAAAAAGTGTAACGATCGACTTATGTATGTAGGCGCACGTAGACTTGTATACGGGCACAGGTTTACAGCTCGTGTGTCTGTGTACGCGTCGACATCGTGTTTATTACGTAATATTTGACGAATGCCATACACAAGTACCTCATGATACAAAACACATGTACAAATGTTCATACGTTTTCAGAATATTAGCTAATTAATAAATAATTAATATCCAGATCAGGACTTTCTCTATGGCTTTCTCTTTGGACTATAATCTCTCCCATCCTTGACTCCATTTTGTAAGCGGAACAAAATATACTGGTTTTGTTTTTCTTTCCTGATTTTCCGGCAAATGCGGTTGCTGTAAGTGTTAGTACGACAAAGTACAACTGTTCATTATTTTACGAAAATATTCCTTTAACATATTTACGAGACGAACAAAGGAAAGAAAGAAAGAAGAAGAGTCGTTTATATTTGTACCTCCTCGATAATGAAATTCGAAACTGTAAGGAATCTAGTAAATAAAATTCAAAATATCAGATACTGAGCTTACGTGTGAGTTATGGGGAGCGGCCATCCTTTTGACTTGATTCATGTTTGACGAACAGCTGGATGAGTTGCGGGATTCTCGAAGAGGAAACCACGAAGATCCACGTTACACGAAGTAAGTAATTTATACATATGACGTTGCGTACGAGTTCCCAAAATTCTCGAAGTTTCCATACTTGCTTCCAGAACGTGCAATGAAAGTAATATTTGTTGTAAAAGCAATTACAAGTCATTCTATTATTCAATCTCAGAACTGAAAAATAATTAAGAACACGCACGCTTTGGAAATGAAATAAAACTCTGAATGGGTTAAGAATTGATATAGAGACTAAAAATGAAATAACACGGTCGGTTCATTATTAATATTCCTGGTATATGGAGTGAGCGCATGAAACGCGGAGATTATTCCGGCTTTGGCTGTCGTTTTCTTTGAACCCGTTTTTTTTTCCCCCGATGCGCGTAAATCCAAAACGAAAAAAAAAGGAAAAACCTTGCCCCTTCTTATTCGACCTCCCCTCTCGCATCCTGTGATAAATAGCAAGATTACGAGTCTACGTGTCGTCCAATGAACGATGCTCCTGGCTCGTGGACCATATGTTCCTTCAAGGTTGCGAGAGAGACCTGAACTTGGACCACGTTTCACGGCGCGGATGCTGCGCCGGCCTTTAACAATTCGGCCGATTATCCGGTGAAATTTATAAAACACATTTTTCACGCGGAACGAGATTAAAGGGAGGAACGTCGAAAGATTGCCGTTCATATTTCAGTATCGTTCACGGACGGAAGCTCTCGCATACATTTGGGTTTATTAACTGCGACGGGGGTGTGGTCCTTTCACAATTGAAGAATAGTGAGTGATTATCAGAGAATACGATTATTATGCAGAATTTTATTACTCCGTTCAAACTTCGTAGCGCGATCCCTTAGACACCGTTAGTCGAGAAACTTTTGCCACTTCGGCGAATAAGAAATACTTGGTACAGTAGAATCTCTCGGACTCCACGCGACGTGAGGATGAATATTTATTATAAAGTATTTATTATTTTTAGTATCTCTTCTCAAACAATCGTTCAACGATTCCTCGGACTGCGCGTTCTCGCTAAAACACAACCGACTCCTCAATATTTTACTTGCACATTATATATTTGTACACTTATTGTTAATGAAAATTGAATCGCTTCGTTCGGGTTTTGTTCTACTGTCTCAATATTTTTGATGATCAATGCCGCAGTCTACTTATTAACTGTAATTAACAAGTTCAGTGCTCTGCCCGCTTTGTTTACCTTTCCGTGTACGCCGTTGGATAGAGTTGAGCGGTAAGCAAAATGCGAGGTCACAGTTTTTCAATTTTTAATACTGGTGTACGAAGTTTGTGTCGTCGGTCACTTGTAACCGACAAGGCACTTGACATGTTAAATATTGCTTCTTCGTGTAAAAAGATTAAAATTTTACGAAACATACGATATATACTTCCATAAACTAAAGAATTGAGAAACAAAAGTTAAGCTGACTGTAACAATGTTGGAAAATTTGCCATTAAATTATCTAAATTTGTTTTTTCTCTGTTACACGTTCTCGTTAATTATCACATTTTTAGAAGATGAACTTGCAAGCTTTATAGTGTTTCCTGGTTGGTCGTCTAATTCATCCATTCGAAACAATTACAAGGATTAACATCAACGACACGATCGCCATAGTTAAGGATCTATAGCAGTTCCCCCAAAGCAGAATCTCCCGCAGTTCCGGAGTTTCGATTTCGGTTCTCTGATGCGTATCCGAGGATTTTTCCCACACCGAAGACAGCTGTCGTAATGAGTTGCATCCTCACGTCTCTGTTCTTCGCTGCTCAGCTGATTTATCTATCGGCTAGCTTCCTCGAGGCGTCTGTAGCCGCCGCATTTTACGGCCGACGATGCATGCCCTACGTGACAATGCAGGTTCCTCTTTTTTCTTCCTTTTATTGTGGTTTGAGCCGCGGAGGGGCGAAATTTGAGAAACGAGCCCATAGGAGAGTATAAATCGTCCCCGATAACGCAGATAACAGCCGGGTCGATCGGAATTTGCGATTCCAACCGTGCCCCCAGAAACGCTGCGCACCGCGCGAACCTTTCTTCCTCCGTTCCCGTTTCGCTCGGAAAAAAAATCTTCGATCTCGTGGAGAATACGTCTGCAATCAGTTTTGATAACATTAACTAAACATTTCTCACGGGAACTGAGGGAATTGAAATCTTCGGAAAGTATAACCCGTCAGAGTATGTAGTAATCGGTGCTAATATTTTTTAAGCGAACTGAAATCTTTGCACTAAATCTTTGTGGTAAATATTTTTTAAGTGAATCTTTGCAAATTTTTACAACTGGTCCGAGTGAGTCGGATTTATCATTGGTGTACTCATCTTTTTATGTAAGAAACGTCGAGGTTCGAGCAGAATTTTTTCGAAAATCGGAAGGTAATTGTTTATTTGGATCCCGGAATAAAACGGTTGGTAATCTATTAAGATTATTAGAGGGTCAGGTGTTGGCCAGTGATCAAACCAAGGCGAGAATTCGAAGGACCTGTCGACTACACAGGTCTCAAGTGGTTAAAAGCAGACGCAAGTGTGAGGTAGGTCGTGTCCGAAGAAAGTTTCAATACGGAGGACCTTGCTATAGTACTTCGTGACATTCACGGGACGAAGGTCGAATTAAAGCTGCCTCCGGCGTACTATTATATCATGCGTGTCTTCGTCTGGATCGTATTGCGCCATTTTATCTCAACTGAATTATGAGAATGCGAATAGTGATTTCGTTTAGACGCCGCTGTCTTCCATATAAAATTCAATCAATAAAACTGACGTTCATGTAATTTTCTTTTACAAAACAAAAATTCAAATTTCATGCTATTTACGTATTATTTAAATTACGTTCCAGTTTCGTGACCAATTAAAAGAAATTAGCAATTTGGGTCGCGTCACAGTGGCCCAAACACGTTACATATTCACGAGTACAACAATTGCTATAATTATCTGTCTGGCGAGTTTATGCGTTTGTAGTAATTATATGTGCGCTAACCACAGTAATCTATAATCTATGGTCCAATCTGAGGAGTCAGATTGAAATAAAGTATGAAATATGATATATTAATTAACAACATAACAAATCAATTTGCAATGAGAGATCGTATACAAAATTTCTTCCAACTACCAATAAGAAATGTGAAACTATTATCTATCTTAATAAATTTAATGTATTCATTTAAAACAAAATATTTCAAAATAACAATTTTCTAACTTCCCAGAGCGGAACCTCTTCTTAAGCATTGCGGTGTGCAAAATCCCGACTCTACTGAAATTTACATAATAAAAACAGCAGATTCGCTGTATGGGAATCGAGCAGGAAGTAAAAATTGGTATTCTTGAAAAAAAAAAAAGAAAAAGAAAACTTGAATACGTTCTCGCATTAAGCATTATGGTCGATAAAATCGGAGCCCCCAGTTGTTTCGCAAGAAAGTTTCAATCCTGGTCGAATTTACATAACAAACAGGCCGGATTTGCCATTAAAGAATCGCGCGAGAAAAAGAAATCCACAAGAAGAGTAACTGGACCGGTACCTCCATCGCCTCCGTATTACCATCATTACTTAATCTTATCTGGCCGCAGGGCGGACCGGGGCCCGGGATCGCGCTGATCGATCGTAAATCATCTCGTTGAGTTTCGTGATTCGTCATCGCGCTGCGCTGGTCCGCGCAGAACATCTCGGCCCGTATCCCACGACGATGATGCACACATGTCGCTCGATTTTCCGCGCGTTTCGAGGCCTACGGCCAGATGGTCGGACACCTGAAAGGGTTTCGGATGTTGGTCGCTAAGTGGCCGCTCGCGTTTCGCTTACATCGTACAAATAATAAGACGATTAACCTTCGATTGTTCCTTCGAGCTGCCCCGGTGAAAGCGCCGGAGAAAGTCCGAGACAAGTAGCCGAAACCGTTCGCAACACGAGAGTCGGTTTGTCTCTTTGTTTTCGAACAATGCTGCCGGCGCTTCTCCGCGGAGGAAAGTGTCCTCAGTTTTACAAGGTCGTTCTGTAATGGATGTGTTCAGCGTCGTTCGGACTTTTCATTGCTCGTCCTTGCGCTCCGCGGGAGACCCGGTGTGCGATAATTGTCCGTAATTTCGATTTTCGTTATTTTTTTTTTGTGTATACATATGTGGAGTGGTTTTTGGCACAGACATAAACTTGTTTAGTATCTTCTTGAGCACTAGGTTTGCATTCTAATATTTTTAGTTTAAAATTATTAAGATTCTAAGGATACGTGCATCAGAAATTATTTAGCAAATTTATTTCTTTGGGTATATATTGTTTTAAAAATATTGCTAAAAATGTGGGTAGCAGGTTCTTGTTATTTTTATAAAGTTATGCAAAATGGTCACTTTTAGTGCTCCGCAAACCTAGTGTTAGTATCGTCAGAGTTTTATTATTGTTGTTCCCGTTATTAAATAACGCATGGCGTTGATTAATCGTCGTTAATGGCTGACGTGTTAAAAAAGTGTCATTTTCCGTGAGCTTTCTCGGAGTCAAAGTACACAGGAGATGAGTGTCTATGCCATTAGTAGGCGTGCTAACAAAAAGTGTGTTATCATACATGAAAACGATTAGCGGTACCACGGAACTAGAGAGTTAGGGTCTTGACGTGTGAAAATCTAATAGAAATTTCGTGGAACGTATCGTTTGAGGAAGCCTACGAAAGATAGTGGTCGTAGTACGATGAATCCGGAATGGAAAATTCAATTCTTTTTAACGAACTCTCTCTTTTTACGATTTTACTCTGCGAAATTTATTCGGTACATTTTTACAAAAGTGAACATTTTTTTATGCAGAATGGTACCGCTTCTTCAACTTCTCCTTTCTTGACACAAAAATAGGCCACATTCGTTAAATAATTCATCGTAATTTATTTTTGCAATTTGTCGTTTCTCGACTTAAAAATAGGTTCACGCCATACCTATAACACGAAGGAATATATATATTTGATTTTTCAGAACGGAATTAGTACAGCAGGTGTAACATTACATGGCGCTGTTATAATCAATATACTTTGTCATCGTATTACAAGCTCCTCAGGTGCACTACGGTAAACGTTCCTTGTAATTACAAGATTATCCTTCGCTCCTCAATATTTTTCAGCATCGACATTATCATTAACACAATATTAATACTATCATGTAACCACGTAAATTAATTTTTATGATTCTATAAAACACATTTCCGAAATTTTCGTTACAAGCTGAGGTAAAAAAAATGGTAAAATGCAACTTCATTTTTTTTAAATTCAGACGAAACGTAGGTTTACGGCATGACAGAAAAAGTCGTTTGGTCCGTTTATGAAAAAAGTTGTGCTGATTTAACCCATTTGCATCATAAGGAAATATGAAAAGAAGGTCTTCACCACCAAACTTTTTTTCTTCTTATATTTAAGCAAAAAAATGACTACAAGTAAAAGAACTTCATATTTCATTTTTTATAAGAAAAAATAAATTGAGCGTATACATACGCTCCGGCGAAGGTGACCAGGAAAATTGAGCGTACACGCTAATGATGCAAATGGGTTAAAGCGTGTGCCATTAACCCTTTGCACTCGAAGCTATTTTAACTCCAAAACGAAACATTTCTTCTGACCTAGAATATTTCCCTTCTATATATATTTTTTCATGTTGTACATATGAAAATGGTGAAATTTACTCGTACAATACTGAAGTGTTCAGTAGTTTATTAAATACAAACAAATTTAATTATGTAAAAAATATTTTGAACAATGATACAGCAATTTTTAGTGGCGCCTTACAGTCGCCATTCGAGTGCTAAGGGTTAATGACGAGAACTGACTGTATCCGGGAACGGTTCTGTGAAGCTTTTAAATACCAGCATGAAAATTGATTTTTTGATTTCTGCCCGTTGTGAACGCACTGCGGAGCGCAATGTCGCGGTCCCGCGCGTGAACAAACAAAGTCGCCGACGACGACGACGACGACGGCGCGGCGCAGCGGCGTCTGTGCACATAGCCGCCGAATGCGAAGCGAAGAAGGGCCCCGCAGTGACTCGGTAGCATCTGCCGGCGTTTCATAGCTGTAGTTTGCGCTTCCCAGGCTCCACGGGATGCACCTGGTCCTCCGTGGTGCCGGTGCATTTGCCTTCTCTCTCTCTCTCTCTCTCTCTCCTCCCCTCCCCCTTTCGCCCCTCAACCCTCCCGCCGAAAACCCCGCGCCTTTGCTAGGAGTGAGACATGCTCTCGTGAACCTGAATAGCGCGATGGTACGGCTCAACGTCGGCTCAATGCCGGCACCGCTCGTTCCGCAGGCCCTGCCCATCGCTTTCGAGATTTATCTGCGCTCGTGAACCACCGAATGAATGCCCGCAGAGAGTGTAGTTCCCGATCCTGGCAGACCAGGCGAGCGGACCATAGGGATACGCTTCTCGTACTTACTCCGCGCTCCTGGGCCCGACGACTTCGTATTCCTGGTAATCGATGGAATTCCGAAGCTGATCGATGGGCCACCTTAACCCCTCCCTACGCTCTTACACTTCAGTTACCCACGTTTCTTTTTTCTGTCTGTTTTTTCTAGAATTGTTTGCGGGGCCTAGCACGACCCCGTCATTCGTAAGTACAAAAATTGAGAAAAAAGTTTTAAAAACATTATCTTAGAAATTGGAAATCCTTATACGATTTTATTAATTAACCCTTAACGGTCCGGAAGTATTTCAAGCTTACTTCCCACCGGGTCCAAGATATTTTTGTACGAAGAGAAACTGTGGACTCTAAATTTTTATATCAAGTACAGAAAGGGGATATTTATATTCTAGTAAAAATTAATTAATTTATATTCAGAGTAATAGGATAACAAGATGATTTAAATTTTATTTTCGACCCAGCAAGTAAAAGTGCCATGCCGCTTATATGGCGGCATTGGTCGGTTAAGGGTTAATATTTAACAGGCGCGTGAAAATTGTTTAAATTTTAGTCATGTTTCTCTTCTGCCGAACTGAATGACTTCCGTATTGTTTAAAAAATTGAACGTATGATTTTAAGCTAGTAGAATAGCAGAAGAATTATTACTCAGATGCAATTCGTAATATAGCATATTGTTTGTGAATATTTGTATAGAACTCCTTTGGAGTTTTCTGGTTTCAGTGAAATATAATTTATCTTCGGATAGGTTGGTAAGAACCACAGGTTACACATAATTATTGCGCGCAAACAAGTGATACAATTGCCATACAACAGAGAGAGAGAGAGAGAAATGCAGTTCTCAAGAGTGCGAGGATTTACACGTAGTTCAGGGTTAATAATCCCAAGCTCGATAATAACGATCCCGAGGTGGGGCTCCCGTGCGGAACGGCAAAAATGTAGCCACCCCTTCGAGCCTCGTAGCCGGGAGGACGATGTGGCATTAGTAAAAACGCGATATTGTCCGACTCAACAGGTTGCAGCCACCCTCAACTCCATCCTGAACGCTTGCAGTCCTGTGCCACCCCGAACGCTACCTCCACTCGGCGCTGTATTAAATAAATCTGATGGTGGGGTGATTTCTCTCCCTGTCGTTGGGATCCGTGGGGAAACAGAGTGACGCGCATAACTCATCGGGAACGTAATCAATCTGTTCTGTCACCTACTGTCGTCGAGATATTTTTCCCTCCTTTTTATCGCAATTAAGGCGCCTGTCTAATTTTACGCGTCGTAAAAACCGTTTCCTTCTTCTTCTGCTTTGCCTTTTCTTACAGTTCAACGACCTGAACATTTATTCCCGAACATTTACGGATGAATTCGAAATTTTGAACTGTTTTTTATACACTCTAAGACAATACTTCAAATGGGAAATGTAATATCTTACATCCTTTCGAAATTATGATATATTCCTGATTTTTTAATATTTTTTTTTTCAATTAATATTATTGCTTAAAAAAATTTTGGTATATACTTCAACCTGTAGTTAACAAGCGTGTCAAGTTTTGCAATATAACATTCAATACCTGGCCTTCAAAAAATTTTCAAATATTGCCTTATAACCGGAGCGTCAATGGAGACTTTATAGTTTAAACTTTAAAGCAGGCACTGAACAGTATTAAATAAATTTTGTGGCACGAAATATGGTAAGAAATAAAAGGAATATTTCGAAATCTCGGTTCATCTTCTGTCGGACAATTTAATTTATTCGATGGGGGATGATTGAAAAATTTCATAGAATATTTTCACATTGAAATCAATTTCTTCCGAGATCGATAGAAATGTCCGCTGGCGATTTCTTCAACGATTTCTTCGTACGTCTTCCTGGTCGAGGTTGAACCGCCCTCAAACAATACTTTTTTCTTGTCTCATGGCAAACATGGCATCGGCGTCGTTACGAAAGCGGCGTGCCATGTGTAATCCACAAGACTTGACGAGAGCGAAAATCCCAATCAGCTGCTCGCCAGATCCTCGAGCAAACAAGGGATACCTCTGACAATGGAATTGTGTCTCGTTCTAACGTGTGCTCGTTGCACATCATAATGCAGCACGCGTGTGTTTCTGCACATAACGACTCGTTTCTTGGAATCGGTCGTCTTTCGAAAATGCGAACCGTGGTTTACGGTTATTTTGCCGATCATTTTTTTTCGATAGAAAGGCTGTCGAGCTGAACGAACGATTTCTTTTAATCACGATTCGAAGATACGTGTTCTACATATGACATTGTACTCGAATTTAATGCATTTATCACGTGTGTGTACTAATATTATTAAAAATCTAAATTTTCCAAGTACTTTCAATTTTCTTCCGTTAAATAAATTTTTTTAACTTCATCCAATTTAATTGGCCGTTGAGTCAGAACGTGAACTTTCGATCTCACAGAACCTCTACAGATTCCTGATATTTCAGGTATTGATTTCAAAAATATATTTTCCAAGCTACTCAACGGTTTTACTATTCCTTCAAACTGCCATGAAAGAACCGTGTGCAGGCAACATTTTGGAAACCACTCGTTACCCCTTTTCGAAGAAAATGAATACCATTGCTCCACCGGTAAAAATTAATTTTTTAGATATACGTTGCCTTGCCTGGTAACCCTTTCTTCCCGAAATCAGCGGAATTTATTCGCCCATTTACGGCAAACCTCTGCGTGTCAACCCTTTCGTGTAACCCTTCTCGTGAAATTTACAAGATTGTGTACGTTAAAAAATTGATTCCGTTTCACCTTTCCTTTATTGACGCAAACCGTGCGAAAAGTAGGTCTCCTTACCGCAAAAGTTGACCTCCTTCCTGCAAAGTTTACACCCCATCGATCGTCAATCAACGCGACCCCTGTCTATTTAACTTTGATATTGTGGACCTATGACCTCTCCGTTGCGGAATGACGTGATCGACGGTAGCGATCGAGCCCTTTTCCCTTGCAATATTTCATCTTCCCTTCGGCGGTAATTCACCTTTAAGGTAATCGTCGTTACACATGGTGCTCGTGAAATTTTTCCAAAATTCCCCCAACTTCGCCAACTCTCCGACCGTACCTTTCTTTCTAAATATTCATCCGAAAATATTCTAACATTGCTAAAACATTGTTCACTTTACTCTGAGACGGCAACAACTTTTGTAAATATTTTCAATTCTGCAATAAGCGATAATAGTTGCTTCAAATTTACATATGGTTCGAATCAAAGCAAAAAAAAAAACCATAACAATGATTTCAAAATCTTCAAAAGTGTAATATTTTCCACTGAGATCGTAAAAAAGTTTATTTAAAAGTCTCTGTCGTCCCACACGATATACAACGGAATGTCGAGGTAAGTTAGTATTATTATAACATTACAGAAAATGGCAGATAGGACAGAGACAATTTTATTGTCGCGCGTTAAATTTATTATACGTTAGATTTAATGATTCGAGACCGTGAAAATGGGGTGGAAAAAAAAGTCCGTTCCACCCTTAATACAGTTGATCCTCTCTCCCCTGCTCTATCCCTGAGCACACAGAGACAGGACGATCGTTTTTCCTCTCGTTCAGGAAATCCAACTCTTCCCCGACTCTCCCAGGGTGTTCCCACGGAATCCTTTCTGACGTTTCCACGTTAAAATACGTTCCGCCGGTGATGTGTCGTGCACACACGTGTTCCGGCTGGCGTCGGGACCTCTTTCGCCCGGTTAAAGGAATCCGTTTCGACGAGAAGCCACGGGGAAAAAAAAGGCTTGCACGCATTGTGACGACAGGCCTGCGAAGTGAGGAGAGAGAGGAGGAGATCCATTTTGCGGGCAAATCTTGACGGACGTGGAAGCGACGGTTCGTGTTTGACAAACGTGAACCATCGTTTCCGTGATAGTTTAGAGGGTTCAAGGAAAACACGCGGGGCTATTGATCGAACGGATTTTTGCTTTTCCTGTTCCGCGTTATTCCGAATCCCTGGGATCGGCTGGAATTTTCGAAAAATTTCATTCCTGCTACAGCGTACAGTCCGCGCAACAAGTCTTCGTGCACCCTTTCGAAACGAATTTTCCAAGATTGCACTAAATGACTCGAGTCTTTTTGAGATGTTAGTTTACTAGCTAATTTTTTGAAAAAATTGCTATAAAAAAAGTCACGATTTTTAAGATTTTTTATTGGCGCCTATTTTAACTCTTTGCACTCGAAGCTATTTTAACTCCGAAGCATTTCTTCCAGCCTAGAATATTTCCCTTCTGTATATTTTTTGACATGTTATACATACAAAAATGGCACAATTGACTCGTACAATAATGCTATGTTTAGTAGTTTATTAAATACAAAGAAATCTGATAATGTAAAAATTATTTTGAATAATGATACAGCAGTTTTTAGCGGTGCCTTACGGGCACCATTCGAGTGCTAAGGGTTAAAACGTGTCTTTTGTAAATCCAAGTAAGTTAGACGTGTGCTTTGGATGGAGTCAAATTAAGTGATGCTGTTGCTTAAAATTTTTATCATTTAAGGTGAAAAATTTGCTCTCACGTGTCCACGCCATTTGTTTTCTCAAGAAGCTAGTCTGCGTTGTGGACAAGGATCGAGAGCGGAATGAACTTTCGGACATCTGCGATACTTTTTGATATTGAAGTTCTTACGAGCGAAGAGAAGCTCGATAGATAGCTTTTATGCAGAACTCAGCGATCGATCGGCCGCCCTTTTCAATTTCTCCGGCCGTGCCTCCTTGTATCTCCGAATTCTCTTCGCTATTACGATTTTTATGTGACCGTTAAATATTTACGCACTAAAAGTACGATCGTACGTTGTTTCTTTACGAGAAGCTGGCGACGTCCTTTCCAGTATATCGCAGCGCATTAAATAATGCCACGGATTTTCACGTTCCCATCGTAAAAAAAAGAAGAAGAAAGAAAGAACACGAATAGAGAGAAAGAGAGAAAAATGGGCGGAGGAGGTAAATCTCGCCGGCCCCGAAAATTTAAGGTGACAGTTGTTGCGGCGTATGGCGCTGCCAACCCCCTCCTCCCCCCGCCCCGAAAATCATCGAACCGGAAGGGGGTGTCTCCGAGGGCGAGCGCAGGACGCAAGTGCACGGGATCCTGGGTCAGGTCCTCGGGAATCCTTATTCATGAACGCACTTCACGCTCCTTCCTCTTTTTCAGCTTCTTCTCGCCGATCTATGGACAGGATATCCTCCGTGCTCCTGAATCGATGACCTACATCCCATGAAAATCCCCCTTCTGTTTTTCTTGCTCCTCTAGGATCTCCTGGGAACCGAGGAAGACGGTAATCAACTTCTTCTTTTTTATTATTCGACGTGGAAGAATGTACCTCGGCCGAGTTTCCGTGCGTTCAATTGACAGCTAATTGCAATCGCGTTATTCTCGTCGGCCTTTCACAAATTGCATGGAAAATCAAAAATCGACACGAACGCTTGACCTTTGTGTCCAACCCTTTGCACTCGGTGCCATTTTGATTCCAGAATCCAGACATTCCATTTAATTTAGAATATTTTTACTTGCACCTTCCTTCATTTTGTTCGTACCGTGTATTCGCACCGTAGTTGAGCGTGTAATAACTTTTTCGAGATTATTATTTAAAGCAAAATTTGTTTTAAAAGTCATTGAAAAGCCTGTTTATAGGTTTCTGTAAAATGTTAGTAAATCAGCTCGAATATAAATACTGACATGTACGAAATTCCATGTTTTGTTGCATAAATAATAGTTATATTATTTGCTTTAACAAAATGTGATCCACTGTCGATAATGTTCGGTGGCCAAAATTTGTATTTAGGCGAGGATTACTTGTCGAAGCAGTCTCAAGACAACCCGATATAAAAACAACGACGTTTATGTTTACGAGCCGCGAACGCTCGCGATGTTATTTGATGGTCACAGTCTGTGTTATGCTTTCAAAGTGAGGAGACCGATCTAATACAAAGTGTTCGTAAACGTGGTTCGTACAGTGCCGTGCTTTATCGACAACCTGTCGCCCTACCTGAAAATGACGTCGAAAGTGCATGCCCTTTTCTGTTCTACCTCGCCCGAGGTAGTGCATCTACGTTGCCCTAGACGTAAGTTGGAATTTTGTTCATGTTTCCTGGCTAAATTGTTATCTCAATTAACGTTACGCACGATTTACATGAATATTTAATACGGCGTAGCTCCGCAAAAATATAGCAATTTAAATAAAAAGTACTTTTCAATTCCATGAGAATGATGGCCCAGAAATCACCTCAAAATTCTATAATAAAAACGATCTGTCAATTGCAGAAGAAACGAAAATTCTGTATTTTATTCACTATTTAAAAAGTATTGGATGTTCGAACTTATTAATCAAGTTTCATCCACTTAAATCTTAATTTAGCTTTTAATACATTAGATTCTATTAAATTGAACTTCTACTTCCTTCATGCGTTTCGTTAAACGAATAAGTTTGTACATTTAAAGTACACTTACAATTATAATTAGTTATGTATCACACACAAAGATTATGCTAGGCGAAAGCGTTATCATAATAGTAATAAAAATGAAATAGTTAAAAATAGAACAAACGGTTATATTTTAAAATAACAGTTTTATTATTTAGTTACATATCGCCACCACCATTATTTAAAGTATTATCTCCCAACGTTTTACAAACTATTGCATTTCTTTTTCGTAAAAACTGCCTGGTTATTTTTTCAAAGGATCCGGGGTCTGCAAATGTAGGTCTAGGCAAGTGTAGACAATATTATCTTAACAATAATTTTTCGAATAATTTACTTGCGTAATGGTGGAGCTTCGCACGTCACTCAGCGCGTCATTTTACGGGGCGCAGAGTCTAGCCCTTCTTCTCGGGGGTTCAATCAAATCTCTTTATCCCGTGAAGACGTTGTAGAACGATGCAGGACGGGGTTCGGCCCTTAACATGGTAGAAAGACGTCTGCAGGGAAGTTGCGACAGCTTTCCGGGCCGCTCGTTTACGTCGATTAATCAAACCCTAACCTTGTTACACACGCTCTCCGCAAGCACGTAGAGAGATTCGCGAGTTCGTTAGACGTCGTCGGTCCGTTCGGCATGGTCGAAGTTTATGACAACCTGTCGGTTTTAGGGGCGGCGGGGGAGGGGGAGGGGCTGGGTGAAGACGGCGCCCAAGGGCAGAGGGAAGCCTTTCTTCCAGTTGATGGCCGCTCACGGTGAGGTCCGTGCGCAAGGTCCGAAGGCTTATGTTAAGGAGGCGAACGGACGACCTCGTTCAACCTCACCCGACCCGAAGGAACCGCACACCGAGAGACGAGCATGTGTGACGACGTCGGGGCCAACCTTTTTGTCACCGCGGTGCAGTTTCTGGTCGCGTGCCGGACCCGAATCCGTCTCTCTTCCTTCCGCACCGTCGGCCCTCCTCTTTTTCCCTGCCCCCGTCCTGGACAGGTCCAACCTGCGTGCAGAGGAGGGTCAATCGGGGATTAACCTGGTTACCCCTGGGGGACGATACAGGAAATGATCGGAGCCGCAGGTGTCTTCCGGTTTTCTGCGAAAAAGCGCCGGCCAATCTTGCCCCGGACCCCTACAATCTTTGTTCTTTAACCCTTCCCGATGCGATATACACGGCCGCTCAAAAGTAGGCGCCCAGTTTCTTGAAACCCGTTCTTCGTGGCACAGAATTAATTTAGCGTTGCTTCAAGATTTAAGGTTACAGTATAACAGGTCGTTGAATTTGTCTCCACACCAGCTGGAATATTATGCAGTCGAAAATAAGTATTAACACTTAAAAGATCGGGAAATCTGTGAATGAAAAACGAATTCTCTCATAGCTAATCTCGCTAATAAAACATTTCATTTCATAATTGTCCTATTTCTATTTGTAAGAGCAATCCATTAGTGTAGAACTGCATGCCTCTCGAGATGAAATGTTCCGGGATGAAAACAATGCTGGTGGAACAATGACGGAAGTAAATCGTGTGGTCGCGTTTTGAATGGTGCCCATCAGCCTTGTCACATTTTTATTGCATCGTAAGGACGACGGTTACCCAAGCCGGAAGATAAGATCGGTAGATCAATCATCAACCATCGCGCTCGCGGCTCGATCAAACGCGTAATGCACGCAGGTGTTGCGAAATTACTCGGAAAAGGGCACGGTTCCAGGTGCAAGAAACTCGTCCAAGTTTCTGTTTTATTCCCTGCGCAACAATGCGCATTGTGGGAGCGTGGCGGTACACGCGGTCATTGGCAGTAATTCCAGAAAGACAACGATCTGCGAGGCCGTAAGACCAACCCCGTTAATAACTCTCGGTAGTTGCTTGCACTTGTCCCTTTTATTTTCAGCAGAAAGGGCGACGGAGAGGGCCTCATAACGGAGGGAAACACCGGGAGATTTATTAAAGAATAAAAAGGAAAAGAGTATGGTTGCTCGGCGGCGATTTTGCACGCAGGCAAACAGGTGAGTCGTTATACACCTTCCTCTTTTTTACCACTCTTCCCCCTCCCCTCTCTAAACTACAAGTTCCGTGTTATCCACCACCCTAGCACCCCCCTCACCCCCTTTTTCCCGACCCCGAGAATCACAAATTGAGGGAGTTTCCT
Source organism: Halictus rubicundus (assembly GCF_050948215.1). Taxonomy (NCBI): domain Eukaryota; kingdom Metazoa; phylum Arthropoda; class Insecta; order Hymenoptera; family Halictidae; genus Halictus; species Halictus rubicundus. The sequence goes on from NC_135154.1 coordinate 12,207,469, forward strand.
TCTCGACGGTGAAAACTCGATGCTACTCGACGGACACGCTGGCATAAAGTTTACGAGGGGCCCGAGTAAAATCGGTTTTATTGGCGTACAGCCGGGCTTCACGGAAATTCCGGGGGCAATAAAGCAATTAAAATCTTCCCCGTGCGCTTTTGCACCCCCGTGCGGCATTGTCACGGTCCGACTGCAATTTCGAATTTTCAACCAGAGAGAAAGATCGGAAGCGTTATTGGCGACGGAGTGGAAACGAATGCGAATCAATGGCTGGTACCTGGTCGACCGGACGACCTAACCTAACGGGACGGGAGCTTGAGTGATTGCTAATTATCCTTGGTGATTTATTAAATCTTGCTAAGCCGACCGAGCTAATCCCCGGATGTATTCGCATAGTAGATTTGTGTTGAAAACGAAAACGGAATAGATCTTTCGGCGATAGGGGTGGTGTCGCATAGTGCTTTGTAATTTATTGGCTGCGCAGGAACCTTTGTGTATATCGTAAGCTCGCTATAATTTTCAGCACTCTAATCTGTACACTTCGGTATTATACGTTTCGAGTCGTTATTTTATAGGCTACCCAGAAATATGTGCGACACAATTGTTCGACTGTCTTTAGAAATGAATTTGTTCCATGGTGTGTAACGTATTTCGTTGAAATTGCTCGTGACTGATCGGCCCACGGTAAAGCGAAAATATCGTTAATCAATTCCGGTCGGTAATCCGGGTGCGCGGTGGCGATTTATTTTCATCAAGAAATCGCGTCGCCTCGGAGCGTCGCGAGAAACGTTATGCTAACAAACGTTAATTTGTGCCCTCACGGTCGATGTATGGAATTATTGTGGGTTTCGAGAGATCTCCCCCTGGCCGTACACTTTAGGCCAATCGTGAATCAAATCGCATTAGCCTCGCAGATGCATATTCATGGGAAACGTATGGCAGATTACACAGGTTTCACTGCACCCCGCCTACCGGAGGGGTGTTTTGCATCCCTCGAAAAGGGGTTCCGAGCACATTTATCGAGGCAAAACGACGTCGTAAGCGCTCACGATATTGTGCCCCCCTCCCTCCCCCTTTATTTTCGTTATTTCGTTCCCGGCGCGTTACCGTCTTCTGATTTTTAACTCTGCGTCGTTCTATCCTTCTCCACCCTTTGCGAAGTCTTTCTGTTCTTCGATCCCCGTTCGCGTTCCAACGGCCAGAATTTGATCGATTTATGCGACCCTAGTTTTCTCGCGATGAGACAACGAGCTTTTCTATTTCCATACAGGGGGGGGGGGGAGGGGGAATCGTTTTCGGCAGTTGAACGTTGCGAGTTTGGAGATTCACGCGTTTCGCGCAGGATTTGAATAGACAATGGCGTTATCAGACCGATTTGCGATAGAGGCAAGCCGGCGTAAAGAGAATTTAATTGTTATGCTTGACTACGGGTTTAACGCAAATATGGGTAGACGAAATACAGATCAACGGGAACATCAGACTTTAAAAACAAGAGTATATTATTTTTTATTTAAATTATTAAGCTAACAAAATTTTATTCTCATTTTCTGGAATTAATTGATGGAATTTGCAATCGGCACCCTTTTTCGGGGGACGATGTCCCTAACCTTGGCGCATAGCGCCTCCGTCGTTCTTGTTCAATATTAATAAATTATCATTTTGTTTTTCGTCCCCCTTCTGTTTTGTGTTCCGCGAGGTCTTTTATTCCCGATAATTGTCCCGTAATTTCCAATGTATGAAATAGTTTAAGATAATATTGAAAACGTTACAAAGGGCTGGGAAATTTATGTCAGAAGTGTTTTATTAAATACGCGTATAGTTGTAAAGATACGCGAGCAAAACACAAAAGCTGATCCGCGGCAGAGTCCGCGAGTTCCATTAATCAGGGCACCAAATCGAAAAATCCGGAGTCATCTCTGTGAATGCGATTTAGAAGAAAACAAGCTGAGAAGAGGCAAGACGCGTCGCGTCGGAGTGAACAATTCCGTAAAGTCGCGAGCCTAACCCGGGCGCAGGACGCGTTGTTTTGAATAGATCGCGCGACTCATGACGCGTTCGATGCGAAATCATGTAACCCCTTCTGTCCTGTCGGGACGTGAGAGAGAGAGAGAGAGAGAGAGAGAGAGAGAGAAAAAAAGAAGGAGCAGGGATAATCCCGTCGGTGACACAATGTTCGCGTAACCGATGGTCGTAAGAGAGTCGACCTGGAAGGTGGCAGAGGACGAGAAGGAGAAGAAGGCGAAGGAGTGGATGGAAAGAGGGAGAGGGAGGAAGAAGAGGAGGATAGTCCTCGAGGACCTGAGGCTGGTCACACGCGCGCACCCCATAATCCTCGAGGAGCATTCACGATCAGACGGGGGGCACACACAGTCGCATGGTCCAGGAGAAATCAGCGCACGCGGACCAAGAGAAAACGAGTCGCGCGACCTGAATAACTCCGCCCGGATGTTTCTAATGCGTGGCTTAGCGGGCTCACGAGTTCGTGAAGAGGACCGATGAACTTCGGATAATCATCCGACCCCCTCGTTCCTTTCTTCGAGGACAGATTTCTTCTCTCATCTGGACTCTCTCGTCTCCCTCTCCCTCGCGTTCGTCTTCGTCTCCCTGCGAGGGAACAATCGAAGTTTTCACCGGCGCGGCGACGACCACGCATTCGCCGTGGCTCATTTCGCCTCTTCGATCGGAACCTCATTCTTTGAGAAGCCATTTTTACGGCATGTCATTCCACACGCAGAACGACGGCTGTTATTACCTGTAATTTATTCTAAAACTTTTTTTTTTTCGTTATAAGTAGACCCTGTGGAGCTTTACACAAAATTGGCTGATTTTTTCGGAAGAAAACCATCTTACCTCTCTACCTCGTCTCGATAGATACCTTCTTATGGCTCTCATTGTCCGAATATGCTCCAAGCTTGCCCGCCCCTCTAACGCTAAGTATTAGGGGTGCCCATAAGTAGTCAATTATTTGCAGAGAATTTGTTTTGCCTTTAGTTCTATACCGATCGTTGAAGAGGAAACAGGTATTCTTTTACAGTTTTCGGTAAAGTAGCCTGTGTTCAAAATATTCTAAGTATAATCTTTTTTACAACCCTGTAATAAAATGGCCGCGCCCGTACCTTCCGAGGATCATATTCGTCATTGCATACTTTTCATTTTCATGCGGGATTTAATGCAACGGTAACAACAAAGAAAATTTGCGATGTTTATGGAGGTGTATCGAAGGTCGACAAGTGTCAACGTTGGTTCAGAAGGTTTGCTGCTGGTGATTATGATCTCTCTGACAGGCCTCGAAGTGGACGACCAGCTGAATTTGATAATGACTTAACCCCTTAACGCACAGTTTTTTTTTATAAAAAACCGGCCAACAAAAATTAATTTTTGATATACGCGCTTTTGTTCCATGGAAAAATGCTATATTTTATTCTTGAATAAATAATTCTTGATTAATATTCTAAAATAATATTCTTGATAAATATCAATAAAACGATTTTTTTTTCTTTGCTTTCACATTGTTATTTTCAATTCTTGATTATATTCGAGTGTGAAAAGTTATAGCAGCATAAAATACAACGCCGCTCGAATTATCTTGAGTGTGCACAGTTTGGCCTGTTTAGCGCGCTCGAATTAACTCGAGCGTACAAGTTAAGGGGTTAATGATAATGACCGAATATATTATATAATAAATTAAGAAATAAAAACTTGAATTTACCACAAAGTTTGTTTTACATTTCAAAATAACTGATTACTTGTGGGTCCCCCTAATAAGTAGACCCTGTGGAGTTTCATAGAAAATTGGCTGATTTTTTCGGAAGAAAATCATCTTGCCGTCCCCAAAGCAACGTTTGCTAATCTCAATAGATACCTTCTTCTAAGTATGTACACAGTTCCTTTGTTATATCCGGCATAATAATAGAAACTAGAAATATTTCGAACTTTCATTTCGGCCATCGGCTCGACCATAGATTTACGATTGTTTCTGCTTGTACACGTGGGGTATAAGCCAGTATATGGCATAAGAAGGAAAGGTTCGGAAGGGTGAAATACGTATGTACGGTACTCCGGGCAGCGAAAGAATTTACGGGGGCCTGCGGTGTACGGCTTGTCGAGACGGTGCCTGAAATAATATTTCTGCTGAAACAATAAAGATTTTCGAAGGGCCCGAACAATAGACTGGGCTGTCTACCTGCAGGATTTCGTGAGTCTCGCGTCCGAGCTAGACACGAGGTTCCAGGGAAACCGGTAATGCGATTAGTCGCGAGCGCAAAGCGAGAGGCGTCGACGAGGCACGACGTTTGTTCTTCTGGGCATATAACTGTTAATTTCCTACGAATGTTATTCGTTCGGAAGGGGGCGCTGCTACTTTCCACGGGCGCATTGTTTTGCGGGGCAACGGTATTAATGTCGTTTACGGATTAAGGCGGCCCCGATCGATCGGACGTTTGGGAATAAACCGCTTTTCCCGGCTATCCGAGCGTTAATTAGGCGTGCTAAACGCTTCTCCGGGAATTATCGCGCGCAAAATCGTTGCGCCTTAACCCCGGCGCGGTGGATGGAAGTTTGATGATGCGGTCGGCGACGTTCGCGAGCTTTTTAACGAAGTTTTCGCTGCGAAATTCGTTTACCAGTTGATATTTATAAAACAACGCTCTTTGAGAACGAAATTGCTTAACCGTAAGCTCGATATCAGGTTTCATTCTCGTTAACGCTTAATACGCGTGCGAGATTATCTGCGAGCCACTTATCCATGAAATTGATATTTTACGATGGAGTATAATTACCGGCATTTTAGCAAGTCTTTCGGTGCTATAAATACGTAGAATATGTAGATCAGCAGTGACTCATCAGTTTCTTCTTTTTTCAAGCGTTCTATTCAACATTCCAATATAGTTTAGTGCTGCGGTTCTTAATCTTCCACCTCCCTTGAAAAATGTTCCTATTTCTTTATTTAGAATGTTACATCTATTGCAAGGTAAAATTTATTTACTGAAATACACATTTCCCAGCAAAAATGTTATGAACCACTGTGTATCTGTACCACAAATTTTTAAAATTAATCGAACAATTATTATTTAAACGGAACAGTTCTTTTTTCCTTGAATAAAAGATGCAGATTAGTAAAATTGTTTCAGGAGCAAACATTTTCAAAATTTCTAACGTATGGCTAGCTTCCCTTCCTGAGCAATCAGTGAAACATACAAATATTATTTATAATAATATGAAAACTTCATACGATTCCATGTTCGTACGTGCTACAAATTCGTAAAATTTCTAGCGGAATAATTATTATTTGAAATACACCGCTATTGTTTCTTGGAGCGAGTGGCGCACAATAGTGAACTGTTTAAGGGGCGAGCAGAGCGAAGTGTAAACGTTTAAAAAATTCCGTTGCACATGGCTAGAATTTCTATGAACGTGCATGGCGAACACGAGGAACGACGGCTTCGAGCCGGCGGAGAGACGATCTAGGATAAACTAGCGAAGAAGGAAGAACCTCCCGTGGTGCGTAGAACAATGGCGCAGAGGTTGCCCGACGATCGAGATCTTGAAGTATTTATGATCTCGTGGAGGACTCGGGCACGACACGAGATCATCGATGCTCCCAGCTGAAGCTTACATCGAGCGAGGACGAAGAGAGCTGGGAAGATTGTCGAAGTAACGATACGACGAAGTACGATGCACTTTCCTTTACTACTTGCGCGAGCAATGCTTCGGATAAGATTCGAGCAGCTTTTGCAACGTCGTGCAACTTTTCTCGAGAAATTTCAAGGAGCACAGTAGAGCAAAAATTGATTTTCTTAACCATTTTTGACGAGTACACTGAAGAAATGGCAATATTTATGGCGAGTATACTCGTCAGAAACAGCTAACTGGTTAATTTTTGCGATTTGGGCGCACATTTTTCAAACAGCTCGCTACAGCTAACTGGTTAAATATTGGGTTTCACTATTTTAAAAATGAGATTACATTTTTCGATACAGTTGTTACAAGACATAAAGGTTTATAACTTGAATCAACAAAAACAAAAAAAAAATATATAAAATTTGCATGTAATTTTCTTCTGTGAAAGGGAGCGAGACGGGTATAAAAAATGTTTAACAAATGAGGGGAACCGATGGTGGGGAAGACGAGTATTAGCAGAGATCGTGACGGAAGGGTAGAAAGAAACGGTTATGTACGAAAAGTGTCTCCGGCGGGGTACTAATGAAGCCTTCCCTTAATGAATCCATACCGAGTCCTTAAAGATTCCAAGATAACGCTGATGGATACGCTCGCACCAGAGACTCTTCCTGAAACGGAGATTACCTTTTCCTGCTAAGACTTTCCCCGAACGACGACGTGCCGCTTTGAGAACAGCGCGATTTCGGAATCTCCTTAGAGCCTCCGGAAACCGAACGGTAGAGGCTTTCGGGTATTCTTTTGCATACCGAGACGCGCGCCGATAGATTTACGACGAGCCCTGTCCGACAATTATCACTTGTCACAAATTAAGCCGAGGAAATGGTAGAGATCTACTATGAACAGCCGGGGTCCTTTCTTGCGGAAGAAAGAAAATTCGAACTAATTAAGTCCGCCGGCCAGAGTGTTGCAGCTGTGCTTGGTACGAAAGGAACAAAAGATTCTTCGGGTAATTGAAAAACTCATCTGCGCAGGAATTCGTTTAATGCGTTAAATTCGTACTTCATGCGGCGCTACGCAGGCTATTATAGTTTTCAGAGTAATTATACTACTTTTATTACCATTATTATTATTACCCTTTGATTTCAATAATTAACCCTTGCAGAAATCCTTCATGGTTAAGCCGGGAGTTTTCGGAAAGACGACGCAAAACAATTTCAATCTATTAAAATTATTAACAAAATACATTTCTATTCTTCTTAATCAGTCCGATCATTAGACTGCGGATTTTATGCATTTATAACAAAAATGGGTAAGCACAATTTAAAGCAGTGGACACGTTAAAAAGATTTAAGGGTACCAGCGTATTGGTTTTAGCTTAATGAAATAATTAAAAGAAGAAAGAATCATTGCAAATACTTTATATTTTGCATAAAGATCCGCAGTCTACTGATCATGCTACACGATGGATAATATACTTGAAAAATACAACGACGGTGTCGCTTGCAATTGTTAAACAAAATGTCCAAATTTCGACTCTTTCGACTCATTTATTGCAGCATGAGCCGCCAGCCTTTTTACTTTAGTTTACCCGAATACCAAAAATTCCGTTCCGCAAGTATCGCTCCGTAAATGGGACCAGACACGTCTTACGTTCCCGAGCATGGTGCATTGTATCAATTTCAACAGCGTATTAACGCGAAAACGGTATCGTTTCGGAAATTGTTAGTCTTCTGGTTATATTCTCGGTTCACGGATGCGAAAACGAATTTCGTCGGACCCTGCCACGTAAGTACAGATCCAATTACACGATCCACGACGATCGACGTGGAACAATCGACGACGAAGATGAACGTCCAAGGAGAGGAGAGTCCACTGGCAACTGTTGCCATCCACCTCGCTTCGCCTCGGCCGTCTCTGTTATTTGCCGAGCTATCATCGGGAGAAGTTTCGCGGAGGCAGCTCGGCCGAGCTACGAGATTGCTAGCCTTCCGTGCAGCGTAATTACCAAAAATCAAGCAAAACGACCGAAAAGCCATCACCGGCTTCGACGGTGTTTCTGCAATTTTGGCGCGGGGCCATTGACACGCGCGCGGCCACGTTTGTCTTCCGAAGCGATCAAGTACCTCGCCCCTCGTTCTTTCCTCTTTATTCCCGCTGTCGCGTTGCAGCTTCGCGACCTCGGCAAAACAGCCTAAAACATTCCTATCTTGGCACTCTAATTAACCCTAGGTTCACGGAGCACTAAATGTCGCTATTTCACATTACTTCATAAAAATAGCAAGAACGTGAAGCCCAAATTTCTTAGCAATTACTTTCATATAACATATACCCAAAGAAATAATGCATGTATCTTTAGAATCTTAATAATAGTAAATTAAAAATATTAGAACCCGTCATTTTGACGGGTCCCGTAAATCTAGTGTTAATATAATCATTCGCTATTTTAACCCTTTGAGTACCATGTATTTAACTGCTCAAGTTGCAACAAAGGTCAGAAGTCAAAAATCCTGAACGGTAAAAATGGCACGACACCAGGCCGTGAAAGCCGAAAATCTCCAAGTTATTACCATTTCTGTACGTCCACCTCTTCCCCGGGACAATAGAAAGATTTATTTCCTTTAAATGACGTAGCCAGGTTTCAGTGGCCACGGGTTAGACCACGGACTCTCGGTTCTCGATACGCTGGGAAAACACATTTCGGGGAAAAAGGTTGTCGGTTTATCGGTTAAATAAGAAGATAGACGAAACCGTGGTGGGGAATGAAAGTGAAGCTTGCGTAGTCGTTCCAGGGGGGGGAGGAACGCACGGCAGAGTAAACAAAACAGAGTGGAAAGTCTCGGGCGACAGAGATACACGTACGCGCACGCATTCGTGCCCGCGGACAAGACACGAAGAAGCGAGGTAGAAAATGGTGGCGAGGAAGCGCATTACGGAAACGTATATACTTGTGCTTGCAGCCGAGAAAGAGGAAAGAGAGGGCAGCAAGTTCGCAAGGAACTGCGGGGGAGCAAGAGAGACCGGGCCACCGAAGAGAGGAAAGAGAAACACCGATGGACACAATGCAGTAGGTGGTAAGCGAGGAGGAGAGAGCCCTTCATCCTTGAAAAAGGTTTCGGCTTAGCCTTTTACCACCCTCCCTCCCCTGACCTCCCCGCAGCCCCTCCACAAGGCGAATTTCCTAACGTTTGCCACCCGCTGTGCCTCCCCCCACCCCTCTTGCTTCACGGACAATGCTTGTCCGACCGTTCACGGCGACAATCGCACGGAAATCGTGACGGTTTTACCGTCGCTGGAAATCCATGCCGAATCTACCGGCTGCTTTCATCCAGCTACGTTTTCCTCTATCTGTCTTTCCGCATCTTTCACCCCCTCCCCCCGCCCTCCCTACCTCTCCCTCACACCCTACTCGTCCAGCTACGATGTTGCTGCACCTACGGGAATTGCACGAGGGTGCCTCCACGGTTCAACAAGTAAGAATCGACGCGTTTTTTTTTTTCGTCTCCGTTTTCGTCGTGTCACGTGAAACACGATTTCGCTACGCTACACGTCTAATTACGAGGCCTAGTAATTCCCTGAGAAATAATCCGTGCCTCTGCAGTTGCTCCACAAGAATCTACCCTTAATTTACCGTTCTTCGTAACGATCACGTACAATTGCTAACAAGATGGTTAAAAATCCAGATAATTATGGTACAAGAAAATGTTCTGGTCGTCTTACTGCGGTAACGTAACGCGAAACCTGTGCAATTTTAAGCCCAGAATTCAAGTCGTGTGGTATCATTTTGCTGGATTTATTTGTCTCGAAAATTTACATTTTTCTAGACGAATTCGAAATAATGTGAGGCATTTACAGTTACCATTATTCCGTACTGTTTGAATACATATTCCATTTGCTCGCGTGTTTAAGATTGCATCTTACGGTATTTTCAAAATCGCATACGGAAACATTGACTGTATTTTAAAATGAGTCAGCACGTGTCCCGCTCTGAGAAGGGCCTAATGTCTGGGAATCCCGAATTGCATGCGGCTCAACACACATTTCTGCCATCTGAACGACACGTGAACATGAAACAGTGGAGGCGAAGACTGACACTGAGGAACAATTTTGAGACACGAAGGGAAATTCTGTAGAGCCGAGTACGATTGAACATTACACTGTCTACGTTATTGTTAAAATATTCAGGTATTCTTAAATATCAATATTAACACGCCGACTGCGACACATAAAGATAAATTTTGGTCGAATTATACGTTTATAGTAACATTGGTCTTATCGAACACAGCATTATTAGATTTTTAAAAAAGATTAACAAGATTCATACTTATGCTCTTCGTTTCTATCCATATTTGTCCACGAAGTCTGCACTTTCCTTACAATATTTATGTTCATTTTTTATTATTGTCGATTATCACATATTTTCTGCCGTTTCTCACGTTCACGTCTGCCGACTAAATCCTTCCGAGCTGATAAAACATAGATTTAGTAAAGGGTTAAAAGCATAACTCACCGACGTAGGTCGGGCTTGAAAAATGGTAACAGAGGCACGGATACACGGACCGGAGGGTGTCCTTCGACGTTCGTAAATATTAATTCGAGTCCTGACCATATTCGTCAGGACACAAAACGTGAATCCTTCGCGTTTCCCCATCGGAATTGACTCCGTTAGATGAAAGCACGTTTACGGGGGTAGGTGGTAGCAAACAAATCCTGGGATTGTAGTACTCCTGGGACCTCGTCCCTTATTTTTATCCATATACGCGGCGATTTCAGTTCCCTCTGTTCTCTCCTTTTTTTCTTTTTAGAATTCAAATCTCGTTGAGCCTGGACACAGTATAAATAATTCCGTACACGACATTCAGATGGATAAAAAAAAATTCTTCTAACTCGTTCGAACAATGCCGAGTGTTAACCTTTTGTTAATCTATAATTTAGTTCACGACCAAACTCGCAACAATTACTTTATTGTTAACCCATTTACGTCGGAAGTAAATATTCATTACGTCTGGGCTAGTAATTTACGAGAACTTGTCAGCGATGCTAATGACTTCGTAGATAATGACAATTTTGATGTGAAAATTCGCTTTTAGAAATGTCAATGTCATCGTGGATGCTATGAATAAACGCGTTCGACACCGTTACATATTGTTCTAGAGCATGTACTATCGGGAATGTCATTTTTTAAACGAAAAAAATTCGAACTTTTTTGATTTAATTAATATGTGTCTGTTAATCAGGTGTCCAATGTTACCTTACCCTGCCCATATTACTAATTGGTATAAAGTGTTTACTAATTTAATTAAAGAGGAACTAGTAAAAGTCAAATAGACACTGCTACGCAAACATGTACCTAATTCATGCTTTAGGATAATTGTACAACAAATATTCCTATACCACTCCCGCCTTATACTTTGACGTGAAAACGTGATAACTTTTTGTTTCAAACGTATAATTCATTATTAGAAAGAAAATGTTTCTGTATTCTCAATCGGCAAGAAATGGCTCGTTTTTCTGTACAGTAAAGAATATAATAGTTGAATCATGAGTATCAACGCGAGTAACGGTATAGTAGTGGACAAAAATATTCGCATATTTTTTAAAAGGGAAAAGTTTCTCTAAAATGGGACCAAATCACTTGAATTTTTTTAAAGATGTTAGAGAAATTAGTTTACTAGATGTGTTAAAAATTATTAAAAAATTATCATTGATCAAAATTACAAAGAAAAGGAGTAGAGGTCAAGATGTATAACTTTTTAGCTCGTAATGAAAATTGACAACATGCCTTTCGTAGATCTAAATTTTAAAACTATTCAGACATGTTTGTCGTCGACTGTATATGACAGGGATAATTAGATCGTATCTGTTTTCTAAAACTGAATTAAAATTCCGAATTCAATGAAATTATTGAACCAACCAGTTAACTCTGGAATTTAATTTTTAAAATCCCTCACAGCGCGGAATTAAAATCAAGCAATGACGAATATATACGTCGAATGCAGGCTAAATGCCGCTATTCTAAATTTTACGAACAAAGGAAAGCAAAATGAGAAAGAATTACATTTTCATTCGATAAGAAATTAACAATTCGTTAAGACGTGTATGACGTGTATACATGTCATATGCGCTTAACTGGTTAATAATTACACATGGAACACTGGTAATTTGGAGAACTTATGTATCGACTACTGCAAACAAAATTTCATAGAGTTTGAAGAATTCGACTGCGGTGAACATTCGTCAGCGCATTGTCCGAGTTTCGTAGGTGGCTGGAAGAAGTCGCAACGACTTGGTAATAATGTAGAGCGACGATAATGAGAGTGGGTCTTTTCCGACGTAGCGACTGTTGCGAGGTAATAAAAGTAAATCACCTACAGGGGCAGCACGTGGTCGCGCGGACTCCTCGGTGCTAATCGCGATTTCGGGAAAGCCCGGGCCGCCGCAAATGCGAGAAAACTCGCCGCAATAAAAGCCGACGGAACGCGCGAGAATAGACAAGCACAATGCGCCGGGTAAGGGCGAAACGGAGCAAGAAGGGAAACGGGCCGGCCAGATAGAGTTAGGGGTGAGATATAGTTGGCGGAAGAAAGACGAGAGGAGACGCGTCGTGCACACGGTGGTTGCACGTGTTCGCCGAAACGCGTCCTCGTTGCGGCCGAAGCGAGACCTCCCCCGCACAATACATATCCCGTTCACGGGTTCGCATACGTCCGGGAAAAAACTGCACCACCACGGTTACGGTAGGACAGGGAGGGCAGAGGGTGGTGTAGCCGGCCACCATTTTTCTCACCCTCTCGCGCCGGCAGAAATATGCCTGCATCGTCGCAATTAGTTGCGACGGACCGCCAAAAAGGAGAACGTCGAGCGAACGGCGGACGAGCAGGAAGCCGCTGTTAATCTTTGCGTCGTAATGGCGGGAAGTAAAGCCTCTTCGCGGGAAAAGTGCATTTCGCTGCAGCGCGGCCAAGCCATTGTAAAAAATTCTGGTCAGAGATAAATCCCGCTGGTCAGCTTCCCAGCTACGGGAACTACTACCGCTGGCTTTCAATTTTCCTCTGTAATTTGATTTTACTCCTTCTTACTAAACACTATTTCGGATTTTTAGTGGCAAAGCACGATACGGATCAATGTGCACAGGTCTTGCTTTTTGGAAAGAAAACTTTGCTTCACGATTTTCTACGATATTGAATCACGTTGCACTTTATGGTTTCTACGTATGAACAAAAATATTCAACGTTAATTGCAAGACGGTGGAGTCAAATATTTGTTTCTTTCTTTAACAATTTTAATAAGTCGATGATAGTGCATGGAGACTCTTACATTCTTTGAAGCTTCCCACTGTTTTATAGTTCATCTATTCATTTTTGTCATGCATAGAATCCGCAGTGTAGAACATACAAAATCTACAATAGTTTTGCTATTTTTCATCAAAAATATTGGAGAAATTGAAAGTGCGTACTCGGGAACGAGGTCATTTTCTACGATAGTCAATGACGTTGCACTTTACAATTTTTACGCATGAATAAAAATATTCAACGTTACTTGCAAGACGGTGGAGTCAAATATGTGCTTCTTTCTTTAACAAGTTTAATAGTCGGTGGTAATGCATGGAAACTTTTAAATTCTTTGTATCTTTCCACTGTTTTATAGTTCATCTATTCATTTTTGTCATGCATAGAATCCGCAGTGTAGAACATACAAAATCTACAATAGTTTTGCTATTTTTCATCAAAAATATTCAAGAAATTAAAAGTGCGTACTCGGCAACGAGGTCATTTTCTACGATAGTCAATGACGTTGCACTTTACAGTTTTTACGCACGAATAAAAATATTCAACGTTACTTGCAAGACGGTGGAGTCAAATATTTGTTTCTTTCTTTAACAAGTTTAATAAGTCGGTGATAATGTATGGAGACTCTTACATTCATTGCATCTTCCCACTGTTTTATACTTCACCTATTCGTTTCTGTCATATATGCATAAAATTCGCAGTGAAGAAAATAGATAATCTACAATAATTTTGTAATTTCTCAACAAAAGTATTCGAGAAATTAAAAGTGCGTACTCGGGAACGAGGTCATTTTCTACGATAGTCAATTTGAATAAGTCGGTGATAATTTTAATCTTTCCACTGTTTTATAGTTCACCTACTCTCGTCGTATATGCATAAAATCCGCAGTGAAGAGCATACAAAAACTTGCAATAGTTGTTCTATTTTTCAACAAAAATAATGAAGAAATTAAGAAATTAAGTGCGTACTCGGGAACGAGGTCATTGCGTCAAGGTCGTTGCATGTCGAAGTCCACTTAAGAGCGAAATCCTGGTTATTCTTTAAAGCATCGCACGCAGGGTAGGCTAGAAGAACTAGCTAGAGCAGGCAGTCCCAGCGAGGAGGATTTCGCGTAATGGTTCTCCGGAGGAAGCGCGTTACGTGAATTCGGTGCTTTTCCGGGGGGCTGGTCATTCTAGTCCCTCTGGGAAATTCCCAATTAGATCGGCTCAACGGCAGTCGATGCTAATGTCGCACGACTTTGGAAAGGTCGGAGCGCACGGAAAATCTGGATCGGAGCTCGATGAACTGAGCTCTAATCCGCGCTGCCACCTGAACAAACACCGGTCGCCGTGGCTCGGCCGTTCCCTGTCAAAGAAGACTAATGATTCGTCGGAATTTCTTGAACGTGGTCCAAGGGAGACCGTGAAGATGTTGCGGGCGCGCAGTCGAGCGACAACCCTGGGTCTGCTAATTCGCAATAAAGAGGGGGGGGGGGGATCGTTGCACCTTGTAAATAAAAGTCTCTCCCGTTCGTCCGCTTGGCCACTTCGGGAATTGGTCCAAGTGGATTGGTCAAAGAACAAATGGGATATTTCGTACTCGAAGCAGGGTGATGGAGCGACGAGCGGAGCCGGAGAAAATCTGGCAATTTTGAAATCGGGATTTTCCAATGACGAGGAAGGCTTTCGCCGGCTGGAAGCTTGCGGAGTTATCCACCGCGGGAAGAGTCCAGAGTCTGAAGGTGGTGGCGGACGAAGTGTGTGGCTATCGATCACTGGTCCACCCCTGTGGGCGATGGTCTCCTCCTAGTAAATTCTCTCTCTGTCTCTCCGCGGCGGTCTCTCTCTCTCTCTCTCTCTCTCTCCCTCTCGCTCTCTCGTTCTTCCCCTCTTCCCTCGACAGTGAGCTCCTCTTATCCTCATCCCCTCGAGTTACATCGAATTTACCTAACGTAGGCGCGGTAGGTAGCCTCTCTTCCTCTTGTTCCTCTGGCCGTCTCTCTCGGTTTCCCTCTGTCTCACCTCCGCGCGTTCCTCTCTTCCGTTCTCTTGCCTTCTCTGGAGCGCGCGCTGGTTCACTCCCCTGGTGCAAACGTCTCCATAGCTCTGGACCCTTTGAGAGCTCTCCTCGAGGAGGCCTAGAGAGGCTGGGTGCGAGGGAGAGGAGGCCTCCCGGACGAGGGAGCAAAGAGAGCAGACGAAGACTGCCGAGCGGCGAGTAGAGGGATGCCGTGGACCGAGAAAGACGGAGCGAGACAGAGAGAGGAGAGCGAGAAAGCGCGAGCGAGACGGCGCGAGAGAGAGGGGGAGCTTGTTATGGACGTGATGGACCCCTCGTTCGTCGTACATCTGGGCAAGTAGACCGGGCAGAAAGGGGGAAGAGAAGCTTTTAGAACTTGGAATATTCACGAGGCCGTGGCTTGGACAAGCGAAACACGTCCCTCGATATCTGCTTCTTTCAACGTCACGCCCTAAAATCAAATCGGCTGGCGAAGATCGGCTAAGTTGATTCCTGACGTCCTGAATCGTTTTCGCCGCGTGGACGCGTATAATGAATCCCCCCCGCCCCGGTCGCCTGATGGCAGACCTTCGCCAGCGGAAATAACGAAATATTGTTTCTGGTCGTTCACCCTTCGCCCAGGCCGTTCCGCAGGGTGCGTTTCCACGATTTTTCGCTGGTTCCTGTGTGAACGACCTTACCGCGAGGCTGCCGAACTTTGTTCCTCGCCTCGGATCTCCGCGCACGTCTTTGTACCCTTTATGCCACTCCGTGATGTTCAGAATTTGAGACGGTCCATGACACAGTTTACCCTTCAGGTGCGCTGTACCGACTCCGACGAATATTTCGAAATTTATCGCGCGAGGTCGTCCGAGGTGATACACTATTATCGTTTACTTTGGAAATGTCGAAGGTAGCGACGAGAGATCGTCTGAATGATCGACAAGGTGACATTTGCAATATCATACAACGTCAATCCTACGGGAAGAGATTGACGATCGGATGTCGTCCCTGAAGGGTCAACGCAGACGATTCTGTTACGGAGATTCAATGCATTTGTTGCCGCGCGACCTTATTTAACACTAGGTTTACGGAGCACTGAAAGTGACCATTTTACATTACTTTATACAAATAACAAGAACATGTGCTGCCCAAATTTTTAGCCATTTTTTTAAATAACATATACCCAAAGAAATAAATTTGTTGAATAATTCCTCATGGATGTATCTTTAGAATATTAATAATTGTAAATTAAGAATATTAGAACCCGTCATTTTGACGGGTCCCGTAAACCTAGTGTTAAACGAGACATGCATTAGGTTAAGACAGAAATGTGAATCACTGGGAACTAATGAATATTTGGGAATTTATTTTAAACGATGCGTCGAGTCGACCTTTTTGAAACTGTCGGAACATTTGAACACACTGTCGAAGCAACTGAAGAAATTGATTTCGTTTAAGGAAAGTTCAGAAAGTTATACCGCGCCTGCTGTATTGATCGGAAACTCAAAATCGAGAAATATGTCTTCAGTTTGCGAGCATTTGAACGGTATCAATCTATTTTTCGCTTGAAAAATGCAAAATTGAAGATACAACGAGAACAGTTTCGAACAAGAAAATTATCGTTACTAATAACTACTTCGAGCTATGTTTAACGTAAAAAACGACACACTTATTTTAAATTCCTTAGATCCATGTACATACGGACCTTGGAATATTTAAGCAACTTTTTCTCGGTATCTGCATATTCGCGATAACATGAAAAGTCCAAGTTTTCATTTAGTGTTTTCCCCTGTAGGACTGTTTATCAGAAGAGAAAACAATTGGTTCGTTTATTGATCCTCCGACGACGGATTCGGTTACTCATTTTTCCTATAAATGCATAGGTAAAACCGGCAATCTAGATATTAGCATGATATCGCACACGTTCGTGCAAAATTCGGAATATCGATGATTATGAGTATTTGTTTATTGGAAAATTGGAAGAACGGCGTTCGATAATTGCAAGGTTAACTCTAAACGGCGCAGTTCCTGTTCGAGGGACTATTTCAACTACAGAGGCAGAACTTGCGTGTACTTGGACGCCTTTTGATTTCGTATTCAGGGTATGTTGTCCTCCATGGCGTAGAGAACTGCCTACCAGCAGGAATACGAGGTCCTGGAAGGACTTCCTCGGCAATCAACGATGGTCCGCAGCCGCTGTTTGTCTTCGCGCGTGATTGGCGCCTTGCTTTGCCGCTTCTGTTTGGTCCAACGTCAAGGTGCCTCGGCATTCCTGTCTACGTGACTGTTTATTGACATTTAACTTCGGTAACGAGCGCATGCAGAGCTGACGTTGTTACAGGATTACTCAAAAATGGTGTTTCCTCCTTAACGCGTCCATCCTCGAAAGCAGGTGTTGCCTTCGTCCTGGTCATTATTAACTCGTTATCTCGGTTTCAGAACCTTCGTTCCCTCGGAAGCAGTACCGTCTCGTATTACCGTCTGAATTTATGCTAGTTTTTCAATCTACCTGCGTTTAGAAAAAGAAAAAACATCAAAAGTTCTGTAAGGTCTGCAATATCTACGTTTACGCAGCACATTCCGCATAAAATTCTTCGAACTTTTACATTTTTCAATTTACGACTATCCTGAAACTCTCTACATCAAGAAATAAAATGGGTACTTCGTATTCGTACCTTCTCCTTTATTTAATATTCGTTTCTACTGAATCGGTGAGTGCAAATCAATTTTATGTCTCAATATCGGAACCGCAGCGAGATCGTAGTTCGCCTAAACCAGAAAATACTTGCATTAATAGACGTTAAATCATTACGAACTCAGATCCGTTTAGAAGTGAATCAAATTTTATAAAATAGGTCTAAATTGCTGTTTGTGATAAGAGGATATTCTCATATATTTGGAAATAAAAATTGTTATACACGTTGCAAGCTAATAGAAGCTAAAATGTAGGGCACACCGAAATGTAATTGAAAAAATCAATAAGCCCTGTTTTTAAATGTAAGAAAATAGATGAGTATACTCTAATGAACAGTAACCCTCCAATCTCACGTGTAAAAACGGGTCACAGAAATATGATAATTTTCCGTCGAACAGCGGATACGTGCTCTCAATATCGCAACCAATTGCAACAATTACAGGTTGCCTTTCGTATATTCTTACAAAATAAAATTGTAGTTTTCGAGGGTAGATATATTCGAGGAAAATTCGCGTCGCAATAAGCGACGAGTACGTACATCGCGAAACGGGGAAAATCACTGAAGCAATATGCGTATAGTTGTCGAGCAGTCGTGCGTAACTCAGACGCACGCGACACTGTTTACAATCGCGAATATGGTGCTAGGTTCCGGTGACGGTCGTCAACATAAACCAAACCGATATAGCATTTAATAACCCCGCGCAAATCGTAAGAACTTGAACGAAATTCGCTTGGTCCATGTGTTACAGAATTTATGGATTCCCTTTGGTAGGCCCGGCACAATTCAGGAACGCGCGAGAATTTTTCCTGGCGGTACACTATCGCGCGCATGTGCGTCCATCTACATACGCAAAGGGGGAGAGAGAGAGAGAGAGAAAGAGAGAAAGAGGAATAGGCAACACGGACGCACACGTGTGCGATCTTGGTGGTGCGTGTGATATGAGGTCCTGTAGGAATTCACTGCCGGGCGTAAATTCTCTGTCCTGGTCTCCTCCAGCATCTAGTCGCTCGCTCCCTTTGGGGTGGACTCTAAAGTCCACCCCCTTAGCTGGCCGTCCGACCGGCCACCCCATATTTCTCGCTCTTTTTCCCTCCGCCGTGTGCTCTCCCTGTCTCTCCGTTTTCTCTGACCATCCTAGCTGCCGCCTCCAGCGACAACATTCTGTAGCCCGACGACGAGGGGTGACCACCCCTTCCGAGAGAATGGACCGAGGACAGTGACGCTCAAGCTCCGCGCTACCGATCGCCCGGCCGCGATAAGGAATCTTTCTTTTTTTATCGCCGTGTCTTTTTCTTTCCGCGTTACCGGCCTCCCCACGGGATTACTTCGGCTTTATTGCTTTTAATTACTTGACACGGGTTGGAACCCGCGCGCGGAACCCGCGGCAACACCGAGGAGGCGTTGATGCTTGGTTGGATACGCCTGGGGCGTTACGCCGCGCGCTGCGCTCCGCGCCGCCTGCGGCTCACTTTTCTTAGACACCGCGCCGATGTCGGAATACGTTTTAAATTTATTTCAAAGATTATACGGGGGTCAGTCGATAACTGTGTTATACATATCTTCCCCTCCTACCCCTCACTCCACCCCTCCGCACTGATTTCTGTTTCGAGAGAGGTGCCGGGATTGTAGCGCGCTATCAGCCGCACGAACTTATGAGCCGAGATTTTGTGAAAGGGCGAGGAGGGGGGAAAGCAATATAAAATATAAAATTATTTCAATGGCGAGTCTTCATTAGTTTCTGAGATGAAAAACCATTGACTCTGACCATTCTCGCATTCGACAATTCGCTCGCTCCGGAAAAACTAATCGGACCAATACACCGATGCACCATATTCGCGATGTAGCAAGATTAGTACTGGTCTGGTCAACTACGATTGGTCTGAGCAACTATGACGATTCTCACGTTCGACAATTGAACATTAAACATCTCGGATTATGTGAATTATGTTACCTATAGCCTGTACAGGCGGAATCGTGTGGATCGTACAGATATTTTTTTCACGAATACCTCGAAACCTAATGAAGACTCGACGTTGGAATTTTATCTTCAGGTTTATCTCCCCCTTCCTTCCCACTCATTAAAGTCTCAGCTCATAATTTCATGTGGGTCATTCCGACTATATACGACGGTCCATATATTTGAATATCTCGTATAATTGGAAGAAGTAAATATACGTTTTGCACACCCTATATATCGGATATATTTTTATATATTTTTATTCAATCTTCACGAAAATGACTATGAATATTACTGAAATATGTATAAACGTGTACTGAAACCTTGTGCACAAAACGTGGCATAGTTTCTTTGTGAAAAATCCCCTAAAAGACATAAAAATACGCTGTTTACACTAGAATGCCCTTGCAAAGCGTCTCCTTGCCTCGATGGCTTAATAAACTGAACTTCCGTTGCAGTTTCTTACGGGGTTATATCTAAAAATATGTAATCGTAAAGTATGGCAGAAAAACTCGTAAAATTGTGAATTCTCTGCAGATTTTCGCAGACTTAACCTAACTAATCTTTGCTACTACTTTTCGCTTATTATCACCGATCTATTAAATCTGAAACCACGAAGTTTGGAGTGAAGGTCTAATATTGAAAGATAGTTGAAACTTCGTGGTTTTCGATTTTATATCGTGAGCACTCTTATCAGTGGGAAGATTTTACAAGGCCCCGCGAACACGTTAAAATCGGTAGGAAATTTTGCCAAAAGCTTCGCCTGTTCGTTCCAGATCGTCGCGACTGGCAATCGGACAAGGATTCGCGGAATTACAATGGTAATGCAAATAAACTTGGAATATAATCGCGGCACCTTATCAGCGCGCAGAGATTCTACGCACGTACGTACGGAGAACATCCTGAGCCCGGTAAGTGGCGTATGGAGATATCCAAAGGGGGGTTGGATAGCTGGAATGGTTCGCGAGGGTGCCAGCGTAGGGTGGTGCTGTGCCACAGAAGGGTGAAGAAGCTGGATGGATATGGAGGCAAGGAGGAAACACGAGATACTGGAACGGAAGACGATACGGGAAACGGGAGGAAAGAGGGAACAGAACAGAGAGAACACGGGGAAAGAGAAGGGGAGAGAGCGAGGGTGGAACGAGAACAGGGAAAAGAGGGTGGCACGGAAAAAAGAGGAAAAGTGCGCAGGGAAGGAAGGAGGAAAGCGAATGCAAGGTAGCGGAAACGAATTAGAGAAAAGAGATAGAAAGATGGGTAATGAGATGGGTTCGAAGAACGTGGACTTCGAATATCGTCCTATGAACTAGGCTTTGCTCTGTCTCGTTCCCACACTAACTTAGCTGGCATTCGAATTACATCGATAGCACAGCCAATGCCACGGCACGTGGAAAGAAATTGTTGCAAGGTAACTCGAAAAAAAGTATACTCTCTCTTATTCCTACGAAATCAGTCATGCGCGTATACCAAAATGGCTGCTTTCTTCGTGGTTCTAGCGATGGGACTGAAATTTGTCTTCGTGTTCATTTCAAATTAGAATTGCCATTAAAATGTTTTCCAATGCTTACTGTAATACCTGTGCAACGTCGTTAATAGCTCGACGTATGATTTATGTATGTCTTACGTGGTGCATAGAATTTGCAAAAACACGAAGCTCGGCGATCAACAATCGCTCGAACATTTCTTGCAGTATTCATTAAGCTATTTATAACTTGCTGATTTCCATTGGCCTTACCAAGTCGCTTTTCGATACTATTAACGACTCGTAAATAATACTTTGCCTCGCGTGTATGTTCACGATTTCACTAACTTCAGTTTAACGATGGCTTCCTGCAGTTTGGCGCGCGTATCATGGTATTATCGCAAACGGTATTTATAATGAGATTTAGCGCTTTCCGCTCTGATACCGGAAATTCTGGACTGTATAACCATTCATTAACCTGCAGGATGTTCTACGAGAACGTCGCCCGTCTTACGAAATATTATAAATCGAACTTTCAATCTTGCTGCTCTTAATTCCCCGCCGCTTCCGTTACGTCGGCTAATTCGTTCGTCTTCAACTCGGAGATACGAAACTCAATTTAGATAAGAAAAAAGAACGAACAAATAACGTGTTCGAGTTCTAATTCGGGTTGCCGTGAAATAATTATAATTAACGTTTTATCGAACGAGAACTATCTTGTTTAGTTTTTCGTCTTGAAAATGTACGAGAAATCCTCTCATTTTAATTGTATTTTTCGAGATGAATTCATGCGGAGCAAGATTTTGCTTTTTTTTTTTGGAAGCAATCGCGTTTATCTACTGAATAAAAATTAACAGATCAATCGGGTGCCTTACTTTTTTGTCCCTGACTGTAGGCAGGGAAGGAAGAGTGCGATCTGAATGGCGGAGTTTAATGTTGTCGTTGGCAAACTCTAAGCGACAACTGGAACGAAGCCGGGGGTCGTGAATGCGAGCTGCGGAATCGTTGATCTTCCGACAATTACGGCCGATTGATGCGGCGCGACTCGATCCCGCGATCGTCCGTGGCACGAGGAACGTCCAGGCCCGTTCGAAGGCTCGAAGGCCGACATTGCTCGCGGGCTAATACCACGGCTGAGCGACAACCGGCTAATTTTTGCTTCGGGCCAATTCCGGCCGCGTCCTTGGGTGTGCTCTTGCCGGTTTAATAATGCAGTGCGCCACTGTGTCAGTGTGCCAATTCCTCCCTGGACAACCGTGGCAAGTCGCGCTGCTATGCAGTCTTTTCGCCTAAAACTTTCATCGCTGGCCAACGTCTCTTATCTAGTTTCGACGGCGACAGCGCTTCGGATAAAAGTACAGGATTTCGGACAGTTCAATCTTCGAAATGCACGAACTTTTACAGACCCCGCGATACCAGTAAATTATTCCCGATGCAGCCTGCAGGTTGGCGACTGCATTTGTTTACGGAAGCCCGTCCGTCGCGTCTGCTTATTAGTCTATTACGGAACTTTCGCGATGCTTGTCAGGATACTGTCCTTCGTCTGTTCTTTTAAAAAATTACTGACGTTCGTGCGACTGATTCAACACGTTGAAGGCCATCACGGTGGTCGTCGTTAACCATTTACGAAATTATTCCCACAAGTTTAGTATCTTTATCAATTCCTATATTTGCAAAGAATGCTAGATAACTTGAGGCGGTGTATAAATGCAAATTGTGCTGTTTAAAATTGAATATTTATTATTCAGTAACACGTCGAATATGCAGAAGTTTTCTATTATACTTTCCCGAGGGAATATCGTGTGGACACTAATAATTCAGCTGATATAATCATCTCAAAATTTGTTCATCTGAATTGAAAATATAATCCTCGTTGAAGATTCGTAATTCTCATTACGAATTCGTTGTGAAAATTCATTTTACATTTGAAATTTTAATGAACCAAGAAAAAAACTAAAAATGCTGTCGGACGATATCAATAATTAATATCCGATGTAAATATTCATATATTTCAGTAAGCACCGGGTCATTACAAAACTTCTACTGAGCATAAAACTTTCAAATTTATATTGAAATTGGTTGCGTAAAATTAGTCTGATTAGAACGTCGAATGTTGATTAAAAATCGCGTTAGAAAATACTCCTTTATTATAAAACACACATAAAAATTGGAGTTAAATTTCAGTTATTACAACTTTTATAGGTTAAACTCGGATTAAAGTAACAATTGGTCCTGCATAGTAATGATACGATAATTCAACTGAAAATCAGTGACTCAGTCATTGTTTGAAGATGGACGAAATCTGTATGCACCCTTCCCAGCCCTCTTGTTTATCCGGTCGCCAAAATTCAGAATTTATTTATCTCACGGCTCAGCTTTTAGCGGGCAGATGTCCAAGCCGGTTGTTTGACCAACGCAAAGAAAACACTCATTAAAGAAACTCCATTAGACGCGAAGTCTTTCTTTCTGTGGTTCGTCTTCTTTATTAAGGTAACTGCAAAGTGAAGTGAAAGCAAAAGTATCTAAATATTTAGTCTAGACACAGTGTTAGACGAAGTTTCCAGTTACCTAGCCACAAAAACTACATTCGCCCACTCGTGTCCTAACTTCTCAATTCTTCTTCGACTTTCCCATAGAATAAATACTGTTACAAAAATTAATGTCGTCCCGCCTGCTTGCTATTCACGAGAAGTTACTTCTGCGAGACTATTGCCACCATTGTCGGTCCCCAACTGATTTTATCGTTCCGCTAAAACAGATAAACGAAGCTCTAATAAATTACTTACATCGTAAGCATTAAAACTGATTCGTTTAATGTGCACAAATTATAACAATGCAAAAGCGTAAGCGTATTTAATAATTTCTGAAGTCTTCAAACAAGATGATTAAACCTACTAATTCCAAACTTCATTTATTTCTGTACACTTTCTGTATATTTTCCTAAAAGTAAGCTTTTGTTTCCATTCGAAATTGCAGAGAAGTTGTACTATGGCGCCACGAAATAATTGTTCTTCATGGCTCCCGTGATAGCAGCTGCGGTGAACGTACGAAACAAAGAAGCCAAATGGATTTACAATGTGTACAGTCATACTGTTTCAAAATGATTTGAATATCATAAAATGTGGCTACTTGCTGGGAAAGGTTCTCGAATTTCGTTATAAATGTCGAGTATCCCGAGCAATTCGTTACGCCTGGTTCACAGGTTTTATTGTCGGCAGCATAAATGTCCTCGATTGACCCGGCGAAGAATTACTCTGTTTCAGGATGGCGCGCGAACGAGTAAAAAGGTGGGCGACGGATAAAGAGATATCAACGCGGATTTACTTGGTACATCCCCGGCAGCATAGCAGCGGGAAGCGGTGCTCGCAGCTCTCTCGGCTCGCAGCACTCGCAGCTCGATCCGGTCGTCTCAAGGATGGAAGGATCCTCCGCAGATATTCACCTTCGAATCCTGAAGAAACGAGCGAGCCAAGCGCCGAACTCGATCGCCATAATTTACGACGTCGATGTACCGAGAGAACGTTATCGTGCGATCCTGATCAGCGGCAAGAGACTTCGACCCCCGCGATACAAAAAACCATTCCGAGATCTCTCGTCGAGGTCGTTACTCGAACTCGTCGAGTAATGAGGGACTATCGAAACCGAAGACAAAGTCGCCAGATACGGGCTCGTTGCACGTGTTTTCTGCACTGATCACTCATTAGTTAACAGCGGCGGATTCGATGGCCGAACGGGAGAACACCGCCGGGAGAAAAAAAGGTACGATCGCACGGAATTGATTCGATTGTTCACAGACTTATGTTCTTCGACCCGTTTGTATCGAGTTCGTTCGAAATGAAATGGTAAGGTACACGTTCTTGCGATAAACGCGTGTCTCACTTCACTTTAAAACTGAAGTCCATAATAATAATTTCTGTGACAAATACTGGACACGAATAGTACGATAACAGTCATATTAGTCGTGAAATTATGCAGAAAATGCAGAGTTAAAATCTTTTATAATAAATGTTAAATGATTTGAAAATGTCTATTTGGAACAATTTTTAATTGGGTTCTAATATTTTTAATTTACGATTATCGAGATGGTAATGATGCACGAGGAATTATTCAACAAATCTATTTCTTTGGGTATACATTATAAAAAAAAAATGGTTAAAAATTTGGATAGACAAATTCTTGTTGTTTTTATACAGTAATGTAAAATAGCTATTTTATACCTAGTGTTGAGGGAGTTCCTAAGAGTAATGTCTCTTTTCGTAAAAATTCCATAAGAATAAACACTTTGTCGAGCTGTATAAGTTCGAACAGAATTTTCGAAGAAATGAAGATAGCTGTTAATTTCGATCTTTGGTTTATTGTTCAAAGCAGACATTTAGGGGCCGATTCGTTAGCGTTCAGCGCGCACCCTCATTTTCGGTGATCGATCATCCGTCGGTCCGCAAGGGAAGGAAAAATCGTAGACAGGTGAGATGCTCCTTCGGTCTCGGTGTCCGTCTTCGTTCCATCCATCCTGCCTATTCTCTTCCGTCGACAAAGCAAGTGCACGACGTTTTTCGAGAAACTATTTGGCAAAACCTAGCGTGGCAATGTTCTCAGCAGGAGACTCTCCGGGACTCGGCGAGTAATGCAAGAAGCGGGCACGCCTCTTCCCCTCTTTAACAGATCTCGCTTGCAGATATCCCGACCTGGTTAAATTCATTTTCAGGGACCTCGTGTAATTAACGTCTTCTTCCATTTGTCTTCCGCCGTGGTCGTTAGGGTCGCAGGAAAAACAGCTTTCTCCTTTATTACGATTCCGTTTCTTCAACATTCTTCTTTAACATCCCGACATCGGTACGCACAAGCTGAATGTTGATACAGGGAATTCTATAAGGTGATTCTCGGGTCGAAAGTGTACTTTGACCAAGCCTCGTGATTATCGAAGCGTCGAAATGTCAAACATTATGGTTCATACAGGTCCTGCATGTCCCAGAAATGTATTTCCTTGAAAGGGGTGGATTCTTGAGATCATTTAGAGCAACATTTTCCTTTGCGAAAATATTCTCCGTGGCTTTGTTAAGGAGTTATTAACGAAAAACACTGGCCAATCAGAGCGAGGCTACGGCGGACGGATTCTAGGGTGGCGTTGGCATTGGCCGAACCGGAATCCGTCCGCCGTAATCGCGCTCTGATTGGCCAGTGTTTCTCGTTAATAACTTCTTAACAAAGAAGAATATTTTCCCAAAGGAAAAAGTTACTTTAAATTATCTCCGGTATCGCCCCTTTCAATAAAGTTCAATATTTTTCGGGTTATAAATATAACTAAATTTTTCTTTCTTAAGAAATCCACATGTAGACACACACGTTCGTTTACTAAAAGGTAGAGTAAAAAATTTCATCGTGACAGGTTTAATGTTAAATTGTGAGAAGTTTGACAGCAATTTCAGCGTCACCGCCATATTCACTCTGAAGCGGTATTAAAAATTGAATTCTCCGAAATATCATTCGGTGCACGCATTAATCCGGTTCCAAGGATATCCGAATATCTCCGCCGGAATGAATATCTCGTCGGAAGGTAGTGGGGGGATAATTTTATACCGAACCGTTTCATCCGTGACGGTTAATAACGAAAGTAGATCTCGCTCTCCTAATTGCGGTTTCGATGAAAACGAACGAAACCAGAGCTTTGTTTCTCCCGTTATTTATCGACGGCCAACATGTCATCCGGCAACACGGTGTAATTAACGTTCCAGACTAATTCGGCTCCCATTGTCGGAACGGAGCCTCCGCGCCCGGCCAAAAATAGACAATTTCCGTGTCTTGTTGTGCCTTTTTTGAGCCGTCTATGGGCCAACGGGGGTGGAGCAACGTCGACTGACATTGACTGACGTTCAACAGACGTTTCCCATTATTTTGAATAGTAGAAAATCGACGAATCTTCAGAGCAACACGTCGTCCGGCGAATACGTCGCTTCCACGAAATCCTCCGGCCCCGTGAAACGTAAGACTTTCATCGTTGTACACTAATATTTTCTCGGAAATTCGTGGGAAGAATCGAAATGGCGCGCCGACACGACTTCTGCCCGCCTTTCGGGCGCACGTCACCTTCCATATTCGAGATATGCTAATATCTAATCAACTTATTGAAATTTCCGACGATATCTCCTTTGTTAAATAAAACAGATCCATCTTTTAATTCGCTGACTAAGATTTTGTGTTAGGTTGTGACCAGACTGCGCATTTCATGCATTTACGAGAAAAATGGATAAGCACAAAAGCAGTGGACATAGTAAAAAGATTTAGGGGCATCAGCGTATTGGTTTTAGCTTAATAAAATAATTAAAAGAAGAAAGAAATTTTTACTTTGTGTCTTGCAATCAATGTGAATATTTTTTATTTTCCATAAAGATCCGCAGTCTAGTCGTAAGATGGGGTACGGGACCTAATTACTGTGGGGGTACCGATTACTCTGCCTATACGAATTATACTTACTTTTAAAGCATAATGAATATTAGAGAAAGAGATACTAAATTTGTTTGTGGTAGAATTGTTAAATAAAACAGATCCATTTTTTAATTATACCAAGATTTATGTTAGGTTGTAACATAGGGTAAGGGATTTAATTACTGTGGGGGTACCGATTACTCTGCCTATACGAATTATACTTACTTCTAAAGCATCATGAATATTAGAGAAAGAGATACTGTTTGTGGTAGAATTGTTAAATAAAACAGATCCATTTTTTAATTCGCTGACCAAGATTTATGTTAGGTTGTAACATAGGGAAAGGGATCCAATTACTGTGAGGGGTACCAATTACTCCGCCTATACGAATTATACTTACTTCTAAAGCATCATGAATATTAGAGAAAGAGATACTGTTTGTGGTAGAATTGTTAAATAAAACAGATCCATTTTTTAATTCGCTGACCAAGATTTATGTTAGGTTGTAACATAGGGAAAGGGATCCAATTACTGTGAGGGGTACCAATTACTCCGCCTATACGAATTATACTTACTTTTAAAGCATAATGAATATTAAAAAAAGAGATATTATATTTGTTCGCAGTAGAATTAAAATTCTACTGCAAATTCTTTGCGGTAGAGTTAAAATGTATAATTCTGCTAATGTTCTTCTGAACTTAAGAACTTTTCATATGCTATAAATGCATAGATATCCGCTTGGGAGTAATTTTAAATGGTCACGTCAGAAGATTTCTCCTGTTTACACATTTTCAGGTACCCTCCCGAATTCGATGAAGATCTACAATCTAATCACGGCTAAGTTGCTTAATTCTACGAGGAGAATCTGAACCGCTCAGGTAATAAACGTGCTCGTTACGCTTTTCATTGCAAGATTCCTCTTGGGAAATCCTTCCTCTTGACTACCACCAAAATTTTGTCGACGGTACGAGGACAGAGTAGTAAAGACCATGGTTTTTATTTTCCGACGGTGTTTGGCTAAGAGTCCGCAATCTTCCCGGCGAATCTACAGGTTCGCTGGTCGGCTGTCGGTAGAGAAACACCAGAAACAGAATTGGACCGCTTCTTTTTCACCCCCTCGCGTCCCCGTAGCGAGCGGCGCCCTCTTTTTCCCCCCGAAAATAAACTCGAAGTCGCGCTTCCGTCTACGGGGAGCAGGATTCTAGGCGGTACATACATATATTTCTTCTATTGTCTACCTCGGAGTTTCCTATTGTTTCTAGAAATTTATCGCTTCACGGGAAGTTTGGCCACGCAAAAGCGGGTGCTTTCATCTTGAGAGAGCGACGAATGCCGGTGGAACGGGGCGAGAGAGCGAGAAAGAGAGTGAGAGAGAGAGAGAGAGGGGGGGGGGAGGAGAAAGAGAGACGACCTAGAGAAATAGAGAGTGCCGGCCGATGGCGAGGGAAGAGATATAGATTCAAAGCGGGCGATAATTAGCACTCCTACAAAATTATTTATGCCCGAAATAAATCAGAAGAAAGCTTAATTGCTTCCCTCTTTGCGCGCCGTTAGAGCGCTGAGAGCGCGAGAACGTTCGCGCACGATCCGGGGCTCTTCGCCTTTTCTTTTCGTATTCTTTTTCATTTTCTTTTTCCTTTCCTTTCCTTTCCTTTCTTTTCGTTTCGTTTCGTTTCGTTTTCTCCGTGCCTGCTCCTGGAATGCCGCGAGATTCGAGACGAAATTCACGCGTCGGGGAATTTATCTCTGCCTATCGGCTCCGCGTTTGCCCGTTGCCATCCCGTTCCGTGCGTTTATTGAACGGGCCGCGAGTTTCGGTGCTCTTTGAAACGAGTCTACGTTATTATTGAAATTTCAACGATTTCCCCGATAATCTTTTAATATGTTGCAAATCGAGTGGGGTTCATTTACATTGAGATTCCGGCGAGTTGGGAAACTATACGGCTCGCTCGTCTAACTTGATGACCTTAAGAAAACTGTTAAACTGCTCTCGGCTACGGGACTATATTAAACGTTCCGGATGAAATGTGCTTTTTATACTGTGTCGTTCCTTTTTACCGGTGTCTCGTAACTCGGCTTCGGTTTCGCACGAATTCCCACACTATTCCCGATAGTATTCAAATTACATTTCGCGTGTTCTTCTTTCTTTGGTTCAACGATATAGATATCGTATGTTGTTTCGCTGTAATAAATTTTATTTTTTAATTTAGGCCATTCAGTTAATCCACTGATATGCACATTAAATGAAATTCCACGGCTGAAACAAAATACTGAAAATGATTAAAACTTCCATAATCGCTAAAACAAAATACTGACGATACATATATACAATAAATAAAAATCCGAAGGTTCAGAGTAAGAAATGAATGACAGAAGTTAACACATAAACTAACGAATGTGTAATACTAAAGATAGTTAATGTAAAATAAAAGGAAAATGTGATAATCAGGTTGGATAAGCATGTTTCTAAAGTATTAAGAAATAATTATGTGGCTATATCTAAATTACAGTCAGTGATAACAAGCCTAGTTCCGTTAAATAGAGCAAGTGAATAAGTTAACATTAACAATGTTCGCATTAACATGTGTAATTTGCCATTCGATTTATAATCTCTTCGCTGAACAGAGTGCAACAGTAACGAATAGAAAGTTACTAATTAATAGGTTATATAGAATCTAATGAACCGGAGAATGTCCTAGCAATCGAATTGGCTGCTCAGTTACTTGTATCATTCGAGGAGTACTATATACATAATTAAAGAACTGGAATTTAATTTGGAATTTCACTTCTGAAATACGAAGTGGCCACACGCTGCGATAATGATTTCATTTGCATTCGGATCTCGCGCGCGATGACCGAAGAAAAGGGGAGAACACTGTGGTCCTGGGATTTTCATCGACGTATCGAGGTCACGTGACTCGTCGTTCTGGATTTTTCGCGTGGACCGAAGGCTTTTGGCAAAAACGGTCGTCGAACTTCGGGAACGAGTTTCGAGCGTTCAATCGACACGGAGATCCTTTTTCCTTATAAACGCAAGCGTTCCGCGCGCTGGGTGTCCCGTGAAATCCTCGCGCGGGCGAATTATCCGCCGAAACCGGAATGGAAAAAAGGAGAGGAACGAAAGGAAAAGGAAACAGCACGCGGCGGCCGAGAGAAGCGAAATAAGACAATTACATTTCGCGAAAGTCGGAGCGATATTAGCGGGCCGCGTATGTTTACGATCCGGTTTCCACGGGCGACTCTCGATTTCGAGGCACCCGCGGTACAATGTAAATAAAACGTTGCCTCCAATAAACTTCGGAAGAAGTTGAAATAACGAGCCGGGGAAGAAAAGTTGAAGAGCCGTCTTGTAATTTAACGTAGGAAAGAAACCGGTTTCCAGCAAAACACAGAAACGAGCCTCTCCCGTTCATCCGCTGCGAGAGACCCGCCGAGAAAAACGAGAGAAACAAAGATGAAAAAGGGAAGAGGGGAGGAATGACAGAGAGACGGAGAAACCGAGCCGCGTCCTCCTCCCCCCAACCCCCTTCCACCGGTGGAAAAGCGAACGTTTTTCGAAAAGCTCGTACCCCGAACGAAAGATGGCGGCTTTCCACGGGGGTGAAACCTGTTGCCAAAACCTCGCCCCCCTCCCACACACCCGAGCCGTTCCCCAAAACTTCCACGGTCCCTTATACCTTCCGCCCTCCGTCCCCGCAACACCCCCGACAGCTTTTGAAATTCTCCGGCGCTGCTACACGGATGGATTGCAGCGGAAAATCATGATCTTCCATACGTTTCTCGGGGCAAAATCGTTTCAGTGAAATATTGCGTACCATTTTCTCAAGGCCCCTCAAATTCGTAATTTTTTTCTTTTTATTTAAGCTCCTCAGAATCCCTTAGATTCGTAAATATTAGAAATATACTACACAGGTTTTGCGTTTTTAACGAGCTCCAAAAATTACTATTTTACATTACTTTAATAATACCCAAAGAAATACATTTGTTGAATAATTCCTCACGGATGCATCTTTACGGTATCAATATGTACACGTAAATTAATAATATCATGACCCGTTCTGTGAACCCAGTGATAATAATCACGACTAATACGGTTGAAAAAATCAAGCTTAAAATATACAGTCGAGGACAAAAATACGTGGACAGGTAGTGAAAGTAGGTGCTAATGAAGTGTAAACGAATTGAAATTACTGTTATGATTTATGATCTGAAGCTCCGTCCACACTGAAGTAACATCGAACAACTTTTTGTCGCCTCTTGTTGCTCCCTGACGTTTTTACCGAACAGAAGAAGAAGAACAACAAGAGGCGACAAAAAGTTGCTCGATGTTGGTTCGGTGTGGACGTAGCCTTTACTTTTCTTTGCGTAAAGAGTGAAATATTGGAGTTCACATTTACATTGTTGTCAAAGCATTCGACTATTCCTAAAAATAAACGGACACATTATGAAATACACGAACGATGATCTACATTATTCTACATAATAAAATCAATATTTAGTATAGCCTCCTCTGGCTTCAACTACTGCTTCCGAACATTTCGCAACACTAGCTGGTACTTATTGACCCCACAATGTAATCTTTATGAATATTTTCAAATATTTATTGCAAGCTTTGAGAAAGAATCGATGTATCTGAGGGGCCGTTTTTGAAGCGAGAGTTTTTCCAACAAGATAAAAACCGATAACGGGTTGTTTTTTTTTACCGTTCTAGATGCACTCGTGAAGTGTGAAGACCACCCGTCCCGCATTTTCGCACCCAGCAGGGCGGCAGTAAAGGATGCACCCCTTTGGACGAATTTTTGGGAAACCGGTGGTGTAAGAAAGGATGAGAAAGAAGCGATAGGAGGAGAGAGAGAGAGAGAGAGAGAGAGAGAACGAGAGAGAAAAAAAGAAGGAAAAGTGAATCGACGCCGACGTTGTGGAAGCCTCCGTTACAAGGTCGTAACTCAGCCACTAGAGTTTCTCGGTTCGTGGCGCGCCATTAGGCGTCCTCTTCAGAAAAATAAATCTTCCCTTCCAAGAATTCCACGTAGACTTCGGGAATCTAGCCCTGGGACCGAGTACGCATAACGAGTCGACACCCCCGCGTCGAAGAAAATGGACTCGTCCAGCAGGGGTGTCCAGTGCAAGCCAACTCCACCCCTCTTCATCCCTCTTCGTCTCCCTTCCTCCCTCTTGCCGTCGTTTCCCCCTACACCATTCGATGTGCCTGCTTTTGCTCTGGTTCCACCAGCCGACAAAATCTGTTTGAAATCCTAACCCGTCGATCCTGTTACCTTTTCGACATCGTTTTTTTTCTTCGATCTCTGTTAATTCATCCACCGCTGGACTCGCATACAAATTCCACGGAATTCGAATAATTTGTTCGGCGAAACGAAAATCAACACATTTTCGTTTCCTATTATTGTTGTCGTAATTTTCTCGTTATACCTCTTTTCCGTCGATTACATCAATTTTACTTTTTAATTCTTTTAATTTTTATTTAATTTTACTTTTTCTATTCTTTCACACCACAATGCCATTCTTCTCGTTACATTCACCATTTTCGGGAAGATAGGGTGGACAATAATAACACGAACGTCCTGCATGGTAGAAAATATAGTTGGCCAAGTACACCGAAACTTCTAATAACACGAGAAACGAAAAACTTTCCAGGTCGACCATGGGAACGTAGGCCGAGGAGCCAGCTGGACAATAACAGCGAACAACACGACGACGACGACGACGACGACGACGACGACGACAACGACGCTCTCGTCGCTGCGAAGTTGACGGATAAAAGGAAAGAAAACAATCGGAATCCGGCTGCGTCGCTGTCATCGAAAACGTCTGATCGCTATTACGAGTCACGGCGGAACTGAGCGTGTCGTTAAAAGAGCCGAGAAGATGAGCGTGCGATACGGAGGAGGAAGAAAGCGGCCGGTAATCGTTGTCCTCCAGTGAACCGTTTCGCGAGGAGAATCCGAGTGGACGTCCCGACAAAAGGCGTATACAGGGGTCTCCAGCAGGATCTCCGATCAGTACCGGGAAATTTGAAAAATAGCCGCCTGCGACCCCCTCCACACCTCCGCCGCCTTAGGCTAAGCGTCCTTTGCTGTGGTCGTTTCAACATCGACAGGATCACGGAGCGAATTTTCGGGCCGGTCGGGCCGTGCGTTCCCGGAGCCGTGCCGGCGTTCCCGAGGATGAATGGACGTAGAACGCATACAATCGGCGCATTGTAAAGTCCCTGGGAGAGATGGCGGAGCTCACGATGCACCTACGGGAATAATATTTACTTCCGGCTGTTCGGCATCCGGCCACCACCACCACCATCACCTCGTCACATCCGTCCTCAGGTTCCCGTTTCGGGTAACACGAGACCCGTTCACGGGTTTTTCCTGGTTCGATGGACTCTTTCGCAACACGGGGTGGACGGGAGAGGGGTGGCCGAGCGTTGCTAAAGAAGAGAAAAAGAAATTGCGGCTTTCCATTGACGAAAACGACCGCAACCCGGGAATCGAAAGGGGCGAAGAAATTACACGTTCCGCGTTTAATCGAATACGGGGCCCGGCGGGGTGGAAACGCGCGCCGCAAATTATGCGACGATGAGTTTCTATTTTTTCTCTTCTCTTTCTTTTCTTCCGGCCGTTCTCGAGGGTCGGAGGCGCGAACCCTTTTCCTTCGGCTGTCGACTGTCGACGGGGCGCAACTGTTGCGTTTCCTCTTTTGACGCCGCTTTGTCGGCCGCCGGGGAAACGCGAATCGCTCGGCGCTCGTAATTTTGGGGCAGCTTTGAAATTTAATCGCGCCGGAGACTTGAATGCCCGCGTCGACGCTCTCACCTCGGCTCCCGAAAGTGAAATTTCGCTTTGTGGTATCGAATCTGTGGTCATTTCGTGGGGAGACCCCTCGCGCTTATAAAATTTATAAAGAATTTCGTCCAGAGATCGAAGCGAACAGTTATGTTTTGTTTCTAAGAAAAAAAAAGTGCTGTGCGAACTTTCCCCGTTTAAGGAAAGTTCCTGTGGAATTTTTGTGGGGAGAAGTCCTCTTTAAAAAGATCTGTAGAGGAAATGAAATTGCGGAAAAAGTTGAGATAAATATTTAAATGACGGGCGGACTTCGAACCAACTGAGCAGTCGTTATAATGAAGATTTTACAACGAAAATCGCATGAAACTCGAATCCGTGATCGCACGGAGAGGTAAAGCGTTTGGCGCGGTTGGCCTCGATTTTGCAACGGAGTGTCAATTAGGCAACCTTGATCGAACGGGTCAAGCACGATTCACGGGCCGAAAGAAACGTCGAAGCAGCAACAGCGGCGCGAGAGAAATACGAGAAACGAAGAGAGAAATGGCCGAGTAAGGTCCATTTACTGTTCCCTGTTGCAAAAACCATTGATGATCCCTCGAGGCACAAAGAGCAATGATAGAGAGCAACAGATAAGTGCAATTCAAGTTGCAAAACGTTGCGGCGCATGAGGAGGCATTACGGCCGCTCGCAAATTACTGTGCGGGTAATCATAATGCGATCGTAATGCAACGCGAATGGCTTGATTTCGAGCGTGAGCCTCGCTGTTGCGAGATAAGCCGCGGCCATTATGCGAAATTAGTGATTATCGAGGGTAATTCGTAATTATTATTCGCGGTAATATAGATTCGCGGGGAATCACATTTTAAATCGGTGTGCCGCCGAGGTAACACCGCGACTCTCGCTCGACGCGCCGGGAATTTTTCAACGAGGAAACGTGTGACATTGTCCGTCGTGAAACGTTCACCGCGACAAATGACGGGGACGTGTCCATTTGGCGCCGTGCTGGCAATTTGTCTAACAAGACGACTTCCGGAATTCGAAAATTCCGCCCGTTTCTCGTAATTTTTTAGATCTCGACTCACCTGAGAGACAACCTCTCGCCCATTCGTCCTCGCTTCTCCATCTTCTTGTCAATTTCTCACGGAAACATCAAACTACAAAAATCCAACAAAAGCAATCCACTAATAACACCGGCCATTAACACTAAATCAACCGTCACTGGCCGAGTGACCGTTCCGGATTTTTTATTTCACAATTATCATTATAAACACGCTTTCACGAAAAATAACTGAATGCATATTTTTATGCAAGCTCATGTTGTAATAAAACTCGCTCGAAATCTAACTAAATCTTTTATTCTTCATAATGAAACACATAATCAGTCATTTTTAGTGCTTGGTAGGTTTAATATGAATGTACAAGTGAACTTGTAATTTTCTTTCAAAAATTCTCAAATAAATAGCCAAACACAGTTAATTTATATTAGCACCTAATACAGAGAATTAGTGTTCTAGAATTGAATAAATAATTTTTAATGAATAAATAGACCCAACGAGATCGATCAGACTCATTATTTAGAATAACAGGTTCTTTGCTGAGACTGTGTTTTTTATGGGAAATAAAAATTGTCTACATCAATTGCAAGGCACGAGAACAATATAGACATTTATTTCTTTTTTTCCAATAATTCTAATGATCCGAGAACAGTATAGTATTTCGCCATGAATAAATAGTTGTGATTTAAAACAGTACAAACATTAGAAGAATTTTAAAATACTGTTATATTATTTTTCACCTATGCAACATAGTAGGAAAGATAATAGATTTCTATTTCACTACAGTTTGTTGCAAAGATTGTCCAACGATATTGCTTTAGAACGGCAACGTAGAATTTGAACAGACAACTAGAATTGCAAAATTGTACGCGGCGAGCCAGCGAGCATTTTTGTTTTTTTTGTAGCAAATCATACGATCATTGAGAAGCTAAAAACGGAGGAGGGCAAAGGCGAACATAAATTGTAGTTACTACGTGTTGTTTGCGAGGAAACGTTTTCGGATTGGTTAGTAGAACCGGCCGAGCCGAAGAAAAGAAGATGAAAGATCCTCTGGCAGGAAACGAGAGGGCAAAAGAATTGAAAGAAAGAACCAGCGAGACCTTGGAAGGCCCGCGTGCACCTATACAAACAGGCCCCGCTGAAAAGCAAATATTTTGTTGTGATGCAAGAATTCACAACATTAATGGGGGCCCCCATCAAAGTGCAGCGCACCGGACCAATTAGAGTGCACGGAAACTAAACTTCCAATTTCGTCTTCGCGTTTCTTCCCTTCATTGTGACGTCAATAATCGCGCCCAAAAGATAGGATAGCGCACCTACAAATAGTAGGCGAACTAGATTTTCTCTTTCCTCAGTCATGAGCCTAAGTAATAATTAATTAATATAATTTACTAATAAGTATATACGCTGATAAGTATATATACTAATAAGTAGACTGTGGATTTTATGCATTTCTATCAAATGCAAAGCAGTAAAAGCATTTAAAAAATTTATAAGTCCTGTTGTATTGTTTTCAACTCAATAACATTATTAAAGGAGGAGAAACAAAATATCTATGTAGCTCCTGTGTCCTGTAACGCAATTTTGATTTTGCATAAAAATCCCCAGCCTACTAATAAGTATATATGTAGTTATAACCTAACTAATTAATATAATTGTTACAATCTCGCGAAACACGCAATTTTCATCATTTAACTTTGGATAGCCGTGCGATCGAAACTCAATACTTTATATTTATAGTTGTAACCACATGAGCAACACTTTTTGCCGAGTGCAATAAATGTTGCACTTTACAATGCATGAAGCGAAATGGTAATTTCTATTACGATTACCATTTTGACTGCAATTAACCCTTGACCTGCCAATATTGCTTCATTTTAACGCAATTTTGTAGTCAAATGTAGCAATAACTTTTAAGGTTATGTAATGCTCGGAACGTATGATGTCGTATATGTTTTCCAAAAAAATGAATAAAAGGAAATATGAAATAGTTCAATTTCGTTTTAAATATATTAACTTATCGTAATGAAAAAAATGTAATATCTCGTTTTTAATTTTCTTTATGCTTTAAAAATAAGTAGAATTAATGTAGGCAGAGTAATTGGAACCCCCACAGTAATTGGATCCCTTACCCTAATATAAACGTGCTTTTGTGTTTTGCAAATTTACAAGCATTGCTAGATTTTCCACAGTTCTTATTACGGTGGTTCTTTAATTAATTCAAATTGTGTACAATCAAAATCTTGACATCGGTTTAATTAATGTTACGGTTTGTTATTTACCAGTTTGAACTATTGTCTCCCGAAAAACCATATTCGATTGTTCTCTCGGCCGAAACAGAAATTGCCAGCGAAGTTCTTCGGTTACTTCGTTCGAAGCGATAACAATGAAAAACTGTTACATTGCTCGCAATATTCAACAATAGGTTTTAACGTTGTAAAACCACCCCTGCTGTCGCAGTCCGCCACTCGCGGCGACGGAATTCAATTCGAAAACGAACCGAACGGTGCTCCTTAGAAAATTGCAGCTTTTCAAGTGACAACTAGAGGCAATGTATTTTCTTTTGTGTTTCCCGACCGACATCTCCCACAAAGCAGGTCTCGCCGAGGGAAAATGAATTTCCGAAAATTACCCCCGGACGTGTTGTTTATAATTGGAATTAGAAACTTGTGCCACGGCATTGAATATTCCATTTTAATGATTTTATGCATTTATGATAAAAATGAATAAGCGAATTACAATATTAAGAAGACATTGGAAGAATATCAGAACGTTGTTTACACTATCTTAGACTAAATAAAATGATTAAAATAAAAAATACCTTTTCACAGCATTTCTGTTTCTTACAATCGATGCAGAAAATATTTATTTAGCGATGTTTCTGATTTATTTTTATTTTCATCTAACAATGTTGTTCTAATGTAAAAATATATAGTTCAGTGTTATCTATATTGATATAATCTTTTGCCAAAGTACGAATTGTTTTATTACTCATATTGTTATGAAAATCAAGCGCACTTGGGCGTAGTATAATGCATATTTCAACACGGTAGACTTGAGAAAATTAAATTCAAAGATTCGTCCGGTACTCCGTATGCCTCTAAGAGTGTTCTTTTCTCTTTCGCCTTGTAAAGACTCCGAAGTTCCCCAAGAAAAAGTATTCCACGATTCCTTAAGCTTTACACGAGTTTCCTGCGGGAAAGCAAGCGGGAAGAATGGAAATTTAAGATGCATGGACAGACGAGAGTTTTGTGCCCGAGCTACTGGGGAATTGTAAAAGATGTCGTAGCTTGATACAGTCTAATCGGACAAGAATTTATTGTGTCTATGTTGTAAGAACTGGTCTAGAATAATTTAACAGTCTAACTGGTTCCGAGAAGATTTAATTGTGCCATTGTGCCCTTATTGATTTCATTCAGCAAATACTTTTGTGTTTCCTAATTTCAATATATGCTCACGGACAAAAGTTATAAAAAGCAACTTTTATAAAGAACAACTACAATTTTCCCAAATTTCTTTTTCGTGTCACGTAGTAAACTAATTGTTTAACATATCAAGAAAATCCATGCTGTTTGCTGCACTAAAGTAATTTTAAATAGTGTCCGGGAACTACCGTGAGTGCATGCGTGGTTTCTGTGTTTCGCGGAAAAATATCCGAGATCCAGCTAATTTCCCGCGGCTTCTTAATTTAATGAAACGGTCCACGGGATAGGATCCATGTAACAAAGCAGAGTGACTAACTTGCTGAAATGATTCTGTTCCCATGGGGTGCCGGCTCGTTTAACAAAGCAGGACTTATTCGGTTTACTGCATACGTAATAAATGCACCGGGGGTGCCGGTGCAACCTGTTGCAGGTACCCCGGTGTAAAGATGTCGTAAATGTGCGGTAATAACGCGAAATGCGCGCGTCGTCGGGTGTCGTTAACAGTTTAAGCACAGCGTCTAGCGCGACGCCTCTCCCACGGCTACAAGCATTACCATTTTTATTGCGCGTTTACTGGCGATGTTTCCTCAACCGGGCGTCGATTACATTCGAGTCGCCGCGCCGCGAATGTTGCACCCGATGGAGTTATTAAACTTAGTCGGTGACGGAAACCCGCAACTCGTCCAACCTTCCCTTTTCGTTTCAATTTTTCCCCCACCTTTCGTCCTACAGGCTGTCACAAAAATGTCGTACATCCTTGAAAGGGACAATTCCTGAGAGCATTTCAAGCAACTTTTTCCTTTGCGAAAATGTTCTCCGAGGATTTATCAAGGAGTTATCAGCGAAAAACACGGACCAATCAGAGCGCGGCTATAGCAGGGGATGTTTTCCCCCACCTTTCGTCCCACAGGCTGTAACAAAAATGTCGTACATCCTTGAAAGGGACAATTCCTGAGAGCATTTGAAGCAACTTTTTCCTTTGCGAAAATGTTCTCCGAGGCTTTATCAAGGAGTTATCAACGAAAAACACGGACCAATCAGAGCCCGGCTATAATAGGGGAATCCCGGCTTGGCGACAGCTACCGCTGAGCGTGGCGTTGCCATTGGTTGAGTCAGAATCCGCCTGCTGTATCCGCGCTCTGATTGGTCTGTGTTTTTCGTCAATAACTCCTTAACCAACCGGCGGAGAACATTTTCGCAAAGGAAAAAGTTACTTCGAATTATCTCAGGAATCACTCCTTCCAAGGAAATACAACATTTTTGGGACACCCTGTATAATAAATTGAGGAAATATAAAAACACTTTGAATGCCACGTCGCTTTGGTCACACACTACAGTGATTTCTCTACATATGTCGCCAAGGGTTGGATGATAAACGTCGCAAAATTCTATCGTCTAGAAAATTTGTTTTAAAATTGTGAAGCTTTTGATAAATTGATGCAATTATTTAAAATTATTTCAATTTGTTGGTTCGTAGAATAATTTGAAAATTCTCGATAGGCATTGAATGTATTAAAATTTCGTCCTCAGGGATTTACATTTTTTACTATGGAACCGTAAATGTAAATGTGTTTTTTCTGTATTTTTACATGTCCTTGTAAAATTTATATGAGCAATTCATATTGAAGAAAATTTTCCTGCTGGGTAATACATACTTATAACGGTACAGTCAACGAAGGGTTGATGCAGCAAAGTGTTTTACACAGGCAACATATTCACTTCCTTCGTTTCCTTTCATGATATCCCTCGTCGCTTCAAAACCTGTTTATATTACGAGTGCTAATTATGAGTAGGCTCGTACGTGGAATCTAATAAAAGTATGATAAACTGGACACGTGGAACATCGGGTGGTTTTTAAAGTAATTGAAAGAGAAAATTTCTAATTTAAAATGGCGGGGGAAGTATAAGTTAATGTTATCGGCGTGGAAAAATTCAACTATGTAATATTAAAGCTCGCAAAAAGAGTGGTTTACCTTGTATAACACTATAGAGAACGTGTACTTACTCGTATACAAATAGATCATTAATTTAATAGAAATAAAGACTCCATGACAAGTAATTAGACATTGAGAGGTTTTCTTATTCTCTATTTAAAAAATCAGACAAAAATACATACACAAATCTTGCTGTGTGTAGCACATATTATTTCACATAGTCTTTGTGTGCACAAATTCGTGATATTTTTTTTTTTATTTTCAAATAATAATTTGCTTTGCTTAATACATTTTTATTCGTGAAATAAGGTATGTAAAGATGACAAGATTCTAACATCAATTTTCATACGGTTTATTGTATTATCGTTGTTTTTATTTTGTCAATAGTCTCGATGCGTAGACTATCATGCAAATTAAAATTTCGGGAATTCGGTGAAAACGTTTTCGACGAAATGGTCCGAAAGCCTTCAGGATTTCGTGCAGTCATACCGAGATTTTAATCGCTGTTGGCTACGACTGACTCAGAGAGATGGAACTCGGCTCGAAGAACGTGAGATCTTGTGTAACACACGGTGCATGCTTGCGTTCCGAAAATCCTTCGTCGGATGCTCCCACGACGTTCCACGATTCGACTAACAATTAAGATGAACATTTTGACGTGCCTCCCCCCGAATTTCGACTTTGTTAAACCATGGTCACATTCCAAACTGTCAGACTAAAACGCGAAGAAAGAAACGGTTTTCATTTCGTATATTTTCCATTACACACCCTAGGTGGAGAAATTCATTCTGTGCCCTCTCTTTAAATTAGTTACAATTTAACTTTGAAAACTATTTTCCTGCCACTTTGAGATTTTGAGTGTTTGAAGAAGAAATTCCCAAAACTACATTCTTTCTTGCTGAGCATGACCCCTTAATAGTAAATATAGTAAATTCTCGATATATGTCAATAACACGAGTCTTGCCAGTGTTGTGTATCGTCCAGGAGACATACCCGTGTTATGTTTACACTGCTCGGTGTCCGAGGCCGGGTATATCCTGCGGTAGTGGGGATAATTCCTCGACGTTTATCGTCCAAGTCTTGACGACATATATAGAGAAATCACTGTACTTCGGCGTTCAGGTTCATTGATGGTTGACTCGTGACGTGCACCCGAAGTGACGAAGTATAAACTCGCCTTTATGCCAATGATTCACCGATGTGTTATATTTCTAAATTGCGAAGACCTACTTTCCGATCAGCTGGCATGAACGCTTTTATGGTCGACGTTTCATTGACCGTGTCTGGCGAACAGCTCGGCCAGCACACTGTCCACTGTTAGCGTACCTATGCAAAGCATCAATATCATTTCTTTCTTCCTCTCGGGGCTCGCAAAACGAAAGTTAAAGCTGCAGTAAAATCACTGTCAAGAGTAATCCTGCTCAGCGAGCGAGGAACCTAAAACCCACTCGTGGAAGTTCATCGGAGCGACGATAAATGCACGAATTGTTGTCAATTTCCGTGGACATAAGTGGAAGCGGCTGAAGAAGACGAAGAAGAAGAAGAAGAAGAAGAAGACGACGACGACAAAGAAGACGAAGCAGCAGAAAATGAAGTTGATCGAAGTGGAAGAACAAGAGGGAAGGTGGAAGAAAGATAGTCGACGATGAAGTACCGGAGGAAAAAGGAGTGGGAAGGAGAGAAATCTCCAAAAGGTGCCGCGTGCACGCGGGGAACGCATTATATATGCGATCAAAGAGGGCAAGAGACGCGAGTACACGAGAACATGTGGGACAATGCCTGTCACCTCATTCACGTCAAGTGAGCTCGAGGACTACCAACTTCAGCCCCGTCGTTCCGTAGTGGCAGAAGAGGAACCTGGTCAGGGGATCAAATTGCATCTCGATTCGTGCATCGACTTCTCTTTTTTAACCTCGCCTTCTTCTTGTTCCTCCACGGTGTTCCGGCCCTCCGCCTTGTTCATCGTCTTCCTCCTGTCCGTTTTCGGCATCCTAGCCGAGCCACGATAGTGCTCCACGCTAATCTCGCCTTCCAGCCAACTACAGCAACAGCAACGTTCCAATGCACACTGGAACCAAAAAGTATTTGTACACTCGAGAAATTGTCCATATTTAAACTGTGATCATTTCGTTAAGAAACAAAAAAAAAAAAAATAGTACAACAACTTTAAAGCCTTTGCCATTCATGCTTTCAGAAACTGAAGACGCTTTTTGGTCCAAAATGTTACAAA
Organism: Halictus rubicundus; assembly: GCF_050948215.1. Taxonomy (NCBI): domain Eukaryota; kingdom Metazoa; phylum Arthropoda; class Insecta; order Hymenoptera; family Halictidae; genus Halictus; species Halictus rubicundus. The sequence goes on from NC_135154.1 coordinate 12,250,324, forward strand.
TTGAAACGTCCGCGAAAACATTGAGAAATTTTTTCTCGTGACTGAAACCACCCTAGATTTAAAGATCGAAGCCTCTTCTGTACAACGAATGCTCAACATTTGATCTACGATTTTTTCTAGACGATTCATTAAGCTTTGATTGGAAGGTGTACTGCCATCTTTACAATAGCGAGTAATATAGGATATACCGTGAACTTGCTTCTCATTTTTGTGCTCCAAAGCAGCCAATCTTTGGTTTTAAAAACGCTATTGGAAAATTGCCGATCGATAAACTGTTGACCATAGAAATCGTCGCGAATCAACCGGCGAAATTTTTGTTGGCGACGCGAATCGCGGAGGTTGCATCTCCATTTCCGGTAGAACGGACAGAAATGGCGTGATCGCGCAGCATGTCCCGGCCCACAACGACTCTCTGTGTCCCCTCGCTCGAAACGATCGGCACGAACCAGGGCCGCATCTTCCTGAATGGTGATTCATTCTTAGATACGATCTGGGAAATGTTTGGCAGAGTTAGAAAATCGTGCTACACCCGGGGACCGAGATATAATCCCTCGCGGAACGGGTAAACTCCGTTTCCGGATTTGCTTTTGTTCCCGAGAATTTTCACGAGAAATTAGGCGCCACAGGCTTTTCCTCGTGGAAACTTTCCTGCGCAATTTGTTCAGCTGGAAATTTGGCAAATTTTCCCAGCTTCTGGGTTTTTACGGCTCGCGGATGAACTGCTGCCACTGGCGAAAAGTGTTCAATGAAATAAATCCAGTTTCTTTTCACAGGCTGGTGCACTGACAAAACTCGTCGCGTATAAAGAAAAAATCTGTATAAAAATTGGACATTGGAAAACAAAATTGGAGAAATTTTGAAATGCAAAAATAAAATTCTCATTGAAAGTTATGAATCAATCACTAATGGATAAAGGTGTCAATCGGAAGCTTCAGAAATAATGGAATATTATCAAACAGATGATCGCGTTGTTTGTATATGCTCGTATCTAGTGCTACTAAACTGGTGTGACAGTAAGCAATATTAAATATGCGCATTGCATAAGAAACTTTTGGGCAACCTGGTGGAATCAAATTAGTTAAGCGCGTTTGACGTGTATACACGTCGGACCAAATCTCTATTGCGGTGCGGTTGACGTTAATGAATTGTTAATTTTTATCGAATAAAAATGTAATTCTTTCTCGTTTTGCTTTACTTTTTTCGTAAAATTTGTAATCGCGGCATTTGGCCTGCGTTCGACGTGTATACTCGTCATTCTTTGATTTTAATTCCTTCGTAGATTCGCGATAAGGTAGAGTGACTACATTACCGTCAAAAAAATGGCTTTACGTGCCACAAATTTTCGTCCTTATATAAGAATATTTTGTCGTCGGTAAAGGGCTCGTTCGAAAGAGGAAGGTTCAATCTAGTGCGTGCTGGTCAGGAGCTGCCGAGATTATGCAGATATTTGGTAACATAAGCGTTAGAAGTAGGCCAAAAATTGACGATGCGCTTGCCATGGAATCCGAGCATTTTTACGCCATTGGATGAGTTTTCTGGCTGAAATCGAGAGCAGCGCGCACTAGAAAATATCTCCAGCTACAAATTGAGCGATATTTCGTCTTGATTCAGAATTGGCGTCAGAATTCATAATATCAAAAAATGTGACAAGTTTAGTCACAGACTTAAGACCTGTCGGATCAAGACCAAGACGGATCTTAATTCTGTGTCTGAAGGCTGTGAATGGAAATTATTAATTAAAAAGTCACGTGACTATCCCGGGCCCTTAACTGGTTAAGGAACGTGGCCGAGGTAAGGAGTATCGAAAAGGGCAAGGCATTGCTGAACAACAGCGAGGTTCGCGTTAAAAATGGACTACCTGTTGGCCAGAATTTCCTCAGGGAAAGTTGCGTCCGTCTACTTCAATCGAATTACTTTCACTCGGAGCGGACAGTCTCAAAACTCGGTTTCGTTCTTCTATTGACCGAAAGAGGCTTCACTTTCACTGGCGGAGATCCAATCCAGGTCGTTCGGGGATTTTCGTGGCGCAGCGTGTCGGCGGCGGCGGTATAAACAGCGGGCGATGTCTTTATTAATGAACCGGCCAGAAGCTGAAACGATCCGCAGTGGAAAAGCAACGATTCGGTGACCCACGAATCGGCGAGCTGAAAATCTGAATCGGCGCTGATTGGAGGATCCGCGGTCTTGTTTGCTTTTTGATCGTCGAAAAATCCAGCACGATGAATAGGCGTTCCAGGAACGTGTTCCCGACTCGCGGCGTGTTCGATACTCGCTACGCAGAAGAAGAAAAAGTGCAAGGTGAACGGAACAGGCTCGAGGAGAGATAATCGAAATCTAATGTAGCCCCGATGGGAGATTATTTTGCACAAATTTTTCGCCGGACGCATTGAAAGCGCCGCGCAGTGGGCCGTTTCGGAAATCTGGTGGCAATACAAATCGTTGGTAGCGTGTAAATAATTATTCTTTCCCTCCATGTAAATCCAGTAGGCAGAACACATTATACCGTTCTCAGTTAAACGTCTTTATTGCAATAAAAATTACAAGGGGACCAAATTACCACGTGTTACTATAACATTTTTAAATAGGTACCAGAAAACACCCTACCGAGCAGTCTAAATCATTAGATGTCGAACAGATGTAAGAATCGGCCATTTAATATTAACACACGAACACTTGAGGTGGAAGGGGACACCCAACAAATGGAACAATCGCATTGTCGAGTTCATAGTTGCTTGTATCCTCCAAGATTGTCCAACTATTAACCAGATTAAGTAAATATAAACTCAACAACACCAAATTGCAATTATTTAATTTGTAAATGATACACATGTTAGAGCAAATGATTAAACAGTTTCAAATCCAGTATGTAATAACTAAACTGCGGATTTTACGCATTTATGACAAAAATGGGTGGGCGTGTTTGAAAAAAGTAAAAAGATCGAAACAGTTTAACAACGTCGATATACCATTTTTAAAATATAAAAATTATTAATGAGGAAAAAAAATTTTTACCGAGCTCCTATAGATTGTAATTGACGTATAAAAATTTTATTTTGCACAAAGATCCGCAGTCCTGTGCACTAATTAGGAAAGAAAAAACAGTTCACTTTTCAGTATCTCGTCATAAACTATTTCAACTGTCCCTCAACCCCAGTTAAATCACATTTCACGCTTGAATCCGTTCGATCGAATTATTGCGCACCTGTCGGGAGGCCAGCCGACGGAACGATTATCCAATAACCGCTGTCCTATTCATGCATTTCTTTAAAGGGTCCCGTCCTGTTTACATAAATAAATAACTGGGAAAGGAGAGGGAGCAACAGATAGAAAGAAAGAGAAAGAGAAAGAGAGAAAGAGCCGATGCTCGCGGGCCCCGTCGAATTCCATTGGGGCCCGACTGCAATCGGTGACTCCCTGTATAACGTCATATACCGCGTGTCGCGAAAAAAAAAACGAAGCGCACAAGCGCGACGAAAACTGGTTTCGCTCTCTGAGTCACCGTCTATAATGACGGGCCGCCTGGAACGCGGCGGAGACTCGCTCGTTGGTCGAAAAATTTTTCGTAGCCGCCGCCGCCGCCGACTGGCAGAAAGGTGGGAGGTAAATAAAAGGAAACAGGACTAATAACGCGACCGCGTTTCCACTCGTTAAAGTGTCGAAGCCTGTCAAGTTCGATGGCCGATAGACGTGTACTGTGCTTCGTGCAATTACGATTTCAATATCGAGACGATCGCTGCGCCGCACAGCACTCCGCGGTGCGCCGCTGGGACCGGCTGCTTTTTCTTCCATGAAATTGCCACAATTATAATTCACTAAAGGTAAGATACCGTGACTGCTTATTTGCTCCTGTTTTCGTGTGAACTCCGTCGCGGTACGAAAATAATTGTGACTCCGGGACGGGAACCGTTGGCTGCGTTGCTTGCATAAAGTAGTTGTTGCAACAGTTGTTTGCTGATCGCCGTAACGATAACGCACTCAAAGAAATTATATAGGGTACCCGTCATAATGGTTCCTGCAATTTTCAAGGATCGACAAGCTGAAACAATAAGAAATGCTTTGCACGAAATTGGATCTGCTTTGCAGACAACAAAATTGCCGTGGAACGGGCGCAAAAACAAAGAACGTTTTTCACGGTACGATCTCGCGTTACATCGAATTTCAATATTCACGCTGATAGTTGCAACCTTATATAATGGCCAGAGAAACCTTCGTTCCACGTACCAGCGTCCGCTCCAAAATACATTTGAACGCCATTCCCGAGAAATTGTCGATATTTAAACTGTGACGCTTTCGTTACAAACAAAAATTAATTTTCTTACAGAGAAAATCGTTAGAATATATCGCTCCTAATCACTGAAATCTGAATCCTCTCGTATAAATTTCGCAAGAAATTATTTCAAATTACTTCTAAATAAGAAATTTTGGTGCCTTAAATTCTCAACTTTTATCAACGCGGGCAATTTAAAAAATTAAAAAGAAAAACAAGGGGACCGAGATACTTGCGGATCATGTGAAATAAATAAAATTAGTTCGCAAGGGCCGATGGGAGATGGGTCTATCTCGCGTAGATATTGCCGCAAGAAATTTCTATTCAGGGGCAATATTCATTTCAGGAGCTAACGGTGAATCATCCCGATGCCAGGGTCCGGTAACTGGATACCGGACAAAACTTGTTCGAATTGCTCTGGGAAATGAGCGACTCGTCGAATGGAGCCCGATCTTCCACGAGCAAGTTCGAGTTTCACGTCTATTGGTGCGCGTTCAGCTCTTATCCGTCGACTTTTCTTCTACATACGTGCATTCTCTATTTGTTGAATGGCGCCCCGTTATAGTTCACAACGTGGATCTTGGCCCCGCATCGTGGGAGTGAGCCGAAATCGAGTCCTCAGGTCCCGTTACCCTTTTAGCTCCTCCACTTTCTTCGGATGTTAACCCTTTCTACATAATCAACAACAGTTTTTGGTATATTTAAAAATCCTTGCGCACGCGCGCGCGCGGTGCTTAGCAGTTCGGAGCAAGTGATAATTTCGAAACAAACACAGTGGGACTTCATTTGTCCGAGTCATTATTGTCGGAATGCCTAATTCACTGAACTCGTTACTCAGCTCTTATTATACTAACAACTTGTTACCAAAATAAAAATTCTTTGTAACAAAGGTAATTCTCTGTAACAGGAACTAAATAAAAATTACTTGACTCAAATTGTTTTAATCTTTCGACCGTCTGAAATTTTACCCATCCATTAACGCATAAAATCCGCAATCTGCCCATTACATTCATAGAAACAATCGCAATGCAATTACGAAACCGTAAAAAAGTTAAAAAGGTTTAAGAACAAAGTTACATAATTTTTAACGCGTTAAAATTATAGACAGTAAAAATAATTTTGTATTTTGTTTTCAACGTGTGAAAATTGATGCGTATTTTGTTGTCAGCGAAATGCGATCGATTGAGAAAATTATTATTTCGCATAAAGCCTAGTTATAAAATCCTACCACTGCCCAGGCGCTTTCGTTTACGTGGATCGCTCCGTGTATCTGATTCGGCGTTCAAAAATAGTAAGATTAATTTAAAATAAAGTGGTAATTACGCATGTCTTGTATTAAATTCTTACTCGTAAATACGTGCGTTGAGCGAGTCCGGAAGTAAAGCACCCATAAAATTAAGTGTACAACCGTTTCATACGGCGTGAACAGCAATTACGAGAAATCTCCAGTCGGAGCAACGTGAAGGTCCAATTAACAGAATTGTTGCTAATTGAAAGCAAAACCAGTTTTGGCTTCCAGGTCGTAATACTAATTACGCTCGAACGAGTATTAAAGTACATTATCTTCTCAACTTATCATTCGGCCATTTTACTCCGAGAACTGATCTTTAACTGGTATTAATAAATATCGGGGTAATATCTCGTTTTTCTGCGTTAATCGAATTGGTATTGACCGATCGAATATCTGCGAAATACGCGGGTATTTTTGTAACGACATTGCAATCACCGCTTGGGAACAGAAAAGTCAAGTACGAACTGAAAAATCAATTTTTAGTGCAGTATATTAAGTAAACCTAATTTTGTTAGGATCTGCAAGGTATAAGAGGGTTGCGAAAGTAATTGCTGCAATAAATCTTATCTTTTCTATCTTCGCATAAGTTGTTCTGGTTACGCGTAATTTTTGTGAGCACTAATATGGCAGTAAACGTGTCGGTAAAATAATGCGATCTACGCCTCTATGGAATACCCAGTAAAACGATATAAAATTGTTTTTATTATTTCGACTTTTATTGAAAAATTTCAAAATCGATCCACCCAGCATTTGGCACACTTATTTTCGTTTCGAGCCCCGGCGCGGCGGCTTGTTCCTGTTTTTACTCCTCCTTCTGCTCCTCGAAAAGAGTGAAGGCCCGCCTACTGTCAACCGGCCCCGTGATATGGTGATGATGATGATGATGGGGGCACAAAAAAGCCGACGAAACGCTACTCCACGGAGGGAAATCCACAGGTTTTTACTTATTTATTACTTTCTTCGACGCGAGACAAGGTGTAATTTGTTATTCAAGTAGATTCAAGCGTCTTGATTATTCACTGTCGAGAATCTATCAAAGATCATGCGAACCCTGTCCCGCGCGGTCAAAGAAAACCCCGGATTTTCAGTCCCGTTATGAAACAATAAAGCTCTATGAGATTCCTGGATAATTTTTCGAAGTGCTTCATATTAGGTACTATTTTCTCGAAGCTCAACATTTTTTACATTTTTCACCATGGACTCTTAAACATTTGCACACATTAGCTATTAACGTGCGATTAATTCTTGACAAGCATTTAATAATAGAACTACCGAGCTCGATAAAATGGTCCATTTCAGATTTGTTTTCTTTTACTATCACTCTAAAATTGTTTAGTATTACCGTAGGTCAGGGCTGGGCACATTTGCCTCAATTGAAGCAGAACCATCCCCACCATAGGGCCCACTGTCCCCTTGCAGTTCCCTTCCAGTTCCCTTCCGTTACCATGGAGAAAGGACGCGTTTCGCCTGTCGCGTATTGCTACGGAGGTACGTACGGTGGGGCAACGAAGACCCGAGACACCAGCGACGCGACGAAGGTGCGCGTTGCACGGAAGAAAGGTTGGTGGGGGAAGCAAGCGTTTGAGGGGCCCCAACCGTGCCCAGCACTGCCATAAAACCTCGCTAGTTGCACGCCAGCGACTCCCACCACGTGTTCAGGGTTCTGGAACTAATGGTGGGGATTGGTGCCTGCGTAGAAAAGAAGATTGACGCTACGAGTCACTATGACTGGGTACCCTCATTAGTTGCACAACCTGAATTTTTCCAGGACTTTTCGGGCCCGTTTCGTGCAACCAGCGAGGCTCTACCGTACTTGGCAGCGAGCTAATTTGATTTTCGAGATAGTCGGAGGGCTCGATGTTTTCCGTGGATATTAGAAAACGGCCTAAGCACGGCCATTAAGGGTACGGTGCACCTGAAGGGAAATTATCGATAATGGCGCGGTCGTTTTCTTTCATTTATTACATGTTATCATGGGCATAATAACAGCACGGCCCCGGTAATAGCAATAGTGGATCGTCGGGATGTTTACCTTACCCTTCGGACGATGTAACTGTCTCTGCAGTTACTCATTTGCCCGCAGCAACAATCAAACGGCGCGGCGTGCACCTATGCAACGCATCGTTGGAATTTCTTATCTGTGTGCCTGTTGTGCATATTAATCATTGTTATTTTCACTTACTTTGTAATCCACCGCGTCAGTTCTATGTCACGGTAATAACGAAATATTGGCCGACACTGTGTAATTTAGAGTTTAGAGCCTCGCAGACGTATCGTCCGGCGGGTAGTCATTACAGAGACTTTGTTACGTTACGAATCGAGGCTGAAAACGTTACATAGTCGCGCGGAAGCGCCATTTACCATTCCTGTAATTTGCCTTTTCGTGTTGGTGATTCTTTTAAATTACTAACACGCTACACGTTCAAACCGGTGGAAAACATCCCGTATTTTCAGGCTGTTGCCCGTGCAAGCTTTTATTTGTCGTACTTGTTAACCGTATTCAACTTGTAATCATGAAACGCTGGTTTATCTTCGCTTCCCATCTTAAACAACTTCTATTAGGATAATTCTCGAAAAATGTTGCACGGTATCCTTTAAATATTCTATTTATTAACTATTTCCCGCTGGAATATACACAGGGTCCAACAAGTATTTGTACACTAAATTTTCAATTTTTGGAAAATTGTTTATATTCGAACTGTTATAATTTATGAGACTGGTCGTTGGATTTGGCGCACACAATCTTTATTTTGCATTAAGATCTGCAGTCTAGTTATCACGTAAAATAATTTCATATTCATGAAAATCAGCACACAGTGTATTATATAAAGTCATTGAATAAGTTAGGTAAAAATTTACAGTTACTTATCTCCCCTACATTTTTCAACGAGAATCCACACAGCATTTGACTTTATAATTAGGCAGCGGATTTTTATGCAAAATAAAAATTCTTTGCATGAATTGGAACAGAGGATTCGGCTGTGTTATCGTAAACATCAGAGGGAAGATTCATTAAAGGAATTCATTACTCGTGCTAAATATTGCGCCATTGTTCGGACGCGCGATCTCGTGAATAATAGGCCGGTGTCGCCATAAACGACAGTTTATGATGTATCAGTTAATAGTCTTCTCCTAGAAGGGCACTTAGCCCGGATACTCATAGCCGAGTGGCCGGCGCCCGTATATTTTATTCATGAATTACGCGGAACATCTCACGATTAGGCAGGATACTCGTGAAATTGGTACCTCCTTGTAATCCGTAACGACTTGTTTATACGATCTCCGCGAAACTTTCGCACGATTTCTCGGCAGGCAGTGTGCGTGTTTTTTCTTTTTCTCTTCCATTGTGAAAATTGTTCGGACGAAGCTAAGCTTAACAGCTACACGATCGAAACTGCTTACATGCTCCGTTATTTCCTCTTCCTGTTTCTCCGTTTATTAGTTAGTAATTTATAGCTTATCAAAGATTTTTAAGCTGTGCTCCTTATACAGAAATGTTATTTTGTTATACTAAATATCTCCTTTATTTCATTCTACAGTTTTATCACATTTTTGGGACCCAAGGTCGCGCGAAGGTCATGACTTAAACATATTCAAATGTACTTTTTCAGCCGCTACAAGATGGAATAGAAAAAGGTTTTTCTGATAAAAAATAACGATGGCCTCGAAAAATCTATGAAAACGTGACTGGACAAAAGAAATTCTTCTATGGTATTCGATACCATTTAAATTATGCCATTAGAAATGAAGGAGATATTTGGATGCCCTCCTTTAGCTGAGACACCCTGTATATTAATATAAATTTTCTTTAACATGTTCACTACCATCGTTACAGATTAATTGCAAGACATACATAGGAACCAAATAAAAATATATCTCTCTTCTTAGTGGTTTTATTAAATTGTGAGAAATGTGTTGACATTTTTAAATTCCTGTAATCATTTAATTGCTTGAGATTACACCCATTTTGACATAAATGCATGAAATCCGCATTCTACCAATAACCTTGAAAATGGAATTCCCGCGATTGAAAGGTTAAACATTGTATGCATAGTACCATCCGATTGTTAAATGCTTCTATTGTATAAACATTATGCGAACACGTTTATCGCCCAATCAATTCGTAGAACGGGAGATCCTACTGTATTCGAAAGCAGGAATAGTTTTCGAACAATCGTGGAACAGGAGAGTTATTGTTGCAACGTTGAACGTAATTACTCGCATTTGACGCAATTAATGTACTAATAGCCGCATTAAGAATAGGTTGATCGCCGTGAGCCGTCGTTACGATGCAACTTTGTTGTCTGCCGTGCACAATGATGTTTACGAGCGTTTATACAAGACGAGATTGCTGATCACGGTGCATAAGTGTCCGGTGTACGTAGCTGCAAGGGAAACGGCGTTACCATAATGACTGTAATATTATGACACCGAGCTATGGCTGGATCGTGTTTATCAGGGATCTGCAGTTGCACTCGCTCAAAACAAGCTCACGGGGGCCGGTCGAATGCGATTTAATCGTCGACAGTGTAAACCATTCTCACGTGGAGTCTTTCTTTTAACGATTACGGTAATTAGCAGCTTCGTTCGAATTTTTTGCCCGCCACGAAACCAGTCGATTATCGAGATCATTTTACCATTTCTACCTGGGCGAGAGAGAAGGAAATAGAGCGAGGGAAAGAGAGAGGAAGGGAGCAGCTTTACCGACGCACATTCGGTCCCGAGTGAATCTAATCTAGTGTTTGCGGCGACGTGTGTTTGCATTGATAAACTTGCGCGATAATGTTTGTCATTACCGTTATCGACAGAGAGACCGAAAACGCAAAAGGAACATTAATGCACCTCGCCTGTTTGTTGTACGGATTATCCTGTCGGGCTCGAAACAAGATAGAAATATTACCCCTGCAGAATGTAACATTGTGAAAGGTCACTCAAGGCTTAAAACCCTCCGGAAGGTAAACTCGTGAGAAATAATATTTCTGTTTATCATATGAAACTATGAATTACCTATGGTATACAATGTTGTTATTTTTATAACGTACTAAAAATTGTTCACTTTGAATTTGGTCAACCATGTATATGTAGAGAGTACTGTAATTTCTGCCGGAGCACTTACGAAGTATTTATACCAATCCATCAATGTGGACATCTGCTTGGGAATACATTTATTTATTTTTCATAGTACACGCACGCAGAAGGTTCGCGTTTAGGTTCGAGTTTACTTGGCAGTGCAGTGCAGGTGCGTGATCGGCATAGTATCTAGGCTAATAATAGAAGCACGGAAAGATCAGGAATGTGCTGCTACACTTACGCTACGACACTTTTAAATTAATGAAGTGTCCAGTTGTCGTATTTTTCCGAGGCATACTTCCGGATTAGTTTTACAGCGTATTCTACGCATGTTCTAAAAATTGTACAATTTTCGCGAGTGACGTTTAAATGTATTAGGGGGACCTACAAGTAATCAATTATTTTGAAATACTAAACAAACTTTGTAGTAAATTCAAGTTTTTATTTCTTAATTTATTATATTATCTCCATCATTGTCAAGGACAGTTTGCCATCTTTCCATGTTGCATTAAATCCCGCATGAAAATGAAAAAGTATGCAATGACGAATATGATCCTCGGAAGGGTTGTTATTACAGGGTTGTAAAAAAATTATCCTTTTTCGAATATTTTGAACACAGGCTGCTTTACCGAAAATTGTAAAAGGATACGTGTTTCCTCTTCAACGATCGGCGCAGAACTAAAGGCAAAACGAATTCTTTGCAAATAATTGATTACGTACGGGTACCCCTAATATAACACATGCAGATGGGCAATTTTGAAGAGCAATATACAAATGTTGAATGAAAAACCGCGCGTTCTTCTGGACGGAACCGAGCAGATTCGGTCGGCGTTCATTACAGCTGCATTCCAGGGCGCGTTCGGAGACATTTCGGTTCTTGTCGCGAAAACGAGGACTATTCCAGGATCAGAGGCTCCCTGGGCGAAGTCGCATTCCACGTGTGTGTCCCGATTTTCGCGTGCAGAACCCTCGGTTCCCGTGGTCGAAACGGCGTTGAAGGCAGCTAAGGAGTGCGCCCGGTGGCACGTGGCGGTCGCGTTTTTCAATAATAGCAGGAATTAAAGTCCGCAGGGAAGGGTTCGTCCGGTGGTCACGTCTCGTTTTCTTTTCCTTTCCAACCAGCCGCCCCTTTTTCTCCGTCTCTGTCTCCGGCGAGAGTTCTTCGACTGATTTTTTTTCGTATCCTTCCGGGACACAATCGGGGTCTAACGCGTGCCCCCGTGCCCGTGGTTCGTGGACGGGCTGCGTGTACAGGAGGCCCGTCGCGACACCTTTCGCCCCACTTTCTTGCGGACATCACGCGTTTCTTATTCCTCTCTTTCTACCACCTCTGCTCTCGCCCCCTTTCATCGAGTCTGTCCTCGCTGCTATTCCCCGTGCAGCGAGGATCCATCGGGTCTCCAGGTAGCCTAGCATCCTGATTATGCCACCATGGACCATCCGGAACATCCCGGAGCGAAGCTTCCACCTACCCCGGCGACCGTTCGAGAGCCGTTCTTTCGCTCTTACGATTTACCCAGGTAGCCATGAGACTTTTATTGAGACAGGTTGACCCATTGATCTGCTTTCCGGGACCGTCCTTTTTTTCCCACCAGCCCCCTCACCTTTCTCTCTTCCTCCTCGTCCGCCTCTCTTTTCTTCTTGGCCCCATCGGGCTGCCAGCGGGACTCATCTCTGTCACGAGACATCATATTGCGGAATCGTGTTCCTTCGCCACCCGATGACTTTATTTCTGCTCGACCTACCCGCCCGGAGTCCTGCCGGGTCGACCCGAATGGCACAGGAAGTTTATCGCAACAGGTTGCATCCACTGTTTATTGACCCCGGTAATTCGAACTCCGATCGGCTTCAAGGCTGCGGGTGTCAAGGTGTAGGGCTTCGCTGGGATGTCCGATGCTTGAACCTACACTCAGGGACAAGAGGATAGGTCACCCTATTTGTTTGTTAATTTTTATTCAGTAGATAACGTGAATGAAATTGCTTGCGCGTGGGTACATCGTTTCACACTTTTTCTTGTTTGTTTAGCTCGGCTGGTGAAATGTTGTTGCTCGGCATGAATTTATAAAAATGCAAATTTTCAAGACAAATTCATGGGAATGATGACATTTAAAAATGGAACGTATCCAAAAAATTTATTATTCGTCTGAGCAGAGACTTGCATAAGTTTTTAATTGCTTTCTGCCTCGATTTTTTGAGCAGTTGAAAATCGGCTTTTGGCATAAACCGCTCCCGCAAGGTTTCCCCAGATATTTTCAATAATGTTGACACCAGGTTTACGAGATCCGTCAAAAGGACGGGTTCTTTATTTTTAAGTGAAAATTATTAAGATTCTAAGGACGCATAGGTGAGAAATGATTTAGCAATTTCATTTCTTCAGGTATATATTATTTAAAAAATTTTGCTAAGAATGTGGGTAGCACGTTATTTTTATAAAGTAATGCAAAATAGTCGCATTTAGTGCTCCGTAAACCTAGTGTTAATCAAGGTCCATTTAATCAAAGTCTATCAAAGTACAATTTGGACGAAACACTTAGAATGATAGGAATGTCCGACTCGCCTGAATACAAATTTTGTTGTTTTCGCCGGAGTGGCAACAAACAGATTATTCCCTACAATCAAGATGAATCGATTATTTGAGGATCTATCTGTCAGACATCGTACAGTCGTATCAAAATCTCTGTAATGACTGCGGATTCATGTCATAAGCCAGGAACGAATGTGTGCACGCATACGTGCGCGGCGGCGGCGGCGGCGGCGGGAGTTCCCTGGCGGAAGAAAAATTGATCAGGCGCCTCGGAGCGTGTTCCTGGAATTGAATCAAACAAGTGTTACCACCCTCTTCGAGTATAATATATCTTCCACCATTCTGCAGAGGGCCGAGACGGATAGCTCCTGGCCTGTACCAGGATATACCTGATCCCACGTAGAGATCTACGTCGGTATCAGGATTTTTCTTTTTTACGCTCCGCGTTGTATGTATGCCCCCGAGATCGAAATTGATGTTTTTACTCCTCAAATTCGCCGACGAGCACGCTGTTCCGCCAACTAAACTCTCGCCCGATGTTGTTGCACCGAGGACGTTAAAAATGATTTCGCGGATACGTGTGATCAGTCGAACCGGGTTGAATAATGGCATTCCGAGAACCGATTTCGAACTTCGTTCCTCGATCAATGTGTATCTGCCGCTCAAGATAAGTTACGTCTTATTCTCTCGTGGGCTTGCCCAGTATTTTGTGCTTCCATGTTCATTATCTCACGAGTGGACTGTACTTTTCTTACCAGATTGTTGATTTTTATGCAAAATAAACATTTTCTGCATCGGTGAAAAACAAGAGTCCCATAGAAATCTCTTTCTTTAATCATTTTAACGCGCCTAGTACTTATTTAATTTATTTGTCTACTTCGTGCAGACTAGGCTTCACACACATTATGTGGAAAAATTCATTCTGTGCCTTCTCTTTACATTAATTTTCCTGCCACTTTGAGATTTTGAGTTTCTGAAGAAGAAATTCCCAAAATTACGTTCTCTGGGCTTCCTTGCTGAGCATGTCCGCTTAATAGTAGATACAGTGAATTCTCGATATATGTCAATGAAACGGGTCTTGCCAGAGTCTTGTATCGTCCAGGAGACATATCCCTGTTATGTTTACACTCCTCGGCGTCCGAGGCCTCTCGAGCTTCGCGGCCCCTCACGGGGTTGCAGTCCGCGGGAGTGGGGATAATTCCGCGACGTTTATCGTCCAGGCCTTGGCGACATATACAGAGTTTCGAAAAATCGAAAGCGTTGAATAGGGTGCGAACGCTCGTGTGACTCGCGTGTGTATCTGTTATTCAATTTCTCGAGTCAGAGGATCGTGCTCGATCAAACGACGATGAAAAAGTGACGGCGGCGACGGTGACCGCGCCGGTGACAAGCATTATCCTTTCACGCGATCACCTTTTGACTGACAAACCAATTATTCGGCGCTCGGCGCTCCGGCGAGCCAACTATTTTATCAATCAGCAGAGCTTCCTCGTGGCCAGAAGAAACGAGACGATGCGTTTGTCCGTGGGGACCGAAAGGCCACGGAAAAAAGAAGGAGAAGAGGAGGAGGAGGAGGAGGAGGAGGTGGTGGTCAGGGGCCAGTGTCGAGCGACGATCGGAAGAGGACGAACGAGAAGAAGCGCGGGTGTTTCTCGCCGAAGAGAGCTATAATAGCACGAAACATAATCCCCGGGTGAATCTAACGAGTCCTGGAAGAGCGAGGCGAGCGAAAAGGAGGGCCACGACGATGCTTCACGACGGATACGGTTGGAGAGAAAGAGAGGAACGGAAAAAAGGACGAAGGACCTTGCGCTTCTGAACGGACGAAGACGGGACACGTTTCCCAGGTGCGCAACGAAGACACGACCGTCAGGTTGTAGAACGAGCCAAGAGAAAGAGAAAGAGAAAGAGAAAGAGAAAGAGAAGTGAAAGATCGAAAGTCGGGGGGGAAGAGGGGAAAGCGGTTCGGCGCCTCTCCGATCATTCTTCAGTCTAGCGCAACGACTCGCCGGCGTTTTTGCCGCCGCGGGTTCCAAGAGATGTTCCAATTGCTCTAATGGCGGACTAAAGAGAAAAGCCGTGCCCAACAGGTACTTATCTTTTCCCGACGTTCGTGGGCTCTCCCTGTGAAACCCTCCGCCGCTATCCTTTCCCACTACGATTTCTTTATCTTTCGGCTATAAACGCCGGAAAACCAACAGCCTTATCGACGCCATCAAGAACGTCCTTGGTATTCAGATTCAAGAATATCCAGCAAGATTCTGCTAAATGTCTTGATTATCCTCTCTTCATCTTTCGAAAGTACGAGATTAACAATGGACTAAAGGTAGTTAGCGGTCAGTGTAAATTTACATTAACCTTAAGCACAAACAACGGCGGCCCGCGTATAGGCATTGTGCAATTGCAACGCCCCCTATTTCCACTTGATATTATCTATAACATTTAATATAATAAAAAGATTTTGTATCTTTGCATGGAACTGCGCGCTTCACAGTTCCAGTGGCGTGGTGTTTCACTGTTGTGCGCATGCGCACATAGGAAGCTGAAATTTTCTGGAGCAACACCCCCACTAATTTTAGCTACGAGCCGCCACTGGGTATAAATGACGGGAATATATTTAATCAAATTTCTAGCAATTTTTGTCATAATATACTGTGATTCTCACTAATATTCGGACGCTTTTAAAAATCGTATAGCTTTGTTAATATTGGACCATACGACTTGGATTTTTTTTAAGAAGTTAGCACAATTAGTTTGCTACATAAAATGAAAAAAATTTTTTACAAAAATTGCAGAGAAGATACTAAAAGTTGTATTTTGCAACTTTTTATGTGGACTTATATTGAAAATTTAGGGAGTACGATTTGTAGATCTGTATGAATTATACATATTCTGAGAATTTCGTCAAATTCGATCAACATTGCAATGACCTACAAGTGTTCAAAGAAATTTATTGAGTAATCCCCCGTAAGGGCTTCTTTACTTTCATCAATTTTCATAATTGTAAATGAACAAATTTGAAAGCGGTCAGTTTGAAGGGTTCCGCAGTTCTAGCGCCAAGAGTTGGGCCGACGATAAGAGCATAATGTTTGGTTTTTCTATCTCTTTGGCACAAGTCGAGTGAATATTTGGACTGGTTCACACGGTTATGGGCATTCGAATATTGAATTGTCACCTTTTTTTAAAGTAGACAGTACTGTTGACTGAACTACGGGATACGTGTACACACGATGACAGAATTGCTCGATGAATCTTGAATTTTGTTTCGTTTATTGGACAATTATTTAATCTGAAAACCATGATATATAATATTAACACTAAACCTACCAGCGCCGGTCAAAATGACCGGTTCCAGATTTTGTATTTTCCAATTACTGAAATTATAAAGATCCTTTCGTGGGAAATGATTAAATAAACCTCACAAATTCCGAATAAAATCAATCTCGTCATTTCTATAAGACAACGTATAGTAGTTACTTTTAAGGCTCGGTAGGTTTACTGTTAAATAATATATCTTTTATCTGCAAATTCTTCAAGTTTTATTGAAAAATGTGGGGGATCTACGAACACATTCCGTAACATGATATTTATAGAGCAGTTCCCACGGTAAACCAGAATATCTCTGACGGTATTCATATAACGTAAAAGAATTTTAAAATCATTTTAATCGCGACCAACTCGAGAGATATCGATTGTGTACGTCGAATATTTGTGAAAGCGGTGGCGAGCATGTTGACCTAAGTTTTCCGTCGACTTGTAGAGGTTCTCGCAACGCAACAGGGTTGAACAACATCGTTGCAGAGTTTTTCGAGTTATCGAGGCTCGGCTGTATAATCGAACGAACGTTAGTCGAGTCTTACAACGTCCGCGGAATAATCGCGGCTTAATTGACAGAGTTTCGCGAGCGGAATGACCGCTGCATCCGCGCGGCGCGGCGCGGCGCGGCGCTGCGCGTTGCGCCGTGCTTTCGCGAACATTTAGATAAAATCGATCGGGGGGCCGTTCGATCGAAAGTGGCAACTAAGAATTGAGATAACAAAAGAAGAGAACGGCCGGTTCCCAGGTGTAATTACGCTTCGAGTCCAGAGGGCAACGGGCGCGCTTATTATATTTGCCGTAATTGCCGAGTCCCGATTCAATTTGATCGCAGTCGTAATCTCGCTAGACGAACTAATTGCCGGCGGCGCGTATCTGAATTCGTGTATCTCCGGCAAACTTGGCGCGAAATTGCCCATGGTAGAGAGAGGTCCAGCGCGAGAGCGAGAGCTGCCAGGGAGACTCGAAAACGCCATCATGGACGCGAACAGTCGAGGAGTTACCGGGCTCAACTATAATCCTATAGCACGTCGTCATTATGTCTACATCGTGGGTATGCGAGCGGGGGCCTATTATCTCGTTTACGTCACGAAGACATTGCTCGCGTTCGTGCCCGGTGCAATTCAGAAAATCACTAAGAAATAATAAGTCAGCGGATCCTGGCCTCTCTTCTTCTTCTTCCTATCCTGCCGATAGTAATTACCCCCGGGACGTGTACGCGGATACCATCCTCCGTTGGATCGCAACAATTCTTCCACCCTACTTGCTCCGACGACGAGAATTTTGGATTCCCTATTCCAGGAAATTCAACCGGCCGATCCACGCTCGGCCAGAATCGTAAAAACCTGGGAAAAAACTCGGATTTTCGATCGCCTTCAAACTCTATGAAATCTTGCTTACAGATTCTGAAGTACCTCCGAAATTTAATCACGAAGCTTTAAAAATTGAGAAATTCTGGTTACCGAAGAAGTGCATTTTGATCTGAAATTGACGTACCTTGCTTCGTTTTGTTTAAATACGGATGAAGATTAACTGAAATCTAACTACGCAAAGATCACTTTTGGACGATAATTAAGTGTAAATGTGTGAACATACTTTTTTCAAAATTTCTGTTGTAACGTAACTTTTCAATTTTAGGTCCTGCGTCCTCTTAAAGTTCTTTTCAAGTCCCATTTTGCTTTCACATATACAGGAAACAATTTTCGCTTGAAACATTTTTTTGTATAACAAATAAACAAATAAATCAAGATGGCACGGTTAAATAAGTCTGTGTATTAATTTTATATTATATTGTTCGAACATATAATCGTGTATCTCAAAATTTACGACAGTAATTTGAACAGATTTTGAATGATTAACAATGTTGCTTTCACCCCCTGTTCGATCTCCGCTAACTATAAAGAGGAAGAAAGAGCATAAGCGACAGTGAGTTAGAAAGTACCATGAATTATTTATTGCATGAATGCGCGCCAGTGATTTAAGAATGTTTGATAACCATGTGACCATAATTACATCGAAAGTGTATAGTGATCTGTTTCTCTCCGATATTCGATGCATGAAAAACGTCTGAATTTTAGTTGCATGCCGATTGCAACATGATCGCGGAAGTGTACGGATCAGAAGCAAAATTAAATGAGAGTTGATCTTGCTAATGGATGTAGCATAATTGTGCATGTATCACTTCCTACTTCGTGCAACATTGAACATTATTATAGTCTGGAAGTGTCAGCGTAGCATTGTTCCATAGAGCTGAGAAACTCTTGCAACTCACTGTTTAGATTCAAGACACATGAAATGCTATGTTGCAGATAAGCCTGTAACTAAGTAAGTCCTCCACTTTCTGTCTGCATTCAGTTTGGACAGTGCTATCCTACGGAGACTGCGCTATGAGATTTAATTAAATTGTAGATTTTGATGTAATTTGTAATAGCTTCCGTCTACCTACAACCTGGAAATGAAAAGTTTATCTCTGGTATTCTTTCTTATATTTTCTAGTAAACTATCATTTCATTTTTGTTGTTAATGTATTTGGATTGTCTTAATTCGTTCGAGTTTACAGAAACTATCCATTTATTTACCACAAGACTCAAATAACTAATATCGATAACTAATTAATATGACTAGTAATTTGGTCCTCGGTAATCGGTAGTAAAATGATTAATTTTATTTGTGCGGAACGATATTATGTTAACGAATATCAAAAAAGTATTATCTAAACAGTTTTCGAATATTATCTGAAATGCCAAGTTTTTCTGTGTAATTCTTCCTTATGTTTTATAATAAACTATTATTTCATTTTTGTTGTTGATGTATATGGATTGTCTTAATTCATTCGAATTTACAGAAACTATTCATTTATTTACCACAAGACTCAAATAACTAATATCGATAACTAATTAATATGACTAGTAATTTGGTCCTCGGTAATCGGTAGTAAAATGATCAATTTTATTTGTGCGGTACGATATTATGTTAACGAGTATCAAAAAAGTATTATCTAAACAGTTTTCGAATGTTATCTGAACTGCCAAGTTTTTCTGTGTAATTCTTCCTTATGTTTTATAATAAACTATGATTTAATTTTTGTTGTTGATGTATATGGATGGTCTTAATTCGTTCGAATTTACAGAAACTATTCATTTATTTACCACAAGACTCAAATAACTAATGTCGATAACTTTTTAATACTAGTCATTTGGTCCGTGGTAATCGATGGTGAAATGACCAATGTTATTTCTGCGGTCCGATATTATGTTAACTTAAAATAATAATATTTACTTAAATACTTAAAAAAGTATTATCTGAACAGTTTTCGAATGTTATCTGCATTGCCAAGTTGATCTTTACAGAAAACAGCTGTTGCCGCGTCAAACAATTAGGTTGCAAGGTCTGGATTCAAGGGAAGAAGGTAGAGACAATGCATGCGCATTGGCAATGATTAGGATGCCGGCAATTGTGGTAGGAGAAGTGCCTGCAACAACTGTTCTTATTACCATCTCACAGGAAATCTGCCCTACCTGCGGCTTCGCCGAGCAAGGGCTAGAACCTGGCTGCTAATGTTTTCGGGGGTAGTTCCAGTCATGATTGTTTCGTTCTGGGATTTGCTTGATATTGTTTCCATGAAACTTCCCTTTACGGTTTGCTTAACCCCTGGATTGACAGATGTGTGCCGCGAAAATGAATCCTTAACGAGACTGTAATGGGTGTACGCAACACGTAAATGTGAATGTAATTATTGTAATTATAAAGCTATCGCGCGCGCATCCGCGTAAACTTTCGCCTCTGTTCACTTTCCTGTTATTGCTTATATTTAGAAAAAGAAAAAATCTTTTTCAGCCAAAGATATTCCTTTTTCCAAATCATCTCTAAACTTTCCACTACGGGAAACCATTTTTTTCGGATTTTGGCTGTGGCTCGCTGTTAGATTCGAAATGCGCATGGTCGTGAAAAAAAGTCGGAAAGCCAGAGGAATACCAGGAATAAAATACATAGTTGTCGGCGGGGAGCTCTCTGCGTAGCCGGCAATAAGAAGAAGAATCTGTGGCATAGGTGGTATAAGTGGGTCACTGTCGCTTTCAATTAGGCGCAAAACGGCGCGTGAAGAAGAGCCTCCTTCGCACATTTGCCGGCGACATCTCAGCCGGGCAAAAAGCAAACGACCCTCCGCGAAATCGTGTCTCTTCCTACCACTTCTCCCTTTTCCTTCCTCCCCTCGACCCCGCGCCGACGTTAAAAGACCCTTGGCGCTTGCTTCCTCGGCGGGTCCCTAAGTTTAAGAAAGGTCGGTCAAACTCGTGGCTTCGACTTCCCTTTCTGCTTAACGACCACGCCGCCTGCTAAACCTTCCCGCCATTCCAACGCTAGAGAAGATGTTCCGCTTTAGTCCGCTTCGTTCGGTACATCGTTCCTCTTACTTGCGGCTGCTCGCTTTTGTGAGATCCGCTGTTTCAATTTCACTGCGGCTGCTCGAATTATCGGGGCACTTGAGATAAGGTTAGGTTATTGCATATGAAATATCCGATTTGCAACAAGGAACTTTTTCCTATTGATCAAAGTAAGCAATCAATATAATCTGTCAACGAATTACCAGTTTCTTGAGTGGATTACGGTAGAAATTTGATTCCTTTTCGGGTCCGTTTTGATTGTACATTCGTAGACCATTTTAAGCTAGCGGAGATGGCGGAACGAACCAGGGATCGGTTGGATTTGACGAAGTGCCGGGTCCCTAATCCCATGACTTTAATCTCTACTGAAAACCGACCTGGGTCAACGGGCTTCAACCGAGCCACGACCCGCAGTCAATTCTTTATCGTCGTTTCTACTCTCGCGCGTGACACCGAGGACCTGGGCGCCCGAAAGGACCACGGTCAGGTACCATAATTTAAAGTTACTCATGCTCGTTCCGGTGTCTTAATCTTAAACCATTTAATTCCTGCTTTTTTTTAACCCCGCTGCATTCCTGGCGCTCTTTCTCACTCCTTCAGCCTTATTACGATTGTACGACGTTTGTCGGCCTAGTCCTCAAACGTGTAACAAAATTGTCGTCGACAATTACACGTTGACATTTCTTGAATTTCTTTTAGAAACTTCTTCTAAGTATCCTAGTTTGTTAATGGCTACAACACAAATTGTTCACAATTATACATGCGGATTAAACAGTTGTTTCCCACAATTTCGATTTTGTACGAAGATGGACAGTGTAACGAGTAGAAATGCGAAGACATCAGCAACCCTGCAGAGTAAACGGAAGAGAAAGTTGGACGTGGGTCTGAGCAGACCCGAAGCCTGGCCGGTTCGGTCGTGAAGGCGGTCCGCTGTCCGAGGGTTAGCCGTATCGGTTATCGAGGAGATTGATCCATCTTCCCCTCCCCATCAGGCAATTAATAGTACCCCGATTAATGTCACCGTGGGGGTGACTGTTGATCGGTCCTCAAAGGGGGCAAGATCGACTCCGGGCAAAAAGAGGATAGTCGGAGGTCCGCGGTCATAGTCTACGGCACTGGTTCGCCGCCGGAGAGATACACTTTTTGTGGGTTTCTAGGCCGCTAAGGAGCGAATGAATGAACACGGCTCTTCGTAATCCATTCATGCCTCAAGAGGGTATACCCTCCTCCTTCTCCTCAGACTTCTTGAAGGAGATCGCAGAGGATCGAGAGGGAGAGACCGCGTGCAAGAAAGAAAGAGACACCCGGGATCGCGAAGAGGGAGAGAGACAGAGGGAGCGAGAGACAGATAGAGTCAGAGACCCTTCATCTTCTCGGGATCCTTCCTTGTAACTCGCGCTGTTATATTTTGTTTGTCTGCTTCCGAGGAACCCTCCGGACCTCCTTCCTCCACCTGCTTCTGCTCCCACCTCCACCACCACCTCCTCCTCCTCCTCCTCCTCTTCCTTCACCACCTCGTCCTCCTCTTTCCCTTTTCTCCCTCGTGTTAGACCTCACTTAGACCCCAGGATCTGGGTCAGATTACATGTATACAACTTGTTGAGGCATCAACCGTGGCCGAGGGTGCGGGGACGTCGTTCGTCGCCAGCCGAGCAATTCGCAAATCGAATTACACTCCATCGGCAACCTTCATCCGCGACGTCTCTCTTCGATGATTCTTTTCCGTCGCGGTCACCTACCATCCCCGCGACTCACCCGACGTTTATTCCCAGCTAACTTGCAGTTAGGGGATGTTTCCATTCGACCAATCAACGAGCTTAACCCCTTGCCCTATCGAGTCAGACTCGTGACGGAGATTCTGAACGGAATAAATATGTTACTGATCCCCTTTGAACCGAAATAATGTTCTATTTTCTTGTAGTCGATATAAAGCCTTTGGATAAACTTTCTTTTCTATGAAACTTTGAACGATGAAGAATCTCTAATGCGTGATTTTATGCATTTCTCTTTTTTCAGTGTGCTATACGCGGCTTTTTGTTATAGGAATTTATTTTTATCGTAGACCTATTTTTAAATGATTTCTTATTCTATCGGATATGTTGCAAAGCGTATTTTGCAACGAGGCATTAATTGGTAACGTGATGCTGATAATTGGAAACGATTTATCCCACAGTGATTCATTACTACATTTATGTTGCAATGTGTGTGAAGATTCTCTAGGCGAATAAATAAGAAAATTGTAAGAAGACGAGTATAAGCGCGGTTTCATTTCTGTCGAAGGTCTCACCTAATTCTCTAAAACGTGTGAAACGTTCTAGACTCTTGAGTTTATTGTATAGCCACTTGAATCTCGAGTGACCGAACCTCTGTTATTTGATAGCTGATATCTTCACAGCTTTCGACGGTGCTTGAAGATTTTCCGGATCTAGTTTTATCTTCTTTAGAGCCGAGAACTTTTATGTATAAAGTGGTTCTGTTCCAGAGTTTTCAGGGCTATCAATAACGCTACATTACATTCTCGTATCTAACGTAAAATCGAATGCAGGCAAGATCTTCCCACGCTCCTCCACGAAACTTTCTTCTCGAGACTTGGATCCCCGGGATAACGATTTAATTATAGTTCTTAGTATTCGAAAAAATTGCAAAATTAATTTTTGTCGGGGGTCAGAGCAAAAATTTACAACTACTCTATACGTATGCATGTACAATTATTTTTGTAAGTTTACAGCGTGGGAAATGGATTTGAACGAATAAACACCATTCAAAGATGCATCTTAATTGTAATTAATGATCCTGATACGATCTGCTGAAAGACAATTCATTATTTCAGGTAGGTCTTCATGCCCGAAACCAGTTTACTACTTTTCCATATGCACTGTATTTTTTGGGGGACCAAAAATAGTATCGACTGCTTCATGACGCGTTCCCATTTACATAATCAAAAATAACATCGACGATCGGATGGACAAGATGATCGCAACAGTTCGTATAATCGTGTCGAACGGTTTGATCAGGTTGAAAAATAAATTGAGAGGTGTATTGAAGCGTTATTTCCATTTTCGTCGGTGAAACCATGCTGTATTTGTGAACATAAATTTCCCACGGCCATTCCGCGTTCCTCTCGGCGAGGCATTTTAAGGAATAACAGTATATCAATGAACGCGACTCGTTTATCAAATCAATTAATTTGGAATATTCCCCCGGACGGGCCGCATTTCGAGCGTTGCGTTATCGTATAATAAAACATCTCGTGTTGCGGTGAAATATTCCCCGGGAACCAGTGATTAATTTAGTGCGAATAAAAGAAATGGTAAAAGTTTATTTTAACCACCGTCGCGAGGTGGTTTATCGGTGCGTTGATCGGGCCGGGTTACCAGCCGAGTTTCGGTGCAACCTGGAGAACGGCATTCCATCGATTTCAGTTGCAGCTGCTCACTGGTAAATATTCGTTAGTTCTGACTAACAATAGATTTGCCAAAAATTTTCGCGCTGAAAAGTCCATTGTTCCTTCATTATCCGCGGATCAACAACTAAAAGTCAATATGGCTACCTGACCACTATCCAGAATACAGAAATAGGCGATATAAATTAATATATACAATATTATATATTATATTATATTATATCATACTATATTATATTATATTATTTATATATTTATATTTTATTTTTTATATTATTGATTTCACATATTGCAGAAATTTTCATACAACCAACAATTAGGCTTGACTCTTCTCCCAAATAAAAATTTGCTTCATCTATTCTGGTTTTTAACATACATTCTGTTTAATGATGTAGTTGCTACCCCGAGTATCATTGAATACTTCAGATTCTACGTTTACTCTTTATTTTTTGACGTGAATGAACGTATTTCCAAGCTACTGATAATTCTGTACATTCAGCTCCTGTAGATAACATTCATAGTAAATTTCTGAGAAGTCATATATTTCGTACCTGATAAGGCCGAGTAATTGACGGGCAGAAGTTCCTTAGAAATATAACTTCTTTCATTATCACGTTCACCCTGGCTATTATAAAAATTCCGTAAAATAGAAGTACTGCTGTACATACTGTTGTTATTAATTTCTCAATGACAATAGTTTTATAGTACGTTGATTAATCGACACATTTTGACCAAAAATCACAAGATGCTGTTAACTTTCGGACTCCTGCGAGTTCTTGGCCTATGCCGGAGTCATTTCCGACCCACGCAGATATTTCACTTTAGTTCGATATAAGACGATGGCTCGGGACCGGCTTTCGTCGTATTTCGGATGAAGCAGAAGAACAGGGGAGAGCGATTATCTTATTCCAAGATAAAAAACGTCCTCTTATATCGGAATAAAATTGTACATATTGCACGTAATGCATATATGCATATTGCACAGAATAAAATTCCACATAAATTTCACTCGAAAGTAAAATCCAGATAAAAATCGAAGCAAAGACCTTGAGATCAGCTTCGTGCCTTAAAATGGCGTCTAATAAATCTGTAGATTGTAACAGTGTTTCTTGATCGAAACGGTTCGCAACATTTGCATTCTAAACTCCGACATTTCGTATGCAACAACCTAATTAATGCGATCTAAGAACTTCTGCTGATAAGCAACGCGAAAGCGTAACTGCAGTTTGCAACTCCTGCATCGATGCAATCGCAGTTGACAGAAAGAAAAAAAAAAAAGAAAGGAAATGCACGAGGGCGTACGTGGTTCCCAGACGCGTCCAATTAATTCGGCAAACTCAGCAATTAGCGAAATTATTAATAAAAATAGTAATGAAGCTAAATCAGCGGTGATAGAAGCCTTCCTGTGCGGTCGTTGGTGGGCCATTGTGCAACTGTGATGCACCGTTTAATAATCGGCAGCGTCTTTCAAATTGTATCTCAATTGGCGACAATAATAAAATTCGACGGTGGCGTCGATGCGCCGTTGCCTTGGCGTGCGTCATTCTCGGCAAGAAAGTCGATTAGCTTGTCTTAATTAAAGGCATTGCGCGCGCCGCGCGCGGTTCACTATGTAGCGGCGTTGATTTATCTGTTCGTTGCCGGTTTTTTCTTTTCTCTATTAAATAGAATGAGCGACGGAACGAGCGCTGCTTTCCTCTCCCCCCGTCCCGTGAGAAAATCAACTTTGTTTCGCGTCTTAATTATTTCCCGAGTTTATTGAATTCAGATTGAAACGGACACTGTGATCTGTTATTCGTTTTCGCACGCTTATTCGTTATTCATGCGAACGGTATGTCTAATTTAATAATCATTCAATTGCCCTATGGAAAAAAAGGAAATTTTAATTTCATATACCGGGACCCACGTACATATTCATTACCCGAGATTGCAGTTTATTATTATTGTATTTTACAAAGTCAGGGTTGCACGAGTCGTTCATGCTGCTCATGCAATATATCAGATACATACTCTCCGCTAATATTTTTCTCTCATCAATTGCAAGTCTGTTATACATTTTTTAATCTCACAAATCAGCGGAACAAATTGGAAACAGTAAAATTTTATTATTTCATTTTCGATTTATGGAAATCCTTTGGATAAGAAATAAATATTCTTTTCGGTCCTGTTAATTGCGATTGCTTGCGAATATTTAAAGTTTATCGTATAGCGCTGTATGTTGAACTTAGAGTCAAATCGTAAATCGTAAACTTAGGAGTCTCATCGAGTCTCGTCGCGTCGGGGCATTTTCTCTGTTCGTAATGCACATTTCCCGTTGGCCCACGGTCGCCCGGCGGAGTTCGTTGGAACGAAAACGTCGTTCGCGGCGAAATTCGTGAAAAATGGAAAAAAATCCGACGACAATAATTCCGCGCGACGATGTCGAGACAAGAGTAATTGGCGGAAGGAAGGGCCGGATGCGGTTCGGAGAGAGAACGGCTGGAAAGGAAGAGACACGGAACGCCAAATGGCTAGAGTATTGCCGACATGGATTGAGCGAGACCACGCACAACTGAGATTATATTCTCATTAACTCGAACTCTGGGATGAGCAGGGAAATCATTGGGACGAATGGAAATTGCTGTAGGGGTTGGATATTCGACGGCCTCCTGGATTGAACCGATGATGCAAAAGGATCCCGGATTTGATAGCGAGCAATTCCTTTCTAGATAGGAAAAAAGGGCAACTGCTTTTTCTTCACTACTGAATGATTTCGTAATTGGAAGTCAGGTGAAAAAATTGAAATTTCATTCCAGGTGATCGAAAGAACTCGAAATAAAGTTGCAGGTGATTCGAAGAGCCACGAATTAATTTGTACGCTCAATGATGAGAAAATAGAAACTTAATTTAACATTTTTACTGCCAAACTAGAAACCTCAAAAATTCCATAAAATCAAAGTAAGTTATTTACTGAAATAAAAATTGAAAAAAATTAATGTATGATATTGAGTAGTCCTCCAACTTTCTTGCACTTTAAGAGGTCCTAATAAAATTTGTACAATGAATATATTAACGTGAAAAATTCATTTTAAAACCTGGACAAATAATTCCGTCACCCACATATAGGTGACAAGGCAGTCAACGTGGTAAGTACAATTGTCAACGCGTTTCCGGTAAAAATATAAACGTGATTGCAGTCTACTAATTTCACAGAATAGTGTCAGTTGTAAATTTTACAGAATTAAAGAGAATCTTTTCGGAATGTACGCGCGTGAAAAGAAAATTAACAATAAATTGTGATAGTAGCGGTGCTGAATAGTTGTTGAATAATTTCTTAAATATTCCGCCGGAACTGTTGAAATTGTTGGAAATAGTTTCACAAAGAAGTACCGCAATTCAGAGAAACGGTTTCCTACGAGAAATCATCGAGTTCGTTTTCCACTTCGGTGACACAGCCCTCGAGATTGATGGAACGGGGCTCGGTGACAGGAAAATTGAAATCCTCCACCTTCTCCTCCACCTTGAAAGAATATATACGTACATAGCAAAATGGAGTCTGAGTTGCAGAAATATTTCCGTGCGCTTGCGATCGGTCGATATAACTTACCGGCTGCCAGAATCTTCCTAAGCGAACGAGTCGTTAAGCAGATCTTTCAAACAAAAAATAATTCTATTCCAATACGGAGATAAAACAGTGAAAGATTAGAAAAATCTAACAATATTGTCATACCGTTTCCAGTGTATCAAAATAATCAAGGGGTGAAATTTTTATTCAATTCCTGCTTCCCACGACGATGGGGCTGCCAATTACCGTGTCTATATTAATCCTTATTTTTAAAGCACAGTGAATATTAAAAAGGAGATATTAAATTTTTCAGTAATATCAGTCAACCTATGCGTTATATAAATATATCTCCCTTTTTTTTTAATATTCATAATGCTTTAAAAATAAGTATAATTAACCCTTAGCACTCGAATGGCGACTGTAAGGCGCCAATAAAAATTGCTGTATAATTCAAAACATTTTTTACATTATTAAATTTGTGTTTAATAAATTACTAAACATTTCAGTGTTGCACGAATAAATCGCGCCATTTTCGTATGTATAACATGAAAAAAAAAATATATAAAAGGGTAATTTTCTAGGTTGGAAGAAATGTTTTGTTTTGGAGTGAAAATAGTTTCGAGTGCAAAGGATTAATATAAGGCACAGCAATTGGTACCCCCACAGTAATTGGGACCCTTACCCTAATCGCGACTATTCGGTGGCCGTTCCGTCAAAGAAATTTCCGAAATGTCCTCGCATCTCGAGTAAAGCCAACGCAACGTTCGACCGCGATCTCTCGTATTGTTTCCGTTTCTCTCGGATAAAACTCGGGCTGAAGCAGTTCCATTCAACTCGCGTTTCCCATCGACGGAATCCGTTTGATAAAACCGGGTGGTCGTCGGGGCCGCGGCGAGGTCACCGGTAAAAATGTGTAATCGTCGACCGAAGAAAACGAAGCGCCAGGGAGTGGGAGTCGGGGCGACAAAAGGGCTCCCTGTGAAATTCATGATTCCGTCCCGTATATAATCGAATTATTCTTCGTACGGGTCGGAACATGTGCGCGGGCGTGACGTCATGGTCGAGATAAACGCCGGAAAGCGGCCGCGAGATTAGAGGAGGAATTTCTGGCGAAGGAACGAGTCAGCGCGATTTCGTGCGAGCGAAGAAAAATGAAGCGTAGGAGAACGGAGGACTCGGCGAAGGAGACGAAGAGGACAGAGAGAGACTGTGGACCTGTGAAACGTAGAGATAGCGAAACGAGGAGAGGCTGCGGAGTGGTGGAACGAGATGGAAAGAATCAGAAAGAGAGAAACAGCGAGGGAGAAGGAAGGGGAGCTGAAGGGAGGGAGAGAGAGAGAGAGGTGGAGAGAGAAGTGGCAGAGAAGGGAGAGGGAGCGAGAAGGCGCCACGAAATTGGCAGTCTAATAAAAGAAGCCTGGGAGGAATCGACTGCAGCGGATCGATCCGAGACTGCATTTTCATCGTGATAACGATCGCTCATCAAGGATATACCTACTACTTCTTTTATCTCCTCTATTCTTGCCCCCACCATTCGGCTGATCCTTTAAAGCGATGATCATTTTAAGGTATCGCGGCTTTGCCGTTCCATCCTCTTTTCGTTCGTCTCTTTTATTTCTCTTTCCGTACTTCGTATTTTTATTTTCACCCAGGACCGAGTCCGTTTTTAATGATAGACGGATACTTTTTGTTTTCACGGGCTAGTGTCCGGTTTGTTACGAGGCCGGCCATTGTATCGGGTACGATAATTAAACGTTGCCGAACGAAATCTGTTCACCATCCATTTCGCGCCGATTCGTTTGAGTACGTGCTCCTGCGGTCACACCCTCGTGCATGTTAATTCTAATCGCGATTAGATCGGTCGCAAATGCTAACACGATTAACTGCAACGTTAATCCTTCACGGGCGAGGCTGGACGATTCTTTCCATAGCTGAAGGTTATGATATTACCAAGATTCTCATTGTGATTGCGAAGATATAAATTCTTCATAGGTCAAAACTAAAAGTTATTGAGATTCATTGCATCGTTTGTAACTATTCTTATGAACGGAAGTGTGTAGTCGTCGCTAGACAGTGGGCTTTACGCGTTTATGACAAAAATGAGTAGAACAAATGCGAAACAGTAAAAATAATTAAAACTACCGTTGTACTACTGTTGGCTCATTAAACTCAGAAGATAAGTATACTAGCTCCTGTATGTTGCTACTAACGTTAACAATTTTTATTGCGCATGGAAATCCGCAGAATAATCATCGCCTTTTATATTACTATCTATGAATATCCAGAAACCTAACAGATTTAGACGAGTAGCACATTAATGGTGAAATTTCAAGTTGTTTTAGTGTCCTCCGGCAAATGAAACTTAATCGGCGATTGCTGAGTGAAAATGATATTGAAGAGGAATCCGTAAATTAGAATCAGATTCTAATATTAAATAGAAGAAGATATCGATTCTGATATTAGAATAAGATACCTATTCTAATATTAGAATAAGATCCTAACCTAATATGCAAAATGAAAACTTTCTACCTGAAGCTGCAAGAAGCTGGATTGAAATAGAAATTCATTTTCCTAATACGTTTAACAGGTTCAAGAATAATACAATAGTATTTTGAAATTCTTCCAATGTTTTCACCACTTTAAATCACATCCACTCAGTTTTCTCGTAAACGGATCCAATCGAACGAAATCTATAAATTAGAAGGATCCACAACCAAGGACGACGGATCATTGTTCGGTGAAAATTACAACGGACATGTTCGATAGGTCGTTCAAGAAAAGGGTCCGTGGCAAGAGGCTGTTCACATCGACGAGTCACTGGCGTTTCAAAGAATCGGTGGAATTAATCGGTCTGTCGGGGGCTAATCAGAAGCTCGTTCACGTCCCGGATCCCCGAGCGAGATCGCCACTTAGGGGACGGCGAATATGCTCGATATCTTCATTTCGAACAGCGTTGTCGCGTGGAGCGTTCGCCGTCTGTCGACGGAAATCGGGCCGCGCGGTGGAAACCGGCCCGAAGGCGACGCGACCAGCCGAAGCGCTAAAAACGGGCCGCACGGATCTTTAATTTCATATCGGAGCGGAATAATGAACGCCGGCGAACGGAACGCGGCCCTGTCCCGATCGTCTGCGGGACCGTTAGCGCAATCTCGTCGGGTTTTATTGGAGCTTCGAGCGATTCTAATGGCCCGTAAACGGAAAGAGTCCCGATACGAAAAGTGGATCCCGGCCCGTGAAAGTTGGACCGTTGTCCTGACATTTCCGAGACATTTCATTCGATTCGCCCGGGGACCAAATTAAAACCCCTTGCGGAGGACACATTGTATCCCCCCTCCCCCGCATACGTTTTTTAAATTTAAAAGTGTCCACCGTTCGGTCATTAACCCTCGCGAAAGGACACAATAAATGCTAACCGCTTATTTATAAAAAGATCGTCTCGTTTCACTCCCGTGTCAATAACCGTCATTTTGACATTTTTTTACGTTCCTGTTCCCGATGCGAAACCACTTTTATTCTTCTTTTTCTCGTTTCTTCGGGTGATTTCACGTTGATTTACAACGCCGCAGTGATCATAGGGCATCGGGCACTTTTGCGTTCGATTGATTAACCTCCCACCTTTTCCTGCTTTAATCCAGTGCTGAATTTTGGTCATTTTCTCACTCTTTAATTTCATTGGATTCTTTACTCGTGCTAATCTTTTGCTTTTCGTTGAATTCAAACGACCCGCTTCACATGTTTGTTTTATACTTTTTGAAATTTCAGAGATGCATACCAGTTACGTTGTACAAGCATAAAAGTTCGGTACTGTCTACACTCGCCGAAATTTCTATAAAGTCATCGTCATTTTCATAGATATTTTTAAAATATTACAATTTCTGTTGCTTTATCGTATCTGGCCTTGTGCTTTGTTGACACTCGGATAGAAGGACCGCGCACTCAAGACCGCATTGTTTACTATTTACGTTTTTTTTAATTATTTCTGCGTGGTGCAGAACACAAGTGCGAAGTTTCTATAAAGTCACTTAGTGTTTCTCTGGATTCTGAGCAGAGAACTACGGGAAATTGCAAACATTCTAAAAGTATTAGTATTAGAACTCATAGAAATCCTGTTTTTTATAATTTGATTCGCGTGTAGTACAATGCCGAGAGGAAAAGTACTAACAATTGAAGAAAAAGCATCGATCGATGCTTATAAAAATATGGGCTGCTCTAATCGCGCAATTGCTAAGAAAATTAATCGGTCATATACTGTGATTAATAATTATATCAATTTACGTGAAAATTACGGAAAAAATCATTTTAAAGCTGGTAATAAAAAATTGTCAAAGAGACAACATTCATTATTAATGAGGTCTGCGGCTAAGGAAACGAAAAATGCAGCACAATTGCGAGCTGAATTGGAGCTCCCAGTAACAAGAAGACGTGTGCAACAACTTTTAAATTATTCTGGGCAATTTGTGTGGACAAAAATGCAACGTAAACCAGGCCTTAAAGAAACACATAAACAGGCCCGTCTTGATTTCGCACGGGCACACATGTCCTGGACGAAAGAGTGGGAGTCTGTCATTTTTTCAGATGAGAAAAAATTTAATTTGGATGGGCCTGATGGCTGTAAATATTATTGGCATGATCTGAGAAATGAGAAAAGTGTAACAATGAGTCGTAACTTTGGCGGTGGTTCCCTAATGATATGGGCTGCGTTCAATGCTGACAAAAGGACTCCAGTGTGTTTCATAAAACACAAAATGAATTCTGAAAATTATACGGATTTGTTAGACATGGTTCTAATACCCTTTACAGAAAATATTGAAGATGACAATTTTATTTATCAGCATAATAATGCTGCAGTGCACGCGTCGAAGCACACAAAGCAGTGGCTTCTTGAAAGAAATATCAATGTTTTGCCATGGCCTGTTTCTTCTCCGGACATAAATCCTATTGAAAATGTTTGGGGTATCATTGCGCGACAAGTTTATAAAAACTGCAAACAATACAACTCCATTAGCGAACTAAGGGATGCGGTGATTGAAGCATGGGCGTCTGTTAAAACAGAAACGCTACAAAAGTTAGTTTCGTCAATGCCCAGTCGCATTTTTAATGTAATTCAAAAAATGGAGGTTACACTAAATATTAAAATAGATATAATAAAAAAACAATTGTTAATTTCAACTTTATCCGTATAAAACGAAACTGACATTATAGAAATTTCGCAGTCTGTTCTGTGTAAAATTATATTTTTGTTTTCTTTTATCAATAAATGTTATACTTATGTTTTGAAATCGGCGTGTATGCTTTCTTTATGTAATCCCGAAATGCTACCAAATACAAATTTTTCATTGGTAATGGTATAATTATAAGAATTCATTACAAAACACAGTGACTTTATAGAAATTTCGGCGAGTGTAGATGACTTGACTCGACGATTAATGTACAGTGTCTCCCACTAGTATTCGGACGCTCTTAAAAATCGCATCACTTTGTCAATATTGGACTATACTGCTTGAATTTTTTTTTTTTGAGAAGTTAGAACAATTGAACGTGAAAAAAATGTTTTCTCTGCAATTTTTGTAAAAATTTGTTTTCACCCTATGCAGCAAACCAATTGTGCCGACTTCTTAAGAAAGTCCAAGTCGTATGGTCCACACTGTTAACAAAGTTACACGATTTTTAAAAGCGTCCGAATATTAGTGGGAGTCAGTGTAGGTGTTCACGAGAAAGAGAGAAATTTGTTAACAACGAAAAAGTACACGAACTTAACGGCTCAAGCCGACGGCTCAGCGACCACACTAAAACACACAACAAACCGTCCATCCTCTTTTCATCAATTCAACGCGGCAATCAACATACCAATTCCCTATCCGCGCGGTGCTCGGCCTTCTCGTGTCTCCTCTACACTCCACTAGCCGGTTCGGTGGTGTATCCGCGCGGGTAAGAGACAGAAAAAAGAGAGAGAGAAAAAAAAGGAAGCGAAGAAAAGAGGCGGTAGAACGCGCCGCGGTCTCATCAGTGATCGGCGCACAAAGTCCTCTTTGTTTTCTGAGACCGCGAGATCGGACTTCGTCAGCATTCGCGCGTCCCCGAGCCGCGCGTCTCGATCGAGTAGACACGTTAATCGATTTCGTGGATGAAGTAAAGGGAATGAAGGAGAAGAAAATTGAGGAGGGGTGACGCGAAGCCGATAAAGAAATATAGATCGAGTGACGAGGGAGAAATGAAGGAATCCTGACAAGAAGGGGAGTAATTATTCCGGCCCGGAATGAATCAACGGGAAGAAAATGTGTGTGAATTGAACAATTCAACCAGTTACTACCAGTTAAAACTCTATCGCGACGCGGTTAACACTAATCAACTGTTAATTTCTTATCTTCTTATGAACTGTTAAATTTTTGGACGTTTTCATCTTGGAAATCTGAAGTTGTAATTAGGGTGCCCATTACAACTCAGGCCCTCTCGACTCGAATATTTTCGGCCTTTTTATTTTCGAAATCGATATTACCACGCCGGGAGCGAGTGTATACCGAATTTGAAACTTGTGCGTTAATATTTAAAATTTGATTGCACGAACACATCATTTATTAAGAGACTTTATTCTTGCGTCAACACGAGCGGCCGTTATTTTTAACATGGGGCATAACTTCGGATCACGTGAATAAAACGTAGAGGCGATAAATCAGTTTGTGAGCAATTAACGGGGAGTAATGAACGTTCTCAATGGTTCTTTTAGCACGAACCAATGTAATAACAGTTCGGTAATCTTAGAAATGATCCAGCCTGTATGTTGCCTAAATAAAAATAGCTTGTTCATTATCGTCACAGTTCTTAATCGGTGGTAGTAGCATAGAATTAAATATACAAAGAGAGTACAAAATTATATTGCTCTACAGAAGATAAAAATTGTTGAAACGTCTGCTGAAAGGTGCCACACTGTGAAGAAATGTTGTGTTAGTAAGTCAGGTACAAAATTTTCAAGTAAACATATAATGTGCCAAAAATGGTGTTGATGTTTATCAAAATCCCCAGGCAATGAATTAATAATTATCTCCTGTACACATAGTTTTCGAGCTATTTTATTTTTTATTCTATAAAGTTGCGTCGTCATGATTCCATAGCCTCTCTTTCTTTAATTATTTCGTATTCGACACTAAATATTCAATTATGATTAACATTTCTGATTGTCAGCATTTGAGATTTTGAATTAAGACACCGACTTTGTTCGTTTCAAAATTAGTAGAATTTATGGAAGATAGTAGATTATCAGCTTGAAATTAACTATAAACCGCAATTTCGAATTTTCCATTACAGGCACATTACATTTTCTTCGTAATTCCGATCAGTTACAATTTTTCCAAAAATAGTTCACCCATTTAATCCTACTTTTCGAAAGAGAAACAGTTCGGTTCAACAATTCCGCTTCGAAGTGTCGAAACATTAATACGAGTCGCAATCACCGTGGCATCTTTTCAACGGGAAGTATAATTAAACCCAGAGTTCCAATTCCAGGCGAAACGGACTGCACGGGTGATCCAGGTTTCAGTGCGTAGAAAGTCTATTGAAGCGGTCGTCCAGCAGACTGACTTCTCTGTCCTTTGAAAGCCTAATCACCCGATAATAGAAACAGTGCCCCTCGACTGAAAATGGAAAATCAATGGCGGGCCAGGATACATACTATTCAATCGCGGGATCGCAGAAATAAAAGGAAAGGTTCCGGGAGGGAAAGGGAAGAAAATGAAAGAGAGAAACGAGAACAGAGGTCGATCCTCCTGGCAGGATTCGCGGCGAAATCGGCGGTTAGAAACGGCCATGAACCATTTTCGCCCTACGAAGGAGCAGCGCACACAGCACAGACAAAATAAAAATTCCACGATCGGTAGGAGGAGGAGGATGGGAGCGCGAGGGAGGCGCGAGCAACAGGGAGAGAAGCAGGAGAAGAGGGAAGAGAAAAAGAGGGACGAAGAGGAGAGAACCCGGCCAACTTCTCTCACCCGGTTTGGGCTGGCTTGGCCTTCCAAGGGGCCAGCCTAGACTCACGATTCTCATCTCTTGTGCTGGTCCACCGCGAGACGAAAACTCGTACGATGCTTCGTTCTTCTTCGTCCATTCCGTGCTGCCTTTTTCTTTCTTCTACACTGACGAACGATGGCTAACGCCGCGTTAGCGTTCTCTCTCTCTCTCTCTCTCTCTCTCTCTCACTCTCTCTGTTCCTCTCTTTCAGTCGCCCTCTACCGCCGCCCTCTCGCCATCCCGGTCCCAGAGTCAGTCGCGATTTATTAGGCGAGCTAATTAATAGGCTAACTGGGCGCGGCCGGCAACGTGTTGGTGGCACGTCGGTGTGCGGTTTCGTGGAAATCGAAGCAACGATTTGCGATTTATTGCCGCGCGAGAGATTCATGATTCCGTGCTCGTCTGCCGAGCGCGTCTTCCCGGCTTGAAAGCAAGGGGCCGGCGTCTTTTTTCCACGGCAGGCCGGAATAGAATCCGAAGCCAGAAAGAGAGAAACAGAGAAACAGAGAGAGAGGAAGAGAGAGAGAGAGAGAGAGAGAGAGAGAAAGAGTATCCGCGGCCGCCGCGCCGAAATTCCTTTAATTCGGATGTTCCCGCGATGAGAGATCGATCCTGCGGCCGAATTCCTTTCTGCTACGCCGCCACCGTGTCACGGTAATTCGAGTGCTCGATACCCTGCCAACCGATGCGATGGACCCACCGTGCCTTCGAATGCTGGACGCATTAAACCTCCAAACGTAAGTTGCAAAAAATTCTAATGATATTCTCCTACAAACTGCTGGATAAAGTATTAAGACATCTCACGCATTTATATACAGTCGGAAATGTCCACAGTTCCACGAAAGATTTTATCTGTTCTTGAATTTTTGGTTCGTTACCGACTGAGACACGTGCTTTTATTCCCCTGGTTACAATTGTTTTCTTCAGCAACATTTCGAACTGTTGCGCACAAGTTTGATTATTACGATAATTGCTTACATTGCGAACACCAGAGAAATTACCATTTATATATTTATTTCTGTAGCTTTGATAGAGTTTTTTGTAACCGTAAATATTTTATCTTTGGTTATATAAAATAGTACAGTGAATTCTCGTTACGAGTCAGTTGCGCCGTTCTCGTGACAGACTCTTATACGAAATCTGAGGTTCTCGCCAAACGTCGCATTTGAAATACAGGGTGCACGCTGGAAACCTAAGAGTCATATCCGTCTACAAGTCATAAAAGCCTATGACTACTAAGCGATAGTGACAAGAAGACTCTCCGGCTACACCGCGGTGGTGTGGGTACTTCAACCGACTCCAAATTGTAAGGTTGGCACTGACTCGTAATGAGAATTCACTGTATACACTTTCAAGTTACTTCAACTGTCTTCAAGATGACACGGTGTGGATTATTAACACTAAAACCTGCCAAGCACAAGTCATATAAAAGTGACACGTCTTATAGAAGGGAGAAGATTGAATTTGCTTAAACTTTGTACGATTTTTATAATAATGTGTGCTTAAATACAGGAGTCAATTCAGTAATTTCCTATGAAAACGTTTTTATAATTTCAATAATCGTGGAATAGGAAACCGGCCATTTTGACCGTGATAAGTTTAGTGTTACACAAGGAGGAACAGATCTTTTGAAATTGTTATCAAAATGAGCAGATGCCATCGTGTGGTCAGTAGTTTTGTCAGATTAGGTTGAGCGAAGGCAAAAAATTGAAAAATATGTTAAAAAATATTTGTCCAGCTAGTCCCCATCTCTCGAACCACTGTGCGCCGGTAAAGCTCTGATAAATCCACCGTGAATTTTCTGTATTCACAGCAATGATTTTCGAAAAACTTTCGAAACTTTTTTCGGTAAAGCAAAATGGTCAACCGCGCGACGCACGGATGAGCGGGGGCTCTTTTCAGTGCAAGCATGCGGACCGAGGGATCCTGTCTTTTCTCTATGCATATATTTATTAATAAATGCAGCTATTTTTGACTGTATAGGGTTGTTGGTGCACAGCACTAAACGGCTGCTAATTAGGAAAGGATTTATCTAGTTTACTAAAGAAGGAAACCACGGCGATGACTAAATACAGAGGCCATATCTTTTTTATTTTTCTGATAAAACTACAATTTTCAAAATAAATCTTTAATACTTTCGCAAAGCCATCATCTACATGTGTTACAGACACAAGCAAAGTATTCGACTATTAGATTACGTTGGGGGTGAGTTGTTGGTTCGCGATTGAAGTTATTATTGCTGTTGAAGGATCTCTTTAAAAAGTCATGGACCGTACACTTTTATAAATCACAAATAATTGCCGGTAGATAATGTCTAACCTATTCAATTTTCTGATAAATACATAAATTCCACAATCGAGGAATCAATGCGCAACTAATTTGTATGTAACGTAGGCACAGTGCGTGTACCGAGAAATAAAATCAACGTATCGGGTAGTATTATTTTTCGATGAAGAGAAAAGTATAAACGATTTAACGGACGTGTTAAAATTTACGGATAAAAGGGTTCATGGACAAAACGGGAGCAGAGTAAGTTCGCGTTCCCGGTGCCTGTTGCGTTTCACCAGCCGCTGCAGCCTTTGCGTTTGTGCCGCGGGACGTCAGTTGCACGCTGCAGCAATTCAGCGTGAAGTCTAAGGCGTCGTTCACATCGCCGCAACAACCGTCCTCCTTGAGGACCTGCTTCTTCACCTGAACGTCCCTCCGACTTGTTTCCGGTTTCGATCTTCCGTTCGCTTCCGGTTCCTCCTCGTCGCGGATCCCGCAACTCAACTGGTCGTGATAGTTCATCGCGATCCGAATGATGCGAGTCATTTCCGGACTAGGGGATCGCGACTCGTGCGAATCCCGTTTCTTATCGATTCGAGGCCGGCAATTTTCCAACATTTCGGAACAGATGCAGTCCGCGATACCGTGGAGATCGAGATCCGACAATCGTCGACGGTTCGGGCCTGAAACGTTGAATCGAGCGGAAGATTTAATTGGAAAGGGCCTAGCCGAATAAGATGGTCAAAACTGCCCTTAGACGTTTTTCAATAATTAATGAACCATTCGAAAGCTGACCAAGAAAAACCCCTCTGAGCCAAATTTCAACCCCCTATCTTGCTCGTGAGGGTAGTTACAGGGTAAATTAGATTTTGAGCTTTTCCGTGCATTTTCCGCACTCTGATGCTTCCGAAAATTCTGAAAAAAATGTGGCATATTTTGGATCCTAAGACAGATTTTTGAGAATTTTTTCAGATTTTTTGGATGCAAACTGTGGTCGTAAAAAATGAAAAACCTCAAAAAAATCGGAAAAATGCAGGTTTCTCAAAAATATGAAAACATGCTATTGAGCTGTTTAGTGCCCCAATAAAGTACCATAACAGGCAGTGTCCTCAATTTTTTTTAGATTTTTTGTTGTGGGAAGTCTCTGTCAAAAACAAGAAAAACCGAATTTTTTCGACGTTTCTGCTATTAGGAGGAAAGTTACACTTGTTGATTTTATCGCAAGTATATATTAAGGCATTTTTAACGTTATTACATTGAAACAAGTAAGTGTTTGACCTCAGAAATATGTTTTAAGAGAAAAATAAATTCTATTTCGTGCGCTATATACCAGAATGTTCGCAACGTTTACAACATCGCCGGTTGGCCGAGCAGTCAAGGTGTCGGACTACGGAGCGGAAACGCTGGGTTCGAATCCCGTCGAGGGTAAAGTTTTTTTTTTCCATACATCCTCTTTATTTTTTCAATTTTTTATTACATGGTTTATTCATGTGATTTTTAAAATATTTTTTTAATGTTTTAAAAATATTTAAGAAACATTTTTGAATAAAATATATGTAAATATAGTTTTAGAGTATCTATCACTTCCTCGATTCTCTAATTGTATATGATCTTCATTACGGTCCTCTCTAACATTCTTAATATTAAAATTCATTAATCTGGTTTCTAAGCCTTGCATCTTCATAAATTAGGGAGGAAATGAGAAGAACTCTGAATAAATAACACGCAGCAAAGTATTGGTTTTTGTCCAATTGAAAGAAAAGGGCTACATACTACCACTATTTTTAAAGTGGGGTATCAGGTACAAATAAGCCTTAGCCATTCCTCTTTATTGTAACGTACATGAGGATGTATTTCCGTTTATAGTTACTTGATTGAAAACCATCGTGAAGAGGGGAGACTTTTGTGTTGTCGACAGAGGTTTTCGAGATGTTACATCTCATTTAACAGGTCTTGGTTTTAGAGTTCTCATGCCTGCTTTAAAAGGTAATCGTTCTCAACTTTCGACGAAAGTGTCGAATTATTCCCGAAAAGTCACGAAAATTCATTGGGTTGTAGAGGCAATGTATAGTATACAAGGTCAAAAGTACCAGCTTCCACACAAACAAGTAGACAACGAAACCTTTCCAGAAATTGGACATAATTGGAACTGCAAAACGACTCCATTTCAAACAGTATCCTCGGTAGATACTCTGGATTTTCCGGAAATGACAGAAGTAGATTTAAAAATTCTTTTCACGGAATCTTACCAATTTTCGCAAGCAATTTCTATATCTGGCGGAAATCGTGGACGAACACAATAATATAAATATTAATTTATTACCTAATCCAAGAAAATAATATCATTAAATTCGAAGTCAAATCGGAGTAATATAAATAAAAGTTAGTTAAAAATGTTACCTCAATATTTTTTAAAAACATTTAAAAAATATTGTTAAAATCACATGAATAAACCATGTAATAAAAAATTGAAAAAATAAAGAGGATGTATGGAAAAAAAAAACTTTACCCTCGACAGGATTCGAACCCAGCGTTTCCGCTCCGTAGTCCGACACCTTGACTGCTCGGCCAACCGGCGATGTTGTAAACGTTGCGAACATTCTGGTATATAGCGTACGAAATAGAATTTATTTTTCTCTTAAAACATATTTCTGAGGTCAAACACTTACTTGTTTCAATGTAATAACGTTAAAAATGCCTTAATATATACTTGCGATAAAATCAACAAGTGTAACTTTCCTCCTAATAGCAGAAACGTCGAAAAAATTCGGTTTTTCTTGTTTTTGACAGAGACTTCCCACAACAAAAAATCTAAAAAAAATTGAGGACACTGCCTGTTATGGTACTTTATTGGGGCACTAAACAGCTCAATAGCATGTTTTCATATTTTTGAGAAACCTGCATTTTTCCGATTTTTTTGAGGTTTTTCATTTTTTACGACCACAGTTTGCATCCAAAAAATCTGAAAAAATTCTCAAAAATCTGTCTTAGGATCCAAAATATGCCACATTTTTTTCAGAATTTTCGGAAGCATCAGAGTGCGGAAAATGCACGGAAAAGCTCAAAATCTAATTTACCCTGTAACTACCCTCACGAGCAAGATAGGGGGTTGAAATTTGGCTCAGAGGGGTTTTTCTTGGTCAGCTTTCGAATGGTTCATTAATTATTGAAAAACGTCTAAGGGCAGTTTTGACCATCTTATTCGGCTAGGCCCTTTTGGTGCTGCAATTTTTTTTCATTGATATTACTCATTTATCTCAATATATTTCATTTCGTACTTGAAACTGCCCTAAAAATAATTGTCGCTACCGCGTCAGTTGTAATGTGATACGATTTTTTAAAATTAATTAGTAGAAGAACTTTTATTCTGAATAGACTGTGGATCTCCATATCTAGCAGAATCATTTCCATTTAATTTTCTCGATTTTAAGTCTGCCTTAAAAATGTTCGTGTTGGCAAATATTGTTTATTTAACTGTATCCGATATCGTTGTTCACTAGCCTCTCCTGGTTCATCGTTTCTTATTGATACATCCAGTCCAATGTTTAACAATTTTTATAATTCAAATTTTGTATTAAAAATTTTTATTTTTACTTGGTTGAAATAAGTTAAAATGTTGGAATAACAGTTAAATTACACCAAATGTTTGTAACAGCATTGGATAAATGTTTAGTGTGCTACGAAAATATTGAGAATGCATAGTACGTGATTCTATATAAAACTTTTAATGGCAGAACGTTTAAAAGTAAAAATTTCTATATATTCTAAAACTTGTTACTTAATCGGGAAGAACTAATTTGAGATACGTGCATTTTCTATCGCATCGTCGTTGACATTTGGAATGTGTCTAATGGGTTGCATTGAGTAGGGGCATTTTCGTGCACCTGAGTGCGAGCAACCTGTGCTACCTCGATGTAATAAGAGAAGTACAATTCGTTGACGGAGGACAATCTTTTCTATTGTGAACTAACCTGTCTTGCTCGACAGTAATGCTATAGAATCAGTACAGTGTGAACATAATAAATAATAACTGAAATATAAACAATTTGAAATCAGTATTACGATATTGCTACAAATACATTTATTCAATTATTTCAAAATCACTTGCTTGTGTTACTAATATTGTGTATTTTTAGTCTCGGTTTCAAATTCCATGGACAAACAAATGGAACACTTAATTATATCAATTATATCATTTGTATTAAGGCTTCGGCGGAATAAAACATTCTGCACACTTCTTCTAATTTGGAATATCAAAGTGAATTCTTAACATAATGGAGGTATTAACGTTAATGGAGGTATGAACATTGAAATATTACTCGATATTGTTTAGTTATATAAAAATGAACTGACGATGTGTAGAAAAAAATGATAAACAATACAATATGTGTCTTTTAAATAAATTTTTGCTACTTGTTAGAAACTTGTTAGATATACTCGTATTTACACAAAACATACAATTTATTGTTTAAATCAATAGAAATGAAAGACTTAATAGTATTGGAAGCGTACGCATTAGCTCATCCGTCAAAATGCTAATACTAGTTTATTATTAAGTATGTATGTACAGTGCCAAGGTCAACGAAAAATTCATAGTAAAAACTGAAGAATAAAGGAGATAAATCCCTACGAAGAAAATTGATTCGATCCCAAGCTGATTCATCAACAAGGAGGCTGGCGATGATCAAGGGTATCAAAGGAGCTCTATAAACAACGGTTGCCCGGTAAAGTAGGTTCCCTTATGCTTTCATGAATACCAGGAATGCCAATGAGTAAACGTTCGCGAAAACGGTGGAGTTTGTATTGACCTTCGACAATGTTCTTCGTGCATTCTTCGAGGGTTGGAACTCCTTTCGTACATTCCACGAGCTCCTCGCCCCTTTTGCGTTCGCCCCGGGACTTCCTCGA
This sequence comes from Halictus rubicundus, assembly GCF_050948215.1. Lineage (NCBI taxonomy): Eukaryota > Metazoa > Arthropoda > Insecta > Hymenoptera > Halictidae > Halictus > Halictus rubicundus. The sequence goes on from NC_135154.1 coordinate 12,293,300, forward strand.
GGACCTCTTCCTTCCACCACGGGATTCCTTCTTTCTCCCGTCGCTGTTTGCCGTGACCTTCTCCAGAAGCTCGGCCAGGATGTCGTCCTTGGGTTCGGCGGATTCGCTCGTCTCCTCGGACTTCGACCGTGAGTTCGCCTGAGATTCGATCAAAGGGATTGGGGAGTCTGGAAGCTCCAGCGAAACGATCGTCAGGAACGGCGGTCTGTCCTTCCGGATCCTCTCCAGCCAAGATCTATAACTGTTTCGTACACGATCACAATTACGTCGGGAGGCGGAGGGGGGAGACACGTGAATTAGACGAATCCCCGAACTGGAAAATTGACTTCTGCCTCGGGGATGATGGCTGCGAGCGTGGTTTACTGTTACCGATAAATTTAGTTTAACGCGCCCCGGGCTGCGCAGATCGCCGCCGATGTTTGATATTTTCGTTGCGAATTGCTGCAGTTACCTATGTACAGCGGCTGATCGCATTATTAATGCCAACGTGCACAAATTCACGTTCTCATATTAACTCTCAAGTGGTACAGTCTTCACTAAGATCACGGGGTATCGTGCTAGGACAAGATTCTATATTTTTCTCTAAATAGTCCAAATGTTCTCGGGAAATTAAGGAAACTTGATATTTGTAATTATTGAATTATTATTGGCAGAAGTTAGCGTACAGAAATCTTGTTGGGGTCGTGGGAGAATTTCTGTTTTGCAGAATCTTGTAGTTTTCTAAACTAAAGATACGAAAGTGAAAGCAATAATAAATTCAAAAAAAATATTAAGACCACTATCATTCTGTTTTCAACTTACTAAAATTTTTAAGGCCGGAAATAGATTTTTATTTAAATCCTACTTGCAGTAAAGCAAACTTTTGGATAACTGGGCTTTATCCATGAGAAGCTCAATAATTTTCTTGCGTATAATAATTTGTGAACGAAACTGCTGTCGCGTTTGGACAATTCACGAAGAGATTCTCGACTGTTGATCATCGATTTCAGAAGGACTATTAGGACACTTCCGGTGGAGAAAGTGTCAAGATATAGAACTGCACGAATACGTAATAAAAGCGCGATTTTCGACGGTGTTAAAATCGGAAGCACCTTTATCAGGTCGGGTATTGTTCTCGGCTGCAGCCATTGCTTCTCACGGTATCTTCTGCAGGGGGAACAAAAGAAGGAGAGGAGAGGGAAGCGAAAACAAGTTGAACACCGTGTCACGAAACCGTGGTGGGATTTCTAGGAATGAAGCTACGGTTTTCGCGTTCACTTCCCAGTGAGCTCTCTTCGCGAGTCTCCTGCGAACGAAGAAGACGCCGTTTAATAACGGGCAGAACTAATATTCTTGTTCTGCGGACTAGAAGAAACAAACGACCGAATGTAATTGACACTGTCCGGGGCGCTCCGATACGTCGACCGACACGAACAGAACTGCCAATAGGGAAACCCGAAGAAGTAGAATCTTAACGGAAAGGTAGAAAATATCGCATGCAACGTGCTTCGACAAGAAACGAAAATTAGAGGATGTCTGGGAGAAACTGTCGATGATGGGGCAGAAGAAAGGATTCAGCAACACGAACTCGGGGAACGTCGGGATTGGCATGGGAACACATTTGTCAACTGTAGACACGATCGAACCGATACCTGTTGAAAAACAACGTGAAATTATCTTGGCAGATATACCGCCGAGGAGCATATAATCTTGGAGAAGATTTGCAAAAATGTAATACGTGCAATTACGTAGAAGAAAGACGCGCTACCACTCTTTCTTTTACAGGTGTCACACTTTCGATTCAAAGGGATGCATGTGTTGGAAAGTATCGATTTTCCAGAAAGTATATTGCCTGCAAAATATTTTTCTCTGTACACTTCAGGACAAAAGTTGCGACAGAAGAGATTTTCAATATTTCTCTACAGTGGATCCGAAAAGTATTTGAACGCTAAATTTCCCAGTCTCGAGAAATTGTTAACTAGGGACTTTTAACACGCTGGATTTGAGAGTCTTGAAATCTACTTTATCTCGCACAAGTATAATGCAATTTGCTGCAAAGATCGCTGCACATGTTTGAAGTCAACCTTGGCAGAACGCGTAATTAAAAGTTCAACTAAACTGGCAAGGAAACAGTTGAGACAATTGGCCATTCTATTGCATTCCGGGTAAAACGTGAAAAATACGATTTATTCGCTGACTGCTGTGAAATTTTGTTCACTCTACGCAAATGAATTTTTAAAGTGGCGCAAAGAGTAGCCTCCGTGTTGCCAACGGTGATGCAATCGTGAAAATGTCAAACTGACTTGAGGTTATCATTCGACTGGTCTGGAATAGCAGAAGCACAAAAGCGAAGAGATGACGGAGCTAATAAAAGTCGCGCGTCATTTCAATCTCAGCCGGGAGTGAGATAATGCGATTGATTACGTTTCCGGCTGGAGGAGATGGGAAACGTGTCGAGACTCCGATACAGAAGTCTCGGAAATGTTCGGTAAGTGGAAGATAGAGATGCATTGAAGAGTAGGGGGAGTGGACAAATGGCCGACGATAATGTTCGAGTAAAACGCGAGGAAGAGAGAATTCTTTTTGAGAGTCGGCCTGATCCTCTTGGATGTGGATTCGCGAGAAATGAGAGCACGTTTTAAACTCGCAATAAACGTGGTAACCTTGCCCGGATCTTGGGCTCAGGGGTCAGCCTCGAAATATAATACTATACTCGCGTCTGGATCGTCGCGGTGGAATTCAGAACAAGACGAATCCCGACGGGAGGCGGCGGAGACGAGGCAAAGAACAATGAATAAACGCCGGGCGCAAGGTAGAGGAGGACGAAAAACGTCGATGATAATGGCGCCGAGATACTCTCTCGTGTTTTCGATGTGATAACTGCTTTAATAACGTCATAATACGAGCCACGAACGCTTTCGAGGCTTTATTAAGTCGAGCGGCGGTGATCGTTCCTTTTGTCCCGACAGTGAAATTTTAGTGCGTTTAATTACGGGCTTCTACGCTGACGTACACCGGGAAAGTATTGTCTAGGCGCCGATTAACAAGAAATACACGGTCCCCCGACGATTTCCCCGTTCATTCGAAACCGATCTGCTCGTCCACGTTTCAATTTTTACGCTCGCAGCCGTTCGACGGGAAACGTAATTTGTCATCGACACGTTGAAATCGAAATTTTTCGTACTGCAATCGAAGTCGTTAGCGTTTCTCGTCGCGACCAGATTTGTCTCGAGAGGATTTTATAGCCGATACGTTGATTTGTAATTGATGGGACGAGTTTCGGTGTACCTCGGTTTTATGCGCCGGACAGTAAAATTCTGACGTTTGTTTCTTTGCGAGCACGCCGTCCGAATGAACTAATTTCTAAGGAATTTAATGGCTAATATGTTAATTTTTAATTGGCGGGACGAGTCTCGGCGTGCCTCCGTTTTATGCGCCGGACAGTAAAATTTCGGAGGTTTGCTTAATGCGAGCACGGCGTCCAGATGAATTAATTTCTAAGGAATTTAATGGCTGATATGTTAATTTCTAATTGATGGGATGCGTTTTAGCGTACTTCTGTTTTATGCGGTGGACGGTACAGTTTTCACGTTTGTTCGTTAGGAGCACAACGTTGGGGCCTTTTCCACGAGGCAAAATTACAATACCGAAATAAATACCGGTACTTTTTCGGTTTTCCGAACAGCGAGAGTTCACACGTTCTTGAGAGGGGAAGAGAGAGAGATAGATAGATAGATAGATAGATAGATAGATAGATAGAGAGAGAGAGAGAGAGAGAGAGAGAGAGAGAGAGAGAAAAGAAAAGAAGAAGGAGAATACCTCGAGGATCTTCTGGAGGAGGGTACGTAACCGGCGGCAGGATGACAGATATGGCGTGCCGGTGACTGTGACCTTGAACTCGAGGGTTCCCGCGCTCTCTTGGGGTCCTCGAGCGTGAGGCGCCGAATATAGAGCCCTGGCACCTCCTCCGCGAGCTGATGTCTTCTCCTGTACGAAGCCACAGTGACTGGTCCAACCGATTCTCACCATCGATCATCCGCCATCGTTCCCGTCTTTCTTTCGCTTCCTTTCCTCCTCGTTTTTCGTCTCTCTCTCTCTCTCTTTCTTTCTTTCTCCGTCTTATCTTTTCCTTTTTATTTTGACCAGGGGCTAGGGGGGAGACGATGGGCTGTGAACTCGATCGGTGACCTTGAACCGTGATCCTGAGAGGCTCAACGTCGACAGGATCGCGAGGATCCCTCTTCGAGCATCGTTCCCCTGATGGGTAACATAGTTGCAAACAGCTCCGACGGCAGTCGTGTAACGAGTTCCTTGTTTTCTCGAATCCCGCCACGATCCGACGAGATCACATGTTGCAGATCATCGGGTAGCGTGCCGTGCCGTTTTGCAATTCCTCGGGGTCAGCCTCGGGGTACCTAGGTAATTGCACATGGCCCGATTAAATTATACTACTAAATCGTGGAACGGTAGGGTTAATCGCGTGTTGATCGTGCCAGCTTGTTTGCGCAACGAGAACTATTTGCCGGGAGATTGTTGCTATCGCTAACAAGACCCACCGTGCAACCGCGAGGAATGGGTAAAATGCGATCTTGGTAAAAAGGCAAGTGCGTTAAACGATCGGACGAACGTCGACTGATTCTTGCGAAAAATTCACCGCGAATTCCTGCTGACGCGATCAACAATTTGAAATTTAATTATAATCAGCGTTTTAATGCTGGCCTGTCAAGGTGGCGTTCGTAATGTTCGATTTCCGTTCGAAATATTTCGTGCGTGTCCACAAACGTTTTATCGCTTGTCCGATAAAGAATCTTTACCGTTGTACGTACGGAATATATAAGCAGAGAAAAATGGTTTATTGTATAACACAATAACCATAAGACAATATGTCGCGACGCCCTTCATCTTTCTCAAAATACTATATCGTGCATGAGGCCTGTTGCGGATCTTAAAAAACTTATTCGAAGAATGTTTAAGCGGATTTACACAACATTGTGGCAAACGTTTTAAAATTATCGTTTGTATTTTTAAAACAATTTTAACACAATATTTAACATAGTTTTTTTCTACTCTGTGCTCAAAATGATAGACCGAACTGCTATTACGATTCGACAATATAGAGTATCCGCCAATTCCCATGATGAGGAACGGCCATTGAGAACAAAGCGTCATAAATTATATTACGTAGAGTCAATAAAATCGAAAAAGACCATCCAGCGAGACCTTTTCAAGGAAGAGAAAGTCTTATTCTATCGTTCCAGAACTGTAGACTAACTTTTTAAATAGATTTTGCAGCTGTAAATATCGGGAAACTTCATTAGAAACTTCGAGCTCGTTTTAGTTGAAACCACATTTTCCAAATTGGCGTGGCAAAAATAACTGAAAAACTAATCGATCGATCGATTTCAGAAATAGCTCGTTGAACTCGTTATCAGATCACCCAACGATATTAAATTTCTAACATTTTTTGAACAATACAAAAGGTGAATTATTTTTGATAAATTATGATCTAGTGGCGTATGGACCTCAGAATTACAATATTACATAGAAATACTAAGTAGTTCAAGCCAGTCCAAAGTGTCGCGAATGGTAATTCTAGGCGGAAAAAAATCATAGATCGTTTAATGCTTCTTCAAAGTAAGCAGCAGATATTTGCAGCTGATTTTTGCCAGAATACCTTCTATATAGTTTGAACTTGATGCAATAAAAATTTCAAGATGGGATCTTTTGAAACTTTCTAGTTCTACTTTATTAAAGTCAACTAACCGGCATAGAAAACTGGTACTTAAAAAATCTCTAAAAATTACTGTAAAGACCTTTTTAACGAACTTTGTGAACATTAATGTAAACATTTACGTACGTTAATATAGAATACCGTGCATAGAAGCTTAAAGATTCATATTCAGCTCTGTCATAATTTTCTTTAGAACAAATACAAACGTACGATTTCGCCGTATTACGGTTCGGAGTTTTCACGTATAGATTTCGATATTTATATCGCTATTAATTGAATTATTATGGGTATAATTAGGCACAGTGAACATTCCGAAAGAAGAACATACGGATGTTATATCTATTTCCTGAGATGACTTTTTTCCACCTAAAATGGCCATTCGCGACACGGTGCAGTCGTGTTCTCCAGTTAACAGGTTAAACCGATCGTTTCCCGCGATCCATCGGCGGCGAGGGAGCCACGCAGATCGACAGGGGCGGAATCGGATCGGATCGCATCGCGGCGGGCGTTATATCAAACGGTACATCGGTTTCAGGTAATTCTCGATCAGCAGGTGGTCCGATTTCGGTAGACAGGGGCGGCCCTCGCGGAGGTCGGCTCTCAGGGGCCTTAGTGGGACCGCATTAAAAGCGTTGTTTAGCAGGCCATTTCGAATTTTGTTTTTCCCCAAGCTGGCTGCTGGCCGAGGTGTGGGATAGATTAGTTTTCGACCGCGCGACTCTTGGCTACTTGCCGCGGGGCCTTGACCGACTGGCTCGCTTCTTCGGCCAGCCTCCTCTTCTTCTTCTTCTTCTTCTTCTCTTCTTCTCTTCTTCTCTTCTGCCCTCTCGGTCGCCGTCGCGTCGGACCACCGGTACCGTTCCACTGAAATGATCATTAAGGGATCTTCCTACTTTCGACCGTCCAGAAATCCGAAGTTCTTTCGTTTTCGGAAAGTATAGTGCGCGCTGGGCACGCTCGGCTGATTGCTTGAGAAAAACTCGAGGCTGTCTTGCCACCAACGCGAAAGGCTTAATGCCGAACTTTAACATTTTGTTTGTCACGCCGCGTCGTACGTATACAGTCGATCCAAAAAGTATTACAACGATATTTAACAATTTCGTGAAAAATAATTTAATTTATGGTATAATATACTATATACTTAACGATATACGTAGTAGCATTCTAATTAGGAGGAGGTACGGGAAATCAAACGGTTCGGGTAATGAAGCATGCCTATGCTTATCCGGTTTATAAATATAGGAATTAAACCTGCAATTACTTATTAACACTGGGTTCACGGAGCACCAAAAGTGACTATTTTACATTACTTTATAAAAATAACACGAATGCTTCTATCAAAATTTGTAGCCACTTTTTTAAATGATATATGTCCAAAGAAATCAATTTGTTAAATAATTCCTCAAGGACGCATCTTTACAATCTCAATATTCGTAAATTAAAGATGTCAGAATCCGTCATTTTGACGGGTCCCGTAAATTTAGAGTTCAGAGCAAGAGTAATATCACAGTTATTTGAAATGTAATATGTATCATCTATGTATGTGCAAAGAAATTTTGTTCGATTTTGTTGTTAAAATGCCTTCAGGACACAAGGGTTTAATCATCGGAAGACGAATTTGATGACCGCAGCAACCTGCGCATTCCTCCGTCTCAATATGTATTATATTTCAGAACGTATTTCTCCGAAACATGCCGGTCTTTTGATTGAACCTAATATTAACAACTGTTGGTTAAGTGGTGAGTCAACTTGTTAGACGAGACCTGGAAATCTGGGTTAAAAGACCTAGACGGCGCTGTTAAAGACAAATTTAATACTGTCCACGCAAGAAATCATTTATTTTTACTTCCTATGAAGGCAATTTAAATGTTGAACATTTTTTAGACAAGTTCTGTTTGACATTAGAAACTGTCGATAAGAAACACAATATTATAGAATTATATTAACAATATTATAATGGAAGCAGTCAGTTCGTTTACCAAAGATGTAAGATTGTACAGTTTCCATCGATTACAATCACTGCGTGCATAGTCAACGCGGAACATTACGAGAATTAATGCGGTTGTCACAAAAGCTAACTTTATTAATTAAGCGAGCCGGGAGGTGCAGTTATCTGGACGAACATCTCCAAAACGAACGTCTTTCGCTCATTTATATTTGTCTATATTTCTATAAAATATTCATCTCTCGGAATCGTACACGTACGTGGCTTATGCAAAATTTGACAAGGAAAAATGCGGGTGTCGCAGGCACTGTTATGTAAACGCAAAAGTTTTTACGGGTATTTATATTGTAAACTGATAGTATCACAGTCCCTGCATCGTAAAACGATTTTGTTGAAAAATGAAAATACGCAAATATAGTATCTATCAATGTCCACTTTTAATTTTCTGTTAAAGCAAAACTAAAATTATTTCCGACTTTTGGGTAACAAGTTCAATAAAAAATAATTCCAGAAAATTCAATATACTTATATTCTTCCACCGTCTGTTACTAGATGTTGCAGCAACTTGCAGAAATTAACAATCAGATAGAGAAAAGGTTAGCTTAGCCGTGAAATGGTTTGAGCTCGTAAAGTTAGGTCAGACAATTTCAATAGTAACACTAGGTTAACGGGACCCGTCAAAATGACGGGTTTTAATATTTTTCATTTAAAATTATTAAGATCGTAAGGATGCATAGATGAGAAATGATTTAGCAAATTTATTTCTTTGGGTACATATTACTTAAAAAATATTGCTAAAAATCTGGCTAGCACGTTCTTGTTACATTTATGAAGTAAGCAGTGTTTTCTGCATTGTAATCCGAGGCTCCAAAACTGTGAATCATCGAGAGAGTATTTCTATGCGTAATGGACGCAGTCGTGCGAACGAGTCAAGTTTTTCTGTGAAAATTTCAACGCGTCGCAGCGAGTTCGACTTTTCGACGATTCCCGGCAAACGAGAAACATAAGCTGAGGATTAATCCAGCCCGCAGTACTGTTTCGCCAGTAATCAGATAACTCGAACGAATTTGAAGAGCTCTCGGAGTCCGCGTCGTCGGAACGATCATCTTGCATTATCATCGTCCTGGCCGTCCTTGGTCCAAGGAAACGAGCGGACCGCGGCGTAACACGATACAAGCGGAATCCGTAAGTCGTGCTCCTCACGCTCGATTAGCGTGACGAATCGATAATGAGCCCGCGTTTCAATTTTAATCGACGTCAAAAGTTTGTCCCCGCGAGCCAACGCAACGGTCCGACGGTTCCTGGCTGTTCCGTTCCGTTCCGTACCGTTCCGAGAGCCCCCGTCTCCGTGGAAAAAGAAATCCGCCTCGGGTAACTCGATCTGCACGAACACCTACGAAATGGAATTATACCGGCTGACACGCCATGAATTTTAATCGGCACTTAATCTCCATGAGCCGGCCGTTACGTTTCTGGATTGTTTGTTCCTTTCGCTTTTCGCAATACATTGTTTTACTGCGGATCGAGGAATAAACGAGGGCGTTGCCGGCGCGAAACTGCCCGAGGATGTTTGAAGAATGTTACTCAAACGCTGAGAAATCTATCGTTGCCGAGTTATTGCAGTTTTCTAGTCAAGGCAGCCGCAGCAGCATCGAAACTTTCAAAAATAGGTCTCCCTTCTGTCGTCGATTTTGAAAGCCCCGTTTGCTGTGATCGTTTTAAACAATATTTCACAGAAATATCGACATAACTACAGAAATTTTAGTTTAAGCTACAGAGATCTGTAGCCACCGGCGTTTTGGAAGCCGTCTCTAAATACTTTTCGACGCTACGAACAATGAACATGACAATAGAAGTTGTCAAACAAGATTCCACAACGCTTGGAGATGACTGAAACCTTTCTTCACGTGAGTCACATTTTCTCACTTTGTGTTGCATAAACAAATAAAAAACATCTTCGTATCCACATTACCCTTCTTTTATATTTTCTTTTATCGTCAACGAATAACTTTTCTCCATCAAGTGGGCAATCAAACTGTTAGACTCTCAGTCCATCTATACTAAATTTTGACCAGATTTTTCCTCAAGTATTGATAATTCTAAATTGTACGTACACATTTAGAATTATTATAAATTACATATCCACCGCATGCGCAATAAATACATTTTTCGTATCGTGGCTCTAATAATTCGATCGTCGACCATGCATAAATAATTGTAATAATAGTCGCTTGGTTTGTTTAATCGAGCGCTTATGTCAGTGATGTGATAATACTAAAACTGTCGCGCCGGAGATTTTGTTAGGCTACGATCGCAAACCGGGAAACAATTCCCGAAACGGAATTCGTGGCTCGACGCCATTTTCGACAAGGATCACCGTTCGGCCGAGCATCGATCCGCAGATCGATCTTCGTGGGTGGACCATTGGGGGCCGCAAAGCTGATTCTCCAAAAGAACAAAGACGCGCGAAACAAAATGTGCGAGGGGGGGGGGAGGGGCCGCGGGAGGAAGGAGGACAGAGAGCAAAAATAGAATAGTTCTACTGGCGGGAAAAAGAACCACGAGAGAGGAGCGGACAGAAAACAGAGAAAGGAGGCGAAACAGAAGAAGATGCCGATCTCTTCGCGGAATATGTTTACATTAAAGGCGCGCCTTGAAAAAAAGGCCGGGACGAACCGCAAACTGCTTAACGAGTCCTGCTCCTTTTACCCCCGACCGCTCACCTTTTCGCTTCTATGCGGTGCCACGAAGTTGCATCGCATGCACCCACACGGCAGCCCGGGTCCCCGAACGGCGATGGCCTCGAGTGGAACCGGGGACGAACAAAATTCACTCAAGTATACTACGATCAGAGGCAAAAAAGGTAGGACATTCACCTAATTTAATAATCTACTTATTTAGTAGGCGACACGAATGACATTTCTTGCATATCGTTTTGCACCCTGAGGCTTCAAGCCCTAATCATCTGGATTTTAATGTCATTCAATGGCATGGCACTATTACTTACTGGGTCCAATGCCGCGTACATGGCGGCGAAAATAAAATATAAATACTTTCCTTTCTATACTCGATATAAAAATGTTCAGTCCACAGTTCCTCTTCGTATGAAATACTTCCGGACCGTTAAGGGTTAAACAAATTTACTGATTCGGTGTCTACGTCGATTTTAGACCAGCAATTTCGACGATAGAAAACTTTTCTTGAAACACACGGTTTTACAATGGTTTCCCACGACCCATTTTATGCACTGAACAAACTGAACCAATTATACAGATTGTTCCAAAAATGTTGTATTTCCTTGAAAAGGGTCGATTCCTAAGGTCATTTCAAGTAACTTTTTCCTTTGCGAAAACGTTCTCCGCGGCTTCGTTCAGGAGTTATTAACGAAAAACGCGGACCAATCAGAGCACGGCTATGGCGGACGGTTTGCGATTCGGGGAGAGGTCCCGCTGAGCGTGGCGTTGGCATTGGACGAGCCGGAATCCGTCCGCTGTAGCCGCCCTATGATTGGCTCGCGTTTTTCGTTAATAACTCCTCAACGAAGCTGCGGAAAACAATTTCGCAAAGGAAAAAGTTACTTGAAATGACCTTAGGAATCGTCCCTTTCAAGTACAAAATTTTTGGGACACCCTGTATTTAATACTACATACTTCTCTCGCCGTGTAATATTAACATCTGCTTGTCCTATCATTTTGTAACAAAATTTTTCCTCCACTCGAGATCTGGCAATGTTTACTTTTTCCTAACATTTCTTAGAAACGGATGCTACGCTGATGAACTTTTACAGACTCATGAATGGTATTTAACAGCACTTTGCAACTGACTCGCCGAGAACCTCGCGAAAGAATGAACCGAATGCCCATCATTAACCGTAGTTAGTTCACGCACGCACACCATTTCATGCCGCTTCATCGGTTAGCCATCACGCGAAGGATGTCCAGCTTGTGTTCTTGCTTGCTTGGTTGCTCGCGCGCGCGCGCGCGCGCGTGCGTGCGATCTGGCAGTGCTTCAGGGCGAATTTTAATTTTCACGAGCGGGGGGTGCTCTCTCGCCGTGTATTGTCATTAGAGAGAGGCCAACGACGACCAGCAAGGGGGAAAAGTCAAGCCACGAATTATGGACCGAGAAAGGGAACAAGAGAGGAGCAGAAGAATAGAGAGGGAGCGAGTGAGAGAGAGAGAGAGAGAGAGAGAGAGAGAGAGAGAGACATCCACGGTGTTATTAGATTTCTTGCAAATTACTCGCGCGTCCCATTAACGAGTCCCATCTGTCTGGATTACGAGGCGAGCTAGACCTCGCTCCGCTCGTGTCCTCTCGTCTCTGCCGAGCGATTTAAAGCGTTACTCTCTCGTCGTTCCTCTTCTCGTCCCCTTCCTCGTTCTTCCCGGGTCCACAAGATTTTCCCCTTTTTCCGAACGACCCACTAACTCTGCAAAAGTGACCACCAGTTCGAAAGACAGAGGCTGGAGTGTTGATGCGCGATCCACGGTACTGTTAGGTTGTTGCAAATGTCCGATCACAGGACGCAAATGTCGCGAAGCGTTTCGATCAAGAAACACAATCCCGAGGTTTATTGTACATCGTTTTAAGGTGCAAAGCTGATCTCGAGGTCTCACCTTCATTGTTTATCGAGATGTCCAATTTCACTTTCAAATTAAGTTAAGTCAAGCCAAAAAAGATTGAGCAGAATTTGTTTCTGTTGAAAGAACACAAGAAAAATTTTTTAAAACTACGTTAGACTAGTCTCGAGCACCCTCTTCATTGCCCATATCTATGACCTTGAGATTATCACTCACTGAGAGAATATCGATCCAACAGTAACTGAGAGGTGGAGCGCTTCGTGTGCGATTGGCTCCGAGCCCAGCTCTCCACTTTCTATGAAACTGAAATTATAAAATTATGTGTTTGTGAAACATTGCACTGAAATAGAAAATTGGGGAGAAAAATCCGGTTTGCGTTCATCAGACTGTTGAGATTAAAACCGATACAGGGGCGGAGAATTAAGGCAGATTCGTAGAGCGTGGCAGGTCGCGGAGGCCACCCAGCGTGATCAGTTAGGTATCACGATATCGTATCGATCTTTCCCGTGGCTCGAAACACGTTGGGGGAGAGAGAGAGAAAAAAAGAAAAAACAAGGTAATTTCCGAAAGGAAACACACGAAATCGATAGCCACCCCCGGCTTCGCCTATGGCCGGGGACTTTACGACTTCGAGTTGCGTGGAAAAGTCACGACCACGCGGGGAAACACCGGCGATGCGGCCAGAGGAAAGAATTGGAAAAGTGGAAATTGCCCGGGCGAGATTGCTAAGTCGAAATGGGCTTCCCCGGAACTTTCGCAGACGCCGTTCCCGCGGACTCTTCGATTTTCATCGGGTTCAATTCGAACAGCCGCATAATTGTGGCAATGATCACGCTGATTTGGAAAACGAATCACCGCGTGGAAACAAATTTCATATTTCCTGGAAGAGAAACTAGAGCGATACACGATCGAGTTTGCCGCTCGCACGGATTAACGATTTCATTGGACTATTGCAGAAGTTCGTATCGGATTTTCGGAAACATCAGGACCTTGACGCGTAGGGTCAGACTAATATTCGGACGATTTTAAAAATCGTATAACTTTGTTAATGTTCGACCATACTACTTGGATTGTTTTAAGAAGTTAGCACAATTGGTTTGCTACGTAAAGTGAAAATTATTTTTTACAAAAATTGCAATTGGTCGGAATTACAGAGAAAATACTAAAAGTTGTATCTTGCAACTTTTTTACGTGGACTATGTAAGTCAAAAAAAAAAAAAAAATGAAAAGAAAAAAAAAAAGAAAGGAAACAAAAATTCATCGGCGTTTTTCATTTTTTGTGAAAATTTAGAAAGTACGATTTGTAGATCTGTATGAATTATACTTTCTCTGCAATTTCGCCCAATTGCAATTTTAATCGAACATTTTTTTCACGTTACGTAGCGAACCAATTGTTCTAACTTCTCAAACAAAAAAGTCAAGTAGTATAGTCCAGTATTGACAAAGTTATGTGATTTTTAAGAGCGCCTGAATACGAGTGGGAGTCACTATATTAAGCTTGAAGATCGTAACAGTGTTTCTTGATCAAAACGCTTCATAACACTTGCATTATGAAATCGGGCGTTTCATACGCAACAACCCAATATTAAACATAATTATATTCATTTCCGCACAAATTGCGATCGTCATGTTGCCTTCCGAGGTAACTGTATATCATTAAAGTAGCATGGCTTAGATTCCTTAGTAACAAGATTGAAATTGAACAATGTTATAATTAATGGAGGTAAAAACCGTAATGCAACGGGAAAATGTCTCCGGATTGATCACACCAATCCGATATTTAATGCTCGTTTTTTACTTTTCTCATCTATCAACGCAAGTCCGCTTTTACTGGAATAGCAGCTGTCACGGTGTTTTTATTTTTATTTAATTTCTTTTTTTATCTTGTCGTTTAAAAACACGCACGCGAGTCCGAGCACCAGCTCGTTGCAAACGCGCAACCGTTTGCGTACGGCGCGTTTGTACGTACACAGACACGTGAGCAGAAAACGGACACAAAAGCAACGCAGGTGACTAACCAGACGCGAGCACACGGGAACGGGACCAGGTTATCCTTGATATTTAACGATTGATTGGCAGGATTGGCAATTTGGCCAATTACCGTGGAGTTCCTCGAGTTTCGCGGAATAACGAATCAAAATTACATAGTCGGTCCCGAAAAAGTATCTCGAATCGGGAATGAAATTTCTCGGGCGCGAGGCCGAGGGGCATCGATCGGGCCCGGGCGAAAATCGGCCGCGAACCATCGGAATTCGACAAAATTATCCTCGAGCCGATGAATTATGTCCGACCATTCGGAACCGATTAACTTTCCTCGACACTACGGCATTACAATGTTATTCAATTCCCCCCCTTTATGACCTTGTCAAGAAACTGGCCGACTTTGCACACGTACGTACCACATACACGGATGCGTTTAACCTGATTGTTCGGTAATTTTTGGTCGATCGATTACTGAAACCGAATCGCATTGTAATTACCTGCTAACCCTGTACGAGCCAATTACATTACGGTGAATATGAAAAAGACTAACGAGGAAGCGTCAAATGATTTACGGAAAAAGTATCTCTTCCCCTCTAGTGACAATGGTAATTTCACTAATTGCATGGGAAGCAACAGTGATCAAGATCCGTCAATTTCTCTAATTTTTTTTATCGTACTAAAGGCCGAAAAATATAGAAACAAACCATAATTACGACCCACGTTCTTCCAAACTTGCTCTACAAAAATCTATATAAATTATGTAACGCTTATTATTTTTACCTTTAAAAAATCACACATGTACTTTAAATACCGATAACCGCGTGCGCAAAATCCTAATGCAAAGGGTCCAATGGTTTTCGTGAAAAAAATTCCTAGAAATTCGTTCAGAAACGACCCGGAGATCCGGAATAGAAAATGCAGAAAAGACTTACTCTACAAAAATATATATAACTTATGCAACGCTTATTATTTTTACTTTTAAAAAATCACACATGTACTTTAAATACCGATAACCGCGTGCGCAAAATCCTAATGCAAAAGGTCCAATGGTTTTCGTGAAAAAAATTCCTAGAAATTCGTTCAGAAACGACCCGGAAAACCGGAATAGAAAATGCAGAAAAGACTTACTCTACGAAAATATATATAACTTATGCAACGCTTATTATTTTTACTTTTAAAAAATCACACATGTACTTTAAATACCGATAATCGCGTGCGCAAAATCCTAATGCAAAAGGTCCAATGGTTTTCGTGAAAAAAATTCCTAGAAATTCGTTCAGAAACGACCCGGAAAACCGGTATAGAAAATGCAGAGAAAAATTGTTTCTTTACCAGGTTCGAAAGCAGAATGTCTCCGTGAAGAAGGTTTCCAATTCGACACCCTGTATGAAGCAGTAATTGTTCCGATAAAAATTCACGTCGACCACGAACGAGCGTGCACGCCAGCTTCTGTCATCCTTTCGCCCGTGGCGCTGCTAGCCGAATAAATTTGATGGCGAAATTTCCGGGAAATAAAAAGGAGGCGGCCGACGGAGACGCCGACGACGCCGGCCGACTTACGCAACGCGATTTGTCCCGATATTTCTACGTCGCTTCGGGCCGGTGCGGGCCGGAGCGGGTCGTAGCGGAGCAGAGCGGAGCGGAGCGGTGCGGAGCCTTTGTTCCAACCTGAGGCACAACCGGGTTTCGTCGACTTTTAATTTATCTCAGACCGCGAAGCCTCATTCCCGTTTCTCGGTCCCCGGCCGAAATTTCGCCGCGAAATCGAATCGAATCGAAGCGAAACGAATCCCGAGACGTCGCAATTTACGGGGCCAGACACGTTCCAAATGATGAATCGCGTGGTCAGCCCGCCGCTCAGCAACGAGCCGAAATTTTACGCGTCCGAGGGGAATTATTATTCCTGCTTGATCTACAAATTCTGTCGAATTACTGGCGACGCGAACTGGCCATCACCTCCATTCTTTTCTGCTGCCTTTTGTCTTTCAAGGTACGTTTATGCAATTGGCGAGCCGAAGCCACCGTCGCGACACGTGTTCGTAGCGTTCTATTACAACAATTACAATTTATAAATTATTCAGAACCTCACCGAACTTCAATTCAATCTGGACTGTATGCCATAAATACTATCTACTAAAAGATTGCATGAAAAACATATTTAATTCTACTTGGACTCCCTGCAGGCAACGATATTTCATTAATCGTCAATCTGACTCTTACCATCCCCTGAATCTTTAAAATTAACGTTACAAACTGCTGTTTACTTACACGTATGCATGTTTCTCAAAGTAGTCTTTAGCCAGCATTTAATTTTCTACAAATGAATTCCACTAAATTTACATTTAACACGCATCGCATACTAGTTTCGTGTAAATCTAGTTCACGGAAGACTCGATAAAAAAGAACCGACGTCAGGTATAAATCACGTACCTGTCTCGTACATGCGTAGCAAAAATATTGGGCTACACCGTAACAGAAAGCAATTCATACAGCTGATAAAAAAGGGGGTTGCGACTCGATTCACGTCTCAGCACGAACTGACGTGCTTTACCTTTAGCGCGCGACTACCCATCGCGGGGGTTGCTATTACGGAGAGTTTCGTGTGTGGCACACCTGCGAGCACTCCGACATATTTGTGCACTATCGTCTACACAAGCGCGCGTTACGAACTGTTGATACTATTTATGCCTATAATATGCACCGTGTACATTAAAAGCGAAAAATATGCGACCCAAGGGGTTCTTTGTACCGTTGCGTTCCACTTGGAAAATATTCCTTCGCCCGAAACTTTAGTTTATTAAATCGCGACCAATAGTAATTTCTGTTGTCATTGTAAGTATCCCTGCGCTGTGCAATCTTCTAGTGTCAAACAATATTATGCATTGTACGTACGCGTTACTTCATTATGGACATTTCAAAACGAAAGTGGTTTAAATATCAAATAAATGATCATGTTAAATTTTGGGAGTCACTGGTTAGTTCGTGTCATTCACGAAATCCCCTTAAAAATCCAGAAAGACAATAGCTTAGCACACACACACACACATACTTTTCAGCACATTTACTTTTTATACATTTTGAATTCTGTATACAACTCATTTTATGTCACGACCGTCTGAACACCCTGTATATGTTTTTTAAATGATGTATAAACGGGAAATTTTTTCATGCCGTGAACGATTTTGGCTATTAAATTTCTAGATCCTAATTTTTTGATCGATTGGTTTGAGGAAATGTAAATTTACAAGCGTATGTCGTCAGGTCATCACTTGCCTCAGTGAAAAATTTTGCCAACTGGATAAACTCACATATTTGTCAATATTGTTTTCAAGTAGTACAGCAAACGAACATCTGTCGCGTTTAGTATGATGATACACAATAATGTTAGGCGCCTCGATTTCTTTCCGACGGCGAAATCGTCGCGTGGTAAATTGGTTTCCTCAAGAATTGTGCGTCGACGATCGTCCCGTGTCGTCGACCGTAAAGCGTCCGTGCGACATCGCGAAAGTTAAGGGTGGCGACTTCCCCTTCCACCGTCTGCTCCCTTCTCAAAACGATAATAATTAGTGCAATTAGGGGCGTAGCGACCGCGTCTGCGCCTTGCCGTGTCGTCGTAAACTTTGAGCAATAATTTACAGAGCTTTTAGCGAATGGCCTAACGGAAAGAGCTCGTTGGGATCCTAGGCTGTCGCTACAACGCACCAAAAATCTCGGCAAATTGTCCCTAAGAATCGCTAATTACCGTCGAATATAACTCAATTTCGCTAGTACCACCGGACCTACTTTTCAGAATATTTCCTTGGATTGCAAAACCATTTTACCATACTCTTACAATATAAATTGTCAAATTAGAATGTGCACTGTTTTTACCAGTTTATGCTTCCTCCTGAAATAAGGGTTAATTATATTTATAAATAAAATTCCATAAAATCCTGGCTGGAGTAGTCTCGGGACGAAATCGATTAGTTGTGCCGAATTTCTACACTCGTGGCAGCCGTTAGAATATCATAAAATATCATTCGCATCTTGTTAAAATTATTAAAAAAAAGATTGACGATTGCTTTTACTGTTCTTACCATTGACGCAGACCATTTTTATTTTGCACGAATTTTGGCTTTCCCTCGCCGCAAAAATTTCTGGATGTTAATAAAAGTCGAGTAAGACCGTGGGCGGAAGCTCAATAGCGAAAGGGTCCGTGGTTTTTTTGTTAAAAAAAGAAGAAAAAATGGCAAAGTTAGCTGAAAGTATCGCGTACCAGGCTAGAATAACCTCTCGACGGGGTAAACGTGATTTACAAAGATATAAAAGGGTAAGGAGACAAGGAACTTTTTCCCGAGGACGGTAAAAAGAAAAAGGTCAAGTCACGCGGTTGTCATCGACGTTGATCCCGTTTTGAAGCGGTCGGCGTCTCGTTAAGATTTCATCTGCCGAGTCGTCTAAGTATGCGAGGCGGCATTGTGCACGGGGAGGGGGACGACCGGGGGTGTTCCGTGTTCGCGAAGTGTAGGTCCTTGTACGGCTGTCGGGCAGGGTATTATATATGTATGTATATACGATATTATGATACCCGGGCCCGGTAGACGTTGTAATTCCGAAAACTGGAGGGTAACTATTGTCCCGCACGTCTGTTTATAAAGTTAAGATGAACCGGCAGCGCCGGTAAAACGAGAGTCACGTTACGCTAAAGTACGTTTTTACCTTGATGCATATTTGTTAGAAAGGACGACGGGATTAATTACGATTATGACACGGTACCGCGCATCCTGGTGCTCGCGAAATTTTAAGGGTCCTCGATGGGACACTACGTTGTCGGGCCAGCAAACATACGCCCGCGACGTATTGTTACGGTACGTTCAAATGTACGAGTATTAATTGGTCGTCCTCAGACATTTTTCACTCGAAACCACATCAATTTTACTTGTCCCCTTCTGCAAGAATTTTATGATATTCTGCGTTCTCAAGTATTTTTAACACTCTGCTCTACCGCGCCTGGCAAAAACTTATCATTATTCACATTGTCAACGTGCGAAATATTTAACCCTTTGCACTCTCGGCGCTATTTTCATTCCAAAACTAAATTTTTCTTCCGTCTTAGAATATTTTCATTTTATTCATATGAAACTTATCCGATTTCCACATATAAATTTTGTAATTTCACGAATATATTGTAATATTTTTTGTAATTTCTTTGAAATAATGCCACAACAATTTCTGGTGGTGCGTCAGAGTCACCACTTGAGTGCAAAGGGTTAAGATAAGGACAAATGCAGCGACAAAACTCGTCGTGCATAAAGAAAATATTAATATTTAGATAAATATTCGGAAAAGTTCGAAAAGTGAAATGAACATTTTGGAGAAGAATGTTGAACTTTTCGAAATATTAAAAATCTCACATACTTTGAATAACGGCGTACAGGTTCCCGTAAGTATGCCAAAACGTTGTCGGGGTAAGTTTAATTAACAATAAATAAATTTATGGAAAGAGCGCTGCAAGACATAAATCTTAACCTCTCTGGGTTTGTTTGGTTAAATAGATAGCTTCGATTTTACCCAATTTTTGTGACCGGTGAAGGTGACAAAGAGATTAGAAGAATAAATAATGTATGTACCTTCTACTCCTAATCGACATTGGCAGAGAGAAAAGTTTTCTTTCGCACAAAGGTCCGCAGTGTAGTAATAACAATCGCAACTTGCTTGGCAGTTTCGTTTTTAATTGGCTCAATCTTGGTGGCATCGAAAATTGTCCGAGGCTAAAAGGCAGAGCAAGGGAAAGGTCTCAGTGTGTCAGATACCGTGTTATCATCGATCGAGGCACGAAGTTTAACTCGGTCTAAATTGCTGAACAAGATCGATATAACCAACACGGGCCAATTTACGTACCGGCAAGTGGCGCGATTCACGCGCGATAATTGCTCGCGAACTGGCGAACACTCTTATTCTCTCTCTCTCTCTCTCTCTCTCTCTCTCTCTCTCTCTCTCTCTCTCTCTCTCTCTCTCTCTCTCTCTCTCTCTCGATGTCCCCGTCTCTTTCTCTCCGTCTCGTTGCGCCGGCTTCTCTCCCTCGATCTCTTTTCCCTGCTCGCTTTGCAACGTAAGTGAGTACACGTGGATTCTCTCAGGCTCGCTCGCTCGCGAGCTTTTTCCTCGTCCATCACTCACGTAGCTCGTTCATGACTGCTCATTCTACTGACAATAACAGGCTTCAAAAACTAGAGCCTGGCACGAGAAGCGCCGCAACCTGAATTTCATTATTTTCAAACGCGCTTTTTACGAGGAAAAAGACGAGAGTGGTCGTGGTGTTAAGTGTATACACCTTTTTTTTTCAGGAAATTCAAACTTCATCTACCTGTACAGGGTGTCCCGAAGCGTACCGAGAAAGCTGATCCGATGTAAACTTGTTTTGTTTTCATGCAGAAGTGGTGTAAGTCAATGTTTCTGTGTTTGGTTCAACTTCTTTCGTTTAGCATCTTAACATTGCAATATAATTTTGTGCCGTGCACAATACAAATATCTTCCGATATCATTGACTTTCACAGAACTTTCACTTAATTCCTCATTATTAGACTGCGGACCTTCATGCAAAATAAAAACTTTCTACCTGAATGACTGGGGTGAACTAAATATTTAGTTTCCTGCTTAATATGTTTCATAGGTCGAAAATAATATAATGGTATATTTAAATTCTTCAAATGTTTTCACTGTCCCACCCATTTTTATTATTAATGCATAAAATCCTCATTATCCGGTACAGTGTACAGTGATCTACGACTCAAGGTCATCTAAGAACGTTCAAACTCAACTGGAAACTATTTTTCTTTCGGTTGACCTTCGTATGTCCTCACGGTGTCCACCTGCAAAGCGACTATTACGAGATTATGCCACCCTCGAAACTAAGCAATTTTTGTTTCTATCGCCAATCGAGTTATTCAGGTGATCTGTTTTAAACGCCTCACCCTGTACAGGAGATTCTTTCTTGCTTTCTCAGACTCCTTTAACCATTCCTACTATTTTAATCATAAAACACTCGTGTTTGTCACAAATGCATAAAATCCGCAGTCCAGTGACAACGCACTGCTAATTTATAGCAATCGCGTTTCAGAAAAGCAAGAAACCAGTTTCTAAGCGTTCAGAGTCTTATCCCGCGTCAAAATCTGGTATGTCGGTGCTGCGAAGCGTCGAATCAGCGCGGCCCTGTGAAGATAGAGATATTTGGTTGATCGACACGCAAAGATCATTGCCGAACGAAGCTTTTAAACGCGAACGACGAATAACCAACGGTGTCAGCACGGGGGAAGACGAATCGTAAATTAAATCGAGGTTTACGATTGGTTCGCGTATAGCGATTAATAACAAGTTCAGTTCCCGATGTCATTAGGACACTGTCGGATAATCGTTGAAACAAGGTACCGGGCTGTTCGTAAATCACGGGAACGACATCGCGCGATCGCCGCGCGACTGTCGTTCTCGAACAAATTCAACCGGAGATCGGCCGCTTCTCTCGAATTCGCCACGCCGAATCGCGTGCTCGTCGACCGTAACAAAAGAGCGAAAAATTCGATCGTGACGCGAACTCTCGGGACCCCGTGCCTGTACATACACTTTCATACACTGTAGACACAGTGTACGCCATACACGCGACAGAGAACTCCAGAGAAAGGGCCTCCGTTGATCGCTCATGGCTTAACCGGCGTCGTTAAAGTGTCACGGATGTCAAGAGTCTTGTACGGCTCGGTCTTTACACACTTCACCCGTGCGCATTTTATGTACCGGCCCCCGAACGTACCAGTGCAGCGGAAAGGTTAAATGACTCGTTGAAGGGCTGAAGGATGCGTATTTAACGTTGTGATTTCGGAATGACTTCATATATGTTTCGCGGCGTTAATCGCGCGACATACGGGAGTATCTTAAGCCGAGTGCCCACTTGGGTGTACAGCGAGCAGCGAAGTTGAAACCATTTTTCTTTTTTTCAGAAAAGCGTTGTTCACGTGCTCGCTAAAACGGGATTTCAAAGAACTTGAGGGGATTTTACATTCGTTTGAACTTACAAAAAGAAAAATGAACTTATCTTGAAGTGATTAATATTTTTAATTCTATTGCATTTAATTCACTGGCGAAATATATTTTATATTTCATTTCAGAATCTTATACTGACCTGATAAAATTTGTATTGATTCGGTATTTAACGTTGTGATTTCGGAGTGACTTCATATATGTTTCGCGGCGTTAATCGCGCGACATACGGGAGTATCTTAAGCCGAGTGCCCACTTGGCTGTACAGCGAGCAGCGAAGTTGAAACCATTCTTCTTTTTTTTTCAGAAAAGCGTTGTTCACGTGTTCGCTAAAACGAGATTACAAAGAACTTGAGGGGATTTTACATTCGTTTGAACTTACAAAAAGAAAAATGAACTTATCTTGAAGTGATTAATATTTTTAATTCTATTGCATTTAATTCACTGGCGAAATATATTTTATATTTCATTTCAGAATCTTATACTGACCTGATAAAATTTGTATTGATTCGGTATTTAACTCTGTGATTTCGGAATGACTTCATATATGTTTCGCGACATTAATCGCGAGATACATGGAGTATCTTAAGCCGAGTGCCCACTTGGTTGTACAGCGAGCAGCGAAGTTGAAACCATTTTTCTTTTTTTCAGAAAAGCGTTGTTCACGTGCTCGCTAAAACGAGATTACAAAGAACTTGAGGGGATTTTACATTCGTTTGAACTTACAAAAAGAAAAATGAAATCATCTTGAAGTGATTAATATTTTTAATTCTATTGCATTTAATTCACTGGCGATATATATTTTATATTACATTTCAGGACCTTAGACTGACCTGATAAAATTTGTTTTGATTCGGTATTTAACTTAAATGTTTCGCGACATTAATCGCGAGATACACGGAGTATCTTAAGCCGAGTGCCCACTTGGTTGTACAGCGAGCAGCGAAGTTGAAACCATTTTTCCTTTTTTCAGAAAATCGTTGTTCACGTGTTCGCTAAAACGAGATTACAAAGAACTTGAGGGGATTTTACATTCGTTTGAACTTACAAAAAGAAAAATGAAATTATCTTGAAGTGATTAATATTTGAAATTCTATTGCATTCAATTCACTGGCGATATATATTTTATATTTCATTTCAGAATCCTGGACTGACCTGATAAAATTTGTTTTGATTCGCCTTATAGGATTCGAATATTGACGCAAAAAAAAAGAAAAAGGAAGAGTATCGAGCCGAAAAACTCGAAGCAGATTCACAGGCTGAAGCGTTGCGTCACCTGTTCAACGCGCAACATCTGATTTACACGTACACGCTAATATTACTGTCACATCAATTTTAATTATTCGGCCGAGTCTGTTAAACGGCACAGGAACCATTCATCTTGTTTGCCGGTACGGTACACCAAAAGGCTCGAACGAGCAGTCGTAAAATCGTTTTCGTTGACTCGTAACGTTTCACGGGAAACTACGCGCCTATTAAAAACTGCTTCTCGGAACGCGTTCTACTAACGAACACCGACTGATCCGCCTGACATAAACTGTTTTTAATAACACCGGCAATTATCGCATACAAAACGGTCGCCGCGTAGAACCAGACCGAGGAATGTGTTTCCCCCAGCAACTGAATTATTCGCCATAATCGGCGTTCCTATACTAAAACGTCTTTTTCTCTTATTCGGGGCGAAAATAAATAACTACTTTTCTCGGTTTATTATTGCTCCCGCCGGCAACGGGTAAACATTATAATATTATAAAACGACGGCCCGGCTAGAAATAATGGATGATTTGTTTCCACATCAATTACAGTTTATTAAGGTCGTCGGTGAAATATGCTATTCATTATGCAGAAATAAGAAACTCGTTTTAAATATAAATTTCGAAACACTACACCCGAATATTTACTATAAATAAGACGTAGCGTAATTCGCTCGATCTCGGTTGCGAAATGAACCGGTATTATTGTTAAGAATTTACAACGCTACTTAAGAAAATGAGATGTAGACATAACGTTTTAAAGTGGTAAGAGTGTTTCTAAGTATATCTTCAATTTATAGTACATTATTATTAGAAATTTGAAACGGTAACAGAATTAAAAGGATTTAAGAAGTTTTTCTTACGGTCTTAAAACACCGTTACGTTAATGGAGCAATTACTGAAAGATTCATAGGCTTCTCATTACCAGTTAATACAAACGATAATTTTCAAAATTCAAATGACGAAGAGATAAAATGAAACTGTGTATTTAGCTAACCATGGTTTCAGAAATTGTTGAATGTTTAAATCAGGTTTAAACTAAATTAGATTATTTTTCTGAATCTCGTTACGATGGTTTTGTTCTAATGACTGTGAAGTTACACAGTGTTCGAGTTACGTGGAAAAATATTAATACAAACGGGATGAAGCAGAGGTTAGGGAAAGGGGTTAGGGAAGGGGAGGGGTTAAAAGAAGCCCGAAAAGATAAATTTTATAAGAAGAGGAATGAAAGAAAAAACGACTTGAATCGGGTACAACTATTTCTCCGCAATTGAGAAGCGTGCTCGTTTTCCTTGTAGTATCGATATCATCCCCTTTCTTAGCTTCGTATTGAAGTCACGTGGCGAGCAGAGTCTTGTTATCAGCGTGTCTCCACCCTCTTTTCTCTCTCCCTCGACATTCCTGTTCTAATAACACAGCTTCCCTGCCCTCCGACCTCGTGTACAACCTTAAACATTTTTCGTTCGCTGTGTTATTTCCCGATTTCAGAACGGTGCTCTCATGAAGCAGTCACAGAAATAGTTGAAATTCGAAGAACACGACGCATTCAAATTATCGACGAACTTACAGCCAACTAAACGAACAAGTCACAACTTTAAACATACGAGGAGCAGTTCAGAATCATTTATACCAGTCTAACAATTTATCACGTCTCTCGTTTAACCTTAACTATACCCCTGTCGCACATTGTACACCTGCATGCTTAATGCGCTGACGTTATTTCCACGGTACGGTACTTTAACACATTTACAATGAATCCTAAACTTATAAAAATTACGATGTTGATCAACGTTGAATTGATTCGTCCTAGTATAACAGCGTCGATGTTTAAACTCGACCAAAACTGTTGATGATACTACTTAGAATAAGTAAAGCTGCAGAGCGAAGCGTTTAAGAAAATTAACACTGTTAGCAGTAGTGAGCCAATAGTGAGGGCCGAGCGGAATCACTTAATTAGTCATGATAATGGTATAAGAGCACGTACGACAGGATATATTGTATATAATCAAGGCTGAATTATATCTACAAAGGGCTGAACGGTACAGGGCATTTATTAGAAGGTGGAGGGTGCTCTAGAATTACGGGCTTCGAACCGTGGTAAGCGGAACGTCTCGCTTTTTCATTTATACGCCCGTAAACGGTCGGTCATTATCGGCCGACACCTTGGACGGTTCTCAAGAATTTACTGCGTGCCGAAGGGGATGGCGCTTATGTAACGATTACTCGGGATAATTTCGTACACAGCCACGTGATTCGTCGGGGGTGGAAAACTCGAAAAACTTTATTCCATTCGACGGATTCCCAATTAAGGGAGCATCCTGGTTTCGAACTTTTAAAAAATCAATTTTCCGCGTTTCAACCCTCATTCGTTCCTGGTGTCAATTTGACACATTTCTCAGAAAAAGGATATATAGGAAAGTGGGGTAAGTCCATTTCATTTTAAAATGAGATATTACATAATTTGTACATTTGTATTTTTCTTTATGAACAAAAAATGGACTCGCACCACTTCCAAAATAAACGGTCCATATATCCAGAAATTGTTAACACGTTAAGTGTCAAATATCAACACCAGAGATTCCTACAAAATCAGAGTAATTTAATTAATGGAACCACAACTGGAATTTTCACACGTGTCGTAGGGGATGCTGTCTTAACCCTTTTGAAAATGAATTTCTAAACCCAGTCGAAAGTCATTGTCAGTCGTATGTGACCGACGTGGCAGTTAACGTGTCAACAGCAAACCACAAAATAGTCGTGAAGAAACTCCACATATTGCGCCACCTTAAGATCAACGATCTGATCGACCCAATTGATTCGATATGCGAACATTCGAAACAATTCTCACCGGTAATAAATTGTTTCGAATTGCAGTATTAAATTCGGTGTATCCCGGGTAATTTGGCGGGAAGCGGGTACAGCGTTCCGTGAACAAACTTGCAAATCGCCAATGAACGCACACGCTCGGCGCCGCGGTCGGCGGTGTTCCCGCTTTTTAAAAATCGTCCCAACCGCCCCTAAAAAAAAAAAAAAAAAAAAAACACACCCGGATAGAAAACGTCCCTCCGTGTCCGGTATCCTCCGAAAGTTAGCGAAGCAAACGGAGACCTACCCCAATTTCTAAAACAAATCAATTCGCTTTTATACGCGACAAAGCGAGAGCCGGCTGTATGATTATCAAACCCTCGCCGGAAATTTCACGTGCCAGCGAGCGTGCGGGCGAGCCTTGGCAAAAGTTTTCGCGCGACAGAAAAGCCCATCCCCGGAACAGTCGCCGTCGACGTCGACTATGACGACGACGCCGCCGACGAGGACTACGTCGACGATGACTACGCTAACGTGCGGCTATGGCCAGGGGTCTACGACGACGGATACGGCTATGGCTACGGCAAACGAGGATGTCAGCGTGGACGAGAGAGAAAAGGCGGGCGTAGAGGCGCTGCGTCGGTGTTGACGAAGCCGTGGTTGGTCGATGCTTTTGATCCATCGAGAATCCGAAAAGGCCGAAGGGAGCCGTTAACCGTATCACAAAGGCCCTCCCGGGCTCCCCTTTTTCTCCGTAGAGGCTCCCGCGAACCATCCGCAAAAAGAGAAAGAGCACCGAGACAGAACCGGCAATATACTCGATCGGATTGGCTCATTGAATTTTAAAATCTCAAATAGAGTTAACGCAGACATCAGACGGGGCCCGGAGGTACTTCTATCGGCGGCGGCTGCTCGAGAGACGAACCCCGCTTTTAGCCTCGCCCTCCACCACAGCCACTCGTTTTTCGTCCTTTGAGCACGGAAATTCCGGAACGAACCATCACAGCGAAAGGGGAAGAGGAGGATAGAGCGAGAGAGAGAGATAACTGGGAAAGAGAGAGAGAGAGAGAGAGAGAGAGAGAGAGAGAGAGAGAGAGAGAGAGCAAGAGACAGATAAAGCCGGCCGTTCGTGAAAATTATGCGCTCGGTGATACGCTTCCCTGTGTGTTTCGTAATTTCCCATTTTCGTGCGACCAACCGGCCAGTATAATGCCTAACCACTTTTCAAAACTGCTGGTTAATTAATTTACGCTTGGGCCACGGGTCGTGATATTGGGTCCGGCACGCCTCGCAATTTCCGCGTTCTGCGGACGCGTTTATCGCTTTATCGATTAACCGATGGCCCGGGAAAATCGCGTCCTACATGCGATCTCTGGATAAATATTATTAGGTCCCGTCAACCCTAGTCGCTTGATCCGATTAGCTGATTCCACCACGGAATGACACGGGCATTTTCATAGCAACTGGGGTACAGTGAATGTGTATCGGTAAGTGAACAGAGAACACGCATAAAAATAAATACACGAAACAACCCCGAACGACCCGGTGACAGATTGTATCACTATTTCCGGAACAGTTATTGAGAATATGCAAATACTTGGTTGATTGTTGTAAACGTACCGCTGACGAAGGAATGCACAGCGAGAAAGTAGGGTCGCGTGAATCCTAGAACGACGCGCATTAACCGCCTTCGAAACGCATTGGGGTAGGTCTTCTTTGGGTGGCTGTTCCTTCGAATACGAAGGGCGAGGGTGCCCGTAATTCGTCATAACATTTCTTTTTTTGTATCCTAGCCCAATGTCGGATCCCTTGCCCGATTCCGGACAGGGTCTCCTAAGCTCTCGCATACAGCGTCGCGTTTGGCTCGTGACGACGATATTAGAACAGAATTGAGCGAATACGAATATTGTTCTATTCGGAGCTCGAAAAGATTATGCAATTCTTTGATAGGTTCTGGTGAAATGGATCGTAGGATTTTTTCGAAAATTTTACGTTACAAGTAAAAAAAGAAGATAAAGAAAAATTCGGAAAAGTAAGAAGTTGAATAGAACTTATGAAATATGGACATTGCACAAGGTCACATTTTAGAGAAGTGCCTAACGTTTTCCCATAATAGTACCACATGAGTATCCGCTTAAATCCGTTTCCTATGCACTTGCATCATGATACGTCACATTCGAAGATAATGTACGCCGAAGTACTTTTCTTCTGGGACTTTTATCTGCTAGATATTTGGGACATATTAGGGGGGCCCATAAGTAATCAATTATTTCGAAATCTAAAACAAACTTTGTAGTAAATTCAAGTTTTTATTTCTTAATTTATTATATAATCTCCATCATTATCAAGGACAATTTGTCGTCTTTCCTGCAAATTTTCAATCCCTCTCTTCTAGAAATCCAGGGTTCGTGAAGCAAAATATGACCCAAGGTGCCTCCTTGCATCTTCTACAGAATGTTTTGTTTAGTAGGTGCCTTTGTATGGTTCACCATGTGCACCCGAGTATACTTAATTTTGGATCAGCTTCCACTAGAGATTTTAGGGTGTCATTAGCAGCGAACCTTCTGAACCAACGTTGACACTTGTTGACCTTCAATACATCTCCGTAAACATCGCAAATTTTCTTTGTTGTTACCGTTGCCTTAAATCCCGCATGAAAGTGAAAAAGTATGCAATGACGAATATGATCCTCGGAAGGTACGGACGCCGCCATTTTGTTACAGGCTTGTAAAAAGATTATACTTTTTAGAATATTTCGAACACTGTCTGCTTTACCGAAAACTGTAAAAGAATACGTGTTTCCTGTTCAACGATCGGTACAGAACTAAAGGCAAAACAAATTCCTTGCAAATAATTGATTACTTATGCGTATCCCTAATATATCGAGTGAATACTGTATTCACAGAAATAAGCACGCATCAATATGCAATTAAACACGTCGGAGGAGAAACCTAAAAATGTGCTTTCTCGAAACACTCGCTTCATAAATAGTTCAGTTTTATAAAAAAAACAAAGTCTCTTCCAACCGTGTTCAAAGGGTACGTAATCTTTTAAGTAGCTGTTTCCTTGGACTGCAGAGCAACGTGCACGGTAAACGTGAGAGGGTGGGGATCGAGAAAGAACGCGCACGATGGATTTTACGTGCCGGTTAAATGCGTCGACCGCTAATTGCTTTTTTTTTTACGATCGCCTCCTGATCGCGGCTCGGTGGGATAGAGCTGAATCCGTCGGATTTCGAGCGGTTGTCACGTCGGATCGATCGTAAAAAGCCTGCCGGAAGCTGCGCCGAATCGACTGTAAAATCGAGCGTTCTGCGTTATTGAGCCTGAAATATTAATGGAGGGGCGGGCCGATGTTCCCGGGCAACCGAGGAACTCGGTTACATTGTGGTTAACGCGGGATCGTTAGACGACGGGCCCGATGTAACGACTTCCCGGAGATTTCGTTAGAATCGACATTAGACGGAATAGTCTTCGAAGTTATCGAGGACACCGAAAGGTAATCCACTTTCTTCGCGTATTTATTATTCATGTCCGCGGATGCCTCGCTTCTTCTTCCCCTTAAAATGTGTACCGCAACTTTCGTATATTAAAGGGGGCTTTCTCGTGTAACGACAGTGAAAACAGATTTTCAAGATTTTTTTCAGGAATGCACCAGAACTAGGCTTTTTTAGGGCGTAAATAGTCCTGAAGTATTTTCTTTTTATTATTCGTTACATATAGACTGCGGATTTTATGCATTTAAAAACATTAAAAATATTACAAGAATTTGAAAATACTGTTACATTATTTCCAACCTATTAAACATATTAAGAAAGAAAATTAATTTCCATTTCACTCCAGTTGGTTGCAATTCAGGCAGAAAACTTTTATTTTGCATAAACATCCGCGGTCTAGTTATATAATATACCAGACTGCTTAACAGCTTCTACCTGAATTGCGACAAACGGGGGTGAAATTTATTTTCTGTTTTATTATGTCTAATAGGTTGAAAATAATACAACACTATCTCCTGGCCGATACATGACCCTGTCTAGACCAGTGTTTTGTTCATATACCGAGTAAACTACTGTACTATCGGTATAAATTCGAATGTATTAATTATTCACATATCAATTATACAAATGACGAAGACGTTTAAACAGATATGAAAACTCAACGATTAAATATTGATCCTTACAACCCAACGATTGAATGAATACTGATCCTTCGAAGTTAATAATTAAATAGACATTAACACCTCCAGTAAATTTCGTTTACACTCGTACTCGTCTGACACGATAAAACAACTTTATGGAAAATAAAAATATTCCGAATGGGTCAAGTGCCCGCCGCACCCATGCGAAACGAAAACGAGTCATCAAACATCAATTTCATTTGAACACCATCATTACTCGAGATGGCTCTCGCTTTAAGGATTTCCACTGGCGTGTACACAGCGACTCGCTTTTATGCGCTCGTTAGAAGCCCCGGTCTTGCAAGAACGCGGCGCTTCTTCTTTCATCAAGCTAGAATGAAAACAGGAAATCATCTAGGCATACTGAAATTACATTGTACCATTTTACGATCCCCTTCCGAGCAATATAATCTGAAATAATTCATTCGTTTGGGCACGATCTAATTGCAGGACTCGTTAACAACCGCGGGCCGCAATAAAAATTAAATTGACGACGACGTGCGAGGATTGATGATGTCCCGGAATTTTTCCCCGCGTTTCGAAGCTGCCGGGGGAACCGCTTCGGAGGGACGCCTTATCCGATAGTTCTTAACGTGGCACGGTGAAAGGGAGAAGTTTCTGTAAATTCCACGTGTCTCGCGCGTAACAACAACTCCCGGTAGGATATAACGTCCCCCGAGTCACTGACTTCCGGCCTCGAGGAACTTTCTCGAAAGGGGTGTCATTGATGCAAAGCTCTTCGATTCAAAGTCATCGAGCTGGCTGGACTGCTTTGTTTGCGCGCTGTACAGAAAGTTGAACAACGTCGGAACAATGTTTGACACACTCACTGCCGAACAGAGTTACTCAGGTTCGCGTGACCGTCATTTGACCGAGTTGCGGAACGAGCGCAACTTATTTTCATATTTTCAGTCATAATTTTTGATCGGGTTAACGCTACCTCTACCGAGCAATAAAACTGGCTATTTCGGATTATCTTATAAAAATAAATACACGCGTTCCAAGGAATAAATTTCCTATAAACGCATCGTTAAAATCCCAAGATTTGACGAGTCCCGTAAGGGTGAGATAATCCTCGGCCACGGACGACAGATTTGAAAAAATAATAATCGCCAGAAGATAACGTGTTAAGAGCCAGAAAATCGAAGGACGCTGCGCGATTAGTCGCAGCTCCCGGAAAGTTCTAATTGGCAGAAGTTGGCGGGCACGGGGTAGGTGTTTCGCCGTGGCGAAACACTCGGTAGACACGGAGTCCCAAGACCTCGGAGATAGTTCGAAAGAGCTGACCCAAATCTGCGAGGGAGCGTTCGGACAGAGGGGCGAAGAATTCGAAATTTCTAAAACTCGGTGGGCAGAGGCTCAGTGGCGCTCCCTGGCGAGTCGGTTGCCAATCGATACGAGGATTCGAGGGTAGACGTATCTTTGAGATGGGGGATTAGGGTGCGGCGACGTGCAGAGGCCAGAGAAAAGCTCGAGGAACGTGGCGACGAGGGGGTGGAAGTAGGTGGAAGAAGGAAGGCTGGATCATTGGAATTGCGGAGGGTTGCCAGGGCCGTGGTGGGAGGGGGCAGAAGGTAAAGAGGGTCGATTCAGCGCTGGACCAAGGTCCACTCTCACTTGCCGGGAGGGAGAAGACGCGAAACCTGCGATGCCGGGGGAGGGGATATGGGGGGGGGGGGTACGGGGGTTGACTGAAGGGTGTGAGAGATGAAGAGGGCTGCGGAGGACACGAGTGAGAGCGAATCGAGAGCGAGAGTGAGACTGGCTTGACGGGTAGTCGAAGGGGTGAGATGCGAAATGGTTGCTTCCTCTCTGTTCCTCCGCGTCTCTCCCTTCGGCGACTTCTCTCTCGTTTAGCCGGCGTTCTCCTACACGGAGAAAGTGAACAGTGGTGGCCAACCTCGCGTTCTCGCCCACCGGAAAGCCTAAGAAACTTTCCGAATTATTTGCCCGGAGAAAAGGGTGGAAATTTTCAGTAGGCATCCGCGTGTCACGCGTTTAGTCGTCAACTGGACACACGCGTCGGGTCCAGAAGCTGAGGAACGAATTCTTCTGCGTCGGATATATAGTTGACCTACTTTGTTTCGCTCCGAACTGTCTTTCGCAAAGCTGCGTATAGTTTCGGCTCGCTTGTTCTCGAAACGCGTGCAAAGTTCACTGCTCGGATATTTAAATTGTTCTGCGCTCCTCCGCGGGAAGTATTAAACTGGAATTTCCGCGGTAAAGTCCTTGGAAATTTTCACAATTTTCGAATATTACTAACACATCGGAAAGCGCGTTGATTTCACACCGATTGTCCGACACCGTGTACACTAGCATCGGTGCTCGCGTTAGTCTATTATGTTTAGCATTTTTCTTCCGATCCACCGTTGTCCGATGGTTAAAAGCAAGTGGCTCACGTTCCGCGAATTATCCGTTGAACGTTTCGGCTCCGGTTGATCGTGTCGTTAATTGGGTAACTCGAGTCGTGATCGACCGGTAATAACCGGTTACCCGATTGGTAGTTTGTAACAAAATTTTTCCGATGTGTACACTGTCGGCGATCGTGTTGCCGCGACTATAATTGAGGGTCGCGTCAGATTATTATTTTCCGCGCGGCACGGAAACATACGTCTATTATTGTCCCGCTTCCCTTCCTCTTTCTTTCATTCCAGCAACAGTCAACCGCGGAGATTAATGACACTGTGATTTTACGGTTGCCTGATGGGAACACAGTAATTCCCCTTGAATTGGTAAATCAGATCCTCGATAATTAATTTCGCTGTACCGGCAATAACCTACCAATCGCGTTGCCTCCACACAAGGAAGTTCGTTCCCTTTGTTTCGCGTGTCTCGTATCTCCGAAAAGATCCAGCCTTTTATCTTACAGATTTATTAGGCCAGCGTCGGAGTCGCGTAACGTACAATATCGAATTTTCATTATTCGTGGGATTACCGTTCAAATAATTGAACCCCAACAAGCTTCGAATTTTTCTTCGTATTAAAGTTACGTTGGAGAACACAGGCTAAATTCGTTAATAATTTTGATATGTTGAAAATAATTGATCGATGCCCTGAAATCCTTTTATACTGTGCGTGTAATGACGTGTTTGGACAGGCAAGGGTTCGCTGTATTCACGAGACCTTCGCGAGTACAGTAATTGCGTTCGTGTCGAGTCGTGCAATTTTTCATCCAGTCCGTGACACAGACCGGAAATCGGCAGCCGAAGAAATCACCAACCTCTGTACGCGAGCCGCGCCGATTGGCCAACGTAGAAACAGCTGCCATGTTGGAAATAATTAAACGGAACGCAGGAAATGGATAGAAAAAAAAAGAGAGGAAGAGTGGAAATATCGTCTGCAAATAATAATGGTATTTTGCTTGGAGACTGCGGCCAAGATCCGGATCAAAATGAACGCCGAGACGCCACGGAGTTCTGAACGCATGCAAACTTAATTACACGCAACGCCGCGATTCCGTTTCGTCTATGATATGCGCAAATTTAATTGAACAACAAGTCTTGCAACATTAACCATACCGCCGCGGTTGTCGCAAATGATTCACGAATGTTAATAGTGATAATGTCTGCCTCATGCTGCGCGTGCTAAAATTATTTCTATACTGTTATTGTACTGTTGAAAATATAGCTAAAGATAAAATACAATACTTAAGAGAGCTCTATCGAAACCACAGAAATATATGGGAGTATGGTAATTTCGCTGGTGTTCGCATTGTTGGCAATTACCGTAATAATAAAAATAATTAGAAATTCCAGAAAATCATCGAACTACCCCAGTCGGTAACAACCACGTATTCAATCGATGGAACGCATGGAATTTTTAGTCGAACTATGGAAATTTCGCTGAGTGTACGTCGATCGTGCGAGGCGAATTCCGACGTGGTAATAAATTCGCAAGGTCGATGGGACTTGGACAAGGAGAAATTTTCCTGGTTATCATAGCGACGTGTCGTCCGGGTTGAATCCGAAAGGTGGGAGGCTCCGAGGGTTCGGAAAAAGACGAGCATGCAAATGAACCGACCGGTTGAATTTTCTCGGCGAGGCTCTGGCTACGTGGCCCCCTCATGAGCGCGTGTGCTCTGGTACGTGTATTTGTAAATACGGGGTGTGCGAACACATTTCTCTTTCTCGGCGTGCTCGTTTACGGCCACGTATGGAAGCGTATTCGGGGTGGAAAGCGTCCATCCTCCCTGCGCGAGACGAAACTAAGGGGAAATTGACCAGTGCGCAGTGGTTCTCTCTCTTGTCTTTTCCATCCGCGCAGTTCCCGGCGTTTCGGAGGCTTCTTATTCCTGGAAGCACGCGCGCAAAGAACGAATGCGCGTTCGTCGTAACACGCTGCGGCCAGAGAAATTAAAATAATTACAATACGCGTCTTCGTTCTACAAGAAGAAGAGAAGAACCAAATTGATTTACATTCTAGAGAAAAATAAGGGGAACAGCGTAAAAGCAAAGCTCGCGTAGACTTATATTTATGAGCAACCTAAAATCTAGACTGTTTTCATGTTCAGTGCATACTTTCGTTTTAGTGAAATATTCGTTTCAAAGGAATTCAAGCGTTCGGGTTGTCTCGGTTTTAGTTTAAGATCCCTTTTCTAGGTGACTCTGCGTAATTTTTTAAATGTTTGGGAAGTAGTAGTATACTGTAATTATGGAAAAATAAATTAATTATTTGAAGGAAACATTTTTATGAAATTCTAATTTTTAGCAGCTGGAACTTTAAAATTCGATGCTTGAATAAAAAGGTTAGAAGGAAAAGAAATTAACTCGTCTAGCTTTCATCTCTTCCGAACAGATTAGAAAATTTGCATAAAAATTCACAGTTTATCTGTAAGTATCGACAGTGACTGTAAAATAGATTTTTTTTTCACAATCATTTGCTGTAATATTAACGTAGACGTGATATAATTTCACGCGAAGCAGACAGAGCTTCCGTTCATCAATTTATTCCTAGTAGAATTACCCGGCGATGATCAGACACCATAGTCAGTCGTACTCGCAAGCGCGCTCGAGTAAATTCTATATTCCATTTTCTGTTCTTGAAAATTATATTCCTAACGAACATATTTTTGCATCTCATTCCATGCTTATATTATCATTTACTATAAAGCACGATATATATGTACGCGAAAATTTTTTTAGCACAAAATATTAATTCCAATTATTTAAATTTTATTTCTTTAATGTAGAATTTATGGCACAATCGATGAATATTTTGCAAGATATTTCTGATTAATTTTTATCGAACATAGGACCATGTGAATCAAATGAAGATACAATTTACAATTACTCTCTAGATTATCATGTAATCTTGTTATATATAAATAAGATGTTAATTGAAAGATTTTTAAGTACATTCTCGTTATCGTAAATTTTTTGTAATAATCGCCGAGCCAATTTCACCTCACATTTAAAAGAGACAGAACCTTAGAGTGTATAAATATCTCTTACTTTCTATGCAAAATCACAACCCCCTGTTACCCTTGTCATCACCGTCTTTATTGTTCTTCGAAACAAAGGATGAATTGTAAATTAGTACGCGCCGTCGGTCATCCTATGTTTTCGCACGCAAAGCTTCGAGAGTGTACTCGAATTAATCGAATGAAAATATTTTTCAGGAGCACGACTGTTCTACCACACCATAAACAGAGATTAAAAGAGTCATTCGTCTAATAAAATCGTATAATACGCGAAAAAAATCTGTAATATAACCATAATTTTAACACGAGCACGTAATTGTTTAAAATAGTCTATTTTCACGATAGTAAACTCATAACCATTATTTGGCAAATAACAAATAAAGAATTGATAATAAATAATAAGAAAAAATAAGATAAATATTAAGAAAAAAAAAACAGGTAACCAAGGAGATTAAATGAAAAATGCTTAATTTTGATTGTGTTCAAAATGCAGAACTAGTAAGTGAAACAGAGATTGGTGGAAGCGTTTAATTTACTCCAAGAGTTGAAGAAAGTTTCCAACAACTGCTATACTATATATAAACGTCCTTTAATTCTCTATGACACTGCGTACATAACTTCCCATACTTTCCACATTACAGTGAACGTTCCATTACATTATCTTGAGCGAGTAGTCGTGAACTTTTTATTGTTTAGTTAATATCTTTTTCGAGTATAGTCAACCCTTCCATCCTTCCTCTAATATACACGGTGAAATATGTGTGCAACCTGGAAACTGTGATTTTCGCAAAAATAGAATATATATCATACATTGTCAAGAAATAATTTTCATTGATAATATAATAAAAGGAAACATCGAATTTAGAATAATTGCTATTCGCTTCCTATCTTCTCGAGCCACTACCAAAATATTTAAGTATATTTTTAATCAGTTGATGATGCTAGAAAATTCAGCATCCAATTGTTATTGTAAGATGCTCGCAGGTTGCCGCAAAGATAGCGTGACGTTATTAAAAAAGTGGTAAATATTATTATCAAGTAAATTAAATATTATTATTAAGATATAGTGAAAAAATTGACCTTTTGAAAGTTCAAAACTAGACTTATTTATCCACCTAATAAATACAGTGAATTCTCGATATATGTCAAGAACACGGGTCTTGCCAGCGTCATGTATCGTCCAGGAGACCCGAGCCGTGTTATGTTTACACTCCTCGCGGTGGTGGGGATAATTCCGCGACATTTATCATCCAGGTCTTGGCGACATACATAGAGAAATTACAGTGGATAGCGTTTCATATCATCCAGTCTACGTTACGACACCGATACTTGCTTTCCGACAGGGACGACAATAAAATGTGGAGGAAAAATTGCATCGAGAATAAAACACTGCGAAAACCGTCTCTCGTAATTAAGGAAATGGATCCGGCGATACTTTTATCGTCGTGCGTGCACGCTCGAAAGGCAGTTCTACGCGCGTGCCGCATCGAGCAAGGGGCCGGCGTTAAGTATAAGGCGAGCGAAAGGGTGGGATTGAATTGTTCCCGTGTCGTTTACGCGGCGTTTATTTCGCGGAAGTCATAATCGTTATTCTTGTGGGTTCGTTGTGACCAACCGACCGAGATACACAGTTCTTTTTTCTTTTTTTTTTTCGTATCTCGGGCGGCTTTCAGAGCGGATGACGAGCGTATCCGCGCGACACGGCCGCACTCTTGCGAATCAATTCGAGGGGATCTGTTCGATCCGGAACTTTTTATCCCCCGTGCGACATCGTTGTATCTTCCTGATAACGGAGAATGTGATTATCGATCTTTAGTTACCCTCTTCGCGTAAAAAAAAAAAAAAAAATTAGCAACGTTAAGATCTGATTCGACAAAAGGGATTAATAAATCGGATTACCAGCGGAATCAAGTACTTCATCGTCTCTTTTACTCTCTTCGCCGTTCCCGAATCAATTTGCTTAAACCGTGGAGATAAATGTCTATTTTTACTATTTTCTTTTCTCTATAGAACCCCATTAATTGTTTAATGTAGTACAGGAAATTCAACTTTAACAAAAACGGCGTCTGTCACTCTCCCGAGTTTGATGCTATAAAACAACCGGAAAAGAAGGGAAAAATTTAAATAATGTGAACGGCTGATGAAAAATTGCGAACAGAGTAAAGATCCTAAACCTCCGTACGGTAACCCTTTTTTAATCCCGTTGGTCATGGTTATTTTACTGGAAAGCAAAGTACAATGGTACTCGTATTAACGATGAGACGTTCGTTCGGAGGCGCTGGTGCAACAATTACCGCGAGATCAATAATGAAATAGTAGCCAGCATGGACAAAGGGGCTCGTCCGGACACAGGGGCGGCGGCAAATGAAATTTGTACTTGGAAAATATAAGGAGAAGTAATTCTCTCTTGTTCCTTTCACTTTCAATTCGAGGCGCAGGGCCAGACTTCTCGCGCAACGACCTTTGGACAACGACCACCCTTCGACGAAATTCAATTTCCAGCTCAAACAACCGACAACTGCGGCGAGGCAACTAGAACTCGTTGTTAGAAAAAAAAAAAGAAACGAAAAAGAGAAAAAGATAGAGCAAGAGAGGGGACGCAGGAGGAGGAAGAAAAAATAGAAGGGAGAGAAACGTGTCACCCTTCGACGAACGATGCCACCCCCGAAAATAAACAGCGACGCGTAGAGACCCCGGGTCCGGCACGTTGACGGAGGGTTGAATAAAAAAAAAAAAAGAAAATCCTTCCACCGAAAAATTCGCCTCCAAACAAGCGGATGCAAATGGGGGAGAGGGTGGGTGGCGATGGTAGCCGGCAGTGTTGGCCGGCCAAGAGGTCGTGGAAGAGGGGTTGAAAGGAGGAGAAAGGAGGTGGGGCAGCGAGGGTGGTAACAAGAGGAAAAGGGATGCCGTAGGAGGGTTGATATCGGCTCGAAGGTGAGCTTCGGAACGCAATGTCCGGCCTGGTCCAGCCGGCAGAGATGCGAGTATTGATCTAGGCTCAGACCTAACCCACCCCCCTCGGAACCTTTCCTCCCTTCTCGGCCACCTCCAGCCACCTCCTTCGCCTCCACCATCTCCGAGCTCGTCGCGAAGCCAGCCCTGTTCCGTTCCTGGGGGTCGTGGTTCAGAGAAAAAGGGATGGAAGCCGGGGAGAGAACCAGAGAGAGAGAGAGAGAGAGAGAGAGAGTGAGAGGAGAGAGAGATAGGGGATGCGCGGCACACCGGCGGAACAAGAGGGAGAAGGTTCGAAGGAGGACCTCGAAGTCCGGCTTGCCGAGCTGCCCCTTTAGCTACGCACGTTCACTCTCACCTCCTCCACCTACGATCTCCTCCTCTTACATTAGACACGCCGCAGCGGTGCTCAACCGTCGAGGAGCGCATCGCCTGCCGGGGCGGATCTGTTTCGACCAACGGCCGAATCAAACTGTTACAACCGGGGACACAAAAAGATGGAACCCTCTCAGGCTTCTTTAACCCATTTGCATCATAAGGAAGTACAAAAATGACTACAAGCAAAAGGACATCATATTTCAGCATTATAAGAGAAAATAAATTGAGCGTACATATACGCTCCGGTGATAGTGACCAGGAAAGTTGAGCGTATATATACGCTAATGATGCAAATGGGTTAATAGTACTTCTAATTTTAGTAAATCAATTCTATCGCACACCAAGCTGCAAATATCTCTATGGAGGATCTGTTTCTGAGAAAGTTTATGAAGAAAGAGGCACCACATTGTAGTTCTCAATAATTTTGTCACAGAGTGGTAGCACATGCGTCGTATTTTCTCTTCTCTGTTGCAGATCCGCGCAGGAAGCGCTAACATTACGTCTTGAGAAGTCTTCCGTGCATAGTATGTAATATTAATAATTCAGAGTCAAATTCAGTCGTGGGAAAAAAGTGAAGCGCGTCTGACATGTTAAGAGAACTAAAATTGTTTGAAGAAAAGTTTTTTATTGTTGAAAAATTGCTAGTCTTAAATCGAAGTAGAAACGTAATCAGTAAATTGGTTAAAAAGTGGATAATTACGGCAGAAAAAATTTCTTTCAGAATCGCAAGTTTCATAACATGAAGCAAATATTTCACATGTGTTGCGTTACAACATTATCGTGGCCCGATTTATACGTGTACTAGCGATCTCCCTACCCTTTTCTTATTATTTTTATATTGTGCAAACAGTTAAATAACAAGGGTGAACATTATCGAAACACTTTCGATTTCCTTGGAAAAACAGTATTGATTTTGAAAAGAATGGTGCATCATGCTGTACATGACATCCTGTTTCACATGTGACGGAAAGATTCTGACGCTTACGGTATGGTTTTTCAATTTTGAACAAATATCTTGCATACGACAAACGTAACATCCTTCGATGTTATTTCATAAAATTGATTCCTCATTATCTGCTGATTAACTGTTTCCACCTGCACCATTTTTGCATTGAACGGTCGAATTGTAAGATAAACAATACGATGGTGGTCGTTTAACACTAGAACGACCGGAGCAGTTAAAATGACTGCTTCCTAATTTTTTCTTTTACAGTTACTGAAATTGTAAAAATCTTTTCATCGGAAATTTTTCAATGAACCTCTTCATTGAAGGACATATTACAACAAAAGTTGTATGAAGTCTGAATGGGCACAGTCTTGTCACTGTTACAAAGCAATATACGTCAGTCGCATTTGTTGCTCGGTCGTTATAGTGTTGAGTGTTAAATAGAATTTTGACGTAGCCACGAAGGTGTGTAATATCGCTGTATCGAAACATTAATTCCGGATCGCGTGTCTCTGAAAGGGCAATAACTCATCGACTTCTCTAAATAGCCAGTAATTCATGCCATCATTCTAAATCATCGGTTCGATTATGTCGTTGTTCGTTCGATTATATCACGGCGGCGCGCAATAATTCAATCGGTGACGGGTGACAAGTCGCAATAATTCGTTCGCGGGGTGACAAATGGAACAACAGGGTGGCGGAGCGAGCCCGAGCCCGAGCCCGAGCCCGAGCTTGCGGAAGGCGACACTTTCGCCGTCCGTTTATATTCACGTTTTACGAGCACCACTCCAGACCACTTGCAACCGCTTGACACCTAGCCCTGGCTTCTGAAACTGATCCGCCGCTAATAAACCTTGGCCTTGATACGCTCGAAACACCTCCCGCTCCTCTACAACGCCTCTCCGTCTTCCGGGATCCGAATGGGTCGCGCGCGCGGCCCGACCCGGCCCGTCCCGTCCCGCAACTTCTGATTTTTCTTTGTTCTCTCTTCGCCTGGGCGTGGCTCACTTCGATTTTCACCCTTTCCACCCATCCGCCGTGGATACTCGCCCATTTATTTATTAAAGATACCGACGAGTCGCGGGAATCGACGGGCAACTTCGATTTTCTATTCTACCCGCTCGAGATGCTCTATTTTCCAGGGCATCCATGATTTTTCTCCTCGTTTTCCTTTCGGGTCAAATGTCCTTTTTAACCCTTTCGACCCGAGCTTTTTCCGTTTGGATCTCTTTCCTTTTTAGTTTGAAAATCGATACCACACAAGGTGAACCACGGAACCCGATCAGTTTCTAGATTACTCTGTTGTTAGCAGGCCGATCGAAATTTCTCGCAGACGACAAATTAATTTAGCCCTTTCCATGTACCTTGTAAAAAGAACTCGAACGAATTTATTACTAGATGGAATCGTTGGCAGGCACGCGGACGAAACTATTCGTTCTTGCGAGTGCTAGTCGAACCCGACGAAATGAATGTTAGATACCGAATTGATTGGTATTCATGAGTACATATTGATGCTGGTCTGGCCGCCGCGCCGGCCCGGTAATGTTATTCGAGTAAATGCCGGGACTGGCATGGTTTTCGCAATAATTTCAACGTCCGCGGCGGCGGGCGCATTGAGAAGTTCGGGAGTGTATTTCGGGTGGAACTTGAAGAGGTCAGTGGCGACTACGGTGCCGTTGGAGCAGCGTTACGATAACGTCGCACCGAGTTACTCGAATCCCAATAAATCCAAACGCCCCCGTCGGCCGCCCTCGCATCCCGCCTTGTAACCGAGCAGGCCTGCACAACGGACGCCGAGATTAGTATTAATTTATAGCGCTGGAAGATAGGACAGAACAACGCGCGGCGGTCGCAGTGGTTCAGCCGGCGGAGGGTGGAAAGTGAAATTCGGTGGCTACGGGAACGCGGCCGGCTACGCCATTTCCATTTTCCACGCTGATAATTGGAAACTGGCCGGGCAACTTTCGTCAGTATGTAAATTCGTGCCGCTCCTATCTGCTCTGATCTTGCGGAGGGTGGTCGTGATCGGGACCGCCGCCTTTTGAATGGAGCTGACCTGGACATAATACAGTAGACGATGAATTAAAACGGATTTTAGTTGATTAAATGTGAAAAACAATTTCAACCACCCCGAACACGCCGAACACTTACTCCCCTGACCGTGCGTTCCGTTCTTGCGACGCTTTTTTCGTTATCTGTGCCATTTTACGAAATTTAGGGGCGACTATCACTCCCGTAGAAATTATTCTATCAAAGTCGTGAATACGATTGTCGAACGAATTATTTCCACTGAATACGAAAATTAGTACAGTATACAGATTATTATTAAATATTACCAGAAGGATTATTTTGCCTTTTTACCGAATACAATGAACTGTCTACCTCCACGTGAAAATTCTAAAGAAATTCTGAATCCTTGGGGATGATTGAAAGCCTTCCTTAGGTCGATGTCTAATTCGCTTATTCTGTACATTATGAAAAAGCAAACACGCTTCGTTTTTATATTAATATTCTCTTTATCGCATGGCGAGATTTACCATTGCATTTCTCCTTATGGTTAATGGAAATACTGTCCACATTAAAAATTATTACAGTGTGAGTATTGCCTTATAAAAATGGCAACTCTAAATTTATTGAGATTGTCCGTAATTTCCGATATAATAAATGCTTGGACAAGTAAATTTATTCCACTATTTTCCACAAATGAATTTTTATAATCTCAATAACTGTAAAATATAAAACCGGTTATTTGACCGTGGTAGGTTTAGTGTTAATCGAATAATTTCTGTCAGCGGTAGTATAACTTGAGCCACTGCTGTTAAAAATAAAATTTCAACGGAGCAGTTCCAAGTACAAATGGTGCTCGCTAAAAAATCGTTAAATTTCACGGGAAATATGAACAATTCGCAGGAATAAAAAAGTAAGCAAACGCTTAGAAATTAGAATCCTATTATATCTCTCTTCGTCTGTTCGCACGCCGTTGCACCGACGGCATAATCTGACAATTAGGGCATAGTCAGATAGAACGTACGAATAATGATATCAGTCTGCTTCTTATTTTGCCCGTAGGTAATCGTATTTTCTGACGGCCGGAAGAAACGCGAAAAGATTAAGATCCAAACATCCAGATAAAATAACACTCGGGTGGGGTGGGTGGCTTTATCGTTCTTACGGCGTTATCTTATTAAGGGTATGCTGGCGGGATGCGTGGGAGGGATGGTTAATAGCATGCGAGGGTGAAAAATGAAGAAGAGAAGAGGACCTACCCCACGGGCCATCGGTCATCACCCAACGCGCCGCCCCATCGTTCCCCCTTTCCTTCTTTCGCGATATCAGCCTGTAATGAATCTGTCGCAGAGCTACGAGATTTCATTTCCTTCCTGGAGGACACAGTGGCCCGGTTCAAGTGATTTTTATGATTCCGCCACGTCCCATAATTTAGGCCGGCTTTTGGGGACGTTCCCGGGCGACAAGCTGTATTAGAAACAACTCCAGACGAAATTGAGCAATTCGAGGGATATTATTTATAACGGCACAACGAGATTCATCAATCACCCGCCGCCACGAAATATCATATACCTCGCCCCAAAAGTTTCCTGCGCAATGTACACGCTCAATA
Organism: Halictus rubicundus; assembly: GCF_050948215.1. Taxonomy (NCBI): domain Eukaryota; kingdom Metazoa; phylum Arthropoda; class Insecta; order Hymenoptera; family Halictidae; genus Halictus; species Halictus rubicundus. The sequence continues at coordinate 12,337,079 of NC_135154.1, forward strand.
TTGTTAAATTACACGAGCATCTACGAACAACGCTACCTCGCTAATGTTTTATTCTTTACTCTTAGCCATTTGCTATTTTAATCTACCGACACTTATCCACCGGAAGCCCATTAACATTATATCTACGGAGCGCTAACAGTGGTAACAATTTTGCATAACTCCATGAAAATGACAAGAATATATGTACGAATAACGCTACCATCTGTTCGATAATGTTTTATTATTTACTAAGCTTCCACTTAGCCATTTGCTATTTTAGTCTACTGACACTTCATCCACCGGAAGCCCATTAACATTACATCTTCGGAGCGCTAACAGTGGTAACAATTTTGCATAACTCCATGAAAATGACGAGAATATATGTACGAGAATATATGTACGAACAACGCTACCATCTGTTCGATAATGTTTTATTATTTACCGAGCTTCCTCTTAGCCATTTTCTATTGTAGTCTACTGACACTTCATCCACCGAAAGCTCATTAACATTACATCTACGGAGCACTAACAGTGGCAACAATTCTACATAATTCCATGAAAATGACAAGAATATATTCACTAAAATTTTTGCGATTTTTATCATAACATGTCGGAAATTGTGAAATAAAATTTTTTCATATGAGGCGTTATTGGAAATTCGGAGAACATGCGTGCTATTGAATGAGAATTGTCTCTGACGCGTCTGTTCACGACCTACCGATTCTACTTCTTACAGATGCTAAGCACGCGAACTTGAAATTTTATTCTACATTTTTTATTTTTTTTTTTTATAATAACCCACTTTTCGTATAACAATACCAAACAAACTTCTTGGATTATTTTACCGTGGGTGACTTGCTCGTTTCGTTGTATAAATTTTTATAGAATTTCAGTTACGTTTAATAAATACTTTAGTCCATAAAACTGGATAAAGTAGTTTCTATCGTGTTCCGATGCGACATCTTTTTATCGCGGAGCACAAATAAAGATATAGAACGGGAGGCGCGCGAGTGTATAGAAAGCACGACACCCAGGCAATTGAAACCAACCCCGGCTTCACCTTTCGTCTCGCCATCGACCCTGAAGAGGCTCGCAAGGGACGGGGCTGCTCCTTAGGAAGGAGCCGAACGCTGCGACCCAGTCCGAAAGACTTTGACCCACATCATATCGCTCGTTTTTGCTTTCGGTTGCTTCACCTTCCGAGTTCCTTCCCTCTCGGGACTATTATCTTAATCCCATACATCCTCTTTAAGAAGCGTTCCGCCCGAATGAAGACTACTTCCGTGGTTCCCCGTGAGCTCCTCCTCTTTCCCTGTTTAATCCCTCATCCCTTCGGGAATGAAATCCCTCATCCCCTCTATTAAGGGTTATTCTGAACTTGCAAAGTATCAATTTTTCTTCAGGCAATACTGCAGGCAAAAATCATTCGATCGAACAAACGTCTATCATTGTAATTATTAACACAGTGTTTACTCTGTATATGTCTCAAATTCCTAGGCGATAAAAGTCCCAGAACTATCCCCACTCCGGGTGTACCCCGTGAGGGGCCATGAACCGAGGCCTCTAGCTGTCCCTTTCAAGATTAGTATCTCCTGCACGATACATGTCCACGGCCAGACCCGTGTTTTGGACATGCATCGAATAGACAGTGTAGTCGCAACGTGGAAAATTCACTCGCGCTCCATGTTCCTTATTCTCCTTCCTGCTCGACAGCAGAGAAACAAAACACTATCGTGGAAATATTTTACACAGAGATTTTCGATCGCCGTTTTGTCCCGGTCGGATCTAAAAGATCGATCAGACACGTCATCGTTCTCGGTGAAAAAACCAATGGCTCGGTGTTCGCAGAAAGTTACAGTTTCGTTTCGGGACGAAGGACACAAAGGGACCACGTGGTGAAGAGCTCGTCGTAGAAATCTGATTAACATAGGGCTTAAGAAATTAGGCCGTAGGTGGCTTTTTTTAAACGGAGAACACCGCGCGCGACGATTTTATCGAAGATCTACGGAAGGTGGGGAGGGACAAAGATCGTATTCCCTCGTCGGTGTCCTACTTGAAAAAATATATTCTTAAGCTTGGGTGGGCGCACGTGCGACGGACACTCATAAATTAGAGATGCTCGATCGGCCAATTAATACGATGTTTCCAGTGGCAGACGATCCGGGGAGTTGGAGAGAAAGCGCTGAAAGAAACGGGGGAACGCCGCCGCCGGCTAAGACTTGTGAGCTGGCAAATCGGGAATCGTCCGAAACCAGACGGATGGAGATTATTACTTAAATACCGCGGAGCCGGCGTCTATAGACACCGGGATGCGTGAAACACGGCATAAATTAAATTAGCATAATTCTAAGCCGTCGGGACAAGAAAGTAAAAAGCCGCAACAACGTGGGAACCTGCCGAAAATAGGCATTATCTTTCAATTATTTGGGGGCTCAGATATGGATGCCTTTTAAAATCTATTTCACGCCGCGGAAGGAACCTGAATGCTTTGCGGAAAATATAATCACATAGTTAGGTGATTCTAATGGTCCCATAGGGTTCTAATGATCCTGTAAATGACGACGCGGACATCACGTGCGGGAATCATATTCACAGTTGTGTAAATTTTTTGGAGAAAATATATTTCACATACTATTTCAAATAATCGTCGTTCTACAATTCAAATAAAATACTAGTTTAAATAAACGGTAAAATTTCTGCAAAGAAAATATTTTCATTTTGATAATTTAAAACATAAAATAGAATATTTTTATTTTGGTAATATGAAACGTAAAATACAATATTTTTATTTTGGTGAATTAAAACGTAAAATAAAATATTTAAACTTTCCGTTAAATGTCTTGACGATGGATGGATTCGGGTAACCGGTAGAATAATAATTTATTCCGCGAATGGAAATGTTTAAAAAATACACGGATATATTTTTAAAAGTCCGGAAACTAAAAAATGACATTCCATACAATAAATTACATGTCTAGAAATACATCAAACTCGGGATACGAATCTCTAAAGTACCAGTGTCGAATCCTTGTATGATTAATCAAGGTTGAATCATAATGAAATTGGTACTATTCAGAGGCAGAATATTTTTGTGGGTATAACCGTGATTGAGAAGAACCGGATTAATTTACGCGGTAGATTCATTCATGCGATTCGAAGATCATTAAACCATCGAATACGCACGGGAACGCCGCCGCCGCCGCCGCCGTTGCGTCTGTGCCTCTCGCAAAATGTAATTAAACCGTCGGGATCCCTTTTATGCGAGAGGATGGATTCCTTCCTTTCGTTGCTTTACGAAATCCGAATTTACGTGACCGCAAAAGCCGAAAAGAAAGGCACCGCAAACGAGTAGCGTCCCACCGAGTGAATCGTGATTCAACCAGAAATGCAAACTGAGACCACCAACGTGTATGTAAGGCTGTTCCTTGAGAACGTTCCACGCTAATCCAACCGCAAATCGCATAATATAACAAGCACGGAACTTAACTCTCATCCGAACATCGAGACTATTTTTATTCGATTTAGTCTGACGCGTTTGTCGCAAGGACGAAAATGATTCTCCACCGAGTACAACAATTAATATTATTATTGAGCATCTTATTATACGTATACATATTTAACGACCTGATATTAAACGACGTAGGTTGGAAGCGACCAGTTAAGGGTAAGATCGTGACACAATTATTTATAACGTTTTTTTATGACACGACTGAAAAAGAAAGAAACACGCGGAGCACAATGTCGCGTTTCATTAGCATGCAGGAGATCGAAAATCGAGGAACCACTTACAGCAGGATCACAAATTCACGTGCGGATAGCGGAGACGCGTCGTTTGCGATTATCTTTCAGTCGCTCATAAAATGTCGAACATATAAACGCATAAAATAAGCAGAAATGGGGAGGAATAGTGACGACCATCCCCCCAGCGACGAGTTTCTGCCTGTGAATCTTAATTTCGACGAAACATCTCGCATCCAACGATCGTAAAACCGATGCCGGTTCCACGGACGTGTAGCACCCGATTGGCCCTGCAAGAATATCGGGGCCATGTTGATTCTTCGTCCGCAGAATTTCCGTTGATCAAATTTAATTGACTGGTTGTCGTACGAACTGACCAGTCGCCGAACTCAATCAGACAACTGGAAATCAAGAACTCGTTCTGCTTGTTCTCTAATTGTTCTCTCCTAACACTAGGTTCACGGAGAATTGAAAATGAGTATTTATAAAACCAGCAAGAATCGATGTAAATTTTTAGGTATTCCGCTCTCATGTTCTGTGATCTTGAATGACCCTGAGCGCTTACAGTCTAATGAAACGGACTATCATCGTAGCTGTTTAAAAGGGAGTGGTATCGTTTCAAAAAATTGAGGTGACCTTGAATGACCTTGAGTAATTATAGTCACCGAATTTCTGATGATACGGACCATCATCGTAGCTGCTTAAAAGGGGGTGGTCCCGCTTTAAAAAATTAAGATGATCTTGACATCCCCAAAGAAAAGTAACATGAAAACAAATATTTTTATGGCATCATTTTATGGTAGCTTTAAAAGCAACAAAGATATTTGAGACTTGATTTCTTGAATATTCAGGATTCCTGTTGCTGGTTGGAAACAGTTTCAAAAATGATAAAATAAGAAGTTATTCATTTCTCGTCGAATAAACTTGAGAATTGAAATTCTACAGGTAAAGTAATACTCAATGGGATTAATTAATCAATTGTTTGATCAGGGTGGGACTCTTAGATATCGATTCCATCGACTCTACGTATTATACTATCACTGCGGGTTAAGTGGGCTCGCTACAGCGAAAATTGTCTAGAGTCGTATATTCGGAGCTTTAAAGCTTTTACCTGATAAACACAGAAGAATAACTGCTGAATGTAATTGGATATTACATCGCTGCGCAAATTGATAAATTCTGTAATTGGTTGCTTGAAACCGTGGGTCGCAGGTGCGAGAACGGTGTGAGCGCAAAAAGATGATGAGAAAAATGCGTTCAAAGAACAGGAGATAGCATTACTTTTAAAAGGAACGGAATAAACATCTTCGGTTATAATTTCCTCTGTAACGATATCATAATGTTCGGATAAGACCCGAAATAACGATACAGATTCACACAAAGCGTAAACGCTTTTTCTCACGGAAAGACATTATTACTTTGACCATTTTTAACATTAGAAAACTACGCAAATGTGCTAAACGTATTCCGGTAATGTTGCGAACACCTGGTTCCAGAATTATTCGACCTTTTACGAAATTTTTCGTAACAGTTGGAAGAGATGGAAAATATTTATTAGAAAATACAGGACAGAGCAGAAAGATCAGCGAAAGAATGCCGGTCGGATATGTGTTGAAATAAACGTTATTATCAAGCGACGAGGGTTGCGTTCCGAGAATTGGCAGAAGATGGGAAAGCAGATATCGCGCGGATCATCGTCGCCGAGGACCGGTGTTCAGGGTTGTTTGGTCAAGTTTTCCTAATTCGCTAACGACTTCGCGGCCATGGTCCGAGGTTCACGGGACCAAGCGCGATTACAAGTTTAAGGTAGCCGACACTCGAACAGCGTCGGCGGCGGCGGCGGCGGCGGCGGCGGCGGCGAGCTCAACTCCTCGTAAAATTATCCGTAATAAAATCGTGATTTACGCTCGTGTTCCTGGAAAGCGGACCGCTCGAAACGCGTTCCACTATCCCGACTCGTTCCACCACCCGTTTTACCTCTTCGTTCATTCGCGGCCGAGATAGTTATACGAGGTCGAACGCCATCCGGGCAACGTTGTCCGACTCCGACGGCTCTTTGACCTTTCCGTGGATCGAGTTATTCTTTAACATTCCAATAAAAACTGCTCGGCTTCGGCCGCATTACCGTTCTCACCGTCTTCCTTCTCTCCTAAATCAGCACTCGCATAGGTTTCAAAAAATGCTTCCACACACAGCGGATCCAAAACCTAATCAATTATTTTGAAATCTAAAACGAACTTTGTAGTAAATTCAAGTTTTTATGTCTTAATTTATCATATGATCTTCATCATTATCAAGGACAGTTTGCCATCTTTCCTGCAAATTTTCAATCCCCCTCTTATAGAGGGGGAGGTACGTCACATTCGAAAATAATGTACACCGAAGTACAGTGTTTACTCGATATATGTCCACACCACGGGTCTACCCAGAGACATATATCGGCCAGAAGATAGGACAGCGAAGCTGGAGTAGCCTCCGTCGCTGAGGATTGTAACATAATACGTGGGGACTCTCGAGCTTCGTGACCTCTCAGATGGTTCTGGGTCTTTTATCTGCTAGATATTTGGGACATACACTAGCGGCGGAAAGTATGTTAACACCTTTTCAAGCGGAATAACTTTTTTAAAATTGGTCCAAATCACTTGAATCTTTTCTAGATGTTAGACCAACTAGTTTGCTACAGAATGGCTAAACAAACGTCTTTTCAGATTGCAATTGGTTGGAATGATAAAGAAATGAAAAATTATGATTTTTCAACTTTTTTATCGTAGCCTATAACGATAATTTAAAAAATGCGTTTTCTTGATTTCGGTAACTTACATGCATACTGAAAATTTCATCGAAATCGGTCAACGTTGCAATGAGCTACAAACATTTCAAGATGCGAGTTTAAGGGTTAAAGTCGCAGATTTTCGACCTTGCCAGGGAATATCGCCCTTATGTGATCATCTTGAAACGTTTGTAACTCATTGCAACATTGACCGATTTTTATGAAATTTTCAGTATGCATATGTCATAGAAATCTACAAAACGTATTTTTTAAATTATCGTTATAGGCTCAGATGAAAAAGTTGAAAAATCACAATTTTTTCATTTTTTTATCATTCCAACCAATCGTAATCTAAAAAAATGTTTGTTTAGTCATTCTCTAGCAAACTAGTTGGTCTATCATATAAAAAAGATTCTACTCATTTGGACCAATTTTAAAAAAGTTATTCCGCTTGAAAAGGTGTTAACATACTTTCCGCCGCTAGTGTATTAGGGGGGCCCATAAGTAATCAATTATTTGGAAATCTAAAACAAACTTTGTAGTAAATTCAAGTTTCTATTTCTTAATTTATTATATAATCTCCGTCATTATCAAGGACAGTTTGCCATCTTTCCTGCAAATTTTCAATCCCTCTCCTAGAAATCCAGGGTTCGTGAAGCAAAATATGACTGAAGGTGCCTCCTTGCATCTTCTACAGAAGCGAATGTTTTATTTCTTAAATAATGCTCCAGAGATCTGAAAAGATGATAGTCAGAGGGGTGCGGTAAAGCTTCCCATTCCAATTCTTTGATTTTTTCCTGAGTGAGTTTCGCTGACTAAAGATGCCCTCTTTTTCAATAGTTCTGAATACAGCCGTTGTAATTGCTGACAATACAACTTAGCGGTTCCTCCAGGTTTCAACAATTCAAAGTGAATTATGCCACGACACTCCCACCAAATGCACAGTAACACCTTCCTAAATGATAAGCTAGGTTTAGGGGTTGATATTGCGATTTGATTTGTAGAAAGCCCTTGCCATTGCATTACAAACTTTTCCATACCTCTAAAATAATAAGCAGAGTAGTTTCCCGAATGTACAGGAAAAAAGACTCGGCGAGGCCTATGGTGGGTCTTGGGTCTAGGTTACGTATTCGACAGCGACGCTCGAGGGTCGTGTATAACGTAAACGCAAAGTAGAACACACGACTGCCATGAGTCGTAAAAGGAACCTATAAAATTGTACCCCATACCTAGGGCACCGGGGCAGTCGGCAATTTCATATATATTTACGTCAATCTTCTCGTGTTATGAAACAACGTAGGTGAAGGTAATATATGGTCCACCGTTACGAAACCTGTAACCCTGAAAACGAATTACTTATCAAAATGACGTAGTACGGTGTAATCGATATATGATACAACATGTTCAATTATGCAAACGAAAATTCCAATTTCCATCATTTTCTGTAATAGTTTTCAGTTCGTCAAAGTGAAAACCCCTTACATTTGACAAAAAAAAAAAAAATAGTAGAGTCACAGTACGAATTATTAGATTCATTGTTACTATAATATAGTGGATAAAGTTGCCTACAGTGTCGCTAAATATATATTTAGAAAATATCCATAAAAAAATGTTAAGAGTTCAATGCAATTATTTGTTTCTAATCATTTGATTACTCGCTGTACGTACTTGTTAATACGTGTTTTCTCATTTATTATGTAGTCGGATTATATTTCGAAATTCGTATACGAAATTTCGGTGCGAATGTCGAATCCTTAACACGAAAATATGATGATGCTGTGTAATAGTATTCAACGGATAATTATCATTATCAAAGAATATCAGATCCATCAGAGACCTCTTTTATCGTTGTTGGCTACTACTTTCCGTGGGCGTCTGTTTCTTCGTTTTCCATAAGAATCGAATGATAAGAGACGTACACGTGCACGTTTTACCATGCAACGCTAACGACAATAACGTAATTATTCACCGAGACGCTTTGCGTTCGGAACGACATGATCCGAAGATGCAAGATAAAATTGTAAGCTAATTAGCGAAGTATATTTCAGCGAGTTGACTGCTAGTGGAAACGAACAATCAGCAAATGAACGAGCACGCACCGCTTTGTGGAGCTTCTTCGAAAATATACAGCGACTGCGGAAAAATAAATTGACAATTTTATCGCAAACCTTCGGGATCGAAAGCGATTCGAAGTTTTACGTCCCACACGCAGTATTTTTATTCGCGGCAAGGATTTCCAGAGAGCAATTTCATACGCATTTTTCAAGGGTGTTTTGAATTGTGAGATTGGTTTTCCAGCGACTGCGAGTGATAAAACAGTATTCGTTGCTGTTCATAAAATGCTCCAATAAAAAGCCCCGTTTTTAATATTCCCGTGCCGGGCGGAGGGCCCGCGTCATGCGAGTGCGCATAAACTGTTCGGCTATTGAATTTTTTTTGCATAAAGCCGATCCTCGTATAATGTAATACCATCCCCCAGCATCTGATCAAAAAAATTAAACACCCATTTTCGGCCAGTTTCATCGCTTCCACGGTGAATGCTTCAGTCTTCAGCTGGCCGCCAGTCTACTTGTAAAATAGAATTGAGTACCGTCAGAGGCAAGTTTTACGACAACGTACACGCTAATAAAAAGCATAAAGTTGTATGTTATCTTATCTGCTTTTATGTCAGTGGTTCAGAGAATACCGGTAGAAAATTAAAATCTTCCCCGGAATAACACAACGTTCCCCTTCCTTTAGTCTTAAGTACTTTCCAGAATAGTTCCGGATTAAATATTAAGTCTGTTTTTGTTTTAATGGAACAAAGACACTGTGCACTAACGTAAAGACTAAATGGAATTATCTGTAGTAATTTTTCTCACAGCATAGAAATCACAGAGCATTTCTCACAGCCTATAATAGATACAATTACTTCAATAATAATAGAAATTACATTGACATTACATTGACATTCGAAGCTCATGAAAAATTCTAAAACGTCGTGAGATTAGAAATGCGTGAATAGTGTTTCTTATTACGGACGGAGCTTCAGGCGAGGATAAGAAGGTAACCTGTAAATAATCCTGGAACGATCGTTGAAATATACCAAAAATTTATTTACATAAAAACATGAATATAATACCTATAATATTTCAACTGCTGCGCATTTTTCTTCTCCACTTGGTGTCGGTGCCTAAACAATTGGCGTCGAGATAGGTTCATCGAGAAAATTAGAATCGGTATTGTCGCAATTTCCTTGAACGTCACGATAGTCGAATAAAGGAAGGAGTAATCGCTGAACGGGTCTAACTCTAAACTATACTTAAAGAAAGAGAAAGTACTCGATAAGATGCAAACATAGTTAACCGAAGTGTTCGCTCATTCGTCGGCTAAACTGGAAAAGAAATCAGACGAATCGCAGTTGGAGCCCGGTTCGTATTCCCTTTTCTCTCCTCGTCATCGGTTTTCGCATGAACATGATTCGCATGAACATCGTCGCCGCCTCGCGCACAGAGACGAACGAAATCGTGTTATTTATCCATCGTCATAAATATAATGCATTCGCTATTATTAAACATCTGCGAGTGCCCTCCCCCCTCCCCACCCCCATCCCCGTACTCCACGATGATAATTTCCATCCTTACCATTCATTACAATATTTACAAAAAAACGTACGCACAACATAGAGTGTTATTCGATGGGAGAAAACAAAGAAGATATAATATGGTTACGATACACAACGAACGAACGTTGCGACGCGACGATCGCATACTCAATACAGTCGCTTACCGCGTTCCCACTCTGATTGCACTCGACCCATGTCGCGAAACCATAATCCGTTAACTCCAAACGACAACTCGTCGCGGCATAAACGACTTTGGAGAAGTCAGATAAATCTGCTCTCTCTCTCTCTCTCTCTCTCTCTCTCTCTCTCTCTCTCTCTCTCTCTCTCTCTCTCTCTCCCGTTTTCCGATCGTTTCATACGAACCGGTCGCATACGTTTTCACGGTTTTCACTGTAGCTTTTGTCGGCGCTCCGTGTGCGACCCTCAAATCGGCGTTCAGCGCTATGAAAACGATCAAGCACGCGGTCTACCACTAAAAGCTACTTGTTGATTTCCGACATGCGTGCACAGCGGCCCGGAAACCCGTTTTTCGTGGCCGTAATTGTTGCAACGTTATTTCACGGTTCAAGGTTGCACGGGGTTGCGCTCAAAATTTACGTGTGCTTTTTAACCATTTTCTAGGCTCCCTGAAAAAAGTCCGATGCCTGTCACTTTCAATCATTTTCTTTAAAAGCCTCCTCCCTTTGCACGTGGATTAAAAAATGCTTGAGACAAATACACCTACCGATATGTAAAAAACTGTAATTTGGAATCCATAGCGAGTACTTACAACAATTTACTTTGAATTTCTGGATTTTGTCTTCAGAACGTTTACCCTTCGTTAGAAGATTATCTAAAACGAATAATATTTTGGATTTTTGAAGCTGAACGTTTTTCTGAAAATATCAAACTTGAAAAATTGACTTCCGGCCGCGAAAAGCGGGTTTTTGGCTGGCCCACTGTGCGTTGCTTGGCTCGATAAGGTTCCTTAACCGATATGGATATAAAAGAGAGTTGTTTTATATCGCACAGTCTTTCCAAATCGCGAAATCATGCCCCAAACCACCAAAAATTAACTTTTTGTTCGGAATATGCCTATAAAAGAATAACAATTAATATTAACTATTACCTAATTTCAATTGTGCAAAATGGATGCTACAAGTTACAAATTTTCATTAACAAATGTCCCGCTATTTCAGATGTAAAAATTTTTTAAAGGTGTAAATTTACAAAAATTCTAAATTAAGAAGAAACAGCTTTCAATTCATAACGGGCGGCCAGAAAACACTACTGTACAAATTTTCCAAAGGAGCAGACCATTTTTTGTTATACATATCTCTATCATATTCAATTCGCCATTTGTTTCTAAAACATTTTCAGCTCTGATTCGTAACCAGTGGCCCCAAAAAAACCCTAATGTAACCATTTTCGAGGTTTCGGCCAGGATTTCGCGATTTGGAAACATCGTGTGCCGCCTCGGGCGTTTCGTAAAAGATTGCGCGAAATCGACGCCACGTCGAGAGCCTTCTGCCATTGGATGCTCGAACGAAACGGAGCGACTTTTTGCGAAAGAAGAACGTGATCGATCAAACACAAGTCTGCGCTTATGCTTTACAAATCTAACGTGTCGCACGAAAGGGCCTTCGTTATGAACAAAGAAGACACGAGGGTGACTTCCGTTCAAAAGTCGGAGAGCATTACCACTACTACACCGTCATTACTACGACTGAGAGCCAGAACTAGGACGTACTTGATTGATCAAAGGCTGAACCAGAAGGCAGCGCACAAAATCGAATAGTAGCCTGTGCAGATCTTGAAATCCATCCTGACTGGGTTCGTGGGTCAATGAACTTAGCACCGACCGATGGAGTTAGCACAACGCAGTCTAGTTTGGCTGAATGACTGACTTTCCAGCGAGGGAGCTAGACTTTTCTGCTGGTAGTCAAATAACCTTGGAGCGGGGTTATTAGATAGGTGAATTGGAATGCGTAACTAGTAAAGGATCATGTACGGGACTAGGCAGCATTTCGCTGACCAGTTATCACAAAGACATCGTTGTCCCAGACCGAAGCTGCTCAACGTCTGCCCGTTACCCCCACTCCGCCAAGTTACAGTGAATTCTCGTTACGAGTCAGTTGCGCCGTTCTGGTGACTGACTCTTAGACGAAATCTGAGGTTGCCGCTGGAAACCTAAGAGTCATATCCGTCTACAAGTCACAAAAGCCTATGACTACTAAGCGATAGTGGCAAGAAGACTGAGAAAATGTCTTTCTCCGATACAATGTTGCACGTAGCTCGAGAGACGGCTCGTAAGGTTGGCACTGACTCGTAATGAGAATTCACTGTACTTGCCCGTAGCTGTGCCCAGAGTCGCCAGATCAAGACTTGTTCCCCCACTCCAATTTCGCCTTCTCCGCCGTATTCCCCCACGCTTCCGCCACGGGCCGGTCACGTGACGCGTTGCGTCTCTGTCGTGCACACTCCGGTACCGGCAGAGAGAGAGTAACTGTATTCCCCTCGATTCGTGCTCCCTCCCCTCATCTGGCGACTATGGCTGTTAGCTAACAGGCACGTCGAGCAGTTCTGTTCTAGACATTTACGCTCTCTTCAGAGTTTCTCTTGGATTAGTGAAATCGAAATTGTAATTGCTGACCAATTTCAGGTGGATATGGGTAATGTTTAATGAATGTCCACGGTTCCTTCCACACTCAAGTTTAATAAAAGCAATGATCAACAAATAACAACAGACGGCGAATAACGAACGCAAAAGGGTTATCCGAGCTGAAAGACTGTCAACGAATTCGTTTGTATTCCTCTATTGATAGTTTAATCGATACAGAGAAATTAGGAGAAAAAAAAAAGAAACACAATAAATATAGTTTAGAGCAAAGCAACCCGGGGGAAACGAAACAGAATGACAGGTGAGCTAACTAGAAGTTCAACTACTTTTTCAACTCCCAGCGATCGAGTTAGCACTTCCCTTACGTCTGCTAGCTGCCACGCACAATTCTCAACGAACTATACCGAATTATACCAAACGTAGAGAATTTTTCTTGGAAAGAGCCCGATCGTAGAGCTTCGAAGATCTTTAAGAGTCTATTTCCAGGCAGCATTAATTTCGACTACGATTGACTGTAAACATCCAATTATTTTAGCCAAGTGTGAACACGTTTACTATTGTCTACAACATCAATGTACACAAACGATGGAAAATACTTTGAACGCCTGTGTATAACAAGTCTTCGTCGCGGGACGGAGACAATAAACGGTGCGCAACTTTTTCGATCGGGAGATTGTAACATATGAAGATGGTCGAAATCAAAATTCAAAGACAGCGTATGTAAACTTTTACATTGTTCGTTTCTGTGACAATGGTGGAAACGGGACGCAACGAGGATACAAAGTCGTCGCCAACGCGAGGCATCTCTCAGACAGTTTCATTGGGTATTGTCGGCGGAAGAATCCCGGAGTTGAGTTTATAAACCTGATCTACGACAGTGGTCCTCAGCCACCACCAGCAAAGAGTTGCCAACCTCCAAGGCTTTGGAAACAGTTCGAAAACCAACATGAGCTTCGGTTTAGAGCTAAATCACGCCAACACGAAAGATCCGCTGACAATGCAGGATCATGATGTCGATATCGATCGGGACTTACCGGTTCGAGCGAATCGCAGATACAGTGGCTGCCATAGCTAGAACTTTTCAACGGTTCTGTTACCCCTGCGCATCGTGGTTTCACCAAAACGTCTTTTCTTTCGTGATTAATTATTTTAATATCCTTGTTAGCTACAAGAGTGTGTTTTTAAATAAAAAATAATATAATATTTATATACAACTCTGAATAATGCTGCTTCTGTTGCCATTTCGTCGACCGACAGAATTCCTGTCGGCGACTCGCGTGGTTGTCGGTCGATCAAGGAATCGTTAGCAAAATCGCATAGGTTCGCCGCACGCATTTTACTCGAAACTCTAGTATCTATCGGATCCCGGTTCCATCGTTTGTAGACACTCTGTACATCGGTTTATATTTCGTTACAATATTCATCCGCAAGCAACGCGCTGAAAGAGTGTCAAAACTTTCTCTCTCTCTCTCTCTCTCTCTCTCACTCGCTCTCCCTTTTCCCAGTTAACGCTGCGTTAGAACTACGTTCCCGATTTCGATCAAGAGATCCTCAAACAATTCTCTCCCGCAATCGACGTTCTTCCGGGAGCCATAACCGTCCCGGTTCGCTCCCGAACATCCGTGTTTAAAGAGGCTCTCATCGTGGCGTAACGTTTCCGACGTAGAACCCGATCGTCCCGGAGGAAAAGCCGTCCGGTGAGGTTCGTGCCATTTATTCTCGCTTATCGTAAAAGTCAGACGACAGTCAAGATTCCGTAAGTTTCGATACATTAGTCCCAAAAAACGTATATCGTTAGCAATATATCGTTACCATTACTATTATTGGTTCCGTTTGATTGGACCGCACGCACGGTAGACAAAATTACAGTTACATATAAATCGACGTCGGTATGTGTACATGTGTGTTTACGCGCGTGTGTGTACTCGTGTCTCTCTCTCTCTCTCTCTCTCTCTCTCTCTCTCTCTTTCTCTCCTTCTGCGTTATTTCCCGGGGAGGTCTCGCGCGTCCGTGTGCGATCGATTAGAAAAAACGTCCGTCAGGATCGTATACGTTCGTGAACGGATCCTCGCTCCGTCGGACTTCTATCAAAACTCGGCCAGTAGAAAATATCGCATCGCGGTCCTTGGGTATTCTTAACAGTGTAAAATGGCACAGGACTCGGGGCGAGACCCTCCTGAACGGCAACAGTGGGCCGTTCCACTCGGTGTCCGCGAAGAAGGATACAAGCTTCTCGGAGGACACCGGAAACTCGCGGTACAAATTCATGAGTATAAACAGTTAAATCTTCAGTTAAGTCTTCAGTCGTCGACGAATAATTCCATTGGCGATCACACGCGGTGTAGGTGCAAAATGGCGGCGCGAAATGCCGCCGCTAGTTCGGAGTATAAAAAGACGCGCACGAACTGAGGATGAACGATCCTCAGGTTCGCGTGCGGTGACGTTTCACGGAAATCTCATCATGGGCTTGGCAACCGAGATGCGTCCGGTTCACCGCGCTAACAACTGTGTCCTCGAGCAATTTCGTGTCGTTCCGCTTGGTAAAAAAAGTCGTTACAAATTCGTACGGTGTATATATTTACATTGAACCATGACAACGGTAGTTTCAGCGGAAGCAGTGGATCAGAAGGATGTCACAGATTTCGAATGTTCGACGCGAGTCGATTGCAAAGACCATGCTGACGATTTCGCGCGATTGTTTCCCGATCCGATCGAAGATTAATGTTTAGTCGTATTGCTCAGAATAGGGTTTTGCACGTTCGAGCTGTCTCGAGCTGTCCCAAAATTATGCGAAACACGATGCTAGGTGAGAAAGAAACTCGGAGGTTCCGATGACAATTATGACGAATGAGAGCAGAGCCGCCCGTGGCGTTCGATCGAGATCCGTCGAACAGGTTCGAGTTACCGTCAAGTGTCCACGTCGCAGAGGATAGCTCGATTCGTACGTTATCATCTAAACATACAGCATCAAAGTCGATATATTGATATAAACGCTCATACGTGTTCCATTTATATACATACACACCTATTTACGAAGGTTTAAAAAAACGCGTCGCGTACCATCGTGTGTTTCGTGAACAACGTTTTCATCATTCATGCGCAGGGGAGACAGGCTAAATTGATACAGAGCTGGGTCGAACCTTTATTAGGTTGCAGCAGGCCGCTGAAATGTGTCTCAATTAGGGCTCCTGCGTCCTCCCGCTAATGTCGGCTAAAGGATTAGCTCCCCGAGGGCTGAATTGATTTTTCGCTGATTTTTTTTCCCCCGTGTTAAGAGGAGAAGTGGTTCTCTGTATCAAGAGGTCGATACAGAAATCTTGCCAATGCTAGTGTGTATAATTTAACCAAGACGAAATACTAGAAGATACAGTGCGGCCTCGATTATCCAAAACTCCGATGCTTCAAATTTAAATAACTCTATCTAAAACGACTCATAAGCAACGCTGTTTCCTCTATAAATCAATAATGATCTAGCATCGCAATTAATTAGCTATTCTATTATACGGACTCTCATGTTTCTCAGTGCAGTTCGGATAATCAAGGCTCCACTGGAATTCGTTCGAATTTCCAATATGGTATAGTCCATGCTCAACAATGTGTACGTTAGCCAACATTATTCAATTGTCTCATTTCTCTAATAAAAAACTAAAAATTCACGTTGATTCTAGAAATTGCCAAAAAAAAAAAAATATAAAATTCTAAAATTTAGTTTCTTAGAATTAATTTGGTTTCTCGTTGTGCCACTTTCATTTCATTTTCTTAACTGATTATTTCCGTGTTGTATTGTGTGAAGCATATTGATGGATTTTCTCTGGGGAACGCTGTTGCATTGTATTGACTAATCCCTAAAATTTCCCGATGAATCCTCTATATTTTGCAAATAAATTAAAAATGCTCAGAAATTAAGGCATATATCAAATGCCGAGGTAATGAAGGTGTACTGTCATCGACAAACTGCAAATATGTACCAAATTTGATAAAATTACTGCAATAAGTGTCATTCAAAGTTTAAAAATGTTTTGGTGACACTGAAAGTAAATATTTGCTGTTTAAAACTCTTTGTCTAATAATGACTTCTAAAAAGCAAGTTCAACTATAAAAATGTATCAATATGTCTCATCTTAATACGAAATTGTACCTCAAAGTTTCGCTTGCAATATAAAAAAGAGAAACATTTGCAATCAAGTCTCAGCAACGTCGAAATATATTGCAACCGAAGAAACTTATCAACTTTGCCAGTCTCCCCTATGTGTAGCGAAGTATTAGGCTTCTGCATACGAAATTTCGTTCTTCACAATAACAAAAGAATTCGAACGAAAATCAACGAATACAACTTTCAATACGTTTACCATGTTTCCCGGCCTTGCTCCCCTAACCTTTGGAAAGAATATATTTCTATTCCCTTTTCAATTCACTTTCACCGACGAAAACTGATTTTTAATAGGGAGACCCACGGTCAATCTACTTCAGTACCCTCAAAAAGCGATATCTCGTTCTCGAAAATCAGATGGGCTGAGATAAAATTTGGACGGAGTGAATATTCAATTACAAACGCACAAAATTAACCACCAATTTTCTCAGGGAAGATCTGGTTCAATACAATAGGGATACAATGTTCGAATTGGTCCTTAAAATGCAGTAAACATATTTGCCCCGATTCTCCTGGATCAAAGAAGTTCATACCAAGGATTAGATATAGGAAGTTGAACAAGATTTATACAAAGGTTGAAACGAGTAATCCGATTTCTCGAAATTTTAAGAACGCTAACAGACTTTAACGAATCTTCATTGCAAGAGACACGATATTTCATATGCAACAACCCAAGCCACCTTAACGACAATGTGTTCGGCGTTAACAGTATCAATCTCTCGTCATCTGATTCGTGCGCAGCTGTTCCGTTGTAATAGAAAACAAGCGAAAAAGGTCCGTCG
Source organism: Halictus rubicundus (assembly GCF_050948215.1). Taxonomy (NCBI): domain Eukaryota; kingdom Metazoa; phylum Arthropoda; class Insecta; order Hymenoptera; family Halictidae; genus Halictus; species Halictus rubicundus. The sequence continues at coordinate 12,354,701 of NC_135154.1, forward strand.
TTAACTGGTCGGCGGACACGCCAGAGATACAGCTAAGCCTAGTTAACTCTGGATTGATTTGCACAGAAAAAATGGCGAGCGCGGTTCACGCGTTTTAAATTCGATTGGCTTATGTCCGACCGCGTCCACGGGGTCTCTCTGTGGACTCCACTGAGCGAAGATCGATCGCAAAGTCGACGTTTCTCCTCCCGGTTTGACGGGGAACCAAAAATTAGGAGCTTAAGACTTATATATCACATCCTCAATATGTGCGGCAGTGTTTCCCTTACGTTCTAGTTGAATGGCCGTTGCTAAATCGCCGTTCGAGACAGATGCTTCACATCGGACTTGATAATCTATAATTCCGATTTTCCGGTGGTCCTCGGTTCCGGTCCACCAACTTTTCTCTCGCTAAAAAATTCTCTATAGGACACCGACGCCGAGGGTCGAACCCGACGACGGCGTTGACGACCATTTAATTCGCAGTATCGATCAGACTTTCATCCTCGAACTCCTAAATATACATCGATTATCCTATAACTGCCGCAGCTGGTTGTTTGGGTAGATACAGGACATCCAGCCAAGCCGATTCCATGCAAACTCTTGCGACATATGCGAACACAAAGCCGAATGTTCTCCCTCTCTCTCTCTCTCTCTCTTCAAGGATAATCGTCGATCCCCTTTCCCCTTTGCCTGAAGAACGGAACTCCTTCGAACGGTGTAACAGAAAAAGGACGATCAACGAACGCGTGGACTCGACACTAGGACCTCGAAATGGTGACCAAATCACAGAACAAAGCGAATTCCTTCTCGCCGTTTCTTAGTCCTTCCACCAACTGCACAGACAACAGTACCATCGCCTTTCGGGACGGGGCTGAATTATCTGCTATTGTCAGTGCATCGCTCTGGTGGTGGTCAAATGTGTGGTCTCTGCCCTTTTCGGCGGTGGTGGAGGTGGTCTTCTCTTGTTGGCGATGGCGTTCACGATGTTGATGCTGCGATTCTCGTCGGCGAATCTGACGGTCGGCTGTCGGGCCGGGCTGGAAGCGTACTCGACGGGAGCATGGGGGTCCGTTGTGTAAACGTTCTCGTACAGGTTGTCGGCTCCGTAGTGTTCCTGGACCCAGTTCGACACGTTCGTTTCCCTGTAGTCGGCCACGGCAGGCGGTGGATCACGAAAGCCGAGTACCTCGTGCGGAGTGGTGGTCGTGTCGAGTTTACACTTTTGCGCCACCTGCCACTTCTTCCTCATCACCCTCTGGAGATCCTTCAGGAAATCGCCGGGCGGAGCCTGATCGGACGCAGCGAGTTTCTTAGGAGACGTGAGCCTCGTGCTGTCCGACCTCCTCGGCGGCATGGGTTTTCTTTGCGGCAGAGCAGGGCTTCCCGGTTCTTGTTGCGGCGGAAGGTTGAACGTGATCTTCTTTCCGGTGCCGGTCTTCGACTTCGGCGACGTAGGCGGCTCTTGGATGGTCACCCTGCGTTGCGGCTGAGGACTGGACGCCGCCTTCAGTTCCGCTAGATAGGGTGGAGCTGCGTAATGGCTCGAGCTCTGTTTCATGGCACTTCGTCGCACGGTGTCCATGTTCGGGTTCGGCCTGATCGGTTGTACCGTCGAGTGCGGCAGCGAGTGTGTCCCGTATATCGACTCCGCTTTCGAGTTCTGCCTCGTCAGGCTCTGCGAATTACCGTGCTGCTGCTGGGTGCCATAAGCCGGAGGAGCAACGAACGGCGGGGGTGAAGCAAAGTTCGGAGAACTTGGCGCGTAGGTGGGTGTGCTCGCGCTGGATCCTGGGTACGAGCTGTGCGACGAAGCCACCGAGTTCGCCGTGTTGTTCGCGTGGAGAGCGTTCTGCGCGTTCATGTTGTAGCTCTGGCTGTTCTGAACCGCGGCGTTGTTCTGCACAGCGTTGTTCGCGTTCGCGTACATCTGCTGGTTGTTCGACGGCCTCGACGGAGTGTGCGTCGGCGTGTTCTCGGGCGTCACCGAGTTCGTCGGCGTCGACTGTTTCGGCCTTGCACGCCGGATCGTCCCCGTTTCTCCTACCAGGGGACTCGGGGGTGGCGGGAGCGACGCCAGACTCAACGACGAACCGGACAGCTCGGGCGTGTTGCACACTGGGATTTCGCCAGGCGCTGGAGGTGGTGGCAACGAGTCCAGGGAGAGATTCGATCTGAACATCTCGGGCGGTGGCGGCGGGAGTGGTTCGTTGTCCGACTCTGTTTCCTCGGTGACTCTTGACGGCGACGGCGGCGGGGGCAGCGAAGTGATCGAATCCATCTGGAGAACGTTAGTCGATAAACAGATTGTCGAAACGAGATCGTTCGAACGAACCAAGTCGCTGGTACGTACCATTGACGGTGGAATAGGACTTGTCGGTGTTTTCGATTCTTGACTTTCCGTTCTGTTGTACCCCATAGGGCTGGCCCTCTCTCTGACTGGTGTACCAGGGGGTACAGGACTGACCGGAGTTGCGTTGCTGGATCGGTGGTGTCTCTTCAACGTTCCAGACCCGTCCGAATCGGTGCCGCTCCTCCTACGACTGTGTCTTCTGGTCAACGTGCCGGATCCTGAGCTCGTAGGACTCGGACAGGAGTCTGGCTCGTCTCGAACCGTTTCGCCTACCTCCTTCAATTGTCGCGTGATCGATGTGAGTGGCAGTTTTGGGTTCATCGAGGGTTTCCTCTTAATCGTTCCCGTTGGAAATTCGCCACACTCGAAAGCTACCTGCAGCGTCGAACGAAAGAAATGTGTTAATTCGTCTTCATACTTACAAGAAGGGTATTTTAATCTTATAAATTGTTGTACCTCGCAACTGCTTGGCGCTCCGTCCGATAGACACCCGCTGGAACTCGAGCTGCTGGCTCTGCTTAGCCTCCCGTCGGTATTGTAACTCTGTCGTTGATCGGGATTATAGCTCTGCCTCTGACCATCGTACTGTCTGGTGTTGGCAGTCTCTGTACCGTTCCGCGAATTTTCCGTGAACTGGCGAGCATTGTCGTTGCTGGTGTTGTACTGTGTTTGATTCTGCGGCGGCACGGCGATCGAGCTAACGGAACACGATCTGGCATGCGCCAGCATATCGAGATCCTCCTGCGCCAGCTCGTCGATCAGAGTTCTGTAATTCTCCATCAGCTGTCTGCCATACTTGGCCACTCTGATCCCGACCATCCATCGTTCCAGAGACGCGTTGTCGTCCGCGCAAAGGAACTTGATATACTTGGTGGATTTCGGCTGCTGCAGCCTCGGATGCTTCACCGCGAAGCAGAAATCCGTCGGCGCTTTGTACTTCTTTTTCCAGCCGACGCCATAATAGATCTGATTCATGTCGAACGTCGCCAGACAAACCAGATCGCGCGCGGTACGAGCCTTTTCCTTCGGCCAATAGTACAGACCGGAAGCTCGCAGGATGAAGTGGTACCTTTTCCAACCTTTCTTGCTGTCCGATTTCAAGTATAAGGGCCCCTCGACCTAAAATTTGAGGTAACCGATATGTCAATATGTTATAGTGTATTCTGATGCAGTGATCAGAGCTATTTCAAACTATTTAACATTTATCTGCGGTCATTCCCTCGTATGATTACTTCTGCAATAATTAGAGCTGTATAAAATACTGTACTTTCTCTAGCTTCGAAGACATTGAAGTGAAACTTCGAGGAAGTATGCTACTCTGAATGTAGAATACATTAAGCCAATGTCTGTGAGATAACCCCACGCCTTCGCTGCACTTATGGCCTCAATTTGCAGATATTATACATGCTGCATAACCTGTGGACGCAGCTAGTGAACTATGAACGTTTGTACAAATTTATATTTTTGTAGGCAGACTGAGATAAATGGAAATTAAACAATTTCTATGATCAGTGATTGCAATAGTGATGAAATCAGAACTCAAATCGTTTTTATTTTTATTGAGGTAGTAGATAGCTCCTTGCTAAAAGATCTGAAAATATTTTATGACAATAGTTATGACTGGACTTCGGATTTTAGGCATTTATAGCAAAAGTGAGTCGGTGATATTTAACATAGATTATTAAAAGAAAGACTGTTGGAATTTTGTAGACAATTTTGTTTTGCATAAGGTTTCGGAGTCTGTTTATGACAATATCACTATTAAGTTGTCATTTTTAGCTTCAATACGAAATCAGCATTTTCAGAGTATTTTAACAGTTTTAATTGTTTGCGTCTATGGATTTTAAATCGAATATTGATGAAAATTGTCTAATACGTATTCCGATGACAACGACGTGCCGGAATTTTTGCATGCGGACACATTGACGCGGAACGATCGCTAATCCGATTTCATCTTGCAACTACCCCCTCGTTCAATATACGGGGTTGAATCTAGGCACGAAATGTTTGTCTCTGCAAGCAATCGAACAGTCCGTCATCGGCTTAATTTGATTTCAAGGGGCGTTTGATTTTTACAATTTTCTTGTTATGATTTTAATCCTCTGCCGAATACAGCTGACTATATTTATCTAACGTTAAACTATATATTGATGGTGACTACAGTCATCCGTAAAACTTGACAACTGTGAATCGAACAACACGAATCACGCATTTGCCAAATCGAGTAACTGCACAACACAAACAGTACAAGGAAACTGATAAAGCGGAAGTTTATTTTAAATATAAAAAGTCAAGGATCAATGCTTTGATAACAAAATCGAAAAAAAAAATTCTGTAGGCGACTCGTATTATGAAAAATTAAAAGATGCTATTTTAATAGCAAAGGGTGAAAGCAAGGAAAGGGTTAAATACTTTCACAAGCTACAAGGGCATGAATACTCATAGTTAGACTGCGGATCGTTATGCAAAATGAAAACTGCCTACATCAATTGTAAGAAATTGGTGCCAAATTTCTTTCCTTCTCGAATAACTTCGAAAAGAGCATACCTTCAAATTCTTTCAATCCTTGTACTCCTTCAAACTGCGCCTACCCATTTTTACCATAAATTGCGAAAATCCATAGCCCACTCATAGTAAAATAAAATTGAACAGGAAGAATGTGTTACCTCTGGTACGCCGACGTTGCTGCTGGAGAAGAATTCTTCAAGAAGAATGTTGCGCGAGTGGTCATCGTACTCCGCGCTGCTCCTGTCCGACGGGCCGAGGAGGAACCTTTCCGGATTAAGGAATAGCTGAGTTTTGTCTGGTCGTTCGACGAAAAGCAGCTTGTTCTTCGAATCTCTCGTCCACAATAACAGATTTTCCACCAGCAGCTCGTGATCCTCGTAAACCCGTTCTGCAAGATCAAAAACTGGTAAGTGTCCTGCGATTCTTTTATCGACGATCGACTTATCGTGTCGGGGAGGATGCTCACCCATGAAGAGATCGGGCAGATGCTCGACTACAGCCCACTTCGGGTCCATTGGCACGTGATTCTTGTCGGCGAGTAGCCTGCAGACGTGGGCCACGCTCATTCCCTCGTCGACGAGCAAACTTTTCCCACTGCCGTCCAGCGTGAACGCTTTGATGAACAGCTTCTGGACGCTCGCCTCGCGCATCTTCTCCAGCGCCAATCGAATCTTCTCCGCTTTGACTCTGCTCGCAGCGTCTGGCGAATTTATGGAATTATGTCTCGCCACATTTTCTCTCGCTTAATTAATCACAAGTTAGACGGAAAGCTCTCGCTCTGACGAGTTTGTTCTTCAACGTGATTCGATCAAGTACAATTGAATAGTACAAATTAATGCATAGGCATGTATTAAACATTCTGTGTCGATATGTTGGTCTAACTTACCCATAAGTTGATGGGGTTGCTGTTGAGGGGTTGTGTGCATGGCGGTCTGAGGAGGTTTGTGTCCGGAGCCGCTGCTGCTCGCGGAGCTCTCGCTGGACAGCATCGAGACCGTGTCCGAGAACGCGCTGTCATTGTCAGGACTATCGGTTCGCATGGCTGTGACAAACAGTTGGCGCACGTTGAAGAAAGTCGACAATGTAAGAACGTATTAATTACGCAGCTATGAGTTGGAACCGGCTGTTTCAAGCCTGCCAGGCCTGATATCTAAGATAAACTGACAAGAATACGCGTCACGCTGTCCCCAGAGAAACTAGCTCGACCCTATTTTTGCACGATTTGCGCACGAGCAAAGACCGTCGAATTCTGTAGCCGTAGACTCTACGAAAAAGAACCCAATTTATTAAATCGCAATCTGCATTGACAAATCGCAGAGGCGCGCAAATTGCGTGTGAAAATATCCGGTGCACGATGAAAATTGTCAGACAGGTACACAAGGGTGTAGAGAAGTGACGGGTAAAAGTCATCAAATTTGATCTGATCTACAAGAAAACAGAGTCCAGTTTCTTTTGAGTCGCAACTGATATTATTAAAACGCACTGTGGCCCGAATAAAAAAATTCCGATTACAGTGTTTACTCTATACATGTCCCAAATGCCGATAGAAGTCCCAGAACTATCCCCACCCTCGAGAGACCTCGGTCGCTGGGAGTGTAAGGTCGCGTGGATCAAAAATAGTATCTCCTAGCTGATGTATGTCCGTGGCTAGACCCGTGTTTTGGACATATATCGAGTGAACACTGTAGTACGTAACAACGATAGGTGTTAAAGGATCAAGTCCCGAGATGATTACCTCCTTCGTTCTTGCCGATGTCGGTGTTGTCGCCAGGCGTGATCCTGGTGCTGTTAGGGCGACCTTGTCTCTGAGCATCCGGTGCGGATGTAGCGGCAATGTCGCCGTCGCAGCGACGCTCCAGGGCGCAGAGCTCGCCGAGGATGGCATCCAGATCGACATCTTGGGTATCTGCAACGGAAAAAGAACGAAACGAACCAATTAGTCCCGCGTGAAAAATAAAAGAAAACGACTGATCAGAGGAGGAAGGAAGGGGGAAGCACGAACAGTAAAAGTGATGCGCGTGTGGCGTGTTTCCCCGAGAGAAAGACGCGGCGCGGCGATCACGATCGCTGGAAGCTGGACAAGGGTCGACTGGAATTATGAACGATACGTCGATAAAACCAGTTCTGCGTTAATTGCCCGTACGATTGTATGGCCGTCCGGTAACCGCACGTCGACCGATCGTCTGTTCCTCGAACGTGAAACGAGGACTCGCGGGCCGCGGGCCTCGTGTACCTGACCTCGTGCAACTAACGTGAGCGAAAGTCCTTGGGTGACCAAGAAACGGACGCCTTCGATCGAAACTAAGGATAGTTTGTTCGCATAAGCCGACGGAGAATTCTTTCCGTTCCCAGCGCACCGCACATCGGTCCGAACACCACAGTTCGCTGGACATAATTCATTTTCAAATCATCGTAAACTGACCCTGTCAATTACAGCGACATATAATAACCAGACTCTGGATTTCATGCATTTGAAAGTAGTGGACGTGTTTAAAAAATTGAAGAACATCGACGTATCAGTTTCAGCTTAATGAAATAATTAAAAGAGAAATGACATTTTATGTAGTTTCTGTGTCTCGATGGTGGTGACATTCTGTATTTTGCATAAAGATCCACAGTCTAGTCGTTGGATTTATAGACAATTATGTGTAGTATTACGAGAAAGTGAGTAGCTAAATTTTTCAATCTTAAAATGAATGTCTTAACGGATGTTCTACAGTGAGTTCATTAAGGGAGTAAGCTCTAGTTTTTATGTTTGTAAATTGGGGTACAAAGCAGCGAATTTGTACGATAACGATCATCCGCTTACAACGATATTTCCGTTGCTAAAATAACAGGCTCGTTAGGAAACCGTGGTAATGAGAATTCAGTTCGTATAAATTCTACGGAAACTTGAACGAGGAGGAGATAAAGGGACAAAGTGGCTGCGCGTTTTCAAGTGAACCGAGCTAACAACGTTTCCGTGTTGGCATCCGTTTCTTTTGTTTTCCTTTTATTTCCACCCATTGCCCGTTGCAACATTCTTCTAAGAACGGTCGCATACGAAATCGAACCTATACGTATCCCGGGCAACTCGAACGCGATCGGCTGCGTGTGCCCGGCTCCGTGTAGCGTAATAATTATCGTGGATCGTTAACCGCGCACGATAATGCCGGCTTCGTTAGGATAATTAACGAAATTAGCCTGCGCCCGACCGGGCAGCTAGAAAACCGATTTCATCACCGAAACGAAATTATTCAAATGAGTTGCACAACCGCCTTATCCTTTTTCCAGGCACATTACACCTTGTTTCGATCTCAATCTCGGCCTGTTATCACTTATTCAACCTAAAGAGAAACACGTTCGAGCCTTTTGTGAGATCTCTATGTGCCAGTGGCCGGCATTCTTCATTTGCAAAATTATCCAGGCTTCTATTGAACGCGATAGTACGAAATATCTTAAACACTGTGCGTGTTTATGCAAAATCAAAATTGTAACAAACAGGAGATAAGTAAAATGTCTTTCCTCTTTTCAATCATTTTAGTAAGTTATATTGTGTCCTCCTGTTTTTGTCGAAAATCATTTACTGATTGTATAGAGATATGAAATGCACCAATGAATAATTCAATGCTATCATTATTGAAACGAGCGCGCAAGCATTTAACATACCACAATGAAGAATGCATTCAATGTGAGTTTTTGTTGCCTAACGTGCTGACTGACTTGTCAGTCTTATGTGGGTGACACGATTCTTCATCCTTCATCTTTAAAAGTTTGTTTCTGTCGCAACACGTTCGCGTAAACCGAACTTCACTAGGATCTGTACGCTTTAGAAAAGTTCTGGTTTTCGGTAATTAACACTAGGTTTACGGAGCACAAAACGTGACTATTTTGCATTACTTTATGAAAATACCAAGAACGTGCTACCCACATTTTTAGCAATATTTTTTAAATAATCTACACCCAAAGAAATAAATTTGCTAAATTATTTCTCATGTATGCAACCTTGGAAACTTAATAATTTTAAATTAAAAATACTAGAACCCGTCATTTTGACGGGTCCCGTAAACCTAGTGTTAAATTACACTGACTCTGCGGAATTTTTCAAGATGGCAGTACAGCATTTTCTTAATTTTTGTGCCATAAATTAGTGGAAAAATCGAACATCAATTTTTAAGGAGTCGTTGTAAAGAGGGGGCTTCAATCTTTAAATCTATGGCAGTTTCATTTACGAGAAAAATTTTGGAAGTTTTTGACCACGTTTGAATTTGCTTCATCTTTTAGGAAAAATGGTTGTTCAGTTTCCCACCTGCTAAGCATGTAAAAATATTTTGAAGAAAAATGAGTACTGCTTTGTGAAAGTAGAGACTTCAAGTTTTAAGATGAATTAGGGGTTGGGGTGGTACTAGTGGTTTTTGCGAGATTGTCAAGGTTTAAATATCGACTATTTTTGGAGAGTCGGAAATGTGATGTTTAAATATTTTCTGGGTGCACTGTGTGTCTGCCGAGGATTGTCCTTGTTCCATAATACGAATCACAATTAACAGACAGCGGTTAAGAATGAAATTCCTGGGATTCGTGCGAAGGCGTGAGGCATTCCACCGTTAGTTGCGTGAGTGCAACTAAGGGCACGCGTGTAGGCTCTTACACTTTGTTCGAGCGGGCACGTATCACGTGCTATATAATCCTAAATAAGTCGTATTTCTACACAGACACGAACCAGAACGGTTTATCGAGGTGATCAATTATTTGTGAATTGGTGTCAAGATCGCGGTTAATTCGGATCACGGATCGTCATCAAATAAACCGAGTAAATCAACAGGTGCTAGCGATTATGCTATTATTTCCTAATAGTCAAGATTACAGTGTTTGGTTTGAATCACGGAACCTGTATCGGAAAAATAGATAATAACTGATATTGGGGCCAGATCCACCGCTACAACCACCATCATAAAACAATAGTTATCCCAAAAATTTTTATGAAAATCTAAAAAAGACTTTTCACCACAGCAAATTTTTCCGATTTTTCAGTTGCAAGCTCTGAAAAATGAAAACCATTTTCATAGCAAAGTTTAAACGTGACTTTTCCATTGACTCAAGATATTGTAAAAAGCACTATTTCCCATTTTTTCCAGATTCCTCGGCAGGGTGTGCGATAGTTTGAAAACTTGTTTACCGTGTACCCTGTGTACGAGTTCTTCGAGGAATACAGGAAAGCTAATCTTCAGTTTCCTGTTGGCTCGTCCAGCGATGGGTTCATCGAAACAAGATTGGGCCCGAACGAAACTACCGAAGCATTACAACAGATAGCAGAAGACAGTCGGCAGTCGGCAAGTTACGTCGCCTCGCATAAATACGTTTCGCGGAACTTCCGCTCCCATTGTTATCGTTCGTGCCCTGCGCGTCAGTTTCGCGCGGCTCGCGAAACAACGCCGCGTTCCCGCGACGTGGTTATCAAGTTTATGGTGTCCTTTTTCCACGGGGGGGGGGGGGAACTCGACGTCAGCTTTTGCCGGCAACGCCAACAAGAATTCGACTGACACAGTCAACTCGTCGAGTTCCTGCGACTTCCTAGCCCCGCGGACGAGGAGATTCGCGCGTGCTGGACGCATGGCTGGACAATTCCGAGCGAGATACCGTCGCATTCCATCATGACTTCGTCATTGGCTCAGTAATCGTTGACGCCGGCTACGAACCCCGACGAGGAAATGCTCTTTGCTCGAGCGGGCGGAAAATCAGATTAACAGCACCTTCGTTTTGTGTACCGATTCGCATCACATCTCAATTTTTCATTCAGAATTCCATAGGAATTTTTACCGTTGTCTTGTGGACCCTTAATCCTCGAGTCCTGAGCCCTTAGGTCTTGAGGACCTTCGTATTATAGGACCAATTTAATATTATATTTATATTTCGAAACGGTAAACAGGTTTCCTATGCGACCAATGTTTTAGAAAAGTTAGGTTTCCGACCCGTCGAACATTCCTCTCGCAATTCCAGCAAAGTGTAGATAGAATTTAAGGCTCGGCGAAGGAACGGGCGATAGAAACGTCTTGATTCTTCGGTGGCCATGAAACACGGCTCCGCGTGCGGAACGCAAACCCCAGGAGAGCCCTAATGGGAATTTACGAGCAAACAAGTTATTCAATGGATCGGCATCCGAGTTTCGATGCGGATGAAAATGAAACCGTGACGGCCGCCTACGGCTGCGTGCACTTTCCACGTCCGAATCGGTGGAATAACACGGCAAGAACTGTCGTAACTCGCGAATACACCATAGATTACCGTTAGTCACGCGGCCACCGTTTTCATGGTGTCCGGCAGGGGACGCCTTGGGAAACGTTCAATTTGTATTCCCGCAAGGATCCGCGGCTGACACAGAGACACGTGACACGTTGGTGTTTCCGAGCCGCTACCTTCGACGCCGAACCACGTTCGCTCGTGGCGTCGATCGTTTGTCGACGATACGACGCGTTGCGTTTCCCTTCTCCCTAGCGCGTGGGAGACCGTGCTGCGACGAAACTAGACATTTTTTTCGGGGCTCCGCGACCGAACGCGTTGTCCACTGAATCCCTAATACCGATTAGGTTGGCCCGCGACGCTCGGCCATTTTGACGACGGTGTGTACGAGCAACGAGACCCACAGGGACTCCCACTAATGTTCGGACGCTTCTAAAAATCGTATAACTCTGTTAACATTGGACCATACGACTTGGATTTTCTTAAGAAGTTGGCACAATTGGTTTGCTGCATAAAGTGAAAACAAATTTTCACAAAAATTGAAATTGGTCGAGATTGCAGAGAAAATACTAAAAGTTGTGTTACATTGAAATTTTAGAAAGTACGATTTGTAGGGCTGTATGAATTATACGTATTCTGAAAATTTCATCGAAATCGGTCGTTGTAATGAGCTACAGATGTTTCAAAATGGTCACATAAGGACGAATTAAGTAATTCACATCAAACATTTTTTCACGTTATGTAGCGAACCAATTGTTCTAACCTCTCAAAGAATTCAAGTAGTATAGTTCAATATTGGCAAAGTTATGCGATTTTTAAGAGCGTCCGAATATTGGTGGGAGTCGCTGAATATAACGTTAAACGAGCGTAACTTAACACGGTCGCCAGCGGCGTCGCAAGTCTGTGACGATCGTAGCCTGGAATTTCGCGTTAAAGTTAATCGCATAGATTTAATGCGCGTTGTTGCTTTAATTGATTAGGTGTACAAATTAACTTATGGCCCCCATAATCTCTCAGTAGTAACTCAAATCCATATCATTCATCCCCCAAACTGAACGTTCGTTAATTGTTCATAGGACGGAGTAAACGCACAGAAACTGATGGAGATTGTTTTCAACAGCAGAACGTGCTTCGATTGATTGCAAATAATTACGCTTTAATGATTTACAACTCCCCCAGCCGGGACGCTAAAATGTCTGAATAATGCGGAAACGTTGCAAACACAAAATCGATTCGACCACCTTCCGCGCACAGTCACGGTGTCATTTAGCATGACTCATTACGCGATAAGCAGCTCACGACAAACAGCGAAGAAAAAAGAAAAAGAGTCAACGCTCAGCGTGGCCATTCAACAATCAATTAGAACGCGGTGTAGAATAGCAGCAGCCAGCGAATTATGAAAATAAGCTATGCCTTTCTTCCTGGTTGGCAGCGCACGTGAACTAGCCCATGGTACAGTCGGGGACAAAACTAGAGGGCACCGTTCGTCAATTGGTTAATCAATAGATAACATAAATGAAATTTCACATAGCGTCTCACGATGTTTATTATTATATACAAATATTTCTTAGAGGCTCCTCGATATTTCAGCGGGAAAATTATTCCTTTTTGGCAGAGATTTGTATTATTTGTTCTGCCTCGATCGGTGCCATTCGTGTACAACGCATCCCTATGATTCGTCAAGAGTTCAAAACTGTCTAGTTTCCCCAGATATTTTCAACAACGTCAATCCAGAAATTTGTATTGTCTCAGTTACAAGAAAACGTTGCAAGGTGTCCCACCGTTTTGCTCCCGGCTGTACCACGCAGATGATAAAAAAATGAAACCGGCGTGCACCGGAATGAAACTTCGCCGCCCCGGCGAGCGGAAACTCAATGCAACAATTCGTCCGGTCTGAACGGGATAATCGTACGGCGATAACTCGCCTCGATGAAAGCAGAGAGCCTAAACGCCAGCGATGCGTTGAGAATTATGCGCGCCCTGGCAAAACGGGGCGAAACGAAAAATGTGGTGGGGGGGGGGGGGGGGAAAGGAGCAGGCGAAACGGAAAACGAAAACAAAACGGCGGGCCCCGGTTATCGGGACGAAAGCGATCTCGCCGGTTTAGAATTCGTTGTCCTGGAACAACGACGCCGGGAGGATCGCTTTCTATCTCTGGCTTTCTAAGCGGAGTTTATCTCTCGGCTTGGCGAGCACGCGTGGACGTATGACTTAACTTCGCGAGAGAGAGAGACTCATCTGCCGTAACAATCGACGCGCGAATTAATGGCGGAGCGGGGTCGACGTACCTTTGCTGGACAGAAAACCGAGTATGCTCTGGTTGCTACCGAAATTCCCTAGCATCTTCGGGTCCCCCGGCGGAAACGTGGATCGACGCCAATCACAGTCACCGGGCATCGGTATGTCAACAGCATCGAGCCAATCTTAATCTAACAACACGTGGCTCGTCTCGAACCAACAGCACACCAGGCGTCCGATAGTCGATCACTGTTTGTAAACAATCCACCGTGGCGTATTTTTACCGACGGTCACTATAAACGTGGAATTTCGATGTACACTCGCTCTCAGGAATGTCTAATCACGCTTCACAACTTTTTCCCCCGTTTTGTAACATTTCAACAACAGTTTGCCCGTAGATATCTGCCAGGTAGATTCAGAAATTTCATTTTGAAGATATCTTGTGCTTTAACAGGAACGATCATGCCCGAATGCGATGATGAGGCTTAATATTGTGCTATGAATATGTAAATGTATTCAAACACTGATTGAAGTGAAAGTCTAATTACTAATTGCGATAGAGAGAACCGCGAATGTGTACACGGCGTTAATTGAACCTGAAAATCACGTATCCGTTTCGATAAAGAAACCAAATGGTTTGGCGAAATGAGCGACGCCGAAAATGGTTCTCAAATTTGAGTCGAGGACCTCTTAATTTTCAGGTTTGAAAAACATCTGCGCGCTTCATCGTAACAGCTCTTTTCATTTCAATCATAGCTTAATCACAGTTTAAATATCACTTTATTGCAAATTAATTCAAACTTCGTACAATTTTTATTATAATATTGAATAAAGATCGCTTCTCGTGAATCATTGCCTTCGTTTCAGAAATTGTGAAAGAGTCGCCCGATAGCTCTGGTATTAGTCATACTTAAACATTCATAATGTGATTTGAAAATATATTATCTTGTCGAGGAAAATCCACAGAATTATGTAAGAAACAATTGCACAACGTCGATGCTCAAGGTATCTTCAAGGTTGGAAATTTTGTTCATTTTGAAAAATGAATATTTTCAGAAAATGCACGTTAAAAATAATATTGCGCTAGCTCGGAGAACAAATTTATTTGAACACTTTGCTGAATAAAATGCTCCAAAATTCAACGTACAGAACATCGCGAAATCGTACACAAAACGATTCCACAAGGAAAGATAAGTCGGAAACTTGTTTGTTCAAGAAAAATCAAACAAACGCGCGCGCATAGTTGATACATCTGCAAACTTGATTTTCTCGAGAACGGAACCCCGAGGAAAACAATTTATTACGTTTCTATGACTTATCTCTGTAGAATCACGGTTTATACACTTCAACGCGCGTAATGTAACACTAAACCTACCGAGCACGAAAAGTTTCCCATACATGCACAGCCTTCTAAAAACGAGACGATTCAATTTATTTACATTTTGTGCAATTTCGATTACAGCATGTATTCGGATAAAAACATTTTATCGTAAAATAAAATCATTGGGTTGTCCGACGAGTGGCGATAGATTTAGCGTTCAAGTAAGCAATAAAACAGAAATTCTGAATCAAGAACCTGCTTGTTGTCTTTCACGCGTGCGATGATAAAGAGATAAACTGAGCGCAGTAGTCTTTAATCACTCGACGCAGGTGCAACACTCGGAGCACGAGGGTGCGGAGAGATTCTCCCGATTTCGATCACCGTTAAAAATCAGTGAAAATCGAGTTTTGAATCGGTGGCCGGGGAAAATGGTTGAGAACGATCGGAGCAGCGAAGACGGCGACTCGCGACGAGATCACATGTTTACGGCGCGTAGAGCGGCGCTCGACTAAAGGCCTTAAAGCCTTAAGGTGAATACACTTGCCGCTTGCCTCGAGAGTTTTCCGCGCGGACGCGCTCCACGCTTGCGTGTAGGTGATCCCTGCGTGTGCCTTGCCTTTGCTCTTGCCGTTGGCTCTCCGTCGTTTGCGAACCGGAGCTAGACATGCAAAGGGGATTACGCAAACGTCCATTGGCCAGCTATTACCGTTAAAAATTATTTCACGCCATCGCCGAGCCAAAGACACCTCGACCGGAATCGGAGAAAACAGGTGATAGTGCGACGAGAAAGCCGCGAGCGGATTCGCATGCGGACGGCAAACCTTTCGACCTTTGTTAACCTTTTTCTCTATCCTCCGACAAATCCGAGTCGATTAAACCGAAAATTCGATTTTTAGTTTGAAGATTTATAGATTATTTAAACTTGCATCCAGATCCTTCACCCTCCGCCAGATAATATCGAGTCAGCCTTGTAATAACCCTTTGCACTCGAGTGGTGACTCTGAAGCACCACTAGAAATTGTTGTGGCATTATTTCAAAGAAATTACAAAAAACACTACAAAATATTTGTTACATTACAAAATTTGTATTTAATAGATCACTAAACATTTCAATATTATATGTAGAAATCGGATCAGTTTCGTATGAATAAAATGAAAATATTGTAAGACGGAAGAAAAATTTAGTTTTATTTGATTGAGGTGACTATGAATTCGTGTGTACAGCCAATGACCGAGAAATAATAATTGTAACAGCTATAAAAGCATTTCAGTTTTTACGAATTGCCAGCGCGACAATCTCAAAAATTTCTCACAAGGGAACAGAGGTCTTCCGCGTGGTCCTAGTATAGTAAACTAAGCCGAGTGCCCTAAGTACCTGCCTACTTGTCTTGAAATCGTTTACAGAAGTTGAAAACACTGTTTCCTCGAAACTTCACTTTTTCAGCTTATCCCCACGCTTTTCTCAGAATGTCGACCAGCTTATCTTTTTAAACGCACATGCATCTGTTGCTATGGCTGGAAGTAGGATTATTTTAATAAGATAACAGTAGACGAAGTTACAGTTCTTTTAAATCCCTGCGAATTATAATAAATTTTGAATACATAAATAACACCTTTCCAACATCAAGGGATTCCACAGCTACAGAGAAGAAAGTAAAAATAAAACTGGAGTATTAAATAATAGTTTGAAAATTATTAAATGACGCATTAAACAATTTCGTGGATAAGAACAGGGCTGGAGAGACAGTCGAGATCCGGAGCTGAGTATGAAGAATAATTTTCCTCGTTGGTGGCGAAAATTAATTCTTTTCAATCCCTTGGAATTATAATAAATTTTGAGTAGATAAATAACACCGTTCCAACAGCAACGGATTGCACAACTGCTACAATATATTACAACTAATGCAAAGGAGAGAAGAAAGCAAAAATAAATTTGGAGTACTAGATAATAGTTTGAAAATTATTGAATGACGCATTAAACAATTACGTGGATAAGAACAGGGCTGGAGAGACAGTCGAGATCCGGAGCTGAGTATGAAGAATAATTTTCCTCGTTGGTGGCGAAAATTAATTCTTTTCAATCCCTTGGAATTATAATAAATTTTGAGTAGATAAATAACACCGTTCCAACAGCAAGGGATTCCACAACTGCTACAATATATTACAACTAATGCAAAGGAGAGAAGAAAGCAAAGATAAAATTGGAGTACTAGATAATAGTTTGAAAATTATTGAATGACGCATTAAACAATTACGTGGATAAGAGCAGGGCTGGAGAGACAGTCGAGATCCGGAGCTGAGTATGAAGAATAATTTTCGTTGGTGACGACGAAGAATAATTTTCGTTGGCGAAGAGGCGAAGGAAGACGGCCGAGAGAGTTCAGGGACCACGGGCAGAGGATTCGTATTGATTGAAGTGTGGGCGCCAACGGCGATTTGATAAATTACAATCGACGCCGTTCAACGCCTCGTGGATCATTCTCCCCGGGCTTACAACTAATTCGCGTTGTAATTCGTGTCGCCGGAGCGAGTCGAGCGTGTCAAACACGTCGGGAACAACGGGAGGATACGGGGAGGCGGTGATTAATGCCGACCGATACGGTTATCAGGGTCTGGCGGGCACATCGGAGCTTCTTCTCCTTCGCGTTCGACGCGAGTCCCCGTTCACGGTGCGGTATTTCGAAATCCGTGAAAATACCAGCCTGAAAAGTAATTAACTTTCGGCCGCATCTCCGGAACGAAGTCAGACGCGGCTTTGCGCGAGCGATACGCTCCAAATTGAATTTCTGCTTTATAAACTATGCGAAATAGGGTGACCTATCTAGCGAATAAACACTCGAGGGGATCTTTCACAGTGAAGGGTGTCTTTTTTACGGTTTTTTGCCCATTTTTCTTTTTTTTTTTAGAAAAATTCGGTACAAAGTATTAACATGAAACTTCCTGCATACCGTATCCTACTTTTAAGGGTAGACTTGCGGATTTTATGCATTTATCACAAAAATGAGTAGGTGTATTTCACAACAGTAAAAAGATTAAAAAAGTTTAACAATGTCGATATACCATTTTTGGCACATAAATATTAATAATGAGCAAAATAAATTTTTACTTAGCTCTTATAGATTGCGATTGACGTATAAAAATTTGACTTTGCATAAAGATCCGCAATTTCATATTAATTGGAGTAACTCCAAATTTCTTCCGAACATTTAGAATATTGGAAATAATATATTCATTCCATTGTTCTAACAAATAGATCGTTTCCTTCGATCGCACGTTCCCAGAATTGTTTTCGGATCTAATCGCAAAGAATCGTTCGTTCGCGATATTATCGTGTCTTGAGCATTCGTCGTATTCGCGTACATTTTTCCATCGCGGCGGTCTGCCACGAACGCAGGTTCGTTCACCCTAAGTAATTATGCGAATATGCAAAGCGAGCGATAGCGCAACAGACTAGATCAATTGAACCGGATAGATCATTGGTCTAGTCCCTCATTGATGGATCATATTTTCTCGCCGTTCCCCGTGATATCTTTCGCCGACGAAAATCACAATTTTCCGTGACATGTCGACGGTGGCGTCAGTGGAAACAATTGCGTCTGACCCCCGTGATCCTAGTGATGTAACGGTCGAGCAATTCTGTGTCAATAGTTGTCAATATCATCAGCGGTTCTCTAAGATTTTATTGTGTTCGCCGTGCTGCGCTTGTGCTGCACTTATTGCACAGATTGCGCTGCCGGTTCACGTCCCACAGTTCCGCTTCTGCGTGGCAGTGCATTCGATAAGATTGTCAGGCTCCATTTCTTCCCCGCTTCTTCTCGCTTTCCTTATTCACGTGGAAGAGTTTCATTAACCAATGCACTTGCTCGCAACCGCCCGGCGAAACCTCGCCTGTCCAAACTGATTGCAAATTGTCCCCGTTTAAATGTGAAAACTCTTGAATCGTAAGTCACACGACTCACTTGGACGCGTTATAATGTATTCTAATCCGCCTCGTAAAAGTCAGAAAAATACTTCTAGGAGATTTGCGAATACAATTAATTTCTTGCTGTTATTATACACACGCGTGCCTATCGACTTCATAAATTCGAGCACGTAATGCAATGAACGCGTGAAGATCCACTTAAGATTAGGACGCCGTAAACATTTTCGCAGACAGTTCGAGCGAGTGGAATCCCGATTTTTTAATTAACGAGTTCGGTATAATGGAAATACGATTTTCTGCATTGTGAAGATGTTTTCGAGCTTTAAATGCATTCGTAGTCTAGTTATGAACTAGAACGCGCATCTATTATTGCACGAAATTTAATCTTCGTTATCGTTGGGACACTTAACCCAGTTTTCTGCATTAAATGGAACAATGAATCGATACCAATCAATATTTCCGCTAATCTGTCCATATGAAAAACTCGGATAAACCGTGAAATGTTGTGCAAACAAAATATTAGACGCGACAGAGGCGGAACGCGTCACGTGATCGAAGCGTGGGGGGAAGAAGGGGAAGGGGAAGGTAGAGTGGGGGAACAAGTCTTGATCTGGCGACTTTGGGGCAAGGGCGCCCGCCGATGCCCGTGGGCACAGCTACGGGCAAGTGACTTAACGGAGTGGGGGTACATGCAGCCTTGCCCGCAGGGGCGTGGCTTCGTGCCCGCCATTCCGTGTATGCCCTGGGCAAGAAGATGCCCGTACGGGCTGAACAGCTCTGCCTTACAATTTAATACACGTCACCAAAAATTCTGCGGTACGGTTAACGCTAATGAATTGTTAATTTCTTATCGAATAAAAATGTAATTCTTTCTCATCTTGCTTTCCTCTTTGCGCAAAATTTACAATAGCGGAATTTGGCCTGCATTCGACGTATATATTCGTCATTGCTTGATTTTAATTCCGCGCGGTGAGGGATTTTTCAAATTAAATGCCACAGTTAACCGGTTAAAACGTACTATTTCGTTTCCGTCTGTGCATTGTACGACTCATCGGGTCACAATTGAACGAGCGTCGACATTTCGCGTAGCAGTTGCCGAATTAATTAACACGAAGCCTCGTCTCGTGGCGTAATAATAGGATCGACGTTACCCAGTGCTCCCGTTTTATTCTCCTGGCAGAAGACCTTCTTGTCCACCGTCGCGAATATTCTCAGGGAATACCCGAGCATTCCGCGCTCTACCAATTAAACGGCGATAATTAGTAAATTAATTAGCCGAGCTGGCGAGCTGAACAAATCAGGCTGTCGGCCCCCGGGGCAAACAGCTCCCCTCTCTCTCTTTCTCTCTCTCCCTCTCTCTCTCCGGGAGCGAAATAAAGGAGCAGGAAAGAACAAAGTGGGGGCTGCGACTTGAAATATTTCGCGCGTTCCGACGAGTGTTAATGAGAGCCCGGGTAACCTTTTGCCGTACCTTTTATTGGCAATGAATCTGACGCAGGCAGCTGCGTCATATTTGTCGAATTGCGAAGGAAAAACCGGTCTTCGGGATTCGCCATAACGGGCAGAGCCGCTCGCCTACACGGCGACCGAAAACCCATCGGCTGGTCCGATTTCATCGGATCGAAAAATTCGCCTGCTGATTTTGTCGTTTCGAAGCGGTTGCGAAATCCACGAGTGCGTGCGTCGTTCCCAGGTGTCTAGTTTCCATCGATTTCTTGCGAACGTTTGTCAATTTTTGTCGACTCCGCTGCAGCATCGGCTCGTGTCGATGACACGTGCGGGAAAAAAAAACTGTGACATCGATCGCGTCGATACTCGTGCGATATATTCGCGTGTACAACCGTATGAAAAATATTACACGCCGTTCATCAAGCTTATCCAGGCGGCAAATTATGCAACTTCCAATTACCATCAGACATTCGATACGCGTTTTTCTAGGCGAGTTTTCACGACGAAAGTACGAATTGAAACGCATCTGTGGAGTCTCGATAAAACGTTATCGAGTATTCTGATTTTTGTACACGAACTTTAAAATCGTACCGTTTTTCTAATTAGCTACCAGTTTATCTGAATCGATATTTCGATAACGTGTTCACTTCCGCGTATTGAAATCATTAACGGTGAAAATGAACTGCAGCCTTTGCACACCGAGGAAACTTTATTTAACGCAAACGACCGCGATATATTCATTATACCAGCGCCTCCGCATTCATCGCGAAAATGGCGCCAGCGAACGACACATTGGTTTCGATATATAGAGGATCATTGTCCCGCCGCTGAATTTCTTTTACAATAGGAAAACTGCCTATATTTACGAGCTCGCATAGTAAATTCAGAGAGGGGGGCACCGTGCGTGTGTATTAAAGTGTATTTAAATGAGCCTCGGGTACCGTAAATCAAACAATGTCTGTTGAACAATCGAACGCTCGAGTCGAGCGTGCTTGAAGCGAGGACTCTGTCACTCGAAAGCGAACAAAAGGACATTTTTTTCTCGTCGATTAATTATTCCATCGCTCTCGAGCTCCAGCAACCTCCTTACGAGGCTAGAATTCACGATGAAAATACGCCGTGCGTTTGTTTCGCCGAATCGCTATTTTCCGAATCCTCTACTACCCTCGAAACTATAGTCAGGGCGCAGACGAACGCAGCGATAGTTCGAACGGGTTCATTGTTCTGTTTAATTCCGATAACAATAGGTTAGTGTACACTCGGTCTCATTGATTCGTATGTTTGGTAACACTTTCGTCAATGGAAATTAAAATCGCTAGACTTTAAACACGCATAACTTTTGAACCAGTGAATTCCTGACATTAAAACCTGAATTTTTGGCATTTTCTCGTAAACATTGACAGGATTA
This sequence comes from Halictus rubicundus, assembly GCF_050948215.1. Taxonomy (NCBI): domain Eukaryota; kingdom Metazoa; phylum Arthropoda; class Insecta; order Hymenoptera; family Halictidae; genus Halictus; species Halictus rubicundus. Next base: position 12,376,095 of record NC_135154.1, read on the forward strand.
TATAAAAAAAATGGTAAAAATTTCTGGGTTGCCAAGGTGAAGTTTACCCGATAAAACAGAGCGATATGCGGAGGAAAGTTTTTAGTAAATCTCAATGACAGAGCTCATAAAATTTAAACAAAGAGTTAATTCTGATAATATTTCTGAGAACACGAGGGAAATGTAAGCAATTACTCTAGAAATGGCACAATTCGCGTAAAGGTCAATTGAATACCGTGTGTCACTTAAAAAACTTGACATTACGCGCGCGCGACATTTATTGACCGAGTTTTTTTTATTAACACGTTCGGTCGCCATATGTTTCGCTGTCTATCTTCGTTGTTGACATGCTTCGCTAACTATAACGCATCACCTTTATGAAACTTTGATCCCAGCGAATGGTAAACAATTATCAAATGTTTCAGGACACGTAAACGTAAATCCACGTATCCATGCAGTATGAACGTTGATTCTAGTTGTGTTTTAAGCTGGCGGTGCGTCTGCACGTGAAACTGTTGGCAGAGTTAATCGTACGTTTTACCGAAGCACGAAGTCTGCGTCAACAAAAGAGAACTGTAACCTTCGATCGCGTGCACGTGACCCACAGTTTGTTTAATTAACTAATGAGCCCCGCCCTGCGTCACGAACAGTCTCGTTTTATTAGGTCGGGTGTGTGCACACAAGTGCAACCCCCTCGCGTTGCGTGTGCACGCACTGGCAAGGAACCGGCACGGACGTCTGGAGGAGTCACCACACGGTGACTATTGTGAAATTAGTCAGCAACAAACGAATTACGCTTTAAACACGACAAATTAATCGATAAATAATTTGAACTTTGCTCGAAAATATTGCACTCCAAATAGGTTAAAACAGTGGTTAATACAGTGTTTTAAAATATTTATTTTGTTGGGAATATTTGTCTTAATGCTTCTACCATTTTCCAAATGTGTTCTAAATGATTGTGAGAATTTTTGAATTATTTTTTACGTGTGGCAACTGAGTAAAAGGTCTACGGAGTTGATAGTTTATCGCGAGCAAGCTGTAAGGTGTTAACATGGCCGTTGTAAAAGCGTGGTGTTATAGACAACTACCAGGAAGAATAAAACGCGAACTGCTACGGTTATCGTTAGTAAAGTCTGCGACGAAGGAGACAAAAAAGAACTTTTCGAAAAGTTCAGCACGGTTGAACGGGCACGCGCAGTAAATGGCGGAAAAAGTTTGTTAACGCGTACGATGCTGTTGCGAGTCGACTAGGGAAAAAGGGGCTGGTCGCGGGAACGGAGGATTTTTTCGTGCAATTAAACAGATCGTCGCGGACTGCGAGTCCGTTCCCCGCGAGGAAACTGTATAAGTAGGTTAAATGCAAGAACTTTAAGGCTGCGCCGTGCGATAACACAGCTGCGGACATGGTGCAGCGTGCGCTCGTTAGTCAGAGCTACAACACTACCGCAAGGCATAATGACAGTCACTTTAGGTCTGTCGCAAGAAGGCAGAGTGGACTAATCTACGGTAATAATTTTTTCCACGGAGCTCGAGCGAGTTTCTCTCTCGTTTCGACGGCTGCGCCGCGAACAATTTCGCGGCTTTAAATTCCGTTCGAGTTGTTGCTTGAACAATAAATAAATATCAATCGACAAATGCACAGCTGTAATGTTTCCTCCAACGCAAGCACCGAAATAAATGCAGATACACAACGAACATTAGTCTTCTTCTTCCAACCATCTTCGAGAGAAAAAGGTTCTAATCATAGTAACAGCGGAGACAATCGTACGACGACGGGGTTAAACGTTACGAGGACCAGAAGAAGGTCATATTTTCTTGAAATTCGAAGTACAGTGATTTCCCTGAAATAAATGCAGATACATAACGAACATTAATTTGTCTTCTTCTTCCAACATTCTTCGAGATAAAAATGTTCTGATCATAGTAACAGCGGAGACAATCGTACGGCGACGGGGTTAAACGTTACGAGGACCAGAAGAAGGTCATATTTCCTTGAAATTCGAAGTATAGTGATTTCCCTATGTCGCGGAATTATCCCCACTACCACGAGCGGAAACATGACATGGATCGAGAATTCACTGTATTTTCGTCGGTTGACAAACGAGAAGATTAATGACACGAAAAATGTTCCACGGTATCCCCACCATGAAGAAGCAGCTTAACCGCGCGACGTTGATCGCGTGCCACGAACCTAACTCCCGACCCGTCCCAGAAAATAAATTCATCCGCGTCGAGGTAGGAAAACCATGGTCTCGGGACTCGTAATAAAATCCACGGGGTGAATTATGCGGCAGATAGGGGGGGGAGGGGGCAAGGGGGATGGCACAGGAATAAAGTCGCGACGTTATTCGTCCGGAGGACTTGGAACCTAATACGACCGGTTTGAGCAGAGCTCGCCGCGCGAAGCTGCCGGCAATTTCTTCCCCGAGCTTTCTCGCCGGATATGCTCGCTCCCGGGCTAGGAAGAAACAATTTGTCAAAGCGAATGAATCCGCGAGAAGTCGGAAAAAGACTGGAAAACAGCATGCAAAACGAGTGACGATTCGTTCACCTTCACCGAATAGAGAACGAAATTTACATTTTAATTAATTCAACGAGAAACGCAACCCCTCTGGGTTCGCAGATAAGCGACGGGGGCAAAAACTATAGCAAAGAGCGGCAAGAAACTTCCGACGAGACATCCAATTATATTTTCATCTCGAGAGTACAGTCGATCGAACGGTAAACGATTTTTAAGACTGTTTTCCAAGCACGGTCATTCGAGTTAATTTTAATCAACGAAAGCTAATTTTCTCCGATGTATCACGGTAAAAGTTAATTTCTAAACCTGGTGAAAAAATAGCGCAGAATGGAAAATGTGAAGACGCGTTGAGCTTCGAATGCAAACGGTTGATTCCACCGTCCGAAAAAATTGGGCTTCGCACGGTCCCCGGCATAAATCTGACGATGCTGAAGTTTGCGAGTGTACTGGAATCGTGAAGAAAATGAAAATTCCGGGCACAGTCTGTTCGGTACTTCGTGCTCAGCGCGCCTCCGTTCTTCCGTTTATGGTCGGCACACAAGTCAGGAAAACTTTCGCGAAACAGACCCCCAGACGGGAATGAACTTTTTCTCGGTCTCTGCCGAAAACCCATTCGACGAACACTTCCACGATTCAATTTCCACGTTCGCGAATTAAACCCGTCCCCGGCACATTGTGCAGAGCGTTTACGATCGCCGGCAGTAACTCATCGCGAGCGCGCGAGAGTGTGCGCGCCCGTTCGCAAAGAGGTAAATCGGTGTAAAGACACGTTTCGGCAGTAAAGCGACCGTGAAATATAGTATCTCGCGCTTCGCAGGGATACCGAGCACCGGTGCGCACACACAGAATGGACGAGCATCTATCCTCCCGACGCGACGCGACGCGGCGCGATGATTTAAGCGTGGCCGAACGATGTCGAGACTGTGCCCGATGTTTGACGATCGTAAAACGACTGGAAAACGGGCGAAATATTTCCGTCGTGGGAAGAGTTACGGGCGAAAATCTCTCGCGAAAGGGGGATCGTGTGGAAAAGTCCCCGTCCTTTATTGCGAGGACAAATAAAACCAGCATTTCCGCTCGGCGAGCGACCATTGCGGGCGAACTCTTATTCGGGCACAGGAAGTTACGCTTGCCCTAGATATTTTATTCCGTCTCTATCCTTCTTTTGGAAATTGTGTTTCGCCAACTTCTACGGTATTGCACATGAATATTTTAACACGTTAACTGCCACCGTCGCTCACATATGACTGACAGTGACTTTTGACCAAGTTTAGACATTCATTTGTATTGTGACATATCCAGATAAACCGAATTCTATTAAGATCTTTAGACTTCAAACGGGTTAAAACAGCATCACATATAATACATTTAAAATTTCTAGTTTCGCTTTCATTAATTACACTGATTTTGTAAGAATCTTTGGAAATGATATTTGGCACTTAACGTGTTAATGCCTCGAAACAATTTTGAAATGTTGTAAATCAAAGTGTGTAATTTTGTGATCAGGTCTCCTAAAGAACCTTGCTATCCGTGGAACAGGTACGTTATACAATGGAGAATATTTTAATGTCTCAAAACAATTTTGAAATGCTGCAAATCAAAGTGTGTAATTTTCTAACGAGGTGTCTTAAAAAACCTTACTATCCATGGAACAGGTACGTTTCACAATGGCGAATATTTTAATGCCTCAAAACAATTTTGAAATACTGCAAATCAAAGTGTGTCATTTTCTAATGAGGCCTCGTAAAGAATCTATCCATGGAACAGGTTCGTTTTACAATATAGAATATTTGAATGCCTCAAAACAATTTTGAAATGCTGCAAATCAAAGTGTGCAATTTTCTAATGAGGTCTCTTAAAGAACCTTGCTGTCCATGGAACAGGTACGTTTTACAATGGCGAATATTTTAATGCCTCAAAACAATTTTGAAATGCTGCAAATCAAAGTGTGTAATTTTCTAATGAGGCCTCGTAAAGAATCTATCCATGGAACAGGAACGTTTTACAATATAGAACATTTTAATGCCTCAAAACAATTTTGAAATGCTGCAGATCAAAGAGTATAATTTTCTAATGAGGTCTCTTAAAGAACCTTGCTGACCATGGAACAGATACGTTTTACAATATAGAATATTTGAATGCCTCAAAACAATTTTAAGTTGCTGCAGATTAAAGTTTATAATTTTCTAATGATGTCTCCTAAAGAATCTTGCTGTCCATGGAACAGGTACGTTTTACAATATAGAATATTTGAATGCCTCAAAACAATTTTAAATTGCTGCAGATTAAAGTGTATAATTTTCTAATGATGTCTCCTAAAGAACCTTGCTGTCCATGGAACAGGTGCGTTTTACAATACAGAATATTTGAATGCCTCAAAACAATTTTGAAATGCTGCAGATCAAAGTGTATAATTTTCTAATGAGGTCCCTTAAAGAACCTTGCTGTCCATGGAACAGGAACGTTTTACAATATAGAACATTTTAATGCCTCAAAACAATTTTGAAATGCTGCAGATCAAAGTGTGTCATTTTCTAATGAGGCCTCGTAAAGAATCTATCCATGGAACAGGTTCGTTTTACAATACAGAATATTTGAATGCCTCAAAACAATTTTGAAATGCTGCAAATCAAAGTGTGCAATTTTCTAATGAGGTCTCTTAAAGAACCTTGCTGCCCATGGAACAGGTACGTTTTACAATGGCGAATATTTTAATGCCTCAAAACAATTTTGAAATGCTGCAAATCAAAGTGTGTAATTTTCTAATGAGGCCTCGTAAAGAATCTATCCATGGAACAGGAACGTTTTACAATATAGAACATTTTAATGCCTCAAAACAATTTTGAAATGCTGCAGATCAAAGAGTATAATTTTCTAATGGGGTCTCTTAAAGAACCTTGCTGACCATGGAACAGATACGTTTTACAATATAGAATATTTGAATGCCTCAAAACAATTTTAAGTTGCTGCAGATTAAAGTTTATAATTTTCTAATGATGTCTCCTAAAGAATCTTGCTGTCCATGGAACAGGTACGTTTTACAATATAGAATATTTGAATGCCTCAAAACAATTTTAAATTGCTGCAGATTAAAGTGTATAATTTTCTAATGATGTCTCCTAAAGAACCTTGCTGTCCATGGAACAGGTGCGTTTTACAATACAGAATATTTGAATGCCTCAAAACAATTTTGAAATGCTGCAGATCAAAGTGTATAATTTTCTAATGAGGTCCCTTAAAGAACCTTGCTGTCCATGGAACAGGAACGTTTTACAATATAGAACATTTTAATGCCTCAAAACAATTTTGAAATGCTGCAGATCAAAGAGTATAATTTTCTAATGAGGTCTCTTAAAGAACCTTGCTGACCATGGAACAGATACGTTTTACAATATAGAATATTTGAATGCCTCAAAACAATTTTAAGTTGCTGCAGATTAAAGTTTATAATTTTCTAATGATGTCTCCTAAAGAATCTTGCTGTCCATGGAACAGGTACGTTTTACAATATAGAATATTTGAATGCCTCAAAACAATTTTAAATTGCTGCAGATTAAAGTGTATAATTTTCTAATGATGTCTCCTAAAGAACCTTGCTGTCCATGGAACAGGTGCGTTTTACAATACAGAATATTTGAATGCCTCAAAACAATTTTGAAATGCTGCAGATCAAAGTGTATAATTTTCTAATGAGGTCCCTTAAAGAACCTTGCTGTCCATGGAACAGGAACGTTTTACAATATAGAACATTTTAATGCCTCAAAACAATTTTGAAATGCTGCAGATCAAAGTGTGTCATTTTCTAATGAGGCCTCGTAAAGAATCTATCCATGGAACAGGTTCGTTTTACAATACAGAATATTTGAATGCCTCAAAACAATTTTGAAATGCTGCAAATCAAAGTGTGCAATTTTCTAATGAGGTCTCTTAAAGAACCTTGCTGCCCATGGAACAGGTACGTTTTACAATGGCGAATATTTTAATGCCTCAAAACAATTTTGAAATGCTGCAAATCAAAGTGTGTAATTTTCTAATGAGGCCTCGTAAAGAATCTATCCATGGAACAGGAACGTTTTACAATATAGAACATTTTAATGCCTCAAAACAATTTTGAAATGCTGCAGATCAAAGAGTATAATTTTCTAATGGGGTCTCTTAAAGAACCTTGCTGACCATGGAACAGATACGTTTTACAATATAGAATATTTGAATGCCTCAAAACAATTTTAAGTTGCTGCAGATTAAAGTTTATAATTTTCTAATGATGTCTCCTAAAGAATCTTGCTGTCCATGGAACAGGTACGTTTTACAATATAGAATATTTGAATGCCTCAAAACAATTTTAAATTGCTGCAGATTAAAGTGTATAATTTTCTAATGATGTCTCCTAAAGAACCTTGCTGTCCATGGAACAGGTGCGTTTTACAATACAGAATATTTGAATGCCTCAAAACAATTTTGAAATGCTGCAGATCAAAGTGTATAATTTTCTAATGAGGTCCCTTAAAGAACCTTGCTGTCCATGGAACAGGAACGTTTTACAATATAGAACATTTTAATGCCTCAAAACAATTTTGAAATGCTGCAGATCAAAGAGTATAATTTTCTAATGAGGTCTCTTAAAGAACCTTGCTGACCATGGAACAGATACGTTTTACAATATAGAATATTTGAATGCCTCAAAACAATTTTAAGTTGCTGCAGATTAAAGTTTATAATTTTCTAATGATGTCTCCTAAAGAATCTTGCTGTCCATGGAACAGGTACGTTTTACAATATAGAATATTTGAATGCCTCAAAACAATTTTAAATTGCTGCAGATTAAAGTGTATAATTTTCTAATGATGTCTCCTAAAGAACCTTGCTGTCCATGGAACAGGTGCGTTTTACAATACAGAATATTTGAATGCCTCAAAACAATTTTGAAATGCTGCAGATCAAAGTGTATAATTTTCTAATGAGGTCCCTTAAAGAACCTTGCTGTCCATGGAACAGGAACGTTTTACAATATAGAACATTTTAATGCCTCAAAACAATTTTGAAATGCTGCAGATCAAAGTGTGTCATTTTCTAATGAGGCCTCGTAAAGAATCTATCCATGGAACAGGTTCGTTTTACAATACAGAATATTTGAATGCCTCAAAACAATTTTGAAATGCTGCAAATCAAAGTGTGCAATTTTCTAATGAGGTCTCTTAAAGAACCTTGCTGCCCATGGAACAGGTACGTTTTACAATGGCGAATATTTTAATGCCTCAAAACAATTTTGAAATGCTGCAAATCAAAGTGTGTAATTTTCTAATGAGGCCTCGTAAAGAATCTATCCATGGAACAGGAACGTTTTACAATATAGAACATTTTAATGCCTCAAAACAATTTTGAAATGCTGCAGATCAAAGAGTATAATTTTCTAATGGGGTCTCTTAAAGAACCTTGCTGACCATGGAACAGATACGTTTTACAATATAGAATATTTGAATGCCTCAAAACAATTTTAAGTTGCTGCAGATTAAAGTTTATAATTTTCTAATGATGTCTCCTAAAGAATCTTGCTGTCCATGGAACAGGTACGTTTTACAATATAGAATATTTGAATGCCTCAAAACAATTTTAAGTTGCTGCAGATTAAAGTTTATAATTTTCTAATGAATCTCCTAAAGAACCTTGCTGTCCATGGAACAGGTGCGTTTTACAATATAGAATATTTGAATGCCTCAAAACAATTTTATAATACCGCAGATCAAAGTGTATAATTTTCTAATAAAGTCTCTTAAAGAACCTTGCAATCCATGGAACAGGTACGAGAACGTCGTAGCATCACGATTACTTCCGGTTGGTCATTGCCCACCGAGAATCGGACGTTCGGTGCGAACTTATTATCGAGTCGTTCCCACAGCTCGTTCCGGCGAAAACTACATGAGCGTGGCGGACGCGACTCGACGCGTGATCGCACGTGTGCACGTTTCTTATCCGCGACCGATATGTACCAGACTCTCCGGAGGGCCGTTTCGTGATACCGGCAATCATATGCCGCCCGTGTGCTTTTTATCAGTGTGTCATTACGGCCCGCTCAAAGAACGGAAATCGGCCTCTGAATCGCCGCGATCACGCGCCCTTATCGTCTCGCGGAAACGTCGCGTGTCGCACTCCAACGTCTACCATTTCTGATTTTAAGAGTAGTTTCTATATGTCAAGGTTAAATAACGTTAAATACATTTTTATCTCCTTTTTTGGGAGGGAAGGCTTGTATTAGGTCGTGCCAAATTTTTTAACACAATTGTAAAAGGTAGAAATCTTATAGAAATAGCATTGAGGAAATTAAACCTTAACGGTCCGAAAGTATTTCAAGTTTACTTCCCACCAGGTACAATCTATTCTTCATACGAAGAGAAACTGTGGACTCAACATTTTTATATCGAGTATAGAAAGGAAAATATTTATATTTTCGTGAGAATTTATTAATATATATTTGATTTTTGCCGCCATATACGCGGCATCGGACCCAGTAAGTAAAAGTGCCATGCCGCTTATATGGCGGCATTGGTCCGTTAAGGGTTAAATAACGATTTGTTAATACTAATTTCAACAGACATTCAGTCACAAAATGGGGCACCCTGTTGACACAGAGTGTAGGCGTATTAACCCTTTGCACTCGGCGCTAGTTTCAATCTGAAACTAAATTTTTCTTCCGTCTTACAATATTTTCATTTTATTCATACGAAACTGATCTGATTTCTACGTATAATATTTAAACGTTTAGTAATCTATTAAATTGAAATTTTGTAATGTAACAAATATTTTGTAATATTTTTTGTAATTTCTTTGAAATAATGCCACAACAATTTCTAGTGGTGCTTCAGAGTCACCACTCGAGTGCAAAGGGTTAAAACTATGAAGTAATGGCTAACGTTTCACATATCTCATTAGAGTTCCGAGGAGGTGTCCAGCATCAGTGTCGCCAGATGAGGGGAGTGAGCACGAATCGAGGGGAAAAGGTTACCCCCTCTCTGCCAGTACCGGAGTACGCACGACAGAGACGGAACGCGTCACGTGACCGGGCCGCGGTGGAAGGGGAAATTGGAGTGGGGGAACAAGTCTTGACCTGGCGACTCTGGCCAGCGTCGTAAAAGGTTATGGTCCTTCCCATGTCAGTCGGGGAATCAATTGATTTTATGATGGTGGCGTATCAAGAAGGTCGGAATGCCTCGGAAGAAGGACGAGAGGTCTCCGAAACGATGCAAATTGCGAGCATTAATCGTGGGAGGGGGTTAGTGTGGCGCGGTTAGTAACGAGCCGTAGAATTCCGCGTGGGCTCGCCCGAAAGAACGGCCGGGAGAGGAAAATGGACGGAAGACGCGGAGCACGGATCTGAACGACGACGCCCCCGTGGCATGCTGTTCAGCTATTTTAATGCGTCGCTAGATGATTGATTAAATTTTCTGCGAGCCTCCGCCGCTGTAATTGAATGCACGTCCCGACGGGTGTCGATTTTTACGGCTGCGGGATAGGCTACCCTCTTCGACCGGCAGAGGAGCCCGGCGAACCTTCCACGAAGATACCGGATCTCAATGAACGGCCGAGCCGTGCAATTTTGCCCGTGCCCCGCTTGCATACGCCCAGCCTAATCGCTTTCTTCGATCTGAGCGCGTTTGCATTTTTCCTTGTAACGATAGCTACGTGTCTAAGGCCCGCGGCGCATACACGATTTACCCTAAACGTCATTGCCAGCCTGCGGATTTTAACGCGAAGTTAGCATCCTCTACATTGACCCCTTGCACCGCGATTTATTTTATGGTTACAGCGATTGGAACTTCTTTGTTCGCAAAGGGTAATTATTTATGACCTTGAATTATGCCGTCGAGGTCACCGTTCTGAACAACTTTCCTCCGACACCGCCGCTCGACCTTCGTCTTCAAAATATTTACAAAAAGTAATTGGTGAGAAAAATGTTGCATTGTTCACCTAGCTTTATCGTCCTATAATTTTTTAAATTGTAAGTTTAACTAGAACGTGATTTTCAAAGCAAAAAGTGGTTGTGTAGACATGAAGTTCAGGAAGAAAGACACAAATAGCTTTACGCATTATTGTAATGCAATGTATTATTCTTGATAAAATTTCTTAAGAGCATTCAGGCTTTATTGTCACGAAGTACTAACTTGTATTATCAGATAGCTATGTCTCACCTGTCTCTTACGCGTTCTCCTTTCATTTACCTAATTTCACTTTTCCAACTTTCTCCTTTTTCCTAAAGTTCTTTTCTATACACTTATCGGCAAACGGGTTTACTTCAAGACAATAGTCTTTGAGATTGTTTTGTTTCGATTCAAACTTTCACAAATATTACGGACCATCGTCCGAATTTTATGGAAACGTGACGGACATGAATCACAAGGCATGAATAACAAACTGAAATTCTGCGCGCTGTCAAACGTGCACAAAAACACCATCGTACGTCTACGTATAGCGCATAAACAAGGGGTATAATTTACAAAAACCAAAAAAAAAAAAAAGGAATACGAAAATGGAGATAAATTTGAGAAGTTAACGGCACTCCCACGCGAACTATTACCCCGTGTCGGCTAAAATAATAATTCCCCCTGCAATGGTGTCATAAATCTACCGCTCCGTACGTAACCCGAACGAGAATGCATCGAGGTATTACCGTATCGATTGTCGAGCCTCCGGCGCAATACTGAACAAATTGCTATTATCTCCGGTACGCACTGATTCAGGAATATTCCGAGTTGCGGCGTGGGTAGTTACCGATGCGTGGTGCGTCTTCGTGAACAATATTTGGCTAGTTCTCATGGAAACAGCTTTTAGACGAAATACACCAATATGCAGCACGCTCCCGTCAAAACATCAACTTCCGGAATATGAAATTCTGTTTTTGAAGTGATACGCCTAATGGAAAAGTAGTGCAAGCCAAACTAGTCGATCATCGGATAACGAGGAATTAAGTAAAAGTCCTATAACACAATAATATTGAAATAATTATATTACATTTATTTTATTCAATTACGGCTAAGCCCGCGAGATGAGAAAACCAAGCAAACGAGTTTCCACTCCCCCTAATGGAGAGTATAACAACTAAAACTAATCGTTAATCGCTTAAATATTCCGAGAAGTTAAATCGATTTTCATAATAAATTGTATTGGTAGCGTTCATCGAAGTTTCGTCAAAGCGAATAATTAACGCGAACTTCGTAAAGTGGAATTGTTGAACAACGAGGGGACACGAACTTCGAGCAGGGAAAAAATTAAAAGTAGAACTTTTAATATGACAAGGATAATGATACTGCTGTTGAGACTCGAGTTTCACTGGGAATAAGTACATTAACGATCGAAATTTCTAACTATAGGAAAGTGTAGGCGTTTAACTAATTCCTATTATGTCGTGAGCTTGTTGTATTAATTTCATTCTCCTGAATGGCCTCGTCTTGTTCATAATTAATTACTCTCTACCTCGGTAACCTAAATTTTCTACGATGGCCGAAAAGATATGTCTGAAATGGTCTGTGCATATTCTTATGTCACAGTCATAGATCTTATTTAAAATATTGAAAGCATAAAAGAAGGAAGTAATTTTCGACTCGAAGGAGACACGCGAACGCGAATTGAACTAACCCGCGGACTCGCCCGGAAATGACGTGCCACGGAAAGTTTGGTACAATTTGACACAGCAAGGAAATAAATGACTACAATCACGAATACATACACGAGCGCAACACTGGTGATTTCAATGCCGGGTCGGACCGCGATCGTCTCACGCGAACGTTTGATTAAAGAACCGACAGGTTCGTGAAATGAAAAGACGCTTCAACGGATCCTCCTATTCGCAGCGCACGAAACGAGGTTCACAGACTATTTTCAGTGGCCGAAATGGTTAGCACGAAAGGACACATTCGCCGGCTTAGTCACCCCTAAACGACGCCGGCGGCCGCGGCGAAGGAAGCGTAATTGAAAACGAGCGGGGCAAATAAGAAATTCCGGGCACGAGTAATCAGATGACGGAGAAAAGGGAGGAGAAGAGCAGTTCGCGAGACAAGAGGACGACGAAACTCTGGCTGGCTGGCTGGTTGGTCGGTCGACGAAGAAGAAGAAGAAGAAGGCGCGAAGGAGGGATCGTGAGACCGCAGAGCGGGATATTATCGAGCGCATGAACGTGCGGTTAGGGGCGGCGATGCGCCATCGTCGAGTATAAATCCGCTGATACGACGTGAAAGCCGACGCCGGTACAGGACCGGCCTAGGCTTTTTCTCGGGACTTGAACTCCGCCGGGGGGGGGGAGGGGGTTGGAGCTAGTTCAAAAGATGTCGGGATAAGGTCGGCTGTGTTGTAGGTGCGAGGCCCGATACTGCAGTTGCAACTGCAGCTGCTGCGGAATTGCCGCAGGGGGGCGACGCGCGACGGCTCGAACGTGACCGACGATACCGAGCTCGAGAAATCCGCGAAAACGGCCACGACCAATGCCCGCTGTTTTCCAGATAGCTACCTCTTTTCCAGGCGGGTGCGTGGCATTTGTAGCACGTACAATTACGAGAAAGATCCTCTGCCTGATTCACAGATTCCACCGGTGGTCGGAATACACTGCGAGCAGCAAACTCGAACCAAACCATTTTTCCAGGAAACCATTATTTATGTGTTAAGATAAAGTCCCACGTATCTCAAGTAGCACGTAATTTTAGGTTTAGCTCTAATCCTGTTACATTCAATGTACTAGCTACAGTAATCGACTCAATTTTATAGTAGTATAAATTATTAATCAAGAGACATACGGGGTGCTGACTTGCTTGTTTTAAAAAATACGTCGAATGTCTTCAGGACAAAAATGGAAAAACAAACGAAAATATTTGCCTCGGTGTCATTTCTTTTTCGAGAAATCTCAAGGTCACCTTCATTGGTTTAAATAGGACTCCTTCTTAAACACCTACGCTGGTAGCCCCTTTCATTGGGAATTCCGTGACTATAATTGCTCAAGGTCATTCAAGGTCACAGACAGGCGAAACGTATAATTAAAAGGCACGCCTTTCGTTAATAGTTCGTGGTCAAAGGGTTAGCAATTCGGCCACCCGCTACGACGTTACTGCAACGAACATGTTTGCAAATAATGGCTCGAATATTGATGTATTCGAGAAAACCCTTATCGCGAGACTCGATACGGAAAATGATCAGTGTCGCTGAACGGGATTCAACCGATGTCCTGAAATTATGAAATCCTCTGGAAATGACCATTCCGGGCTGGAGTATGGCGATAATCGCGATTTATAGCCGCGAAGCGTCGTTACTGGTAGACGATGGTCTAGCCGAAATGAGTTTCCTGACCGATTGGTATGCTCGGTGTCGCCGCGGAATCGTTACAGCGTGCAATAAAACACGAGAAATCGCTATTTACGGACGTGCCCGTCTGTACACAGAAAAACTCATTAGCCGGCTCAGTTTCTCGAATATCGAGAACGCCCACTACGGTAAGCAGTTCCTGTTCGAGAGGAAGCAGCAGAAAAAGATTTTGGAAGGAAGATTCGTGGTCGACGTCGGACGCAATTCCGTGGAGACACGTGGCACAATCTTGTCGGATGGAACGTCCATTTTGTCTATTTTATCCGCTTTGTCCACGGGTTAGCGTCCGTTGTGTTTATTCACGACGCGCGGGACAGACGAGGGTGGGTGGCATCGAAAAACTGGCCTACATACAAGCTACGGGGATGGATCGAGGTAACAGAAGCACGGACAAAGGAAGAGATACGTTCGGCTTTTTGCCGGGGCGAGAACGTGTTTCTTCTTGGCGAAACGCGACGTCGGCTACGGAAATTGCGCCTAGATGGAACGATCGAAGCTCACCCCCTGCGGGGTTGCTCGCCGAACAGATAGATTACCTTCGAGGTTTGCCATGGAGAACCTATAGCTGTCGATCCTCGGCGTGTTGATGTCCGAGTTGAAAGGCCTGAGGGTCGCCGAGCTCACATTGTCCAGACCCTGAAACATCAATTCGTCGGGACGTTAGGGGATACGAACGGTTGCAATTCTCCTTTTCAGATACAAATTGTAAATCTTCAACCCTTCAGAGACGACCTCGGACTCTGCCGGTTTCTTTTTGCGCGACCGACGTTGCACGATGTTACAGATGTTGTACCATAATCTGCTGGAGATGTAGACGTTTCGATATGTGCTTCGCACAGCTATCTTCAATTTCCAGATAGCAAATCGCAACGCTTGAAAGCCTTGTCATGTCGCACCTGACAATCTGATTTTGTCTAATAAGTTTTCATGTATTCGTCAAAGTCGGCACACTCGCGGCGTCTCCGAAAGGTTAATGGATTTTTAACACTGTACGTGCCATTACCAGTTAATTAATCGTATTATTTATTGTAATTAAAAGATGGCGATACGTTGGAAATTATTCGATAAATTTCCTCGTTCAAGCACATATTACGACAATTGCGAACAGTCCAAACGAGTTCAATCTTGGAATTTTTATACAACAAAAACTTATACTAGTCCGTATCGGCACACGTCTAGTATTGAAGCAGCCGCCGGAAATTGTGAGATTGCACCGATCTTTTGATAACCTGAATCAATATTGACGCAGACATCGCTGCCCGAGGGTTTCTGGAATATACATACGCACAGATGCTACCGAACGAATCCGATTTCCGAATCGTAATATCGGAAATCTGCCGATCCGAAGACTGAAATATTAATCTCGAATCGATCGGTGGAAATCGATGTAAGCCATTTGGCAAGATAAAACGATAACAGATAAAAGATTCTCCTGCAATTTTCTCCTGACTAAGTGCTTATACTTTTGTTGAGTCTCGTCTTCGCGGAGTCAACACTCGTAAAGTTGTACAGTTAAGAGCCAAGGGTAGTCACGTGACTTTTGCAGAGTCAACAGGTCGGCAACTGCTGTATAATTCCCGTTCACAGCCTTCAGCCACTGACTTAAGATCCGTCTTGGTCTTGATCCGACGGGTCTTAAGCCTGTGACTAAACTTGTCACGTTTTTTGCTCTGTATGACCGATAACATGAACTCTGACGCCAGAAACGTGCTTCAAGTTTTTCGCTTTATTTCGCCGAGAATCAAGACAAAATATAGCTCAATTTGTAGATGGAGATAGTTTCTCTCGATTTCATCCAGAAAACTCATCCAGATTCCACGGCATGCGCATCGTCAATTTTTGGCCTACTTCTAACGCTTATGTTACCAAATATCTGCATAATCTCGTTAGCTCACGACCAGCGCGCTTGTTTGAACCTTCCTCTTTCGAACGAGCCCTTACCCAGCGAAAAATATTCTCATATAAGGACGAAAAGTCGAGGCACGTAAAACCATTTTTCGCCTATTCTTGTCGGTAACGTGGTCACTCTACCTTATCGCGAATCTATGGAGTCTCGGCTCGAAGCAGATTTCCTAGGGACAAAGACCCTGGAAGGCCTTTTTACCACATGCCGACAGGTGACAAGCACGTGCGCCTAGTCCTCGACGATCATAAACCAAATAGGAGACCGTCAAACGGTCACTCCGCGCGAGGACCTGCCAAACGGGACTTTTCGCGAGTGTTGTGCGAATGAAGCGCCAAAAAAATTTGGAAAATTAGCGGGAATTATATGAAGAAACAAACGAGGCGCTTTTAATATTAAATAACAAGTGACAAGTGACTCGTTCGGCAAAATGGAACCGTGTTACTCGGCAGAATAAAGTTACCCGGGTCTCGAAATCACGGATCCGCGCTTCTTTTCACGCAATTTTTCCCCGTTCGTCTCTGCGGAACGGCGTCAATGGTCGAGTATATTTCACGAGCAAGCCGCGACGATGGGTTCCTTGAAACGGAAATAGCGTTCGCGACGCTGGCTGAATTCGTCGTGGCTCCGAGGTTTCTTGCGACACCGGCATGGCAGTCAGCCGGCGGCACGGTCGATCGGTAATCCGTTCAAGATCCTTTTACGTTCACGGCTCGGCGGGAAATGCAATTCGCTCGAGCCCGTGGACTCGCTTCACCCAATTTCCTCTGAGCGTACACTGTAAAGCATGTACGGAGGGCTTAAAAATCAACCGATTGTCGGACTGGTTCGATTTGCGGGTCATTGATACGTTTTGGTCGATGAAACTGTTGAAATTTCGATTCTGGAGTGACCGAAATTTTATCTTCTCCGTTGGAAGAAAACCGTTGTAAAATGCAGTCGGTTCGCTGAAACTTTGACTCCATACATTTTTGTGCAATTTTTATTTTCTCGAAAATCTGTATTTTCTGATCTGAAAAGGTTAAGCTTGCGGGAAGCAGATTTTCTGAGATTTATAAATATGGGATTGAAACCTTGAATGGTTATGATCTTCATGCAAATTTCATGAAATGTAACATGCTTCATTCTACTGGACACCTATTCAATCGGTATTACTATTTTTCAGTCAAGGACTCAAGCGTTTTATAAAGTGCCATTTAGCCCAAAACGTATTTCATTTTGAGCTAGGACCCTGGAAGATCTTTTTACTGCTTGCAGATGGTGCCGGATGCTGCAGATTGCTACCTCCATAAAACACTAAACAATAGAACGCCAGACGCCTAACGATATTCTGTTCGAGGGTTTTCCCCGGCAAGACTTTTTGCGAAGAAAGTTCTGTTGCACTATTCCACCCGCATCTGGCCTCTCCATGGTGGTTGCTACCCCCATAAGCATCATGGCGGACGCTGTTCTCCGAAAGTCCATTGGACAATACCCCCACCTCAATTCCCATCGTTTGTACAACAGTAATTACGTTTCAGATGACCCTGCGGGTGAGATGGTTATAAACAAAGTCGACAATAAAATGCCACAATTCGTACATTCTTTGAAAATATAATAAAAAGTATCGAAGAAAGAAATCTCAAGTTGAATTTCTTGAACAGTGACTGAATTTAATGGACAGATAAGATAATTGCAGGATTAGTAATAATTTTCGTAATAATATTGATAATCTTTTGCAGTGAACGTCATAAGAACTTTAAGTACTAGAGCCCATTACTATAATCACCGATTCTAAACGAGCTATTTGCGATCGGATGTTTCTACGAACAAAAACGGTCTGCGAATAGTTCGCCAGCTTCGCAGTCTCTAATAAATACACGCTCCAAGAGCCGTAAGACGTAAGTACGTTGACCATCGTATCGTGTGCGCAGGCGATCGATGGCAATGTGGTTGTCAATTGTTTTTTTGCCGATACTGTTGGTCAGCGACCGCATGCTTGCTCTCGTACACTTGAACTATCGTTACGATCACACGCGACAGTTAACCTCTCGCATTGAAATGATGTCTCCCAGACGTTCGAGCTTCTACGACTCAAAACCATCCACGTTTAACGCGCATGGCTTCGCACTCGCAGCCTACAATGTTATTTCTGCCAAATAAAGTCAAACAGGTTGATAAAAGTTAGATTTGACTTACACAGGGTGTCCCAAGAATGTTGCATTTCCTTCAAAGAGGTGATTCCTGAGGTCACGCGAAATAACTTTCTCCTTTACGGAATTATTCTCCGTGGCCTCGTTAAGGAGTTATCAACGAAAAACACGGACCAATCAGAGCGCGACTACAGTAGACCGATTCCGGCTCGGCCAATGCCAACGCCGCGCTCTGCTATAGCCGCGCTCTGATTGGTCCGTGTTTTTCCACAATAACATCTGAACGAAGCCGCGGAGAACATTTCCGTGAAGGAAAAAGTTATTTCAAATGACCTCGGGAATCTCTTCAACGAAATACAACATTTCTAGAGACAATGTGTACAGAAACAAATTTCAGTTGCAATGTTGAAAATAGCTTGAAATCGTGTAGATTCTAATGCGTGGCATCGTTTTGTCACACGGTGTAAGTGAACGCTACCGTAGTCGTTTTTACGGCGGGAAGACGTTTTGAAAAATCTCGCTCGGGGTTCGAGGGAAACGCGACCGCGGTGGCGCGGAGCCAGCCAGAACCGGCGGTCTTCCGCGTTTTGAACCATTAGCCGTAAATAATGCGAGAGTCGAGTTGTCCGCTCGGCCGTGTGTGTACATGCGGCGTTCTACGGCGGTTAATCAAGCAACAGCACCGTACGGTGAACACACGGTGCGCCTTCGGCCCCGCACACCCACACGACAAACCGTCCGAGAGCGGACAGGAGAAAACTGGACTCGCCGTGTGTACGTCGTGTACACGTTCCGCTACGCCCGATAGATCGCCTACTCTACTCTCCTCTCTTCTCTTCTCTTCTATACTCTACTCTACTCTACTCTACTCTTCTCCTCTCTGCTACTCTCTTCTCCGCACGGCCTAGTTCTCCGTGTGCTCCATAGCACACGGGACCCCATGGCACATTCTATCGGCGATTCCTCGACGGCCGAGCGTGCTCCCGAGTGAAACGGTTCGAACCACGGGGGTGGCTCTTCGGTGAACTGTAGGATGATGTTCGAGCATCAGTGTTCCAACCATGAGTCCACGAGTTCCATCAGTTTTCGCTTATTTTCGTTGATTGGCAATTGTACGATCGGCCAGGCCAAGCCGGGCCCGGCTGACACATTTTTCGGGGATTTCTGCAATTTTTGTTCTTCGAAATTAACGTACTGACTTCACTGTATGTATTGAATTCACCGATTGAACTCTCTGGAAATGACTCTTTACTGCAAAAGTGACGCCACTCGAGAAATGCGATTTTTTAGTTATCGGTAGACTGCGGATTTTTTGCATTTATGACAAAAACGAGTAGGTCCAGCTTGAAGCAGTCCAGATTGAACGAATTTAAAGATATTACTGTGCTAGTTGTCTATTAAAATCTTGAAGCTGGAACGAGATTATTATTCGGCTTATGTTTCTTGCCATTATTTTGCATAAAGATCCGCAGTCTTGAACCAACTATGGTCCAGAATGTGGATATGGTTGTCTTAAATTATGCTGCACAGTGGTGTCTGCCCTACGAATGCGTGTTATTCAAGTAAAATTAAATTCCTAATAAAATGTGATTCCATTTAAATCACGTACACAGTATCTTCAATATCGTAACAATTGGAATTCGTAATTGGAAGAGATAATAGGATTACCAGTAAACGATTCTGTATATTCAATTTTGCTGTTCTTCTCAAATCGATATCGCCCAAATGGAATTTTATTTGAGAGAGTTAATATCGTGTTCAACAAATAAGTATAATTATCTTCACGTCTAACAAACGCAAATAAAATTTTTAAAACTTCTCAAAATTTCATATGACGCGTATTGTACCTGGAAACAAAACTGTGTAAGATTGCAATGCGAAACGGAAAATAAACTTCCGAAACAATTTATAAAACTTCAAAGGATAGAATCACTTGAGGGTTGATCTAATGAGGAGGGTGGAAACGCTTTGCGCGTCCCTCACAGCCGCGTACCGTCGTTTTCTGGTTGCGACATGCCTTCCAGCTGTAACACCGTTTCATTTATCTAGCTTTTAATTTATTCAGCTACTGATCCGTACGATTGAAAAATTGCATTAAACAGCCTGTGCATTGTTGCCGAGGGTCAACACTTAGAAGCACTTATTTATATTTATGCAGAGGACTCCGGTAGCTCGGATCAAATATTATTGAACGATTCCACCCGATTGCCCGTTTACGCGGTAAGAAACCGAAGACAAAGGACGCTTCCTCATTGTTGTCCGCCGTTCAGCGACCGCGTTCGAAAACGTCCCCGTAAGTTCAGCGACCAAACGAAATCTACAGTTACTCTCGACCCACGCGCGCCCCTCGCAAAATTGCTCACGGAATCGATTAAATTGTCGATGAACGTGCACCGGCGTAGAATTCCTCGAGAAATTCGTTCTCTCGTATCGGGTCGAGCTATCTACATACTGCGTGCACGTCAATAACACGGCTAAATATCCGTGACAATGCGCACGAGATACGGCGGATATAACATC
Source organism: Halictus rubicundus (assembly GCF_050948215.1). Classification (NCBI taxonomy): domain Eukaryota; kingdom Metazoa; phylum Arthropoda; class Insecta; order Hymenoptera; family Halictidae; genus Halictus; species Halictus rubicundus. The sequence continues at coordinate 12,396,493 of NC_135154.1, forward strand.
CACGAGTTTCGCATTACAGGAAGAGTCGGCTTATCCGCTCGAATCTAATTGTTGTGCCTGTTGGCCGAATGGTGGTTACCGGGTCGTTCACCACATATTCACATCCACATCCACGCGTCCACAACGCCGCTCGCCCCATCGAACACCGCTCTCTGTGATACCGCGCGTCTCTGTGTTCTCGAGTACGCAAACCTCGATTTATCGAACCCGATGCACACCTCATTGATCGCGAAAATGAACATTTTTTTCTTTGTTTTCTAACGCATCAAATATCTGTCCATCACGGTTTTCATATCCCTCCATTGTCCGTTTGCAATGTTCCGCACACTGTCGGACACAGGGTGTCCGATTTTAACACATATTCGACAGCCATTTTTTCCCCCCGTTTATATTTCTGTTCGTTGTTATATTTTCTAGTAAATTGTGATTTCGTCTCTGGTTAATGTCCATGGATTATTGTATTAGGAGCATGAAGAAATGTCGTTACTGTATTATCACCGTAAATGTCACAATGGCCTCTACCGTAACTGTCCAAATGTTACTCCCTCTTTCTTTTTCAGTCGCTGTCCGTCTGCACGTTCGACACACTACAGAGAATGACCTCTACCAGTCGAGACACTACCGTAAAGTGATTGCGAACGACAGAGAAGTTCGATTCGGCCAGAACAGACCGCACAGGCAATTACAAAGCATCGAGCGCAAACTCGCACGAGTGTAAACAAAGCGGCAGGGGTGGGACAACATTGAAACAGCCGGGGAACATTCTCGAGGCCCAGCGCGGCGCACCTGAAGGAGCCCACTTCAGTTCTGATGCAATAATTTCCACGCGGCTCGGTGGTTGGCCCTTAAATTTTTCATGGCCACGACGACGACGACGAGTCGCTTCCGAGCGGCGAGCCACCAAGGAGTATGAAAAGAGCAGAAAGCTCGCACTCGCCGAGTGTCAGTTTACTCGAGGTAAGAGTGGAGTTTACTCTCGACTCGAGTCGACTCTGCTTTTTCAGCCTTTCACGTTGCCCTCTCGAGGGCTCGCGTTTTCCCGGGCGCAAGATAGAGAGGCGGCAAGGGCGCCGCTGCGCTCTGCTCTCGCAATTTATTCGACGCGAGGCCTCTCATCGAGCCTCATTGCTCGGCCATAAGGCCGCGCACGAGATCGAGCCGAGCCCGATTCGGCTAACGAATCCCGCAGGATCTTACACGACTTGGCCCGAACTTCCTTTTCCGCGTCGGGAAAGAATAATGAACGGAGCCCGACGAGAACTCGCTAATTCGCGCGTTTCTTACCATCTGGGACTCATCAATGCCGAAGACTTTTCTTTGGAACAGAAAATTACATTGATAACCAAAATTAAAATGTTCAAACAGTTGGTAACATTTTTTAAAAGTATTTCCTATAAGGAAGCAACACGGAACATTAAATAGATAACTAAACGTTCCTGAAATTGTTTTCAGGAATACAGAAATAAATGTCGAAGATCCAATCAGAGATCTCAAGAATCACTGACACGACAGATCGGCGGACGCAAGGTGAAGATCAACGCAATGAAACGCCACGATACATTGCAGGATCAGATAGATCTGTCACCCGTATGAAGATGGAACAGCCCCTAGGAAAGTGCAGGTGTCGCCCGCATTCGCAGCTGACATGCCAGCCAATATATTAGAAGCTAGAACGTAGCAGCTGGCAATACCCGATAGGAGAAGAGAGATTCGTTTTCTACCCTAAAAATCATATTTCTCTATTTTTTATGTCACACATAATTTTAATATTCGAGCACAGTGTAGCACTTTAGCACGATTCGGCATAACAGAAATGATTCAATTCTAAAGGTAGCGGATGATTTCTAGGAGGCAAACGAATGGAACCGTGACGAGAAAGCTTCAAGAATTTCATTGAGACAAGGCTCGACAGAAATCAACACATTTTGGCAGCCAATGTCCCCAAAAGGATTAAGCGCCCGGTTTTCGTAGATTCGCGATAAGGTAGAGTGACTACATTACCGTCAAAAAATGGTTTTACGTGCCTCAAGTTTTCGTCCTTATATAAGAATATTTTGTCGCTGGTAAAGGGCTCGTTCGAAAGAGGAAGGTTCAATCTAGCGCGCGCTGGTCATGAGCTGCCGAGATTATGCAGATATTTGGTAATATAAGCGTTAGAAGTAGGCCAAAAATTGACGATGTGCATTTTTATGCCATTGGATGAGTTTTCTGTTGAAAAAATTGAGCTATATTTTGTCTTGATTATCTGCGAAATAAAGCGAAAAGCTTGAAGCACGTTTCTGGCGTCAGAATTCATAATGTCGATAATACAGAGCAAAAAGTGTGACAAGTTCAGTCACAGACTTAAGGACCCGTCGGATCAAGACCAAGACGGATCTTAAGTCCGTGTCTGAAGGCTGTGAATGGAAATTATTAATTAAAAAGTCACGTGAGTATCCCGGGCCCTTAAGCACAGATTAGGAGTTCGAGTAAGACGAAATAGGAGTCACGAATCCCGGCGAAAGTCTGACAAAAGCAACCACTCAAATTCACTGAAGGGACAGCGAAGGAAAAAAAGCTGCGTCGAGTGTATTTAATCCTCTCCTTGGCACCGAGTACGGAGATACTGCACCAGTGAGAAAGATACGTGATTTATCTCCGTCCTGAAGAACACCCCCACACCCTTCACTGTCGCAACTGTGTTTCGTGCCAAGACAGTGTTTCCCGGCGTTCCTTGAGTGACGACGTTACTGCGACAACGTAGACACAGCCCACTGTGCATCGAGTTTTCCAATATGTATCGTCGACGACCATTAACATGCATGCGATTGCCCTTAGGCAAATACATTTTCCATTTTACATTTCATTAACGATCCCCATTCGGGAATTTTGGAACTTTACGTACACCACTCGGCGCCAGAAATATATTTGGTACGCCTGACAGTTTCGCTTCATTCTGTAATTTGGCAGTTAATGGGTTAACGCTAGGTTTACGGAGCACTAAAAGTGACTGTTTACTTTATCAAAATAACAAGAATATTGTGCTCAAATTTTTAGCCATTTTTTCTTTAATAGCATACACCCGAAGAAATAAAATAAGAAATAAAAATGTTCGCCCCCGTATTTCTGCGACGAAGAAAACGTCGAACAGACTCTAGAGAAAGATCGGAGTATAGGGAAATCAAAGTCGTAAAAGAAGGGAAGGGGGAAAAAAGATGAACTCTTCGGGATTCCCGGTATTACACTTGCCTCGCATGGCAAAGGAGCAAGAAGACCGAGACAATTTGCTTTCTCACGGAATCTCATTTCTTACGATCATCGGTTCCCGACTGGCCGCTGCGTCTCCGCCATTCAGAACAACTTTCCGCAAGATGGTCGGTTATTACGTGAAATAGAGTGTGTTTTAAACGCGGAAACCGGTTCGGGAAACACAATCCTACGCATTCATGGAGGAAACAAGCCGCAGCCGAAGCCCGTTTCACCTGAAACGGCTCTGTAAAGCCGGGCTTGCCCTAATGCTACCATACATAATTTCATCTTCTATCTTGTCCGATAGACTGTCCCTAGGGTTCCCCGTTTATCCTTGCAAACCTTCATTCTTCACTGGGACCGTTTTCGGGAGAGCAAGCGACAACGCAATCCGTGCAACCAAATTACTCTGATTAAACGTAATGTATTGGTTTTTCGTTTACCGGTGCATTCGGCGTTGAAACCATTTTGATATTATTCTTTATTTAACGCTGACGAGATTGGTTAATACCCGTGTGGGAATTATTTGAATAATATAGTATCTACGTATTTACTCTTACGGTGTACACAGTCAGCAGGAATTTGTTTAATTTGCTAATAGCTTGCGAGTGCTATTAAAATAAGAATTACTTCAAAAATTCAGGATTTTTAGTAAAAATTTTCTTTACATCCACAACATAATATATTCTAAATTTTCTCCAAGTTAAATATTGATAGAATAGAAATTTTATTTCAGACGAATCAGACTCGATATTATAAGGCAAGGAGCTAATCGGGTTTTCGATAATTGTGCTGTACCGAAGGAAGCCTGAAAAATCTTCTTCTACGTAATAATAGCAAAGGAAATGATTAATTTCTTACGATCTATTAAAAAGCACTCTGCCATAGACCATAGACTTTTGAGAATTATGGAATAATCACCGGTAGATAATGCGTAGACTATGGATTTTATGCATTAATGGGAAAAGTGATGAACTGCAATTTAAAACAGGAAAAGCATTGCATGAATTCAGGGTCATCGATAAATTACCGTGAAGTTGTTAAAAGTGCTGAAGAAAGAAAGAACTTTTTATGTCTTGCATGAAGATGCCCAGTCTAATAATGGGATATTATCAAAGAAACATCCAAGGCGATCTAAAGGCAAAGTGTTTACGGAGAAACATACATTCCTCAGCCCTGAAACTTAGCAAAGCAACTCCTCGATCATGCCTACTTACGTCATCCTGCGCCTTATGGCTTTTCCAGCGGAAAAACCTGTCCATCAGGAAGTCGGTGGAACTTCCTCGGCCGTTTAACGATTCTAGAAATACGATGTTCCCGATCTGTTCAGCTCGGCCGATCCGGGATCGTGGTTCGGTTGGACGGATAAGCACGGCGGTGCCGGCATTGTTCTCGACATGATCGTTCCGCGGAAGGGTACAGCCTCGAGGAACTTACAAGACAACTCTCCGGGGAGTCTGCGATCTCTCAGCCGCTGTGTTCATCTCGGTTTAATTATCGTCGAGCCGGCCGCTCGATAACGGCCGGTAAACTGCCGGTTGGTAAAATCGTTGATCGTTTGAACGGCGGGACGCGCCGATTGATCCTCGATCGAGTAGCTTCCGCAGGTTCATCGTTTAGGCCCGCCAATCAAGCCGGATGATCAAAGGCGTCGCGGAGTGTCCGTGGACGAGCGCAACATCGTTTGAACCGGACGGCAGTCCTTCGATTCGGTCGAGCGACCGCCCAATGACAGTCATCGCGCGGATTAGCCTGTCGTCATGGTCCTCCGTCGAGTGGAGCATCGGTGCCGCGCACGCATGACGGCGATGACAAACCGATCGAGGAGCAATCACTTCCACCGGGCACGTGACTCGATGAAACGCACGGGAACGGCGACCGGGGATCGAGGAGTCCGCAGTGGGATCGATCGCGCCGCGTTTTCCGGTGTCCCTCGGGAAATCGGACCTCCCGCTGTCTTCGAGTCAAATCCCGCGGATCGCTGTCGTGCCGTTTTCCAGCCGGTTTCCGGAAGATCGAGCCGAGTCCTTGGACGTTGCGCGCGGAGGAACTATGATTTCGAGGAATATCGATAAAGCGGACGCAGAGAAAGAGCGGAGGGCAGAGCGACGGAGGAAAAGAGCTCTCGGTCGCGGGATGAATCACAGTTGAATCACGGTCGAGGTTCAAAGTGGACGGCTCGAAAGTGGACAGGAACGTGCGGCGTGATCGCGACTGGCGTGGTATTGCGAGTACTGGATGCTGATCCGCGAGGGATTCAACGTGGAGCCGGTCGCTGTTTCGTCCCTCGCCCTCTCGGCTCCCTCTTCCCCGACGTGAACAAACGAGAGGAGAAACGGGTCTCACTCTCTCCCTCTCTCTCTCTCTCTCTCTCTCTCTCTCTCTCTCTCTCTCTCTCTCTCTCTCTCTCTCTCTCTCTCTCTGTCCTTCTATCCCCGTGTTTCTCCTTCCCCCATGGTTCCGCGTCCGGCGAGCGCATGTGCGACTATCGATTCCGCCGGTTCTCGTAGGAACACAGGACTACAACGATGATTTTTCCTGCGCAATGCCGCGAGGAAATCGTCCGAGGTCCTGCGAGGCCTCTGACTTACGGAGACAGGCCACGAGGATCACCAACATTCAAACTCGCGGCTAAGTTTCGCCGGTTAGGGGATTGCGAATTGCATATGAAATCGAGGATCGCGGGTTGCGCGCCGATTCTTTGTTTACCCGCGGAATACCTAACTAGACCTCCGGATTACGTCCTCGTCGAACAATCTACCACCAGTTTCGAAGAATTTTTCTTCGTTCGCACGCATTGAACGTTGCGCGACCAGCTATCGCGATCCGGGCTGCCTATTCGTCAAACCTGCTGCTCTCCGTGAATATCCATTTATTTGGAAATTCAACGGATTTTTAACCGAACATGGGAAACTCGTTCCAGAAATGTGTTTCGTCAATGGACGTCAGTTTTATTATTGAAAAATGAATGGCCTAGTCTCTCGGTGAAAAAACCTGCATGCGAGCCGATGGTGATACGATACTGATCCAACAAAATAGACGGGAAACATGCAAATATTTTTACTCCATCTTTTCTAGCGCGCTAACCGGATATATCTGGGCGAGTTGAAACAGATCGATTTTTCAATGTTTTGTTCAATGTGCGAAAATATCATTGCGTGCATGACATTTTACAGTTGTTTTTCTTGGTGCAATATTTTCAAAAACAACAACTCCCCATATCTAGTTGATTAATGCCCGAAAAATATAGGAAAAATGAAGTTATTTTTATGCACGCTCAGCATTTTATTTTTGAACTTGTATGATTACAAATCTGTTATGTTAATCTTTTCGAAAAAGTTCTGAATTAATATGTAGGTGCAGTTTGACATTTATTATAAATACTTTTAGCTTGTAATTTAATCCTGTTTAGCATTACGCGTGCTCACCTGATCCGACAAATTTCCCGCCGATTACTAGTGAAATTCCATTATTATTATGCGAGAAGGGAACTAATTAAACCAACGTTAGCATAAAGTATTGGTGGCGCGACATGAATATTTACGACGGCGCATGCACAAAATATTTTAATTATAATTCAGTCTGGTGGCCATTCTTCTGCCGATAACCCGCAAAATTTCCGTCGTTTCTCAACGTTAAAGCATACACACACGTACAAAAAAAAACAGATACAGCAGAATTGCTATCGTGTTTTCGGTTTAACCCAGAGCGGAGCATGGTCCTCCTGATTAAACGAGCTTAATTAAAAGGGTGTAACGAACGGCACACCGCGACTTCTAGGCGGGTTTAATTAAAGATGCACACGCATCGATTCGACGACAATGCATCATATTTCGTTTTATTTCTCGGACGGTTTTTTTGTGTTTTCCTCGTGGATGTGTTCCGCGATCGTAGCTCCAGGCAAAAAAGTAATTAAACGTAAACTCTCGCGACGCAATAACCTCTTCAAAGAAAGAGAGAGAGAGAGAGAGAGAGAGAGAGAGAGAGAGAGAGAGAGAGAGATGCAACTTCAAACGGCGACCTGTTTTAAGTTCTCCTCAAAGAAACACACTCATTCTATAAAAGGATCTTCTGACTCCGGGGCAACAGCTTTTAACGATATTATTACATATTATTAGAAATTGCTTTAGAACAATTATTCTATAAAATTGTATTACAAATTACTTCGCCATTTTAGTAACTAGAAATCGTTCATTTTCAATCTGTATTAAGCAAAAACGTTTTATATTATGGCGTGAAAGGTTTCTACCATACTTTTGTACCGTTGATATAAGCTGTAACGATAAAAATTTATATCGTCCGTGTAAAATATAATAACAATAATTTGACTGCTTTCTACTTTCACGCATTAGGTGTATGCAAAAGTTTCAATCATCTTTTTCAATTTTCTTTTATTGATATAAGACATACGACGTATTTTACCAGTCGATATCGAAGAAAGAATTACACTAAACGGCGGAAGATTGTAATCACTATAATTATTAGTCACTATGAACGACTGAAAAAGACATTTGAAATCTTTTTCGCTATAAAAATCAATTTCCAATCGGTGCATCGAACGTGTTCATTCACTGCGGCGTATCTTTAATTGTATCATTTGTAACTACACAGTTACGATGAACTTTATTACAACGAATTAAACATGAATAAAACATCAAACACGGCTGAGACACGCGAAAGTCACCACGTACTGTAATCATTGTTCAAACAGTCGCATCGAAGAAAGTTGCACAACTCGTCGCATGATAAATCGTGTCGTCTGAGGGCTGTCCCATTCCTGGTAGAGCAAATATAGTCACTTCGTAAAGTGTCGTAAAATGCCACTTGATACAACTGTCAACTGTCGAATGTCAACAGTGTCGGGAACGAATGTGGATCCTGCTCTAAAGATTAAATCTGGTTTTCCCCGTTGCAATTTTATTTTAATGAAGTCGAACTGGTATAATTCCAATGCTCGGGTTATTTTAGTGGCATACTGAACCTTGCGCCATATTAAATCCGCCATTTTTCTGTAATTTTTACCTCAGATACGAATGTAGCGACCCGAAAAATATAGGAATACCAATTTTCGAGGAAATCTGACAATTTTTTGGCATACACATCCGTCATTTTGTGTTTTTGTAATTTTTACATCAGATACGTATTCAGCGACCCGAAAAATATGGGAATACCAATTTTGAAGGAAATCCAACAATTTTTTTTGGCATACACATCCACCCTTTTTTTGGTAGTTTTGACATCAGATTCATACTGAGCGACCCGAAAACCCCCAGAGTGTAAATTTCGAAATAAATTGGAACTCCCTATTTTGGCCATGTTTCGCAATTTGGCCGCACTGCGGGTCACGTGAAAGTCTTTTAACATTTCAATTTCAGACGCGTTCAGAAAAAAAGCGAGCCGTCGCTCTCAACGGACTGCAACAAAATTCGAAGAACCAGTTCGGGATAACGTCCCGGACAGTTCGGTTTCTCATGAAATATTTGAACCGTCGATTTCTGTTTTAACGAGCCTGTCCGAACGATTCGGAAGATAATCTGTCATCGTGGCTCGATGTTTCATTTGACTTTCGCGATTCCGGCGGGGCGCAACTATCGGCAGAACCGGTCGTCTTATTTGCAACGTGCCAACTGCGCCCGACGCGACCCTCCGAACCGAAGGCATAGTAACAACTCTGAGAGCATGGGGGTCGTGTTACCCCTTCCCGCCCCTCCAGAGGGTACGCAACGAGAAACAGAGGTGGGCAGGACGCGTTGAACGAGGAGATTCGATGCATTCGCTCAGGTGCCGCATTCGAGCTCGCTCGTGCGTTCACGCGACTACGCGAACCTGCGAACCACCCTGGGGGGTGGATATTCGTGAACGCAACCCTCCGGCAGGAATTGCCTATGTCCAGTCCCCCGGTTCGCGGTGAAAAATTTCGCTCGCCCCTGAAAGGATTCAACGCGCCGAGAAGATGCGACCGTCCCCCCCCCCAACCCCCATTGTTTCCTCCCCCCAGTCGTTAACGACGACGTTTGTTTCTCGTTGCGCGCGTCCGCGTGTTCAATGATTAACCTTTTGACTGCGAAATACGTACACACTCGTAAAGTTGTTAACACATTAGATGCCTGTTAGGAAACCTATTAACTGTCGTGTCGAACGTTTCACTAGTTGCTTTATTGAATTATGTTCAACGTTCAACGATAAATTCAACGAACTGGTCGCAGGTTCAATCGAGACGTCAGATGGTAGATGAATATCGGAGTCTAGTGCATTTAGGTGGAATATATTCGGCGGTGAAAATGGTGTCACCTGGAATTACGAGTGCAGCGAATTGATTAATGAAATTTTACGGTGAAACCCGGAGTGTTGGGTCAACGTAATTGTGCCGGGAAATTGGGTGAAATCGACCAAGTAACCGCTGAAGCCTGGATGAGAGATAAAAGCTGATTCTCGGGGCGCGAGAGTCGAGGAACGAAGAAATCTGTGGAATTGTCTAGCTGAGCGAAAAAAGTTCAATTTGAACAGCTTTGCAGAAATCTGAGTTGGAATATGTTTGATCCTCGATTCGGTTGCCGATGGAATGAGCACTAAAAACAGAAAATAGAACTTATCGATAGAATATTATTTCTATATTTAGGTAGAAAATTAGTCCGATTGAATTAACCTAAGTTTTGAACGTAAATATATACTATTCACAGAATGTTCAGTAACACGCATATGTTTTTGTAGAACTTTATCTTGATTTATTTAACGCTTGCAATATAAATAACGAGGTCAATGGATCGGTCATCTCTGTTAATATTTGATGAAATCGAGCCAGAGTTTCAGGTGCAATTAATATCACGAAATAAAGTCTATTTTGCAAATATTTGCTTTTCGATTTTCAAGTTCGCTAGAAACGTTGTGGCGGTGAACAGTTAACGGCGAAAGTGTTCAGCGGACGTTCTGCAGAATTGTTGATAAAATCGAATTGCATAAAGTGCTAATGACGTTTGATAGACCGGGTAGCAGGAAGAATCTTCGTTTAGGTTGCCATCATCAAGCTGTTATCGCGTTCAAGCGAAATGGAAAGGCACGGATAATGGATCGATCAGTGTAGAACACACGGGCGCACGCACTTGGCTTGAACCTGGGCTCTAACAAGCGTCTCTTTGGCTTCCATTATCGTCTGAATGCAGAAACGCGATCTAAAGGTACCCATTACCATGTGTACAGTGCCCTCGCAGTGTATAATCCCGCTACCGGCTGCGGTTCAACCCCAATTAGAGTTTCGGTAATGGAGACATTCGATTCCGTCCCCGAAAATCTAGAGTCGAACATCGGTTTCTCGACCCGCGTTAATTGCAGAGGTAATTGCGAGAACAATCTAAGCCTAACGATCTTCCGCGCGTTCCTTGACGAGATGCTTTCTCAATGGCTCGTCTGCGATTAGTATCACACCGCTTTTTCTGTCACGCCGACGATCGTCGTCCCTTTCAAACCACGTGCAACTCTTTTGTTCCGCTCACTATCGTCACAGTTTTCAATTCATCACGCGATGAATGCTTATTACCTGCTTAGCAACTGCTGTAGTTCGTTCGGCGAGTCGATGTGCCAGATATGAACGTATGCGCGTGATGGTGTTAGACAAATTGTATGTTGTAAGAAAAAATAAAATGACAGACTGTGCAGTTTGCCTTTGAGGAATATTTAATTTCTGTAGATTGTCTCTGTAGAATAGGTTAAATGTTGCATTTGTTGACTCCGGACCCGTTTTTCCGTTGATTCGTTTATTTCGAAACGTCTGCGTATGCAGCAACGCTCCCGTGCTCCGCAAAACATGCAATAGAAATCCCAGAACCGCGAAGTGCCGAGTTGCGGTGGCAAATATAATTATAGACCAGTTGCCGGGGCAGCGGAATCGCCTGGAGACGAGGTCTTTGTTTTCGAAGCAGAAGTTATAAGTTTAATTCTGACTTGACAACAAGTACGCAAAGAGACACGCAACCTCGGAGTTCGTGCACTTGACTGCAGCTTCGAATGTTAACCGTGCACCACCAGTGAACCCCGCCGCGAAACCTATGACAATCACAAAAGGTGGTGGACACTCAAACTGCAGTAAGAAATGAAATTAATGTAGTTTTTCAAGAATTTTCATTTCACAAACTATTTGTTCTCCAACTGTTCTGATCAACCAGTTATTTGTTCACATTTTTAAGTGAAACAGTCTAGAAAACAATTTAAAGTATCGAGTTTAAACAATTTTGGAAACTACTATAACAGTTTCTTACGTATTTAGTGTCTAATTGAGTTTAATCGCGAAACAGAAATCGATTCCTCCATTTTAGTGTTCCGCAGCGTTAGTGTGACGGAAAGCCTCCCAGATGGAGCTAACAGGCACGAAGTAGCCATAAACGGACACCGATCATTTTCTCTAACAACTCGAATTGTATACTTAAAACAACCAATTTACGGTCATATCGAGATATAAAAAAAAAAAAGTTTCAACCGTCATGGTGAATAATCCAGACATATGGTCTTCCAGATCGAAAAGAACCCTCACCGAGCTCCATATTGCAAAGCGCTATTTAAGCCATTGATGCTCCCGAATTAATGGCGTCACGGTTCGAGAAATCAGGAAGGGTGAACAATTCGATTCTTCGAGCTTTCGTCCGTCGACGTCATCAGTCGGCCGACAAATCCGCCTCCGTTCGTTGAAAAATCATGGGAAACATTTTCCATGGGGAACGTTCGCGTGGATATTCCTGGTACAGACGCGCTCGAAAATCTCGAGGACGGCCGTGTCGTCGTCCTGTCGATTCCGACGATGAAGAAAAATCTTCAGCGTCGGGGAAATACGTATGTGAAAAATGTGCATCCACCGCACAGCGGTGCAGCGTTGACTAAGCTGTCGCGTAGCCGCGTATCCGGAACACGGAAATGCAGTCTCAAGCCACAATATACCGTGCACTAGAGACTTGCGTGTACAGCGCGATGTCATCGCTCCTTTTCCCGATGATGATGAGATAGCGACTTGTCCCCCTTCTTCTTGGTACTACGCATTCCGTGAAATCAGATCGACGATGGTTAAACGGTAAATCAACAGATTTTATGGTTCTGCGATTTTTTGGAACACCTTGCGGCGAAAGTATTTCATGAACCGCCAACTTTCTTCGACGTAAAAAAATCGGGAACGCGGAAAATAAGAATTCTTTAACACTAGGTTTACGGAGCATTAAAACTGAGTATTTCACGTTACTTTATAAAAATAAGAAGAATGTGTCTATCCAAGTTTTCGGCCATTTTCTGAATAATATATACCTAAGGAAATAAGTTTGTTGAGTAATTCCACGCAGATGGATCTTCACAGTCTCAATAATCGTAAATTAAAAATATTAGAACCCGTCATTTTGACGGGTCCCGTAAAACTAGTGTTAAATTAGGGAATTGAATTAAATTTTCATTCATTCAAATTAGGAATCTTGTTTCCTTGGGTATCTTAAAAAAGAAATGGCCACAAATTTGGGTAGACACATTCCTGTTATTTTTCTAAGTAATTCAGTAAACTATTTAGTGTCCTCTTAGTATTTAGCACAAATGTAGAATACCCTGTAAACTGAACAGTATCGCAGTGAAATGACAATTTAACCCTTAACGCTCCAAGTGTGCCTCTGAAGCACCACCGATTAATATAAATATTGTAATCAAACTTATATTACTTCTGAGATGAATAAAGATTGTTTTGAACGACTTTAATTATTTACACGTCATTGTAGCGTTTAAAATCCGACACTTAAAAACTTGCAAGTCGAAGTATGATGAGAATTAGTTGGAGTTGCCGGTATATTCACAATTAAAAGTCGGAGCGTTAGGGGTTAAATTGTATCGTTATTGTTAGATGGATAATAACATGGCGGATTTTACAATATCAGATGCAGCTGTTCCCGTTCGAGATCGTCAATTTATCTTGCCGCGATGCGATTACCAGGGGTTCCGCAAGCAGATATCCGCGAGCAGACGCCTAGAATCCGCGATAAATTCTAAGCATGATAGATCAGTGTTTCACGCCCGGAAGCGGCGCCCCTTTAAAGTTCGCCGCTTATCACCGAGTACCGCGGGATTCTTCGAGGGAACGAGGAACATCCTGCGAGTAAACGGCAAATTAGACCGGTGTCTAGTCCCTAAAACCGCCACCCTAATGTCGGCCGACTTGTCTGCGAACGAGCTCCCTCCGTTGACAACACCGTGTTCAGAAATTTCCACGAAACTTAGATCCGGACGATTTCCTGACACAACGTAATTTACACTGGTTCTGCGAAACACTAAAAGTTACTGTTTCACATCGCTCCACAAGTAGACTGCGAATTTTTCATGTTACTTTCCAATTGCGACAAACAGGAATTTGGAAAATTAAGGGGAAATAATGTCACAGTACGTTTAAACTCTATCTCTGAATGCATAAAATCCGCTTATAAGTAATAAAAACCACGACTCGTTGATAAAACATTCTCGTTTTTAATCATTTTCTCCTGAAACTTTTGTGGACATCTCTGTGACGTTTTTCTGATTAAAATGAGCCCAAACACGACACGATTTCAGTGGTATCCACTTGCTTAATTCACGAATCAGTAGAACCTCGATTATCCGAACCGATGGTTTCTGAACGCTCCACGTGGAAACAGTTCAAACTAAAACGATCCTTTACAACACGATTCACTGTACAAATCGGTAACGACTTAATTTAGCAACCTAGCTAGGTGTTAGCTGGGCAGTTCGGATAATCGAGGTTCCACTGTATCGTGAATTACGCAAGTGAATATAATTGAAATTGTGTCGTGTTTGGAGTCGTTTAAATCGGGAAAGTCTCGCGGATACATATATTGGAGAAAATTTCTTAAAAAATGGCCCCACCGGTAAAACATGAAAGAACAGTATGCAAAAATATCTACACACGTAAGTACACATGTAGACGCATAGTTCCAAGGGAATGGCTGACGATAACGAGCGGCGCGTCGTTTGAAAAGATAAGAAGTCAGCAGACAGTCTAACAGTCATTCCGCTGCCGAGGATGTTGACAAAAAGTTGGCCCTAATTGACGCGCAGTTCAAAGTAGACCGCCTGTCGCGGCGATTGTCCCGTCAGTTGGCTGACGAATTAGATTGGATCTCCGATCTAGTCGTTCAAATCGGCCACCCTAATATTCGTCCATTGCCTCGCCGTCTCATCGCGGCTCGGGATCGACTTCCCTTATCCGCGAGGGTGTGCGTGGCATGATTAATCGTCGGCGCTTCTTTAGTACCGCGCAGCACACGTTAAAAACGGTGCAAGCACGGCTAAAAGCTTCGCGAAGGAAGAAACGGCGTCGCGTGTTCGCAGAATCATGCAGATGGAAGGTGACGACCCGTGATTGATCTCCCGATCGCTCATCTTTTGTTGGCTGAGATACTCGCGGGACCGCGATTTACGTCTTACGTCATCGGATACAAATGATTGTAGTTCAGAGAAAAACTGGAACGCACGAGTGACGAAATAATGCTCATTGTCGCTGTACGTACACGATCGGGGACATGATCGAGTGGGCATGCAGTTGTGTCACTGGTTTCGTCGAGTTGACACTTCTCTCATCGATTAATACATCTTTCTGCGTAGGTTATTTAATAATTGAAATTAATGTTTACGTATTCGTCTGAACAAACCGTATTTAATTGCCTGTTATTTATCGAGAGAAAAAGATTAATTTCGAACGGAGGTTTAACAATTCTTAATAAATTTTCCAATGTTGACATCGATTTCCCCCCCGTAAACTAACAACTTATTCCGGGCAATAATTTCATTCGGGATTGTCACGTCAAAGAAAATTATTAAGCCTCTTTTAGATTGAGCAGAGTTATTAAAAAACTTGTTGATAGGCTTCCAGTAAGTGTTGAAATGAATACCATTTGTTTACACAAAAATGTTAAAGTTAATTTCATACATTTACTAAGTAGTCTGTGCACTATGACGACTAGAGTCTTAGTCTTTGTGCCCTGTTAAGCCTTCTCTATTAAAAAAGAATAGGGAAAACTAGATGCGTTAATTAATGAATAGTTTTTCCTTGATATAAATTCTGATTTTACAGATACTTTGCTTTCATTCCATGAGGCAGTACTAAAGTGAAGGTACACAAGACGCCGAAAATTTGGGGCCAACGTTCTCCCATGTGCCAAGACCATTATGGCCAGTTATGGTTTTATGACACGTCAATTTGCGCAGCGGACAGGGGACTTCAGGGATCGTAAACGAATTTATCACATTCTGGTCACGTCTTCTTGATCTCAAAGGTAACGGATGCGTGCACCGTAAAACCCTGTCGTAAAGAAATTCGGTCGGGAAGATCGCGTAAAATCCGGAAAAATAGTTTAATGGAAATCTGCCTATTGGGGTGTAACGGGAGGCTCTGTCATCTTTCTGGCCAATTATCGGCCGCGGTTATTTGCTCGGAATTATCTGGCAGCCTCTGAAAATAACAGGACGTTTGTTCCGGATTTTACGCCGTCGGCCGTCCGATAAAGCGTGAACGAGCCTCTGAGCCCCTGAGCAGATACATACGTGTTCTATCGTTCGTTCACCGGTGTCCATTCACGGCGTCGAATTTGCTCAGATGTCCATTTCGATAAATCGATGTTTGAGGAGTGGTAAAGCTTGCGGTTGTACTACCAGAGCCCCTCAACGAGTAAAGCGAATTTTTGCAAACGGCACGTTCCACGAGACTTTGTAATAAAATTGGAACGTCGATTCTGATTTTGTTTGCCTCGAACTACTCGACCCAGGATGTTTTATCTCGTTTTGGAAATTTTCAACATTTTTACGGCACGTTTCGACTTTACGGTCTGCGTGACTAATCGTTATTTGCGTAGAAGATTAAAGTCAATGAAACTGGTGTCTCCGATACGAACAACACAGGGTCAGTTACTAAAAAAAAATATTTTTTTTTAAACGTTTCCTGCATTCCCAGAATATGTGGAATCGTTTTGTGAATTGAGAAACAATTCCACTACAAAAGTGATTAATTTTAACATGAGAGTTTAGGATCTATACAGGCTCTTAAACACCAACCAAACAATGGAATAAAAATATATACGATTTCTATAAAGATTCAGCTACTTATCCGTTGGTTCTCCAACAAGAAATAGATCTTGAAATCTCGGACTCACCTGAAACAAAAAAGAAAACGATTCACTTAATATTTAATTAATCTCAATTTTATTTAATTTTACTAAACCATTGAAATACATTTTATATACAGCGTATATAGTAAGTGTCAAAAATATTAGGTGGACGATATTGACTAGGCATATTGTTCTAACGAATTTGATATAACTTATTCGGGTGAAATTTCTTTGGTGAGAGGACTACACAAAACTTATCTCACGGCCGAGCCGGAGACACGGCTTTTACATTACTTGGTGCATAGTTTGATTCCATCAGAGTTTTCGATGGCGTTCGTCGTTCTATCGCGAAGCGTCTATAAGACGCGAAAGAAAAACGGCCAGCGAAACAGCAATGAATGGAAAGCACAAAAAACGCCACCGGGAGGGAAAACTTATTCCTTGTTGTCACGGGTCTCGGACGGATCACGATTCTTCGCGCAGAAGTTCCTGAGGAAACGGTATCGACTCGGCCGATAAGCGAATTTCGTTTCGCGTGTCCCTCGGAAATCTGATTTGTGGTATCGGATTTCATTTCAATAAGTGACGCGAATGCGCTTACCGCGGGCCCAATACTTTTAACCCCGTGCACCCTTGCCCGACAGAGGCCGGCTCTAATAAGGCTAATGGACACTACGATACCGTTGCCAAGAAGATGAAAAATAACGTTGCAAAAAACAACGGGACGGAATGAAGGCCGGTCAAAAAAAGAAAAAGAAGAGCATCGGGGGGAAAGGCCGCCCTTTAAACTCTGCTCTTTGAAGTGCTCCTGGCGAACGTGAAAAGTGTAACGCACGCGGGAACGGTGTAATCGTTGTACGGGGTGGTGGAGAAATCATGCTCGGCAAAAGCATGTCGCTATTCACTCTTTGCACTTTGCGTAACCGATTTTCGGCCATTCGTTCTACATTTTATTGGCTCCATTCCGGAAATGATTTCTCGGCGATTCTCCTATCGTTGGACTGCGGATGTTTGTGTGTTAAAATTCATAACATACAAAATTTGTACATAAACTTCTGTATGTAATATGCAGACTAATCTAGCAAAATGAGCATTGTTAACATTTACTGCAAGGCACAGGAGCCACATAGACATCTACTCTGCAACCGATTTTCGGCCATTCGTTCTACATTTCATTGGCTCCATTCCGGAAATGATTTCTCGGCGATTCTCCTATCGTTGGACTGCGGATGTTTGTGTGTTAAAATTCATAACGTACAAGGATTTGTTCGTAAACTTCTTTCTGTAATATGCAGACTAATCTAGCAAAATAAGGATTGTTAACATTTACTGCAAGGCACAGGAGCCACATAGACATCTACTCTGCAACCGATTTTCGGCCATTCGTTCTACATTTCATTGGCTCCATTCCGGAAATGATTTCTCGGCGATTCTCCTATCGTTGGACTGCGGATGTTTGTGTGTTAAAATTCATAACGTACAAGGATTTGTTCGTAAACTTCTTTCTGTAATATGCAGACTAATCTAGCAAAATAAGGATTGTTAACATTTACTGCAAGGCACAGGAGCTACATAGACATCTACTCTTTTTCTTACTAATTTTGATAAGCTAAGAACGATGCGACAGTATATTAAATTGTTGAAATGTTTTATATTTGATCCACTCGATTTTGCCATAAGTGCACAAAATCCGCATTATCGCTTGACTAAAAAATGAGAATCCGGTGGAGTCCGATTTCTCGTGTGGGAAAGGTCAAGTATCTCATTGTCAAATGAGTTCGAGTGAAATCGATCAAAGAACCGGTCCTTCGGTGAACAGTGTATTTCGCAGAGCATTCTCTGTTCGCAAACAGGAAACGCGTTTCCCCGGGCACCATAATATGTCATATCACTGTGTCGGATTGCGCAACGACCGGTCGGCGCAGCGACAATAAACAGGCGCGCGATTCCCCGTTTAAATATAACCGCGCCAGAACCGCGGGGCTCGCTGGAAAACAGGCGCAATAAGGGCAGCGATTGTCTGGCCGGCCGACAATTTCTCCTGTCACGATTCAATTAACGACACGGCCGTCGCGCGTCCAGAGATTGACATCGTTCCGACGTTGCACCGCGCGCTGATTGCACCGTAAACGCGGCGCTGGTCTTTGTCACCCCTCGACCTGTCCCCAGGTGTCCGCCATAAACAACGGAGAAAGCAAAGGACAGAGCGAAAAAGGGAGAGGCAGGAAAGATGGGAAAGGGAAAACCATGACTGGTCGACGTCCGAAGCAAACGAGGACACAAAGGCCTGCGTTTTTTCCGCGCGGGGAAGCGGACGGAGAAAGAAGAAAATCGACGAAAATCACGCGACTGAGGGGGTTCATAGGGCAGAGACACCATCGAGGCCGCGGCGATTGCCATGAATTTTGCAGATGTTGTAGAAATCGATATTCTGAACAACTTTTTCCTCTGCACATTAGCAACGGTCTCGCTTACTTTCCGAGATATTCGCGATAAACTACCCGTACCATTACAGCGAATTCTGCGCACACTTGTGCGTCGGTAACGTCGCATGCGTTGGTATTAGTCACCGGCAGAGTCGTCAGATCAGGGGAATTAACTCGAATCGAGGGGAAAAAGTTACCCTCTCTCTTCCAGTACCGAGTTAGTCACGTGACATTGTGACGTATGCGCGACAGAGTTGGTATGCGTCACGTGACCGAGCCGTGGCGGAAGAGTGGGGGAATAGCGCGGCAGAAGGGGAAGCTAGAGTGGGGAGGCAAGTCTTAACCTGGTGCATAGTTGCCAGATCAAGACTTGTTCCCCCACTCTAATTGTGGACAACCAATACTAATGCGTGCGCTGTCACAGACGCACAAGCACAGACGGAATTCACTGCAGTGGTGCGCACAGTATTTCGCGAATATCTCGAAAACTAAGCGAGACCACCATTGACAGGCAAAGAATAATGTTGTCCAAAATGTTGAGATTTATAGCACAGCCAAAAATCATCGAAATCGGAGCTGTTCTGCGGCTTCGCCCAGCTTTTTCATGGTCAGTGACGAATTTTGACGCGGCGACAAGTAAACCGGACGACGTTTATCTGTCACGCTTTGATAAAACTCTTTGTCCGGCGTAACAGTATTAGCGTTTTTCCACAAGAGACGTAATTGCGCGCGCCCTCGATCGTTCAACGATAAGCGACAGCATTGTGTTCTCTGAAGGTTTTCTCTGTTCCGCGGGGAAATCGTTCGATGACAATTATGAATTTTATTTCTTGCGATGATCCGATTGCGCATTAACTTTATTCAACAGATGCGTTCGGAAATAATACATTATGCATTCAGCCTGTAAATCGATTGATTAGCAACGTTGATCAATGAGTTACAGTTGAACCTCGATTACTCGAATTGAACAGGGAAACATGAGAGTTCGTATAATAGGACAGTTACTCGATTACAATGCTAGATTCAATCTTTATTGATTTGTAATAATCATTTGACATTTGCACTATTTTCGATTAACCGGGGAAAGAAATTTTCTTTTAATTTTGGTTTCTTACAATTGGCCTACACAATTTTTATTTTGTATCGTCCAGGAGGTATACTATTGTACTACTATGTACTATATCACGGGATACACCCCGCGGTAGCGGGGATAATTCCGTGACGTTTATCATCCAGGCCTTGGCGACATATATAGAGAAATCACTGTACTTCGAAACAGTTATCTTACAAAATGATATCTTATGAAACATATACAACGAGTATTAAGAGATTTCTTTAATTAGATATGATAACGAAAAATGGATGTTGATCGACTCTGAAATTAAAGTTTATGTCTAAGTACAAATGTTATGTAATTGTCGAATGCGCGCAGAATTCCGCATTTTCATATTTTTAGCCGTCGATCGATAGGCAACCATCGATAGGCCATTCTTCTCATTTACGATAATATGAAGGAGCTGTTTCTAGATGGATACACATCTGTATCTATAATTCAAAGGCTAGAACCGATTAAGTACAAAATCCCCAATACGCTATCAGGCTATTCTTGATAACATGACCAAACAAAGCTTTCCAATCAGTGGGTCGCGCTATGAAAATGGGCGTGGCCGATTAAAAGTATCGAACATCGCCGTGTTGGCAGAGTTCATAACCCGGAGAACCGGAACACGAGGCTTCAATGGCTTCCCTGCTATTTCTGTTATACAATGTCTTAACGATGCAAAATGATTGTTTGCAATTCTCATAAAAATGTCAAATATGAAACGCAAGCGAAATTGCGCTAGCGAGCGAGTACTCGTTAACTCGACAAGGAGAAACGTATCGCATCAGATTTCAATCCTTAACGTTGACTAGAAATATCTTTGTTGGGGATAAACGTTTTTTTAAGAATCTAGCAATCTGTTAAGAATATAATAAAGGATATAAATGTTAAAAGATGTTTGAATATTCTGCCTCACAATAACGGTGACATAATACAATTATTATTATACTTATATTCCCTTCTTTTTGATCACGTAATTGATGTATTATCAACAAATTTCATAATCTTATCAATTATTCCCATTTAACGAACTCAATAAGTTTCCATTAAGATACACATTTCGACGTTTTTACGCCGAAGACAGCCAATATATCGGTTTTGTATTTATAGATCATTTGAGTTACAGTCTCACCGCGGTCTAATCTATTTATCGCTGTATATTTCGTTTATGGCGATAAGGTAATATGTTGTCGTTTCATCGGCACCGGAATATAAGCAATCAAATCATTATTGGCAGAGTAATCTGATCAATATCTGCCAAATAATAATACGAAGATATCGTGACAAAAAAGAGAAACGACGATTTGAACAAAGAGAAAACAGTGACAAAATGACAGTATTCAAATACAAGTTTTTATTGTAATCAGCAGACTGTAAATAACTAGTAGAATAAGGATTTTATGAAATTTAAAAAATATCATAATCTCGAATATTTTATAAAATCTGTTAATGGTTAAACAATGCTACTAAGAATTAAATTCTATATTGGAGGAATCAAGCCAACAAAATGAATATGAATAATGGACCATGTTTATAGAATTTCGTTTTATCGACAATAAATTTTTAATGATCGTTATTAAATGTTCCTTCTCTATATAGAGTTTAAATATATTCATACAATAGGATATAAACATTGACGATCATTTTATTACACTTTTTACAACCAAATACAAAATGAACATGTACAGCGTAGTAAACGCTAAAGATTTTTCAGTTATCGTGCGTTAAACAAACTGCAGCCCGAATTTCGAAAGAGATTTTCGCGTGTGCTGTTTCGCCAGTGAACGCGTTAACCGATATTTCGATAATCGATCGATCCGTTGAACGGTGTCCTGGGAATCGAGGATCTATGACGGCTGATACCCGTTATCTCGTCGACATGCTAACCGAAGAAGACAAAAAAAAAAAGAGGCGAGCTGGATGATTTTTCTTTTCCGTCGGTTTTCGACAACGTTGAGGCCGTGCCAACTGGAACGAGGTACGACGAACGTTCGCGAGAAAAATGGCAACGTTTTTCTCGGTGTTGGCAATCGTTCGAAATTTCATATGCCGCCAGCGACGGAGCAAAATTGTCATCTTAATTAACCATGCGCGCGGACGGGTTAATATATATATCCGACAGGTGATTCCCATTTTCCGGAGAACCCGCGAGCGACAACAACAACGAGCGGGGCTAATTGCGTACCGTGGTACCGCCAATCGGCTTTCCGAGCTTTATCAAATAATTAACAGACCTAATTACCCCAGTAATGGAGCCGCCGTTGTTGCGTCTTCGACACAAGAATGTCGATTATGTTCAGACACTTTGCAGACAGTTGCCAGTTGCCCCTGCAGGCACTCGATCGTTTCGATATTTCCCACAATTAGGCTATGCGATGGAGGTATTTCACCGGTACAGGTTAATTGTACTAACATGATAAAAAGATATACGGGGTGTCCCAAAAATGTGAAAAGGCTGATTCCCAAGGTCCGTAAATATTCCGCGGCTTCGTCCAGAGGTTATTGACGAAAAACACGGACCAATAGGAGGACTATCAGAATGCCTCCATAATTCTCAAAAATTGGACAGCTTTAGTATCATTCAGGTCAAGAATTATCTCGATTACAAGCACTGGTGATAGTTTAGGATAAGTTGGAGTTTCTTAATAATTTTTGTGAAGAAATCAGTGTAACACTTCAGACGCGGCGTAGGTATCGCAATAGATAGCGCAAACTGAATATTGATTTTATAGAAAATCCATGAAGACCTGTACCACACGAAGCCACGTTATGAGGGTCAATCCGTAATTGAAACGCCTGCTTCCACGAAACCCAACCTGAACTCACTTCCTGTTTCCCTTATCTAGATGAGACATCAAGCAATTTATAAATAATACGTTCGGAAATTATTATTTAATTCTTCTCGAGAGAATTTCCGAATTTTCAGACTGATCTGCCTGCACGCATAATGATCGAAAACGGCTAATATCTCGGACTTTGAAGCTTCGAAGGGCTAACAATTGATGTGCAGAAGAATGTTTTCAAAATCTGAAAGTTCAGAAATTCATAAACTATGGCAACGAGAAACGGGTTTCCGGTGTGCGTCGTCTCGGAGACACGAGGCCGCTTTGTCTCAACAGCCGGGCAAGGTAGTCGATCCCTAAAGGGTTCAAGGAGAAACAGTGGCTAAATATTTGAAGAACAAGGCGCTGGGGCTTCTTTGAACGGTTTGCTCATAATTCACGAGGATCCACGAACATTCCGTCACCGAGAGGGGAGGCTGAAGGTTCGAGTCAGCTATTACAATGGCGGCGGGGATTTCGAGGTCGGGATTTCGTTTGCGAAGGGCCGTGTGTCTGCTGACCCGGAAAACGCGGCGGGTACACGCTGAAGCCGGTGGTAGACGAAGGCGAAGGCGAGCTCTCCGGTCGGTCAATTACCGGCAAATTGGAGCGTTCATGCGCAGACGTCGTTGAAGTGTTCACTTCCTTGAAACGGTGCAATTCCGCTCGCGGCGAGCCAATATCGCGCAATTGCGCCGTGCGCGAAGAAATTGCGGGAAACCGTTCGCGGCACGCACGCGGTGCGTATGTTTGCGCGCGCGTGTGTCTGTGTGCGTGTGTGTCGCGCGAGCTGGCGGCCATTGTCGGCAACGTGCAAAAGCCCTGTTTCGCAATCGAGCGATGGTGTCCCGCGCGCGTTTTCGCGAACGATGCCGCGCTAATGGCGGCCCATTAAACTCACTCGACGCCGTCGTCGCCACGGAACGAGTCCGCTCGCCGTTTCGTGTCCGTACCGATTGCACGAACCTTCATTCAATTACACGGTGCCGGCCGTGTAATGACCGATTAATTACGCAGCTACCGAGCAACGGTAATTGAAAACCGGGTAAACTGAAACCGAAATGCACCGTGAGGGGTCAGAGGCCGTTCCACGAGTATCTTCATTTCCTCCGGCGTGGCCGGAGAATTGATTCTTCAATCTTGCTTGAGCAAGTAACAACAGCTGACGCAGCTACAGTGGTCCACATTAATATAAAAGTCACTTTGTTGAACGCGTTAGTTTATTTAAGGTAACTTGCGCAACAACCGACGAATGAAATAAAAATATACGATATCTTAAATGATTCAACTACTTATCAGTTGGCCAAGCGTTAGATCGGGAAATCCCAGACTCACCTGCAACAAAAAAGAAAACGGAACATTAATACTTTTGTCTCCCAAGCGACTTTTATTTCACAGTTACACTAATAATTATCGCTATGCGTGGAAGTATTTCAAGTTTACTTCCTACCAGGTCCAAGCTATTTTTCATACGAAGAGAAACTGTGGACTCAACATTCTTATATCAAGTATAGACAGGAAAATATTTATATTATTAATTAATTTGATTCTTGCCGCCATATTCGCGGCAATTGGCACAGTAAGTAAAAGCGCCATGCCGCTTATCTGGCGGCATTGGTTAAGGGTTAATAATTCTGGTGATTCACAAAGTTCATTTACGTAGGAATAACAAGCACATTTGAATGCTCAAAAGCGTAAAAATTGCAGCCACGTGCACGCAGAGACTGTCCGAATGGGTATTCCGAACCCGGACGCCGCTTTTATATAAACATTGAAACGTCACGGATAAATGGATAAGACTCGAGGGAATTTCGATTTGGACCGGTCGCGCGCAGCGATTGACTTAAAAAACTCCATGAGCCATCGAAAGCGAGGAACCAGCAGAAAGTCAAACAAAGGACTGTGGACAGAGACACCCGGTGGACGCGATTCAACAAATTCTAATCCCGACGAAAGCACGGCGGAGCTTTTAGTTCAGCCATCGGCTGGCTTTGGTCAACGTTAGGTCTCAGCCGTGTTCCACCGCATTTCCATTTGTTTCGATTAAACACTACACATTTTACTTCGGCGTGCTTCGTTTAATCCTCCGAGCTAACAAACGGAATCATGCTAAACTGTTTAGTGCCGCGGTACCAACTACCCGCGAGCTCTCGAAGGTATTCGCGCTGTTAGGATCTCGACATTGTTGGACTGCGGTTATGGAAACTAACTCGCAAAGAATTAAAAAGGTTGACGTTTAAAAAAATATTACAAAATTTATTTCTTTATGGTTCGCTTCAGTTTAAGGTCCACCGCTCGAAAAAATGATATGAATAAACTTGTAAAATCCAACTATACAACGTTTTCTACAAGCAGTAGAATTTGTAAAGGACTGGAATTTGTTGATAAATGTAGATTATCTAAATTCTATCGGCACATGGAAACAGTAAATTTTCTTTTCTCTAAGAGTAATCTGATCGTTTATACCAGAAGTAAAGTGACGAAAACTGGGGAAAAATGGGTAACAATAATCCTGATTGAAAAATCGTAAACTGGTACGTTCCGTCGTTAACTTCGCAAATTTTTCAGCAACCGAAACTAATTCTTGCTGGCTCCTCAATTATAATAAAATAGACTATACACAAGGCACAAGCATTATTTAGCGGATAATAATTGTGCAGAGATTTGGACGAGCCGCTGGAGAACACTGTGCCCGGAGAGGTGTTATACGAATATTATGAACGAAGATGGAGTAATTTCACGCGATACACGCGGCCCATCCGGCCGATTCCTTTTCACTACAGCTGCAGCTGCAACGTACTTCCGCTCGTTAAGCACGTCCCGTGGCATTTCCACGCATCCCAATCGTATATACGTGGTAACCCGTCAGTTTAAATATAGCCGGGCCCTTTCTTCTTCCACCATCTTGCCATTCGCCGATTAGAAGCTCCCCTTTTATAGTTTCGACAGAGAAAAATGAGAGATACAAACTCCGTGTCTTTCATTAATAGTCCGTGTCAATAGCAAAGCTGCGGAGAACGTTCTCGCGGAGGAAAAAGTTACTTCGAATGAGCCAAGGAATCCCTGTCGAGGAAGTACGACATTTCTGGAACACCCTGTACGGTAACGACTTTGGAGAATTTCAGGAGGTTCGAGTATCGTTATCCATTTCGGTCGACTGTGCGACGCGACACGCCCTCTGCGCAGGCGCGGACCGCGAAAAAGAAACACGGTTTTCGCGAAAAACAGAAGGAAAAAGAGGAAAATCCTCGAGACGCGGCTCCAGTAATAGCCGAACGCGAGTAACGCTGACGATTATTTATAGGGTGCAGTCGGTCCCACCGGACCTGGGTGCATTCTCCGACGTCGAGCGTCCCGACGCCGCTGCACCTTTCGGGCGCATAAAGTATTCTCAGCCAGGAGTGACTCAACTATTAGAGAATTCGCCATTCAGAGGCCAGACGAAGAAGCACCGTCGCAGACGCTCGACCAGACCTTTGCCAAGATACTTTCTTCACAATGTGCTTCAATGATTCCTGCGCGCAGTGGCACTCGCCCGTAGAAGCAATTAACACATTATCTGCGGGTCTGAAGTTGCTAATTTTTACGCTCGCTGCTTTTAAATGGCCTTATTAATTCAGCAGCTCGAGAAAGTGCTGACCAATCAGAAAGGACCGAGTTAGTGAATTTCACTTAGGATCGCTGAAGGAATATGAAAGGGTGCTTGAATATTTCCCCACTGAAAATTACAATTATTTTACTCGCGTAATTGGAAAGAAATTACTGGACACGGAGTATAACTCGTATATTGAGAAATCAGAAAAATAAATTTCGTAGATTACTGATAAACTGCGAATTTTATGCACTCATAAAACCAGAAAACAGAAAAGGATTCGAGCCGAAGCGCAGCTTCTCTTAATCGAAAATGAACAGGAAGAATGTCTTGTTTCTTCGTTCGTTCGGCGGCCTTTGTCCCGACAGTTGGTTCTTGAACTTTTCAGCAAATCCTTCTCCTAAGATCCTTGCCGGAGTTCGTGATCCTTCGAGCAATACGGGTCCCCACGGTCACCCTTTGTTCGCTTTGTCAGAATGTATCGGCTTTTGTGCCACCATCTTCGGCTTCGAATCACGTCCCCCGTTGTTTTATTCTACAATCTCCGGGGAGAGCCACGGTCAACCGCCGGTCGAAATTGGTCGACCAGCTTTTAAAACTTTTTCCGGCTTCGTCACACTTTCTTGCCGTTTGCCCGGGAAAATGCAATTTCCTGCTCGTTGGCGACTTCTATCGGTCACGTCACCGGGAAAAAAAAACGCGACATTTCGAGGAAAATGGATTTCTAGCACAGGATTCCACGACGTAACGTTTTTGCACGAATTTGGTTATGCACGCTCTGAATTAATAATTAATAGGCTTCTCAGTGATCACGCCACGTCAAAAAGAAGCTTCGAAATTTCGTTAGTTCGCGATTGAAATAGTTACTGTAAGTGAACAATTGTTTATGAAATCCTTAGCTACGAGTCGTAGGTTTTTTAAAAATTAAGTGGAATTTTTTCTTTTGATCTTTGTGTGAAATAAAAATTATTTGTATCAGTTGCAGGATACTGGACCAAATAGAAGTTTATTTTTTTTTTTTTTTGTAGCTTTATTAAGAAATGTGTTAATATTCTCAAATTCTGTGTCACGCAGTTATGCGACGAGCGTTATGCAGAGATGTATAATCTCGCGTCGTAATTTATGCACGGAGCAAGTTGTTTCTCTCGTCTACCGGAAGCGATTCCTGGAAAATCCCTCGAGAAGACTGGTCCACGTCCGGTCTCGAGGAAAACAGGAAAATCGCCAGCGATTTGAAAAACACTTGTCTCAAACAAGTTCTCTACACCATAGCAAAACCATACACATGCACATTATAAGAAAGAATTTCTTCTTTCTACATGTTAACTTAAGGAGACATTTTTTGGCATCGTCAGTTCCTGTTAACCATGACCAGACTATAAAATAAACTGAACAGTATGAGGAGTGTTTTGACTGAAAATTTTTCACTTGTACGAAATACCGCAAAAAGCAAAATAAATGGGATTGAAGGACAGAATTTATCCAGTAACAACAAAATTTTCCAAAACGTTAGGAAGAAATTGTTGCGTTGTATTTAATTACTTAAGTAGCCTGAATTTCATTTTAAATGTGAGTGGTCATCCAGAAAGAATTCCGCAGAAAAATCTTGCAATCGATTTAGGGTCTAGTAGTATGGTATAAAATATACAGAAACTGTAAATGTTCGAGGTTCGACATTTTTCTAATAAAATATTCAGACGCGAAACAACAAAGGGAGTGAAAGTGTGAGCCACTCCTTCGGTTCTCGAGACACGAACCATTTGGACACAACTTGGTTTTTATTGCTTTTTCAAGGGCGAAACCCTTCCTAACTTTCATGGAGCTCCGAATGACTGTGGCGTAAACGAGCCGCCCATGGTGTCGGTTCTCGAGCAGCCGAAGAAGTGGGTTTCCTGTTCGGTATCGTGTTTTTCTTTATAAATAGTCCATTTTGCTGGCTGTGAACCACCGAGAATAGAAAAAGAAGTCTCCCATCTAGAGCTCAAAGGACCATAGTTTTTTTGTAACTGTACACTGGGTCAACTGCAGCAGCTGTTTTGACACACTTCGAATGCATTTTCACAGATGCTATTCCTTCGCGAGCTCTCGCAGCTTCCATCTTCCCTTTTGCTCTTTAATGCTTCTCACTGCAATGAGATTGCGGCCTTATCATTTTAATCGCATACAACGATGTTGCCTCATAAATATTACAAATTTATTCAGATTTTCTGCGATTTTCATTATAACAAATGCCCATGAATGCATTTTTATAGTTTCAATAATTGTCAAATAAAAAATCAGTCATTTGACAGAGGTTAAACATAAGGGGATAAATATTTGATTATGAGTGAAAAGAATTTCTTCTGAATTTAATAAATTTTTTAGTCAGTGGAGTAAATTCTTCTTCTTCGATACCAAAAATGTGTAAAAAATTTCTATATAATTTTCATCTGTTTGCAATTCCTGTGCTATATTATACGAACTGGAGAATTCCCCAATGAACATCCTCCATCAAATTGTGATAGAGTAATCTTTCGGAGGGAGATAAATAAATAATAGAAGAACAATCGAGAACAACGACGAACTCCCACGGGCGGTTAAAGAATAGACTGATGAAATCTTTCGAATGAAAATTTAGTAGCGCGTGATCAACCAATATAGACCGTCTAAAAGGATTAAATGGATCAAATAGATTACGAGGATAAATCAAACGATAAACTCAGTCAAGCAACGAAACCAGACGCTCGAGTCAATAAAATATAATAATCGAAACGAGCCGTATAAGCGGTTCAATCAATCGACTAATCGAGTCAATATAGACAAATGAAATGTGTAATTGGCTGACTGAAATAATAATAATAATAACAATAACGCATTAGATTGAATAATCTACCGATATAATATAATCAAACGAATCAAAATCAGTTCAATCAGGCACATTTCGAGTTGATAAGAGCTGAAAGTGTTCGCACTGCGATCGTGTTCATAAGTCAATTTGCAATCGATCGAATTGATGTTACAATTTACCATTTCCTGCTTCAATTTCTTCATAACTTCTTTCAACGCGAAACAGGTTGATTACCGGCGACGAGCGCAGCTGTCCACAGACTCGTGAATCATTTACAACCACGAAATTCAAGCAAGGACAAACCGTAATTAAGTTCACCAAAAACGTGTCAACGGTCGTTTAATCCGCGTCACGCGCGTCCACTGTTTCACGAGTTATTCCGGCCTTGTGGGCAAAATGACACGACTACTTTTGCGCACTTACGCCACTTGCAAATTTCTCAAGGAATAGCACACGTTAGCGAAACCTTTTGAAACCTTATCATTTAAGAAAACGTGAGGTAGAAAAATCTGTTTCTCCAAATTTTGGAAGGTGAAATAGCAATGGCAACCTGAGTATCACTTTATAAACAAATGCAACTTTTATCAAGAAATTTGGAGCAATTAAGATTAAAATAAATATATTTTCCTCTTGGTTGACGCTTCCGGTCCACAAAGAGAAAAATGAAACTGTATCGGTTCGATCTTCCGCCTTATGATTTTTTCTGCGTAACGTGCTTAATGTGTCACAGTCTAGTCGTCCCGTTCTGCGTTGCGGCCACGAATACGACGCCTCAAGGTTTCCCGGGGGTCCGACACGGTAATTAAAAGTCGGACGTTTCGCATCGGCCGGCGAAGATAACGACGCGAAATTCGAGCGAAACGCAATAATACGGTACGCGCTCGTCAAGCACTAAACGAACCGTGTCGTGTACGCGGAGCAAGGTGCCCACATTTCGCGCGGGTACGTGATAGTACTGTCGATAGGGCTCTGCCGTAGCCACGCGTGAGCATCGATATCGAATAGCCGGTCACAGCACCTGGGTCTCGATAACAATCGGTTCGCGGTTTATCACACGTATTACGCCGTTTAACGTCGACCTTGTCGCGAATCACATAGAAACCTGCCGCGAACCTGTTCTTCTCGCGACCAAAAAGTCGTGGTCGACCGTGCGGAATAGAAAGTACGCGCCGCGATCGAAGAATCGAAGGTGTCGGCGAGTAATTCGCCGAAAAAAAAAAAAAAAAAAGAAACGACTGCTCTGAATCCGAGCAAAAAGGGAGGACGCTGAGTGCAGTGCCCGTAATTATCGTGCGCCGGTGTCTGGAACTTTCTCCGTGCCGGCCGAGCCTGATCGAAGACGAATTTTCATTCCGCACGCGCGCACGCTCGCCGTGCAACAAAAAACGCGTCTCCGGGAGGAAACAACGAGCGGGGCCCCCCGTGTGTCTCACCGAACGGAAGTGACTCGAGACACTCGCGTCGCGGTCCTTTGTTCACGAAATGTCCGTCGCTATTATTATATCCCCCGCTTTGTTCGCCTCCTCGTGATTATTTTTCCGAGGTAACTTCGTTATTACCGCGCTTAAATGCCGGCCGGCCATTTTTCACCCTCCCGGGAATGAATTTGTCCGACGATCGGACAAAAGACCGCGCGGGGGTGAGCCGTGTTTGACCCGCGGTGAATCTTTTTGTGTTCCCGGTAGACAATGAGCTTACGCACGGTCTTTCCATCTTGATACGCTTCGTTGCGGTGTCGCCTTTCTCTTCATTGTGTTTCGTGCGCTATGGAACTGTGTAATAAGCAGACTTGTTTAAATAAGAGTCGGAGGGATGTAACTTTTCTATTTCGGCAGGGAGTATCAAGCATAGTGGCCAGATCGAGACTTGTTCCCCCACTCTCATTTCCCCTTCTACCGCGCTGTTCCCCCGCGCTGCCGCCCGGTCACGTGACGCGTTCCGTCTCTGTCACGTGACTATTCCGGTACTGGGAGAGAGAGAGGGTAACTTTTTCCCCTAGATTAGTGCTCCCTCCCCTCATCTGGTGACCATACCTAAATTAAATGAACATCGAGAATAACTGAGAGACTGTTCTAAAAAACGAACCTTGAGAAATATACTTTAAAAAATTAATAAATTACGGGCGTCTCAAATCCTGTATCTGACCTAAGCTCAAATTTTTGTTGATAGGAATACAAAAAAGAAATAATAAGACAAACGTGATATTTTACTTAGTAGACTAGAAGCAACGTTGCCCAGATTATTGTAGCAGATGTACATAAGAATATCGCCGAGCGTACAGAAAGAAACCGAAATTTATAAATCACATCGTATAAACCTACTATCGCCAATGATCTTATCAGTATGATCTGATAGTAGCGTCCGTATCGTGTTGAATATTGGACACATTTTCTGTGCATTTCGAGGGCGAGCAACCCGCGTTCTTCCGGAGCGCACACTAATAATATTATTGCAGGTAGCCGTTTATATCGGTCGGTTTGAGGCGTCCAGCTGGCGGTTCTCACCGTAGTCATAAAACCCTATATATTCTGTCACGGGTCATTTCTCATTCCGCGTGGAGACAAGCGCGTCGCTCCTTTTTCTCGTTTCATTTTCGAGGACTCGCATAGACGATGCGGCGCGGCGCGGCGCGGCGCGGTGGCTGGAAGCTTATTTAAACGCCTACAGTCACCCGATATTTTTATATGCCGAGGCGTGGCATCGTCCTCCCTTCCTCCCCTCTATGCGCCCCGCGATCCATCTCGCTCCCTCGCCGTTTCTTCTTTATACCCTTTTACGGGAGAAACAGAGACGGGAAACCAAGAAAACGACCGAGGTTACCATTTGTTATAACTTATTGTACTGATACGAGTTCCTCTGTTTGCGTTGGCCTTCGCCCACGCAACTACCGCGCCTACTCTCTTTACCCCTCCTCCTTATCCTCATCCTCATCCTCATCCCCCCCCCCCCTCTATGCCTTTTACCTTCCATCATTCTTGCCACGCTCCGATACGAATGCGTGCTCTTCATTCGTGTCAATATTTTTCTGACCCTCGGCCAATGATATTTCGGAGCCCGATGAATTGGACAGTGGATACAAAGGGTTGGTAATTGCCTGCTTCTTTGGGGTGGATCTGTTTTTTTTTTCTGGGGCATGGGAAATGAAACGGCCCGAATTTAATGTGAAAATAGACAGGGATTACGGCGTGAAGGGTTCCTCGTGGAGCACGGAAACTTTATTGTTTATGGGAAGTTGCGGACCAACTTTTCGTTAAACCTCTGCTTACTCTGATCAAGCTTGTTAGTTAATGCGAAATTAACACCGAACGGTCATAGTAACCGGTTTTATATTTTACAATTATTGAAACTATAGAAATTCATTTATGGAAAATAGTGGAATGAATTTCCTTGTCCAAGCAATTGTTGTATTGAAAATTACGGACAATCTAGATAAATTTAGGGTTGCCATTTTCATAAGGCAATATTTGCCAGATACTAGATGAAAGATAATGTACATTATGAATTGAAAAAAGAATCAATTTTACTTTACGAATAAAAAAGTTCGTTCAAATGTGTAAGTGCAACGTCAGCTTAGATTTACATCCGTTGGCAACCGTAAAATTATTTCAATCAAACCGACAAGCATAACATTCAATAATCCTCTGATCGTACAACGTTACAAAAGAGCATTTCAGGTTGGTCTAGCACTTTCTCGTTCTCGCGTGTTCTCTCGAGCAGCTCCTTCAAAATGCACACCCTTACTCTACACAAACGAATACGCATTTTCCCATGCTATCAAATAAACTCTCCACCGTTACTTAAATACAACCGGGACTACATAGTGGATTAAAAATACTCCAGACTAAATAAGACGAGACACTTAACATATTTTCGTTGGAACCATTAGCGCAGATCAACTTCCTAGAAATTTCGAGTAGCTTGTTGCGCGACCACGCTCTTATAACTGATTTAAGGAAAATAATTTATTGCACTTGTTTTACATTTTCTATAAAAATTTCTCTAAATCTTTCTCGGTCAAAAAAGTTGTAAAAAGCATTTACTTATTTCAGCCCCTATCCAGTAGTCAGCCTTTCTGAAAATAAATGACTCAAACATAAGAGATATCTATCTCAAAAACAACTCAGAAGATAGTGTATTAATAATAACGAAACTCAAGATGGCCGACTGCTGCAGCAGTTACCCTACCCTCTGAAAAATTCTGACAAATTGAAATTTTATATTCAACTCCCCAACGACTTATCGTTACCCTTACTTCTTTATGGCTGCACAAGGGGTGAACAGAGAATACACGTTCAGAGCAGTTTTGTAATATTTTGTGGAAAATTAAGAAACTGTTGAAATGCAGTAAAAGAGGAAATACCCGGGTCGTCTACAGAAGG
This sequence comes from Halictus rubicundus, assembly GCF_050948215.1. Taxonomy (NCBI): domain Eukaryota; kingdom Metazoa; phylum Arthropoda; class Insecta; order Hymenoptera; family Halictidae; genus Halictus; species Halictus rubicundus. The sequence continues at coordinate 12,429,978 of NC_135154.1, forward strand.
GTTTGCTCAAGTCGTTGAGGTTTGAAGTGTTAAAAAGTTATAGTGTTGCGAAGAGTGTCGGAATAATAATAAGAGTATTTCGGAAGGGAGGAGGAGGAAGACGCAAAATGGGAAAAACCCGAGTCGGAAGGTTCAAGAAAAAGAATTGGCATGGTCGAGCACTCGACAACGGTCCTCGAAGGGGTTGCACACGGTTCCTATCGGAGCGCAACGATCAGTTGGAACGTTTTTCGGAAGCGGAACAGCGGAGCGAATCGGGGGTTGCAGCGTGTCGACAGTGCAGCGTGTCGACAGTGCAGCGGCCTGCAGCGGCCTGCAGCGTCGTGTCGTCCCGGCGAGCATGCTTTAATGATATGCCCGGCCCGTCCGCAAGGTTAACGCGCCGCTTCCGGAAATTTGGTAAATTGTATGCGCGCCGGCGTGGCGCGTGCCTCCGCATAAATTCCCGGTGCACGCAACTCCTTTTGTCCTCTCACCCCTTCTCACCCTTCCGTATTCACACCACCGGCGTGGTTTTGTTTTTCAGCGTGCGCGCCGCTTCCGACACGCACGCCGTGCATGTGTGTACGTCTCCGCTCGCCGAAAATAAATTCGCGCGCCGCTGGCCCGGCCAGATAATGACCGTTATCGGGCCCGTGTTCCCGCAATCGAGATTAATCGCTAATTTAAAATGCGTTTTAAGGCTGTTGCCAGGGGTAGATCCCGTCCGATGCAATGTCCTGGCGATGCTCGATTAGAACCTTGACTCAGCGGCCTGCGCAGTTTCGGCGCAGAGATAACGCCTAATTTAATAGAACCTCTGATGCGGATTTCAACCCTTTCGAAGGTCACCCCTGACAAAATTATACAGCCCGGTGGACCCCGCACGCCAATGTATCGTGCTATCTTTTAATGATTAGACTGCGGATTTTATGCAGCGAGAAGGTCCAATTTGACGCAGTAGGCGAATTAAAAGAGTTCCAGATAAAAAGAAATTTCAAATCTCTGACACGTGACGGACACTCTATATTTTTATTCTGTCTCTAATCAACTGCATATAATACATTGCCATCTTCGTATAAATTATTTTTTTCAATTCGAACGCGCAGTAAATCAGTTTCGGAAACAGAACAAAATCGATTTTCGATTTTCATGTAATGTTCTATAGATTGTTTATACTCGGTTGTCGCATAAATTCGTTAGGTTGGAAATATAAATGTGTTCTCAGTTGAACAATTTATTTATCACTCACCGTAACATAACAAGTGATTCGATATAATTCGGTACTGTATTAATGAATAAATAGGAAACTGTGACAGACGCCTGAAAAAAATTATAATTTTCATGCACGTTCAATGCATTATTCAATGTTCGACGGACAAATAAGCGAACCATTGCGAACGGAAAATTAGGTAGTCACGGTGATCGAAAAGGACAAAGAATAATCATGTTTGTTCCGCGTATAAGGACGTTAATAAAGAAACCGGTAATCAGACACCATCTCGCTTTAGTTTTCCTTTGACCAGGCTCGAATGGAATGATTTCTGCCGCGCCCCCGGGGCCGTTGCTTTTGTTACGAGTCTCTAAACCCGTCTAATCCGAATACAAGATATTAGATTTTACGAGGCAATCCGCCGGACAATGGCAGCGCCGCGGACCTAACGCAACGTCGTCCCGCATTATACAGCTGCGCCCCGAGGAATCTGAAAATAAATGCACCGAAGAACACGGTGTCTCACGATCTCTCGCCGCTATCTCTTTCTTCCTATCTCCGTTTCGGCTTTCCCTTCCTCAACCCTCGAGCTCCGCTCGTATACTACCCACACTCGTATGCTTTCTACGAAACTTCGTTGAAATTCGACTTACATTTACAATATTTCCTCGATCCCATGAACATTTTGAGAGATTTATTTCTTCCACGAATATCGGTCGTTAAACGATGAAAATTAACTTGACACTCTTCCGTTGTCGTGCACAAACGAAATTAAACGTAATTTCCATGCGATAAGAAAGTACTGAAAGTCAAGCATCCATTTTGGGAGATCAGATTGGCCCGAACGGCGCAGGGGTCAAATAATTGCTCCGAATTCCCGGGGCTCTTAAAAAATCTACAACGAAATCACGATCTCGACGAAATCCTTGAAATTACGGCGTCCGAGTTTTCCGCTGTCCGTCGTTAACCAGTCTCCCCTTCGGTAAAATATCCTCCGATAAAATCGCGACGAGGGTGCCACCGATTAAACGAAGTTACTCGACCTTCTGAAGGAACGAACTCGATCGTCCGATCCACCGAGAGACGAGCTCCGCTTCGCTCCTAACTTTCGCCGAATATCCCATCCCGTTCGTGTCAAATTGCTCTGAGAGATTCTGAAATTTATCGACCCAACTGGAAATGAAAATTCAATTCCATCGAAACAGCGTACAGAGGATAGTGGCTTTGCAATTTATTGCGTGGGTGAAGCGAGCGTCCAGTGTTATTAAATTAGAATGAACTTTACGCATTTAAGGCAGGAACGAGCGGATTCAATTTGAAATTATAAAAAGATTAAAAGAACTTAATACTATTCCCAGTACGTATTAAAATCATTAATTTTATACTTAAGATTCGCGTCATTCTATTCAAAATGAAGCATACAAAATGGAACGTTCAATTTGACAAAAGACAAAAGAGACTAAAAATCTTGAATACTATTAATTTCATTTACCTCGGAATAAAGTAAACCAGTAGATAGATTCAGAAACATTTTCAGTATCCTTCTCACGGAATAAAACTCTGGGTTCCCTTGATTTCGAGGATCGGTGTTGTCGATGGCGTTAAAAATCGCTGGGAGTCTCGAAGGTTAATTGCTCGGTTAAAACGGTTTGCAGATCGTGGGTCAAAGGCAGGGTAAAAGTGGCCGGGAACCGTGAAACCGGAAACTCGTTCGCCCATTTTTAACCTCGGCTAGGGAATGGCCCGATGGGACGTAGCTCGTTGTATTGTCGAATTCGAAAGTCCTGCCAGCTGTGCCATGCCGTTCGTCGTTCCGACTAGAGAAGCTACCAATGGCAGATTAAATGCAAGACACGAAGGCAATTTGCCGCGGCAGCTGCTCGACATCTGCGGATTGCGTTCGGCTCGCAACTTTCGCGATCTAAGCACGAATAGTTCTAGTGCGAACCCTAGGCATCTCGAGTTCCTGCGTCACGGCCAGCTTGTTGGGAACCGTGCATGCGGAATGTACGATCCTGACTTTGTTTACCTGCTGCTGCGACGACGCCTACGCGGAAGCGGCCGCGCGAAAGGGCCGTGTGCCCGATAACCAGGAACATCATGCAAATTTTACGATTCTACAAGAGAACATGACACTTCCCCTATCGCAAACCTACGAGCCCCACATAACTATCCTTTGGACAAGATCCATGAAATGTTTGATCCCGTACATTCAGATATAATTGTAAGAATATCTTGCAACACACACAGAAATCACTCGCATGTAAAAATTGCGAATGGGTGGATTTTCACCCCGAGGAACGTACGAGAAATAGTTTGCAAACGAAAGCAATTGTCGGAAAATAATCCGAAAAATTGCGAGCAAGAGAAAAGGGTTTTCGCGCGTCTCCCCTGGGAACTTCGCGGGACTTTCGTGCTCGAATACTCGCAATGTCGTCCAAGTGCTTCAACTCCATTTTGAGGTGCAAGTAATCACTCCATAAGGGGAGCAGGGCCGGGTTTCACCCTCGAACTCCGGAAAGAAATGGGGCGCCGAGCACGTCAATGGAACTGTCTCGCCACCGAAAATAAAAACGGCCGTTCACGATTTAGGACGTCGACGATAAAAATAAGTGCACTCGGAGGGTCTCTGAATTCCCGCCGGCGATAACAGATTAAGTACTAAACGCGGGAGCTCTGGTTCCACCGATCCCATGGCGAGGCGTAAATCCGTGGACGATTATTTAATCGCTCGTTGCCAAGTTGGCGCACGGTCAATAAACGTTCCCGCCCCAAGCACCACGTGTGTTTATTTGTACATTGAACACATATGAGACAGAAGTTTGACAAGATTCGTCAAGGTCTTCCGATGAAACGTTATTAACGCTAGACCTGCCGAGCCTTAAAGGTAACTGATACATGTTGTCTTATAAAAATGTCGAGATTTAATTTATTTCGATTTTCTGCATATTTATAAAGCTGAAAGCATCTTTACAATTTCAGTAATTGTAAAATAAAAAATCTGGAGCCGGTCATTTTGACCGACCCGTGGTAAAAATGAAAATGATCAATTTCATTTCTTTGAGTCAGCTAACTAAATTGTTCGGATTCAGGTTCTCCGAACTATTTTCCAAATTATTTAAAAAATTCTTCTCGAAACTGGCTTTTGAAAAACGTGCTTACGTTTAAATACAACTAAAGAATGAAATGTTGTTGTTCTTTCCTCGAATAAAATTGGCATAGGTTTGTAACTAATTGGCAGAAATGTGAGCTTACAATGAGATCGAAGAAAAGATCGTTGTTGCGTAAGGATAGAGCAGCAATGACGCCACTAATTGCAAGGGACGATGCAAAGCGGAGGAACAACTTTCAGAACGTTGGCCCGCAAGTTTCGGCGATTAATATAAGAAGCGTGCACCGCCTGTAGTTCACATCAGCATTCTGCAGCGAAGGAGAATGGAAAGCGAAAGCGTCTGAATCACAACCAGTCGACCTGCATCCTGCTATCTAGTCATCGGACTCTCCCAGAAGACAACAACCGTGTCCGAAACCGTTCGGAACTTTCGAGGAGTCGCTTCCCGTTCAATTCTCACGCGACGAGCGAAGGAGATCCGTGGAAAAAGTCGCTGGCAACGACGTTAAAGGGGCTTAATGTCCGCCTGTAACGGTCAGATTGGTGAACGGATAAAAAGAGCGAGAGAATATTTTCCTGGCTTAATCGTCGCGTAAAGTCGGCCCAATAGCCGAGCGATCGTTAGATCGAGATAATTCACGGCGTGTTACGAGCTTCCCAGGCCTAAGGTCCGTTTCGATGTTCCGTTAGAGGGCTTTCCGGGCCGAGTATCGTCGGTGATAAATTCCCCGGACACCAAACTCGGCTGGCATCGAGCATCCACGGTAATCTTCGGCATTCCGAAAAGCTCTCCGGTCGCTCCTTTGCCGGGAAGAGCTCCGAAGTTTCTCAACTTCAACGCCAACAGCGCCTCGACTCGAAGCGGTTTCTTTCGTGGTAGAAATCATGACGAGACAAGACGGAAGAAGAAGGGGTCACCGAGGGTCATGGCCAAGCGTTCGCAGCGACGCGAAGCCGCAAGCTCTCTGCTCCCGGAGAGCTTTCCGAAGTCGTGGACTTTTAGTGTGCCAACCGGCGCTCACCGGTGCTAGCTCTCTAAACTCTGGCTTCTCGTGATCTTAACTTTTACTCTAATCGCCTTTCCCCGACTTAACGCGAGCTTGCCGTGCACGGCTGTTAGAACGGACTATCGTACGAGTAACGAGACAGTCGGCCGCTCGCTTTTCTGCATTTGTGGCGAATTAACCCATCGAGGCAATTTATTTAACAAAACACCGAGAACTTTGGATCCATGATATTAACGCTTCTCGGTTTCTTTCTGTACGACCGACCTCTAACGTCAGAACATGTCGATTAAACCTAGAAATTTAAAATGTATTATAAGGGACGTTGTCTTAACCCTTTTGAGTTCGAAGGATTCTAATAAAATTCGGTTTATCTGGATATCACATAATAAAAACGAATTTCTAAGCCCAGTCAAAAGTTACTGTCAGTCACGTGTGACTAAAACGTGTTGAATAGACTTTTGCGTACGTTAAACAACGCCGGTTTTGAATGAAACACTTCAAAACCAAGACTTCGTAGATTCGCGATAAGGTAGAGTGATCACGTTACCGACAGGAATAGACGAAAAATGGTTTTATGTGCCTCGACTTTTCGTCCTTATATGAGAATATTTTTCGCTGGGTAAGGGCTCATTCGAAAGAGGAAGGTTCAAACTAGCGCGCGCTGGTCATGAGCTGCCGAGATCATGCATATATTTGGTAATACAAGCGTTAGAAGTAGGCCAAAAATTGACGGTGTGCACGCCGTGATTTCCAAGCGTTTCTATGCCGCTGGATGAGTTTTCTGGATGAAATCGAGAGAAAATATCTCCAGCTACAAATTGAGCTATATTCTGTCTTGATTCTCTGCGAAATAAAGTCAAAAACTCGAAGCACGTTTCTGGCGTCAGAATTCATGTTATCGGTAATACATAGCAAAAAATGTGACAAGTTTAGTCACGGACTTAAGACCCGTCGGATCAAGACCAAGACGGATCTTAAGTCCGTGGCTGAAGGCTGTGAACGGGAATTATACAGCAGTTGCCGACCTGCTGACTCTGCAAAAGTCACGTGACTATACTTGGCTCTTAACTGTACAACTTTACGAGTGTTGACTCCGCGAAGACTAGACTCAACAAAAGTACAAGCACTTGGTAAGGAGAAAATTGCAGGAGAATCTTTTATCTGTTATCGTTTTATCTTGCCAAATGGCTTACATCGATTTGCACCGATCGATTCGGGATTAATATTTCAGTCTTCGGATCGGCAGATTTCCGATATTGCGATTCGGAAATCGGATTCGTTCGGTAGCATCTGTGCGTATGTATATTCCAGAAACCCTCGGGCAACGATGTCTGTGTCAATATTGATTCGGGTTATCAAAAGATCGGTGCAATCTCACAATTTCCGGTGGCTGCTTCATTACTAGACGTGTACCGATACGTACTAGCATAAGTTGTTGTTGTATAAAAATTCCAAGATTGAACTCGTCTAGACTCTCCGCAATTGTTGTAATATGTGCTCGAATGAGGAAATGTATCCAATAATTGCCAATGTATCGCCATCTTTTAATTACAGTAATTGTACAAAAATTAATACGGCAGTATTATACAGCGGTTGCCGACCTGCTGGCTCTGCAAAAGTCACGTGACTTGGCTGTTAATGGTAGGGAGTCGTCGGGAGGAAAATCGCGAAGAAATTCCGAGCGCGAAGGGTTCAATCCGGAAGGTCGCCGTCGGTGCGAACCGCCGGAGGGTTAACGAAGGGGCACAGAAAGTTTCTCCGAAGGCAGTGCCGTAGCCGGCGTGGCGGCGGGCGAAGCGTAACACCCGGGTGTCGAAAGTTCCCTTTTAATCGAAATGTCGGCTGAATCGTGAAACAGTAACAGGTCTCGGTTCCGTAATCGCGGTTAAATCGGGAGCGCGAGAGCACAGAGTTCGCCGGGGATCGTTCCCGTCGGTTGAAAATCACGCGGCCGCCAGGCACAATGAGAAACGATCGCGGATCGTGGCCACATTCGTCCACTGTTCCGCTTGCTCGCTCTTGCTCTTGCTCTTGCACGCGCTGCTCGTTCCGCTCGATTAATCCAGCTCCGAGTGTCGTGCTGGCATTTCCGTGTGAAAAAGCACCCTTTTGTGAAGCACGAAGCATGAGAGAGCGTGGCGATCCGGGGCGCAGAGAGAGAGAGAGAGAGAGAGAGAGAGAGAGAGAAAAAGAGAGGGGCGGAGTATATACCCCGCCCGTGGAGAACGATGGGTCTTGACGCGAGGACACTGTAATCCTCGTATTGTCTCTTCATCGCATCTTCCCCTTGTTCTGTCCGCGGAACTGGCCTACCCCCCCTAGGAAATCCGTCCCTTTGTTGCCAACCCTGCCGAGGCTTTTTGCCCGAGATGCTCTCGATGCTCTTGACAACAGTGTATCACTGGAAACCGACGATCGTTCGACGAACGTCGTTGCCGTTCGGTGAACAGCTGCTTGAGGACAATATTAGGAGCCCCATTCTTTCGCACGACGCACTCCCGAAGGCATGCGACTGGACCGTATTCGCGCATTATCTGTCTCTGAGACTGCAAATCTGCGACTAGACCGCGGATCTTTCGCCAAGCATCAACCCTTGTGCTGTCAACCGAGCACAATAGTGCACACTTGAAACGTTCGCTCTTCTGCACAGTTAAGTGTCCGCCGATATCCCCCCATCCCCTCCCACGCCAGTTCCAAAAAGATGATACGTCTCTGCATCTCACTCACCTCCTCGAGCCATTCGGTCCCGACTGCGGACACTTAACTGTACAGGGTGTATAAAAATAATATGTCACGACCATCATAGCGTGATTCTACACCTCCGGATCGGTGGAGATCTGTGAAAAAAATGCACCGCAAAATTCATGTTGACCTCGAAACTTAAGGTCAAAGTATCGAAAAATTTGAGTGATGTGTACTATACGATGCAATAAAAGAACATTTTTCGACACTTTGACCTTGATTTCCAAGGTCAAGGTGAATTTTGCGGTGCATTCTTTTAACAGATTTCCACCGATCTAGAGGTGTAGAATCACGCTATGGTGGTCGTGACATATAATTTTTATACACCCTCTATACTACCGTATCCGAGTTTACTACAATTCCTTTAACAATTTTCTTCAATATTACTTTAGTTGAAGACGTAAGTATATTTTAGAATGCGCTATTTTCTAATTGAATTGCCAACCGAATATTTAAGGGTGTACAAGTATAAACAGTTTAAGACGTTTCTAGGATTTATGAAGTTCGTGAGATTGTTTTCTACCTTTTTTAATACTTTATGCAGACGGCAGGCTGCATTTAATCGGACACTGTAATTACGAAGATGATTATCGAAATAGATGGTGGTAATAAATCTCGTAATATTATAAGATATCTTATGAATCTGTGTAATAAATGCAATGTCATGGTTCGTCGGTAGCCCACGCAGCGTGAATAGAAAGTACCTCAAAATTAGCACAACAGTCGATGTGTGTTTATACGAACAGTTGCATGCATCTATTATAACAAAATCGTATATCAATTTCTTTCTTAATTGGATCTGAACTTTGATTGCATTCATTTTCCATACTGTAATTGCAATGATGTTTTAAACAGTCTTCAAAGTTCAACTTTGTGATAGTGAGGAATGTTCAGCAATTATAACAATCAATGTCTTACCGTTCTATCGCATATAGTTTCACGAACCATAGAAATGCAGTGCATTTTTGAATCGATAACTTTTGTATAACTACTTCGTTCACCTTCATATAGAAACGAATCACGAGCATGTAATTAGTTTTCTTTACGGTTTCATTTAATTGCCTTGTTTCCTTTTTTATCCCAATATTGTTACGATTGGATTACATATTATACATGTATTATGATAATAAATTGAGCAGATCGCGTACAAAATAGTAAAAACGAAAGAATTTAAAGATGCTGTATTATGCCCAGCTGATTAAAAGAATACTTTTAATAAGAAAAGAAGTCAATGTCAATGTAGTCACTGTACCTTACAATTAATATACACAATATTTATAATGCTTTTATTTAACATTCTCCAAACACTTCCATTATGGTTTCCACAAGCTAGATTACGAATATTTATGAAAATTTATAGCAACCAGAGGTAAGTCTTACAAAATCCTACACCGAATAGAACGTAAATTTTACCATATTTTTCTTTTAATAGAAAGTTAATGTTGACACAGAATAACATACATTTATTTCAGTGTGCCAGACAACGTTGCCTCCAATATTTCCAAATACACATTTCCAGTTTATAAACTTAAATATTCCCTAACAAAACATTCAAACTAAGGTTCCACATAAAAATTGACTGTTTCAATCTAATCCGTTGGTTCGCGCAAGTGGCGGCAATAATTCGATCAGCCACAGCAGAATCCCGGCAACTTCCGTTTACGTTTGGTACTTTGTCGCATCGCTGCGAGTTCGATGAGCTATAAACGCATAAAGATCCGCGGTCTCGACTCGTGACGAAGACAGTATCGAGCCTCCGTAATGACTGCCGCGGAGGTTCAGCAAACTCTGATATCCCAGGCGCGATAGAAACATCTCGCATCCGTTTACCGACCGTTACGCCACGGAGAAGAACGCACGTGGAAATAGCTCTCATAATCTCTTGGCGACATGCTGCGGCCGCGTCTCGCGTTACGTTCTTCGCCGGCGCAGCGCGACAATAAGAAAGCTGATACCTCCGCGCGAGGTTATCTGGCCAACGTTTCGCGATTGTCCTGCCGCGAAGGAGACCACCGACTCGTTAGATACGGAATCGTAGTATCGCCGGGAATCTGGAGAATTTTTACCGGTTCGCTCTCGCGATACATTTTACGAGCGTTCCGCGTTATCGAGGAACCCACTTAGGGGGATCTTCCAGCTTGGAAGCGCGCTTTCTAACCCCCATCCGTCCCCCGTGTCAATTTGATACGTTTTTCAACGATTCTGAACAGTATTGTCTCTGTACAGGCTGATTCCGGGAACTGGGTCACTGCTGTTTTTAAAGTAAAAATAGAAACAAAATGATACAGGAAACAATCATACGGCAAAATACGTCCTAATTTTCTTTTATAACCTTATTTTTCACGGGGATGCACCCGCTAGGTGTAATTGCACCTATCAACACTCAATCGTTCCCTTTTATTATTCTTGTACTAATCCAAGGTCATCGCGACCTTGTCAATACTTCACGAGATATTTAACATTCCTTGTCCATTATATCAAACACAGTATCAGATCCTATAATTCATATGGAGGGTGACCAACATATTTAAAACTGATTGAAATCGGCGGGGAAGTAAATAACAATTCGAAAGAAAAAAGCGTTGTCATGATTTTTCATGAAGAAACCATAAAACGAATTTTCGAAACTCCTACACTGGAAATGATAATTAAGTTGTCTCGTTTTCTCCGCGTGTCGGTTAAATCGTATTTTTCTCGTCTCTGCATAGAACGGTCGAAATCGTTTGGTGTAAAACGATGAAGGGTACAACGGCGGTAAATAATTCGAGGAATGCAATTCGGGAGAAGAAGCTACCACGAAGTGCCGGCAATTAACACGATACCACATGGAATTTTCGATAAAGATTCAACATCGTATCCTAATCGATCTGGTCATCCTCTTCTTTTTTTCAGCCCGGCCCATCAAGGGTGCTCTAACGAGGCATTTAATTGGTCGACGGAGTCTCGCGGTCATTTTTGTCAAAGCATGATTCCTGCTCTAAGCTTGTCGGACAGCGCGTAGTTGAAATCTCGAAGCCCCCGAGTTCTTGATAAATGGCATTCCAGAGGGGACCTAATCAGGTCCAGGTAAAGGATCTTCAAGCCGGTTCAAGACGGGCTGGGAATTCTTCCGACTGGCATCAACCACTTTTACTCGAATTTATGGTCACCGACAAGCGGATCGTTTCGTTCTATCCGCACCGAAATCTGAATAACCGTTGAACCGCCTTGAAATGAAAACACTCTTGCAGCGATTCGGATGCTAATTTTTGCAATATGGCTCCCTCTCTTTCCTCTAATATTTCTATAATCTTTCGTTATCTCTCCTTTCACACTCACACAAAACTAAATACGATGTTGACTAAATAAAAATAAGTGGTTTATTTACTTGGATAAGAAAAGGCCAATTGAGATTTAAGCTTCCCCTCAGTATTCTAGAAACGTTGTTTCACCGTCGGATAAATTCCCGTTCCAAAAACACAAGGAGCTTGCAACGTTGGATATTTGCAAAATATTTTTGAGAAATCATGAATTTTAGAGATAATTACCGGAAGTGAATGGTTTTCCGCGTAGGTAAGTTGTTCGGTCTACCCAGGAGCAGCACCGAACGGTTCGTCAAACGGTAGGATATCGATTCCGCAGGACAGCGGAGCTTTTTGCGAGCGCCGTCAGAGGATTCTGCGAGTGTGATCGTCGTCGACGCTATAGGCCCGGTTCGGTGCAGAAACCTCGAGAAAGCGGGAGAAAGAGACAGAGGGAAAAGAGCTCACAGCGTGGGCGATCGTTTATTATTGCTTGGCGCCAGACCAGTGGGGTCCCCATGCTAAGAACGTGTTCCAACTTCGCTATTCTCTCGCGAATAAAAGAACGGCAGGCGAAAGCGAACGAATCATCCACAGCCTCGGGGATAACGCACGCTTCTAACCCGTCCGCTGCGAAAACCGGCCACAGTCGCGTGATGTTGCTCATTTAATAATGACCATAATCGCTTAAATAGCATCGTAGCAATCCAATCGTTTGTCGTCTCTTCTTATTAGCTGGACGCAGAGACGAGAACGATCTGCATTAATTCCGAGAAACGGGAGTTCAACGAAAATCTATTTCTGCTTCTAATAGCTCCGACAAATTGGTTTAAAATGGCGGCTTCTGATATTTTTAATTCACGATCGTCAAGATTGTAAAGATCCATGAGGAATCGTACAACTTTATTTCTTCGGGTGTGTACTATTTGAAAAGTGGCTAAACATTTGGACAGACGCGCCCTTGTTATTTTTATAAAGTCATGGAAAATGCGAACGGAAGAAATTCTCGTAGACGCTTCTGCAAACATTATTATTCGACGTACTCTTTCCCCGCGCGCGCGCGCGCGCGCGAGACATTACCGACGATGAGATGCGGTTTGTACAAATAAATAGTGAAAGGAAAGATCAATAGACGCAATTCAAGAAGCGGGAACGATTAACCTTCGAAGAAAGTGTTTCTCGAAAACCATTACCGACCAGCTGTAAAAATACATGCGGTACCTCCGCGATCAAAATTCCGCCGGAGTTTCATCATTATCGAAAAGTTCGGCGAGCATCAAAGGGAACGTTTGCGAAACGAGCAATTCGCGTTCGCAATTTCGCGACAAAGTTCCCGAGTTCGGAAGCAGGAGAGAGAGAAAGAGAGAGAGAGAGAGAGAGAGAGAGCTTTTCAGCGTGATTGAAATCACGAAATTATGACTGACAAAAATCCAGCGAGTCGGAAACGATTTCGCGCGACAGAGGAGCAAATCAATTAATTTCGGAGGCTATGAGAGCACGGCGATCAAACAGCGGCGTGACGTAAACAGGATCAATTAAACGGGCGCGTTTATTACGAGCTTTCAGGAAGCTCGTGCCAATTATCCCGGGCCGGGAATCGAGATAAAATAACGATTGCCCGTCTCAGCTCGCTGTCAAAACCCGCAGTAATTTCTCTGTGGCGATCCGTTGAATCGCCGATGATAAAAGATAGCCTTTGCTCCCCCCTACAGGTTTCGAGGGTGGACGTTGCCGAGCACCACCCCCCTCTTTGTGCCACGATGATTGTCCGACCGTGCACGCCCAAGGAAGCGCATAAATCCAACGTACTCCTCCGCCTTCGAAGGGTACCTAATCTCGTTTCAACATCGAAACTCGTCTTTCACCGTTCCGTGGCAGATGCTAGCTTTTCCAGATGCTATTACGTATGCCCAGAGTCGCCGGATCAAGACTTGTTCCCCCACTCTAATTTCCCCTTCCACCGCGCTATTCCCCCACGCTTCCGCCGCGACACGGTCACGTGACGCGTTCCGTCTCTCTCATGCATACTCCACTACTGGCCGAGAGGGGGTAACTTTTTCCCCTCGATACGTGCTCCCTCCCCTCGTCTGGCGGCACTGATCATGCCCCCCTCTTCCGGCGATGGGAGTGATCTCTTTCTCACGATTTTAACACTAGGTTCACGGAGCCTTAAAATTTAGTATTTTACATTACTTTATAAAAATAAGAAGAATGTGTCTGTCCAAGTTTTCAGCCATTTTTTAAATAATATATACCCAAGGAAATAAGTTTGTTGAGTAATTCCACGTAGATGGATCTTCACAATCTCAATAATCGTAAATTAAAAATATTAGAACCCGCCATTTTGACGGGTCCCGTACACCTAGGGTCAAAGTAATTCGGTCATCAAATACTTTTATGGAAGAACCGTATTGAAAAATGAAGGCACCGGTTGTATCTTAAATACAATTATACGTTGTTTTCAGGCATACAATAATTGAGAAGGACCGCAGCCATCACTACTCTCTTCCTATCTCTTTCTCTCTCTTTCTGCTCCGGACATCGGGAGCGAGACGAACGATAATAATGGGATTAATTCGTTAAGCAAACGCGATGACGACACACTGTTTCCCAGCCACGTGTGCGCCCGAATAATATCGTGGCTTTTTTCGGTCGCCGCCTGTATGGAAGTCGTTTAGAGTCAGAGACTGTGAGTCCGGTCACGGATGCTGAAAAAGACGGATTAGGAACGTTTTTCTAGCTGAAACGTGGATGCGAATGACGTGAAATATTCGTTCGGGATGGTGGTATTAAAAAGCCGCGGTCCAAGAATTATAACGTGGTCGAAGGCGGTTCAGGAAGTTGAATGTTCTCACAGTGGAATAATGTGAGGATGGATGAAGATGTTTCTTCTCCGTTAGTTTGTCACTTGGCTTTCAAATGATATTATATCCGACGTTCGCAATTTACTTCTGGTTCGTACCTCGCTTTGTCGCAGTCTATTTAGACTCAGCTTCCAAAATATGCGATAAACTTTATTTTGCTAGATTTATCAGGTCATAAGTATAGCAATTTTTTGTTTTTGGAAGGTAAAATACTAAAATATAATAATATTTGTATAACTTACCGATACCTGTTTCTCTAATTTGATTTAACCCCTCGATATCAAATTGACAGAATAGTGGAGAATCAACACGATGGAGAGCCGAATAATTTAATTTTGTGTACAGATGTTGGAATTAAATATATGATGCCGACAATGTGTCGCAAAGGGGGTTCAAAATGTGTTAAAATTGACTTAGAAAAATCTTATTTTGCACGAAGACTCGCAGTCTAGTAATCAATTTCGAAATATCCGTCAGAGTCGGTGATGCGCGTACGGTGCGCATCATCCCCAAAGGGTAGAACCAAATGAAGTGTAGAACATATACAATTCACCAAGAATCAATAGAAAACGTGTCGCGCCAACACGAGGCGCAGAGGGACAGTTAATTTTACCGTGCTGACGAACGAATTGTATCGATACCCTAAATTCAGCCCGCTGATCACTAATGATACTCGGAATCTCCGAGCAGTGATTCATAGTTCCTAATAAAAGAAAAGCGCCCGCAGTTTCGGCGTGTGCGTGACGGATCATCGGTAAAGTGTTTCACCCCGAACCTCATCTCTGCAAACAAGAGTCGTCGGCCCCGAAAAGCTGATGGTCCATGACGGTCCATGACGATGACTCGGGCATCGTCCGTACGCACAATTGGCCCAGCACGCTGCAGCGTCGAAGGACAATAGTGCAGGATCACCTGAGCACGTCTGACTTCGTATTTTTTCTATGGGCTGTCGACACGGATTATGATAATGCTCGTTCTCCGTCCCGTTCGATTCACGAGGGTGAGAGAGCAGAGAAAGAGGGAGAAGGAGAAAAAGAGAGAGAGAGAGAGAGAGACGGCATAGAGGGTGGATTCCCCGGCACGAGACAGCCGAAAACAGGGGTGGTGGCACACCGGGTGAGTCATGCTTCATCCCCACGGTGACTGCTCGCCAACATCCCCCCGTTTTCTGCCTGCAGCGACGGTCTATAGATTCCCGTCCTGGGCGAACGATTGAAATTATATTTCCCCCCGTCAATCTCCTCCCCCGCAAACGTCCACGACGCGATGCGACGCGACGCGTCGCGACGCAGGGTTGCCCTGTCTGCCGCGAGGGTCGTTCCGTGTTCGTGGAAATCGGCTCAGCCTCGAGATTCCTTCAGCGGGATGCGGGCTTTAATTGTGCTCGGTTGTCCGAATTCTGACGGACGGAATTTTCGGAAGGTAGCCATCTCCCCTATACTCGGATCGATACGTTTCCAGGCTCGGTGAAATTGCGGACCTTCAGATCGCAAAATGCAAGTCAAATTAACTCGATTTCATACACACATTTTTCTACGAAAATATTTTGTCATAACACAGTATTCCTCGTGACGAGCATATTCGTCGAAAACGGCTAACAGCTGGTTAATAGCACTGCAAGCACTCAAAAAGTTCTCGGGACGAAGTTATACTATTTTAACCCTTAACGAACCATAGAAGCGGCATGGCACTTTTACTTACTTGGTCCAATGCTAAGGAAATGCTAGGACAAAATCAAATTTAAATCGTCTTGTTTATCCTATTACTCTGAATACATATTAATAAATTTTCACAAAAGTATAAATATTTTCCTTTCTATGCTTCATGTAAAAATGTTGAGTCCACAGTTTCTCTTCGTATGGAAAATAGCTTGGACCTGGTGGGAAGTAAACTTGAAATACTTCCGGACCGTGAAGGGTTAAAAGGGTATTCTGGTTTTGAGGACTCAACAGATCAATATTTTTTGGATTCTCTTCAAGCATAAGTGTTTTGCAACCTGTGTACATTTCTGAACAATTTTAATAAATTGTGAAGAATATCACGACGTTCTAAAATTCTTCTAACTGCGCATAAAATCGGCAATCTCAGAAGATCAGAATGCCTCTGCAAATGTGTAATTTTCTAAAATGATTTTCTCTAGAATTCAGTATCGACGGGTATCCTCCCACGCGCAGTTCCACATTTCCCTGTGTCGCGTTTAATTAAATTAAGTACGCCTCCCAAGATCGTGCACGATTCCACCCACAGCGTATCCCGAAACAGCACCTAATTCTCGTCCATCACTGTAAGCTGTCGAAAAGAAGGGAGACACGAGATGGCAGGTAATCACGCGACACCGCATGATTTATCGAGACAAGGAGCACGACGAGGCGGAACGATTCATAAATTATACGATTTCGGTGCGAGATCGTTCGATGGGAGAAAGTGGGGAAAAAAGAATACCGTCCGGCCATAAATCTGCGATGCAATTTACTACGAAACCGAGCGAAAAGTTCTGTTTAAAAAAAGAAAAAAGTTGTTTGTTGAACGCCGTCGGAGCGACGCGTTGCATAAAGTTTCCCCGATAAATAAGCAGCACGAAGAAGCATGTTC
The DNA here is from genome assembly GCF_050948215.1 of Halictus rubicundus. Taxonomy (NCBI): domain Eukaryota; kingdom Metazoa; phylum Arthropoda; class Insecta; order Hymenoptera; family Halictidae; genus Halictus; species Halictus rubicundus. Next base: position 12,446,768 of record NC_135154.1, read on the forward strand.
GAAGTTCTGACTCTGCTCGAACTTATTTCTAGCTGTTATGTATTTTATTATATCTTGTTGCTCGCTTCTCGGAGGTTCGAAGCGGTTGCAAGAATTTAATGGGACCGTAAACAGGATTTTCAGCCGAGTATCCAGATAGGAGCGCCGGGGGGGGGGCTGAACAGCGACACTTATCCGACGGGAAAAAGGAAAATCGCAGAGTCGGGGGGGGGGGGGGAAACGATTGAGCGAAACGGCGTCGGAACGGCGTGTCGTTCGAGTCTGCGAGGATCGATCGGCTGTTCGTTTCTCGGAACGGGGCAACCCGATTTTGACTAACAAATTTCGGGGCAAGTTTAGGCGGGCCTTGCCGGGCAGGGCGCAGCTGGCGCTGAATCATCCGGGGCGCTCGGTGTCTCGAAGTACGGCGTTGCCAAGGTTTCGGAGCGGCTTCCACCGACTTATCGCTTCCTCTTATCGAGTCGACTTACGAAAAAAAAAGCCCCGCGGTTGTGCGACAGTGAACAGAGGTTACGACTCACGTGTGGGTCTCGTCTTCGCTACCATGCAACCGCGATAACTACCGGCCGTTGTGTCGCTGATCTTGCTTCGATTTATCTGTCGCGGACAGACTACGCTAACCGAGCGCGTCCCCGGACGTAAACGCGGACCAGATAACCGGGACAGGCTACATCTGTAATTAGCCTAATCTCTAACACGACTTTTTTTCCTATCGTGGTTTCGACGATAAACTGAACGTATCGTTGTATGGAACACGGTGTCCGAGGTTTTGCGGCTTCGCGGTGAGTCAGGCGGGATACTCCGGCTCGCGATCTGTTTTCAATTTGAAATGTAAGACACCGCGAAGCCTTTAAACATTATTTTATCGCGGAGAAGAACGCCTTGATCCGGATCGATAAAATGTCGCTCGGCAACGGCATTTTCGTTGTGCGTTCTTTTGCACCGACAAGATTTATCACAGGACATGAAGTAAAGATCCATAGGCATAACTGACTGAACACACATTCTTCGAGTTTCCTAGTACGTGGAAATTCTGATCGCCGCAGCGGTAAAATAAATCGTAAGGCGGAAATTTCAATGTTCGAACACTTTTACGGGTCACTATGGGAAATGAAACCGAGCAACGGCGCGGAGCAGGCGTCGATGGGAAGAAATCTGCGGATTCCCTGTCCCAGAGGCATCCCGAATCCCCAGGTTCCGAAAGCTCAGCGATCTCGAGTTACGTGACGGTAATTGCCGTGGCGCGTTCCAGGGTGGGCCTGTGGAGAGCGTGCTGGCCGTTAAGGGAAATTCGAACACGTGTCGCAAACCCTTTCCCTCGGTCGGCAGGGCGCGAACGTTGCAGCAACGGGCTGAAGTGGGCAAAGAGAAAATGGACTCGAGTGTAAAGTTACCTCGAATCTACAGTTACGGGCATTGTTGCGGCGGTTCTTGCCTCTGAAGTGGCTGCTTGAATTACGGCCCTGAAGACCTGCTCAATGGAACGCGGCCGGTCCTCGCGCTGCACTAATGCATCTCGTCGCGATATAAACATTTCACGCGCATTAACGATCGATAGTTTTAATCGCCGCGCTTTGCAACCTTATGGCTCGCTTCACAAAGGACTCCCCCGGCACTTCGGTCGGGGCTCGCGGAAATCCATTCTGTCGAGAATGCGAAATGCAAGTGCACACTTTCAGAACCGTTCCGAGTTCCCTCCTCCACGAATCTGGAAATTAATCGATCCAACCTGCGAACCGTTCGGATAGTCGAGTCTCCGCGACCTCAGCTGGTAATTATCATCCAAGTTCTGTCGTGTTTGGTGTCGTTTGAATCAGAAAACATTTCTATAAAATAGTTACTAAAAAGCTAAACATTTTGTCCTGGTATCTACGGCCAGTGTTTGTGCACGACATAAGCGGCATTTAGGCTCTCGCATATATCGAGACGGTTCTCGTTTAGTATCAAGGCTCAATCGATCAAGCCGACAGCAGCTGTAAGAACCAAGCTGCTCGAACTTCACGCGAGGGAATCATAACAATTATGGCGTACACCGCCGGAAGGAAGCGTCGCGCTAATTTCTTTGTTTCTCGAAGCGTCGTAAAGAGCGATGGGAGGGGAGAGAGTAAGGGTCAAGGCGAGATAAAGCGAAATTGATGGCAGACCTAAATCCTCGTATGGATCTCGGGCCCTGCCTGGCGGGCCGTGCGAGAAAAAGGGTTGTTGAATCGCGTGTCCGTGGGTCGGAGTTGCTTCGAGGATCGTTAATTTGAATTATTATTGAGCTCGGACGCGCGATACAACCGGCCCACGGAAATTATCGCGAGGAAACGCGCAAGACCGAGCTCTCGTAATAGAATCGAGGGACGAGTTACCCCGGCTCGAGATACGCTTTTTGATGATTGCCACGGGGCCAGAATCGAAGATTAACCGCGTCTGCGATGCGCACATGGCTCCCGGCTTCCACAGAATCCCTGCCTGATAAAAATGAGTACTCCTTAACCCTTGGAAGGCAGACGGCTTTGAGGACCTCATGGGCGGGGACGCGAAGTGGTCCGGAATCTCCAGCTCGAGGAAAAGTGTAGGGAACGCGAATGCGAGAACTTCAATTTACATGAAAATTGGTACACTGGGCTCCAAAGTAAGACTGCAATGGCCGATTCAGGGCTACACGATAACTTCTGTTCGATAACGAAACATTAAAAGGTACTTTTTGTACCGCGACACACTCAATAATTGCAATCAATGCGAACTTGCAGAAAATTTCTGTTAACTATACTTCAATTTCAATACCAACACCTATATCATTCTTTCACAGAATTTCCGCGGACACGTAACTATCCTTTATGTTCATGTTGCGGATTAAAGATCACAAATTAGCAAATCATCAACTGGTTTTAATATTCTGTATGAATTACGTGGAAAATATAGATACACACAAACACCTTATACTATTTTCGTATCCGTCGACTGTTTTTAATATTGCAATTAAATTCTATTAACACGTTGAACGCCACGTCAGCCATTTGTGGCTGACGGAATTATTTGTGCAGGTTTTAAAACGAATTTTTACGTTGATATACTCATTGTACTAAACTTAATTAGGATCTGTAACATGCGAGAAAGTTGGAGGATTACTCAGTATCGTACATTTAATTTTTTGCAATTTTTATTTCATTAAATAACTTACTTTGATTTTATGGAATTTTTGGGGTTTCTAGTTTGGCAGTCAAAGTGTCAACCGTTTGCACTCGAAGCTATTTGAACTCCGAAACGAAACATTTCTTCCGACCCAGAATATTTTTCTTCTATACATTTCTTTTTCATGTTATACGTACGAAAATGGTGCAATTTACTACGTACAATACTGAAATGTTTAGTAATTTATTAAATACAAACAAACTTTAATAATGTAAAAAATATTTTGAATAATAATACAGCAATTTTTAGTGGTGCATTTGAATGTCACCACTCGAGTGCGAAGGGTTAATCCTTTTGGTTTTGCTTCGGATGAAATAATACGAGAACGTAGAAATTTATAGGCAGATCGTTGAGAGAACGGATGGAGCGTTCGAAACGAAACGGGCGGGTCCAATTAGACCCAGGCACCGTCATTCACAGATCGAACGGTGTGAAAGGTACGAGACTGCACGAAGATCGGCGTGTTGTCGACCCGAATCAACTTTCCAAGGCGTCCTCCATGCGTGGCGACGCATTAAATTAGTTGCCGGACCATTCCATTAAAAAGGACCCCTGCGGACTCGGTTACACCCGTTCGAAGCTGGCGGGACAAACTGTTCGCGGTTGCACAATCATCCCACGATTTTGTATTTTATCGTTCGGAGACCGGTTTCCTTTCAGCTAGTCGATTGGTCGAATTAGCGAGAGCCGTTGATCAAACGATGATGAACAGCGTGCCGGGGTCGCTTGCACAATGAGATACAAGCTCGTAATATTCGATAATTTACAAGTCGCAACGTGTGTAAGTTGCCACGGTTTTCTCGCACAAATGGCTCCGCGATTTCACAACTCGCGGCCGTTTGCTCCGATATTATTGGTATATCTTACACGTGCTTGCTGCACAATGGACGTTGCTTTATAAACGACGAGCAATCGTTTGAAAAGTTTCCGAGGCAAATAATAACTTGTACATAAATGAATATTCAACCCTCGGACGACAGATGATTCGTGGTAAAGTGAATTTAAATGGACCGTTTATAACTAGACTGTGGATCTCTATGCAAAATAAAAATATATTTACATTGATTGCAAGACACAGGAGCGAAATAATTTCTTCTTTTGATTATTTTATTAAGCTAAAACCAATACGCTGCTGCCCTGAAATATTTTTAATATGTCCACTGCTTTAAATTGTGCTTATTTTTGTCATAAATGCATAAAATCCGCAGGCTATTTATAACTTTGGGTCAAGATGGACCCAACTCCCGTTGTCGAGGAGGGTGCATGTTTTTAAATGTCCCGTCTCGAGAACGATAAACCTTTTGCTTCACCGAGCACATGAAAAATAAATTTGTTATTCTCAAGTTATTGATTGATGCAATTTTTATTTCTCGCAAACTAGTGGTTTCTAACTCGCAAGATTTATTTGATTTGCCCGTTTGATCGGAATGCATGCTGCGAGGTAGTTTACCAGAACATATTCGTATTTCAATGCGGTTTCGGGGTGTGGATAATCGACGTCGAATTGCCCAAAACATATTGATTTTCAAAAGCACTCGGTCAGCTGCAGAAGCGAAACGTTTCTATATTCTATGCAAGGGGTATTTCGCTCTCCCCCAATATTTGGTCCACGAATACGTGGTCCCTTAATTGCATTGCTCCGAGCAAACCGCCTTGGAGGTGGAGCACGCGTCGGTATACGCAGGGTTAATAATCATGCAACTCTCTCGCATAGTTCCCTTGGTCTCAAGTATGTACAGTAGTACTCCGTTTATGCCGAGCCTGTAGAACAGACATTCTGCCATCGAATAATTATCACTTTCGAACGCATTAACGTACTGGCAAACGGAGAGTGGTATCGTGCTTCACGCGGATTCAACCTTAGGGAATCTGTTGCGTTTATGAAATCTTGCAACTCGCAGACACGCATACACATATGCAAGACATTAGACGCACATAGACTGATAAAAGCAGGACTGTAGTTTGCTTCTGTTTCCACGTGTAAAATTATATTCTATTTCATAACTGGTCGCCACCATTTGCCAACATCAGAATTTAATATTGCCGGTGTATTGTTCGCAATCTACTAAAATTCTTGAGCAGAATGATGCAGACAATTTATATAAAGATCCGTTGCCGTTCAGAATATACATACGCGTACGATTCAACGACATTAGAACTACGTGAACCGCGACTCAAGTGTCTCGGTTATCTACACCGCTAGACCCAGATAGACGCGAGTTCCGCCGTGCTCAAAGAATTCATAGCAGCAAAACAAAGGCGGATGTGAAACGTTTATTAGACGTTTAACGTATGGCTGCCGTGCGCGCAAATGCGCCGCACCACGGGTACAGAGCAGCTATTCCAACGCGGACGTACTCGAATTGCAGCGTAGAATAAAAGGATATAGAACACGAGACAATGGGCAACCATCGACATAACAGACACACTTTGCTCCGGCAGAGTTATGATACAACCTGAAATTTTAACGGCTGACTAAAGTCGTCGTCAGCGTACACACCGGGCGACGTTGGACGGCTATAGTGAACGAAATGTCCGATTTGTAACTGTAACGTCAAAGAAAACTCAGAAAGTAAAGTACCTCAAAATGATGTACAACAAACCTGTCAAAACGCTTCGCATATAGAAGCCAGGAATCTATAATAAGGTTAACAATGTTCACTCGTGTAAAATACACATGCGCGCAGAAATGAACCTCCAACAGGTTTCAGAGATAAAAAAGGAGAGGAGGATTCACATTTCGCATGCAACGGGCCAGGGTTGTAGGAGGAAGCGAAAATCCGCGTACCATGCCCTCGTCGATGGAGGCGTCTTCGTCGAAGTAGCACTCGTCAGGCTCGTCTGGTGTCAAAGCGGTAGGAGTTTCCGGTGCCTCCTCCTTGATATCCTGCCTCCTGATCCAGTCCATCGTTGTAGCGGGTTCTAGCCTCGGGCGAGCGGCAAGATAATGCGTGGCCTGTAGCGTCTTCCTGTTCGGCTTGACGGGATCACATGTCTCGTTGTTCGGCCGGCGACGAGCAACGAAAAACCGCGGGCGCAGAAAAGAGAAAGAGAAGCGGCTGGCGGCCTCGTCACGCTGAAATCCGCACGGGTGCTTTCCTTATCGTCTATCACGCTCCGGCTACGTGGAGAGCAGTGGGGCGCGCGAGACCGCGGCTGACATTTGCGAAATGTCAGAGCTTTTTCCGGGCCGGTAGTGGTAATATCTGGCTAACGAGACGACGCCGACGGGTTTCTCTCCGCGGAGATCCTCCGGCCCGATACGTAACGTAGTGCACGGCGACCTGGCGCTCGGACGTGCACGTGCACCGTACGTGGTCCGAGATAAGGGCGGAAAAGGGGTGAAGGTGAACTTGTCGGCTGCGTGCCACTGATCAATGGGGCCTGGAACGATCCGAGGTGGCGTCGGATCAAAGTTTCAGCCCGGTCGTTGCGCGATTCCACCGATGACCTTACCGATCGGGAACACGTTGATGGAACGCGAGCCACCGGGGGTGGCGCGTTTGGTCAACCGTTTTTTTTTTTTTTCCCCACTGTGCGTATATCGCCTCGCTCAGGAGGGAACTTATATTCCGAACACCGACACCACTCCGATCGAGAGGAAAACTCACACGCGACACGCTCCGATATCCAAAGGAGAGCACATCGTTAAAAGCGTACCGGCGAGATGATTGCGAGCGAGAGTGGAACGCGCGCGCAGTCCCGCATGTGCACACGAACGAACAAACGAGCGAACGAGTGAACGAGCGAACGAGCGAGCGAGCGAGCGAGCCACGGCGGCAGTGCAGCTGCAACTGTGTGTACAGGCCGGGAATGCTGGAGGTGGTATGGAGGCGGCTCGGTGGGCGCACTCTGTCTCGTCTCTGCCGACTCTCTCCCTCTCTTTTCGTACGGTCGCACTTTCTCCCTCGCTCACCCACAAGCTCCGACTCTCGGTCACCGTCGCTCTTTCTCTCTCTCTCTCTCTCTCGCTCTCTCTCGGTCTCTCCCCTCCCCCTCGTTTCTCTCTCGCGCCCGACGGTTCCTCCTTTCGTCTCGCTCGTGCTCCCTCGACGGGCACACACAGTATTCCCAACCCTGTCTAACGATTCGTCACTCGTTACGTTTATCTTTCTCTCGTTAAGGTTCGCCTCTCCCTCTTCGCGGTTTCCTCTTTCCCTCTAATTTCTTCCCTCTCCCGTTTCCTTTTTACGGCTCTCCTCGCGCGGCTCTAACACCCTCTCTCTTCCCCACACGTGAGTCTCCACTGTGGGCCCTATCGCGCCATCTTTCTCTTTCCCTTTGTTGCCCCCCACTCTCTCTCTCTCTCTTTCTCCTTCTATCTCGTCTCTTCACCGTCCCGCCCCGCGTTCCCGTTCGTCTTTCTTTCACTCGGATCCGCTTTCCTCCTCTTCACTGTCCTCTCCGGATCCCCGTATAGCTTCCTCCGTCTCTCTAGCCCGGCTCTATTCCTTCCGTCCATTCTTCCGTGCTTCTGCTTGACCTCTCTGTTCATCCCACTCGGGTGTTTCCCGTCTTCCTTCGACCATTCCGCCTCTCTCTTTCTACGCTGAAAGGCGGCCGGAAAACGGCGAGTATCTACCATGGCTGAACAGAGCCGGTAAAGAGAGAGAGATAGAGAGAGAGAGAGAGAGAGGAGAGAAGAGCGACAGAGAGAGGAAGCGTAACGAGGGTAGCCAGAAATGACGGCACTCTCTTCCTCCAGCAGCGTGCCCGTCTCTTTTCAGGAACAGCATCCCTATTCCATTTCTCTCCCTTCTTCCCTTGCCCTTCGTCCTCCCCCACCGAACACAGCCGGCGTCTTTGTCCCACACGGAGTTTCCTCCCTCTCCTAGGTTCCATGACCCCTTCCCTTTCGCGTGGACTCGCTGCGAGTTCAGGGACGATCCGTTTTCAGTCGAGACCCTGGATCTAACGCCCCGAGGGATCCCAGAAATAGCGACTTTCTCGTGACGGGGATTTCGTCTTTTCACGTTTACGGCGGAGCGCCGATACGCGCGTACGTCTTTCCGAAAACAAATTGCCGATAAGGACCCACCCGAAAATATTCCTAGCATGATCAGCTCGATGCACGCCGGACACCGCGGAGCAGAAGACGGAGAACGTCGTTTCGTTGTTCACGTGCACGGTTTTATTTTATGGTGGACGGACGTCGCTACGAGGAATCCAATTAAAGCCGTAGGGGTAGGTTTATGGGGGTAGGAAAGCGAGCGCACGGTGCACGTCGCGTTTGAAAATCGATAATTCGGACCTCCATGGAAATTTGCGAGACATTACGTAAATCGCGTCGCGTCGCCTCGCGGCGAATCACGTGCCGTTTGCGTCCAACCGCAAAGTTACATCCCTGAGCTAGGCCCGGTCGAGGGACAAAGAGAGACGAAGAAAATGGCAAGTATGTCACGATAAGAACGACGAGGAGAAGAAGAACGGACCCGGTGTTAGGGCACGGACACTTCAACGAGCGAAATACCTTAGAAGAAGATGGGCATAATTCGCGAGACGAAGAAGAATGAACCGCAGTGTCGTCACTAGTACTCGGAGGCTGCGGTATTCGGCGTTATTCAATTTCGAGTGGCAACCGTTGATGGCGCTGGTCCCCCCAAGTCGACCGCGTTTTAGCTCATTTACTATTTTCCTGATGAGAAAGCAGAAAAATCGGCTCTTCAAGCGTACCGATTTGATTCTAAAAATTAGTTTTTGTCTTGCTCCAAATCTTCAATTTTAACTCTCACACGTTCTCCAAAAATTGTTATACGAAAGATCCGTCTGAGATTTACTAACATTTTATATTGAGAATAAAACTAGAAAAATAAAGAATAAAACTAGAAAATAAAAGTAGTGATAGCAAGGATCTTACAGTCTCCAGAACAGAAAATTGGTGAATTTTTACCTGGGGATTGTATGAGGGTTAAATATACTTATTGCTTATCGTTACAAAATAAATAAACAAAGAACGTGCATTACAAACTTTGTTATTATTTTTATATAATTTTACTTAGTGAAGGAATGTCATACTGTCTCAGGAAGATGTTTGACAATTTCAATTTCATTATTTCCCATTACTCCTCTACGATACCACAAAAGTATAATTGGTTACAGGATAATGACAAATGATCCTCGCACACGACAGAGTAGATTTAGCCAATTGCTCCGACTTCCGGGATTTTCTATGACACGTAATAAAAATTTAGGGATACGCACTATTTCTTGCGACACGTCAACCCCTCAACGAAATATGACGTCACTAACACGTCATGCGTTTCCCATAGCAAATGGTAGAATGACGTGCCGGATACCATTTCGTGGAAAGTAATCAATTAACCACCATAAACCTAAATTTCATCCGATCTAATTAGAAAAAATTTAGCATAAGAGAGTGTTCCACGGACATGTCTAATCTTTTAGATTATTTCTGATAAACCCTTATCATTGAAATAACATTAAAAATTCGAAAAACATTATTTAGTTACAAGAAGAAAATTTTCATCGATCTCAAAGATTTAGCTTCAAAAACATAGAAAAAAGATTAATAAAATCATCAAGAACGTCTGCCTTAGGTGGGTTGAACATTTCTTTTCAGAAGCATCTATTATTATTAATTTTCTGGGATTTTAAGAAAAATTCGTGAAAATCTAATGGTGCCATATACTGTGAATACTTTTGTCTCCCGTTGTGCAAAGTGCAACAGTGTGGTTCCAGGGTTGATAGTAAAGCGATATCAGCTAGAGCCAAAGTTGAGTAGCAAAGATGCACTCGTCCCAGGTGCATCGAGGTGTGCAGCCCCAGCAGTGGTCACGGCACTGGGTTGATCCGCGAGAGAAAGGGAGAAAACGCAGGGAGAGACACGTGATGCTGGAACGTGTGTTAGTCATGGGTTGCCCATGGCAACCCACGCGGCTAATGTACGCGGGCACGGGCTCTGCTCGTTCAGGACAACGCTATAGGGGAGAGAGAGCGTACGTAACTCCGTAGGTTGTACTACGCGTATCACTACGACCGTGCAGAATGGAAAATGAGAGGTCAGGTTCGTGTGCGTCCACACACGTGGCCGAGTTAATTGATTTCGCTTCCGTTTGTTGCCACGATGTTGCTGTTCGATCGGGCCTCGCCTCCAAACCGCGTTATCACCGGCGACATTGCGCCTGTCGAATTGCAGATTTTTCGAGAAGAATGCCAGCCACGCCGACCAATCCGCGGACGAAACACCCCTTTTCCCGAAATGCTGGCAAAATTCCATTTTCGAAGTGCATGCACAGCTCCAGAAAACTGCTACACACTAGTATCTCCGTAACTGTCGTATCGTCGGTTCTACGGAGCGACAGTTATACTAGAGGTGCTGTCGAATTGCAGATTTTTCGAGAGGGAACACCCCTTTTCCCGAAATGCTGGCGAAAATTAAATTTTCGAAGTGCATGCACAGCTCCAGAAAACTGCTACACACTAGTATCTCCGTAACTGTCGTACCGTCGGTTCTACCGAGCGACAGTTATACTAGAGGTGCTGTCGAATTGCAGATTTTTCGAGAGGGAACACCCCTTTTCCCGAAATGCTGGCGAAAATTAAATTTTCGAAGTGCATGCACAGATCTAGAAAACTGCTACACACTAGTATCTCCGTAACTGTCGTATCGTCGGTTCTACCGAGCGACAGTTATACTAGAGGTGCTGGATTCTTTGTAGTATGCCGAACATAGAGAAGGATAGTGATTGAAAACGAAAGAGGGACTTTCTCTTCCGTTTATTTTACTTTTTTAATAAACGTGCAATATTACTTTCCAGCCTTGAATATATTTGCAAATAATTTCGTCCTTCAAATAATTTTTCTTCTACCAGGGTAGTGATTATATGAAATATTTTTCCATGTGTAACGGACATGTATTGAGCTTTAAATTAAAAACATTCTTCAGTAAAAAGAAATGTTCAAGTAAGTAAAGAAAATTGTGGAAATTCGTTATCAACAACAAAACGTCTTTCTTTGTGTTTATAAATTGGAATATATTCAGCACACTTTCCCCTGTATGTGTAATTATGCAAGAATTGTTGCCTACTTCGTCCTACACCGCAAATTATTACTGTTCCAAGCCATCACCGTTACGTCGTATTATGATGCTAAGAAACTTTCCCACTGCACCGTTTAGGTATTAGATTATGAACACATGAGATGATACACTGTAGATAAGTTACCGACTATAATATCCATTACAATGTGAAATGTGAAAGAAACCATTTTTAAGTTAACGAATAAAAATATATGTTGTTACATGTCGTTAAAAAGTAATTAGTATCAAATAGTTCCCAGTCCGAATTTAATATCCATATCTTGCATAGCACTAAAATTATACTAAAATTTCATTAAACTCTGTGATCCGGAGCACTGTGCGTCGGCGTGTTTACTCGCTCTGCAAACATTTTGATTGCGTTCGATTGATTAAACAATAGGCACACATGTGTGCTTCCCATTATAATTTATGCGATGGTTATGCATAAGCTGCAGGCGTAAAACATACAACTATTTTCACCTTCTTAATTAGACAACGTAAAACTAAATCAATTCTCTAACAAAGATTTGAAATTTATGAATGTAAACGTAATGTGCAATTACGACTTTATAATAATTAAATTGTTTATGTACTCATTCCAATGAAGCCAATAATTAGCTATTTCACATCAATATTGCATGGTTACAATCTCTGTTCAAATATTAAAATGATTAAAATCATTAACTTTGGTTTCCATTTTGCAGTATACGTTCAATAATTAATGCGATTGAATCTCGTACAATTTTCAATAAAATTATCAATAAACTAATTACCCATCCATTGTTCCCAAAATAAGAAGTTAGAAGGAACACGACTCACCTGCAACAGAAAAAAAATACATTAATATGGTGAATTAACCATATTTCAGAGGTAGTAAAAATAGCATTAAATTCTTTTGTACCACTAAACGTTCATATGTTTACAAAATTTATGCAGCTAAAAATATATTTATAACAAAATCATTAACCCTCGGACCGCCGACCATTCTTATAACAACATATATAATTGATGAATTTTAGGACCATTTTCTGGGTCAAAATAAACCCGGACTCCACCGTCGCGTCGGAGTCTTAACAATTACGAAAATACTGCAACGGTATTAATGTCGAAAGAAGAACTCGAAAGAGGAGTATATAATTTTCAATTAAAGAACGTCTGTTAAAATATTTCATACCAAACTGTTTTAAATGCGCAAGGATTGAAAAATATTCCGTACGAAAGAAATAAACTTCCTCCGCGTGCTCTCGGTATTAATGGTTCCGACTGTTTTCTTCGAACCCGTAATTAATTGCGTGGCATTAAATCCGTCCGAATGCTAATCAAACATAATAAAGACGCTGTACAAGCAGCGCGGACCGGCGATCATAACGAATAAAAATGCCGTTGCTCGAATTACGAGCGACGTGCATCGGCATATACCTCGCGGAACCCGTCGAGCCATAATCGATGCCGAGCCACGAATAATTTTCTGCAGCCACAGAATCGAGTTTGCGGCTCGATTGTAGCGCGCGCGCGCCAAGAATTCGACTTGCTGGCAAGGAGGATGCTGTTGCACCGGTTCGCTGCATCCGGGCGCAATCACGCCGCGTGCACCAATTAAGAGCGCTGCGCTCCGTAATCTGAGATACCTCGCCGCATGCAAATATACATTCGACGGTGCACAGTGTGCACTGCACACCACGGCCGGACCTGGACCCGGCCGCGCACGATCGTTATCGCACGATTATCGATCGTTGGTAATGCTGGTTTCCTAAGATCCGTGTCAGGAAGAGTCTCCTGGTAATTTATCCGGCAACGAACGGCTTCGAAAAGACTATCCGCTGTATCCTAATTGCGTAACAGGCTTATCAACCAACTAATAATCTAACACCAACGTACGAGGAACCAGTCTCCTAACGTATTCCAACAATTTCACTTTATTCACCCGGAATCTGCCACCGCGACCTTGCAGGATCAAACGCGCGGTGGCCGATTTTTTCAAAGAGTGTTCGAAAAATCAGTGTGACTTGAACATGTAATTTATTATACACCTGTTAACCGTTAGCACTCGAATGGCGACTGTAAGGCACCACTAAAAATTGCTGTATCATTATTCGAAATATTTTTTACAGTATTAAATTTTACCATTTGCGTATGTATAACAAGGAAAAATATATACAGAAGGGCAATATTCTGGGTCGGAAGAAATGTTTCGCTTTGGAGTTAAAATAGCTTCGGGTGCAAAGGGTTAATCTTCGGGTCATTCTCGTCAAGTGAAGACATAACATCGCCATCGGTCAATATTGAGTTTTTCCAATGAAAATGGCAGCAGATCTGTTATAACGGGATCCGGGACAGTCTTTGAACAAATCAGGAATAATGTTCCGAATTGAAGCTGCATTTCGAAGGGTACGTAGAGACTGTACGAGCCAACTGTGGATAAAAGATTAAGGGATGTTCTCACCGAGCTGAGCGAGAAAGCTTGGAATTTTCGAGCTACCGGAACACGGTCTCGACAGCCACTTTCCCGGAAGCCAGCGGGGCTCTATCGCGCGTCGATCGGGAAAGTCAAATACGCGAAAGCATAATCGAACCGACGAAGGCTCGATGAAGCGGGACCAGTCAAGTTTGAAGCAAACGCGTGGAGCGGAGGCTTGCGAAAGCGGGGTTAGCCAACGCGGCGCGGCGGTGTGCGTCGCACGCGCAAGGAACAACGAACCCATTTCGCATGGTTGCATATTATCCTGGAAACAGCGAGCCGGGCCGGGCCGGGCCGAGCTGCAGCAAGCAGAGGCAGGCCTGACACAGATTCGGGCCGACACGACGTTACGATGTCGAGCGCCTATGAAAGGAAATACGGGCAGGGCAGGGCAGGGCGGGGCAGGGCAGGGCCGGGGCGAAACGGCGAGAGCAATTGTGTATTAAATTGAAACAGGCTACGACGAGGACCGACCGAACGCCAACCGTTCGTTCCCGTGACATTATGCTATCCCGTGGCACGTACTATCGGAGTTCGCGCGCACAGTAGTGCTCACTTTGCGAACTTTGGGGAGCCGGAAGTCAAACTCTTTGCGTTACAGGGCCGCGATTCTCTTCGAGGAATCGACTCGAGCACTGTTCGACGAAGTCGGAGAATACATGCACCGAGCCTAAGCTTACAATAGTATCTCCGTAACTGTCGTTTCGTCGGATCTGACGGGCGACAGTTCTAGCAGAGGTGATGCTACATTCTTTGCAGTGAAAAAGAAAGAGGGACCGAAGTTCGACACTTCTTCTGCCTCTCTTTCTGTTCTCTTTAACGCCTGAAACTTTAACACCAAACCTACCAAGCACAAAACATGTAAGACTGAAACGTCTCATAGAAGGGAGACGATTGAACTTACTTAGACTTTGTATAATTTTCTTTATAATATATGCTCAAGTACAGAAGTCAATTCGCTAGTTTCCTATAAAAACGTTTTTATAGTTTCAATAATTGTGAAATAGAAGACCGGTCATTTTGACCGTGGTCGTTTTAGTGTTAATCGCTTCTTACAGGAATAATTATAATCGGAAGTATATCGTGTTGGATGTTATTTTAATCAGAAAAACGAGAGGAATGCGATGGTGACAGTTTTACAAAAAGAAAATCAAAATTAGAAAATTTTGCATTAGTGTGAGTCTCACCTATACTAAACCCCTCGCTGGCGTGATTACCGCTTGACTGATTCCGAGGGGGATGTCCCCGGTGGTGGGGATAAAATTTCGACAGTTACGGTAGAGACCTGCGCGACAGTTACGGAGATAATACCGTAGTCGATGTAAACATGGTCGAGGAAGTCACTGTCGGTCAAGTAGAGCGGACCCTTTAGTAGTTCAGCAGTTCGAATGGTTATTGGTGGAAGAGTGGGGATGGTTCGTGGAAATTTAAGTGTAACAGATTCAGCAAATTTAAGTGAGCACTACTGTTCCCGGGTGGCGCGTCGATACGCGTAAGTCATGATTGCCGGTGTTCAGGGAACGTCACGCCGCCCATTAAGCCCCACCAACGCGTCCTCGTCGTCGGGACGAGTTGAATGCACCTAGAGAACACATACCCGACCGCAACACACACGTACAGACACACACGAGCGTCGTTTCTCGAACGATCCAGCGGAGAGCCGGCTCGAGATGCGTGGGAGTTTACAAGAAATTCGTGGCCCCGGCCGCGATAGGTGCGAATGGAAACAATGTGTCGAAATCTCGGTGTCTTCTCACGGACGGCGACGCGCGCGACGCTGCGACACCTCTTCCGTGGAGCCAGTGTGTATGTACCGCTTTTCGAACACTAATGCGGTTCCTAGGTTCTCCGTAACCGATACAATGATACGGCTCGCCTGCTGCACCAACAGCCCCGATGATTCTTGCCACGAGTATACCTAAACGCCGTATGACCCGAACGGTAAGAACCACTGGACCGGCACGAATGCTCGCTGGTCCATAATTCAAACCGATGCGTCCCGCGATAGCCTTAGCCTCTGACATCATCGGGATGATAAAGGGGAATTCTATTGTGCGCGCGGAAAAGTTCTGCTTGCTCTGCGAAATTGGAATACTCCCGGAGGCAATCCAGAAATTTGTAAATTCGTTGACGGAATACAGGGTGTCCCAAATTTATTGTACTTCCTTGAAAGGGACGATTCCTGACGCTACTTGAAGTAACTTTTTCCTTTGCGAAAATGCTCTCCGCGGCTTCGTTAAGGAGTTATTAACGAAAAACCCGGACCAATCGGAGCGCGGATACAACCGGCGGATTCTGGATCAGCCAATGCCAACGCCACGCTCGGCGTGCTATAGCAGCGCTCTGATTGGTCCGTGTTTTTCGTTAATAACTGCTTAACAAAACCACGGAGAATATTTTCGCAAAGGAAAAAGTTCTTTCAAATGATCTCAGGAATTATCCCTTTCAAGTACATTTCTGAGATAGTCTGTATATTCGTTATGCATGTCTTGATCAATAAGTTGCGCTTGTTCAACGTTACTATGAAAAATCGGACATTTCATATGCAACAAACCTAATAGAATGAAAAATCGCAGCTTTCGTGCATCGCGATGACGGCCACGACGTCTCGCGGTTTCGTGTCCTTGGCGAAGCTCGAACAACAGGAAAGGGGCGTAGTTAATTTTGAACGGTGCGCGACTGTCTCACCGACGAAAAAGGCCGGCCAGATATTCGGACCTTTGAAGTGGTCCGCTGATGCAAGAGGCAAGAGTTCATCTCGGAAGATTTACATCTCTCGCAAGCAGAAAGAGGAAAGGTATGAAGCAACGGGAATGGTGAAGGGGAAGTGGGCACAGAAATAATCGCCGCACGAACTTACTGGGGCCAAAAGGGTCCCTGGGAAGCGAGGACTATCCCACGACAGGACCTCACCGTCCTTTCAGGATTTCCTTATACATACTGCCCGCGAAAAGAACAATGCGGAATGCAAGAACGGCTAAACGTAATTCCCTGCCGTGTGCATGTCTCGTTTGCTACAACAATAACTAGCCGCCTATGAATTATTGGCGCAGATCGAACGGTGCTTAGTTCGTGTTAATGAATCAGAATATTACAGCAATTTTTCTTACAGCTTCATATTCTATTAGTTCAATTTCAAATATAACTATGAAACTATGGGTCAAACTTGTCCGTGATCTTTTCTTTCACAATCACGGAAACTTGAAAAAGTATTTCCAAGAGAATTTCATGGATGCCTATATTTAAACTGCGATAATTAAAAACAAAATTATTCATTTCATTCCAAGATTCCTTTTCGTGGTGTAGCGGTCATACCTTCTAACGCTTGTAAAAATTTTGAAAATTTTGTTTCATGATTGGAACCACCACAGATTTAAAAATTGAAGCTTTCTCTTTATTTTTATGTTCATGTTATTGTTGCAACAAACGAGCCAATCGTGATACTCGACAAACAACAAAATCTTCTTTGCACATCATTTAGTAAACCAGTGCTTCTAATTCAGGTCGTTCGGTCCGATTTTCAAAAAAGTTATAATGTTTTAAAGGACGCTCGTACCACAGTCGCCAGATCAAGACTTGTTCCCCCACTCTACCTTCCCCTTCTACCGCGCTATTCCCCCGCGCTTCCGCCACAGCTCGGTCACGTGACGCGTTACGTCTCTGTCGCGCACGTGTCGTAATGTCACGTGACTAATCCGGTACAAACAGAGAGAGGGCAACTGTATTCCCCTCGATTCGAGTCAATTCCCCTGATCTGGCGACTCTGGATCACTTTCGTGGGCTACTGTAGGTTTCAAAGTCCAGCGTCTGCAACACTTCGAAATACAACAATCATTTGTCCCTTTCCGCGAATTCGTTTCCAATAAATTGAGATTCCGTTTGAAGGCACGCGGTGAGAAAGCGCGGGAAGAAAAATCGGTTTTTCGAAGCAATCGGGATATAGAAAGGTCCATTAAAATGGAGAAAACGAGGATCAAATGAGTGTTGTACCCGGAGGTAACCAGATACGATTCGCCACGGTTGCCGTTGCCGTATAATTTTATAAGCAGTGGCCTGATGTCCTACGAACGAAGGAGCTAGAAGTGACGAGAACCTACGAAATTATCGACTTTCTCCGAGGAATGGTATGCAAAGTGTTATTCGTAACGGTCTCTCGGTAGTGCGCGCGGTTGGAAGCAGCTTAACGAGATATCGACCCATGAATTCGATAGTTTACTGCAGCGGAGAATCCTGCGGCAACGCGGATCGAGGCTCGTCGGCGTTGTCGCTGGGATTAAATCGAGTAAAGTCGACGACCACGCCCAGTGAAATGCGCATGTGGGCTCGATTTAACCTCTGTTAGAACCGTCATATTCATTGGAAAACCTTCATGCATCGTCGAGAGACTTACGCCAGCGTTTCCCGCGTCGGAGTGTCACCGTTCTTCCGCGAATCACGTGCAAACAATCATTCTTATTGACGGTCAGTCTATAAACTCGTGCTTTTGAACGGCTCGAGATTTATTTCTTAGCATCGATGAGAATACATGGCACTTCAAGAAAAGCTTATTGCATGGCGGCCGTTTATGGCAACTAATGAAATCATTGCTTACATCAATTTATTTTGGATGTATCTTTATTCACAATACCTTGTTCATTTATACAGATTATTAGAGGGCAACCACGCAATTTCTGCTATGCAGTGTTCGTGAACAAAGATTTCCGAATGTGTACGAATATTTCTAAATTGAAATAAAACGCATAAATTCAGGTCATTATTTATGTTGATAAGTACACTATGGACTTTTATGCAACGTTAACTCCGAGGTACAGGAGTTAGGTAGACATTTATATCTTGCCTTTGTAATTTTAGTGAGTTGAAAATGATGCAACGGCGGACTTTTAGAATTCTTTAAATGTTTTCACTGATTTGCATTTTATATAGCACCGTTAACAAATTTTAGAAACTGAAATGAAGGTAGAAGGCAAATTATTGGCAAACTGACAGCTGAAAAATGTCTGCTACGTTTAAAAATCAACAATATTGTTCGATGTTTGTTAGGAAAGCACTGCGCTCGGAGTCTCCGTCCTGTTTGCGGATAAAGTGACGTTTCTGTGAACTGAGCGACGCCAATAACCGAGGAAATTCCTTTCGAGCACACCAACAGTTGATACTTGAAGCATCGTCTCTAATTAGCGGTAATTAGAAGAAGCTCCGCGGACGGCGCCACAAATTGAAACCGGCGTAAACCAATCTAGACTGCAGACCGTGCGAGGTAAAGAGCGTCGAACGATATGAATCAAACGAAATGCCGACTGGCACCAATGAAATTGCTGCACGCATGTATCACCGAATAATTTAGCCTACTCTAAAACATAATATTTTCATTCTCCTCTTCAACAGCACAGCAAACTATCTTTTGTTTCTAAACAAATCCTACTCGAGCTTGCACATGTGCTCAGTCTAGACAAAAATATTCTTCCTAGGAATTTCCATAAAACGCGTTCCCATGAATTCCTTGACAACAAAGTTAACACTAAACGTGCCAGTCAAATGGCCGGTTCTAGATTTTTTATTTGACAATTTTTGAAATTACAAAGATGCTTTCACGAGCAATGATTCAATAAACAAGAACCGCGCAAAGTCTAAATAAATGAAATCTTGTCATTTTCATAAGGCAACATGTACCTGTTACATTTATAATTCGGTACATTTAGTGTTAAAACGGTTTAATTCTTTAAAGATTATTCACATAAATATTACTAAATAAATTTAGAATATCGATTTATCTGTTATTTAATATTGTTGCAGTACTATATAGGGTATTCAATATTTGTAGCAATGATCGGGAACTCTTTTAGCATTAACGAACCAAATCGAGCGACCTAGCAGGCTATTTCAATTAGTTTTTGTGGCAGGGTGAGGATGAAGAAAAAGTAATGAAGCCCGATAATTACGGAAACTCGAAGAGCGCAAGTGTTGCAAGCGCTACGAATTGACCCGCGAAATCGCGTTATCGGCCGAAGGAAGAATAGAGTTAACTGGTTTAACGATGGCCTGATAACGGAATATAGGACGACGTCGTAACGATGGAAGTTCGTCGAACCGCGATCGCAGCGTTCGCTGCACTAATAGAACGGCCGGCATACCGGATCGTGTCTCGATTGCGCAATTTTCAGAGGAGCGCTGCGAGTCTTGGCTCCAGCGAGACGGTCATATGTAAAAGCATGCCGGAAGAAAGCGGAAAGAAACGCATTTAGAGACGCGCGAGCCGACAGAAAAGATCTGGGAACGGCATCGATCACATCTGCCGTTCGTTATGTGAATTCGCCTCGCATCTTCACTGCAAAGCTATTACGTATTTGAATAACGCTTCTGCCTCCCTTTTGATACGTAAAAATCCTTCGTTCGCGTAGAAAAATTGAGAATATTTTATTCAAAGTGTTTTCCATCGTTACCTATTCCCACTATTCGCGTGATAAGTGGAAGAAACTCGTGCAATTCAGTTATCAAGCCATTTTTTGGTAACTTTGTAAGAACTGAAATGTCTGATGGGACGGTATCCGATGAATATGGCTGGTGTGGTTTTGCAATGTGTCCTCTACCATTTTCGTGCTGAAGAATCAACGAGGTTTTTCAGAGAAAATCAAGTTTTATTCGATCTCGGTTTCTTCCGAACGACTCACTTTTATTTTGCATAAAGACCCGCACGGTATACTGATAAAATAAGCCCAGAAAATTCATGTCCCGTGCGATACCGCGTTATCGGACGAAGTATCGGAAGAATTCGGTTAAATGAGTTAATAGATTCAATTACAAGTAACCTCCACAAAGGAGGCCCTTGGTTCGTGAGCTGGAAGAGGAACTCGAGAGCTGCAGGAGGGCCCGAATCGGGCCAGAACCATGCGCGGGAATGCGTCGAGATATTTCGCGACCGGTGGAGGGAGAGGAATTCCAGCGGGAGAGGATTAAGGAGAGAAGAAAAGGAGAAGAACGAGACGAGCAAAAAGGACGAGCCAAAGGCGGCGAATAAGGGAGGAAGAAGAAGAAGAAGAAGAAAAAGGCAAGGCGTACACAAATTGCAAGCGGGACGAACCGTGTTCCTTCTTTTCGGTGGAACTGTTCGTCCCCTCGATCGGGCTCGATCCCCGAGAATTCCGATTTTCTGATCCGTGGCGTGCAAGCGCGATTGCTCCGACCGATTCGGACCGTGAAGTATCGAAAACTCGCGGACGTTGAATAGTGAAAGGCAGTAGGCGATCGCTCGGCGACGAAGGTCGTTGAAAATGCGCTACGGCGATTATAGAAATCGTGCCGAGAACGTTTTTTCCTTCCCCCTTTTTGCACTTTGCGCGCTGCACCAATGACGTCGCTCCAGAAACATAACCGCTCGGATCGTTCTAGACGGTGGTTTCGCCGAGCATTCTTTGAAATAGATTTTGCTCGATAATTTGAAGAGCTTGCTAACGAACGAGACTCAACAGAACGGTGTAAAAAACAATGCAAACATTACACTGTATTTTTCGTGTTTAGTAAGCATTTGAAATCTCAAAGATTTATTTCCACTGCACCGAGATTACTCCGTGTATAGTGTGATATAACTACGCAGGGACAAGAAGATGGCTAGGCAAGGGAATGCGAGTCCGATTATTTATCGGGGACACGGGTTTTTCTTATTGGCTGAGACGATAATATGGACAAATCAGATCACGCAACAAACGGGATCAAGCAGAGAGAGAGAGAGAGAGAGAGAGAGAGAGAGAGAGAGAGAGAAAGAGAGGGAGAGAGTAGGGTCCCCTTCTTACTCTTGTGCTGCCCCGTTAGCTAACTTCTTATCGATGCATAGTGCGTTGCCGTGAATTGCTAGATTTACACTTATTTGGTGTAAGACTTATACAAGCTATACTTTTACTCACGTTATGAGTACAATTTATATTAACACTGTAGCTGCCGAACACCTATTAATAGATTCTTCAACGATTGTACTGTGCAAGAAGTTTAATCCTTTTCTTACAGATACTCAAACGAAGTTGTTGCAGTACATTGTTCCAGACAACTTATTGCTGCTTGACTAATATCCTCAACTTTTAAGGACTACTGGAAACGCCCAAAATTAATTTCTAAAAACGTCACAATAACTGCAGATACCTACATCTGCACCATTCTCACTAGTTCGCCAACGAATTCGTTCAGACGGCGGTGAAGCGAAAACAACGAGAAACAAATTGACCCTATTTGTTTATGACAAAGAAAACAGTGAAGCCTGACACCGGTTCGTTTCAAGCGAATCGTGAAACGCGACCAGAGGCTACCGCGGTGTTCCATCGACAGAGGAGCCACGGAAGCCAGCCAAATAATCCTCCTCGTGAAAAGACTCATCTCGTAAAGAATCCGTACTCTGACGGCGTTAAAAGACTGATCCCGATGGCAGGCTGGCCGTCGACGTCTGTCCGTCGTTGTTCTCCGCTGGTAATTCTCTCAAGTGGAGTTATACCTCACTTTCTCATTATTCTAAAAAGTTCTTTCTTTCGTTCTTTCCGCGGACAGATGGGGCCGCGCGTTTCCTCGACGGCGAACCACGAATTCTAGGCGGCGAACGAACCATCAACCCCCTGCACCCCCTGCGCCTCCCTTCCCGCGAGAATCTCTCGGGGAAAAAGAGGTCGGGACGACAAAGGATTTCTAATGGACGCTGCCCACCCGAGGACGCCTTATAAGGCGAACCTCTCGCGAAGGTGGCTCAACCTCCTTTTGGTCTTTCTCTGCCTCTTCCTTCTCTGCCAGCTCTCCCCCCCCCCTCTCTCTCTCTCTTTCTCTCTTTCTCTAGCATGAGAGCATCTCGTGGCGACTTCTGCGAGCGCCTACAGGCGCCTCCGTGGCCGGATTTAGACCGAAAAAGAAACACCGGGACTTTCGGGAAGACAACGACGACCACGGCAACGATGTCCCAAGCCAGTGGGACCAGCGTCGGAGGTGATCGTGACTGGACCCCACCGATACCACGATCCTCTCGATCGATACCACAAGCCAACTTTGTATTTTGCCACCGAACGATCCTCTAACCAAGGATTCGCGCAGCTTCTCGGAAGACACACCAACTCCTGCCCGCGCTACCTGTTGGCTCCTGGTCATAACTCGACCGTCTACACGATACTAATATCGAACATCCAGAATCTACAAATTGCGACACGCAAAAGTATCCGGAAAGTTATTTCAGTGCCTAAAATGGTGACTAAAATCGATTTCTATCAGTTTCTCATGACATATCTAACGTTTGAAATTAAAAATTACGTATGTGAAACTTACCATTGCTACACTAAAATTAAACACGAGATTCATCGACGTATCCACCGCGGAGGATACTTTTGAGCGGTAGGGTATGTTACATAAGCCCTTTTAATCCTTTGCACTTGGCGCTATTTTAACTCCAAAGGTAAATTTTTCTTCCGTCTTAGAACATTTTCAGTTTATTCATACGAAACTGACCCGATTTCTACATGTAATATTTAAACGTTTAGTAGTTCGTTAAATACAAATTTTGTAATGTAACAAATATTTTGTGATGTTTTTGTCATCTCTTTGAAA
The DNA here is from genome assembly GCF_050948215.1 of Halictus rubicundus. Taxonomy (NCBI): domain Eukaryota; kingdom Metazoa; phylum Arthropoda; class Insecta; order Hymenoptera; family Halictidae; genus Halictus; species Halictus rubicundus. Next base: position 12,470,008 of record NC_135154.1, read on the forward strand.
TAATGCCACAACAATTTTTAGTGGCGCTTCAGAGTCACCACTCGAGTCCAAAGGGTTAATTAACTAGCGTACAGCCATCCACTTCTCGAATTATCCCGGAAACGCGATAAACGCGATCAACGGGAGGAATAAAAGGATCGTGTTGTATGCGTTGCAACAACGGTAGTTCTAGCCTAACTCAGGGGTTCGAAGGTGTTTGATCGCTAAGAAATTTCTGCATAGTTCGAAGTGCCAAATGGCTACCCGGTTATCAACGGAAGGACTTAGACCCTCACCCTGACCTCCCTCTTCACTGTGCGCCGTGTTCTTGCGACCAGTTATGAAAATCTAACGACTTCCTGCACGGGACGCTGAAGGCGAGACGTTCTGCGTGTCCTCTGCTTTAATTAGCCATCAACCGCTGATGCGAATCCTGACTGGTACCTCTCCTGTCGGGGAAGAACGATTTAGAACGAGGAAAACGAGGCGACTTTCGCGGTTTCTTTTTTCAATCGATTGTGAAGTAGCGCTTTTTGAAAATTTATCTTCATACAAAATTTTCAGTATCTGCAATTAAAGCAAAAAAAAATAATGAGAAACAGAATTCCCCTTTAAAATAGAGAAATTTTTATAGTTTGGTAGAATTTTTATATCGATATGGAGTTTTCCATAACAATCTAAGAATCACTGCGGAGATATCGGTGATATCTACGATTTAAAATGGCAGCGTACATAAAACCGCATCGTATGAAGTAGGCGAACGTGGAAATCGCACAGGTGTGACGGTGTTAACGAACGTGTCAATTTTCGAATGAAATAGTGAAGAATAAAAAAGAAAAGAATTGGTAATTGGATCGGCAGATCGTGTACAGGATTTGAACCAGGATTCAACGAAATCTGTTCGCCTTGGGTAACGGGTTAACTCGATCCGCGGCGAACTCGATTCGACCGGAAACGAGGGTTAACAATCCCCCGTGAAAGGGGTAGATAGAGCCTAACGACGGGAATCGGGCGATTAGGATCGGGCCGAACTCCCGAATCGCTTGGAATCGTTTCGGGATCGCCCTCTTCCATCCGCTGGCAAAACAAATCGATTCCACTTGAACCGGGCGAGGAGAAGTGGTTCGTTTGTGCACTCGAACATGTCTGTGTACAATATCGTAAATTATGCAACAGAACGCGTACGTACATGGGTACCGAGACTATATCGTCGCGTGCATACATATGTAAAACGGCATGACGCATTCGCATTCATGTATGTAGATTCGAGACGGTCCGGGACCTTTGAGAAGCAATCGACTGGCCGATGCGAAGCCCCTTATTGTCAGTCCGGCATGAATACCAAGCAAAACGTTGCGTCGGTGAAATGGCGTGGCCGTGCTTCTTCGAAATTTTCCCGACGAGCACGTTCGTTTCGGTAGCACGCGGGAATAGTTGCACGAAGGATCATCGGTACCCAAATTAACTCGCTGGAGGAGCATGGACTATAGTATTTCACTTGTTCAGGGTGGGTACGCGACACAAGGCTTTGCAACCATAAGGAGGCAATTCCACTTTTCACGCATTTTTTGTTACACCTATTTAGGATTGATGTAAAACCCATTTAGATCGGAAACTAATTCAGTCAGAATTCTATGGAATTTTCATTGTGAATATATTAGGTGTACAAATTAATTTATGATTTTTATGAAACGTGAATTATCCCGTTTGTAGATCTGAAACTAGTTCAGTGAGAATTTTATGGAATTTTCATTGTGAATATATTAGGTGTACAAATTAATTGTATGATTTTTATAAAACATGAATTATCTCATTTTTAGACCTGAAACTAGTTCAGTGAGAATTTTATGGAATTTTCATTGAGAATATATTAGGTGTACAAATTAATTGTATGATTTTTATAAAACATGAATTATCTCATTTTTAGACCTGAAACTAGTTCAGTCAGAATTTTATGGAATTTTCATTATGAATATATTACGTGTACAAAGTAATTGTATGATTTTTATAAAACATGAATTATCTCATTTTTGGACCTGAAACTAGTTCAGTGAGAATTTTATGGAATCTTCGTTATAAATATATTAGGTGTAGAAATTAATTGTACGACTTATATAAAACATGAATTGTTCCATTTGTAGATCTGAAACTAGTTCAGTGAGAATTTTATGGAACTTTTATTATGAATATGTTAGGTGTACAAATTAATTGTATGATCTATATGACACATGAATTATCCCATTTTTAGACTTGAAACTAGTTCAGTCATAACTTTATGGAGCTTTTATTATGAATATATTAGGTGTACAAATTAATTCTATGATTTATACAAAACATGAATTATTCCATTTAGACCTGAAACTAGTTCAGTCATAATTTTATGTAACTTTTATTATGAATATATTAGGTGTACAAATTAATTCTCTGATTTATATAACACATGAATTACCCCGTTTAAACCCGAAACTAGCTTAGTCAGAATTTTATGGAACTTTTATTACGAATATATTAGGTGTACAAATCAATTCACAATCTTTCCACTCCCACAATGAAAATGTATATGTTGTTTTCAAGAGAAACAGTGGTATTTTGATTGTTAGTAATAATCAAAATCATGACATAAATGTACTGTATGTTGATGAACATTTATTCATTTCCTATGAAATTATGAAGACATAAAGTCAATATTTATATACTCCTAATAATCATATTCATATTATAATTATAGTGTAGCTAAATTTTCAAGCGTAGGTAATTCATTTACATAAATCGTTATAGCGAAGCTACAAATTACAAAATATTCAGAGCGGTTTTCTGATATTTTTAGAAGGACATAACATATTGTTGAGGGAATCATAGTAAACGAGTCACCCGTATATCAAGTCGCACAAACGTCGCCTTGAGACCAAAGGAACATAAACGCGAACGGAGCACGGAGTGCAAGCAGCCATATTTCTTCTCTCATAGTGGAAAGAGTGTCCTTCCATCGAGCGAGACTCTCGAGGTCGATTTTACCGTCGATAAAACGACGCGAGTCCCGGAACCACGGTGTGTTCACAGGCAGATCGTACGATCGCGTTAGGATCGAACGGATTTACGGCTTACCGTGTGCAGAAGATCTTTGAGATGCGAGGATCGAGCCGGCACCCTCGAGGATTTCGTTCTTCGTACCGAGACCAGGCTGCCCTCTTTTCCCGCCAGGATCCTCGGCATCGTGTTCGATCTGACCAGTCGATACTCATCGCCGTTGTGCATCCTCTTCTTTCTGAACGTGCCGCACAACATCTTTCCTCGATCTTCGCGAATACCACGATCAGAGAGAGACACGCGTTTTAATTGACCATCGATCGTCGCCGATTACTTCACTCCACAATCAAATCTGTGCCCCACTGTACAAATCGTTCGCAGATCCGTGTTCGCTGTGAAAAAAAAAAGATCGCGATTCACCGCAGCGTCGGGTCTTCGAACTCGTAAGCAACCTGCAAACCGATACGGTCCTGGGATTCCATGCACACGCGAGCACGAACACCGGCGCAAACCGAATATTTTTTCTCGCCACTACAGCAGCATGGCGCCGCGTAGAGATTCCTGCATCTATTTAACTGCCCCACCACCACCCTCTAACCAACCCTTCCTCTCTTTCTCTTTGTCCCTTTTACTTCCAGATGCGCTGTTCGCGTTCGCCAAATCGAGCTCCTCTCGCTTTCGGCATCTCTTCGAGTTCTTCCCCTCCGCGGTTTCCCGCCGTTCTGTCCTTCGAGGCTCGACCAGGCCCCACGCTCCGTCACAACACCCACGTATACTAATTAAGAGCCGACGACGCGGATGTGCACTCGCGCCGCGGGATCGAGGTGATCGACCGGTAAAAGGAACTGGTTGGATCGATCTCCGGATCGACCGTGACACGACTGCTCGAGCACTCGCCGCGTTTCACACTCCCGCCTTTCGAACGATCCTCTTTGTCCAGATGAACGTTCCGAGTCCCCCTTCGATCGCGTCGCTCGAAAATTTAAACAATGTCCTTCGGTTCTTCGAATGTGTGCGTTTGTGCACTTTCTTGATGATAAGATAGGTGGTGTTTTTCTTTTTCTTTTTGTTTTTCGAGGGAGTCCTAAAGACGTGATCGCGGTCCACCTGTTGTGCAACCACCGTCTTGGCTCGGTCGATGCTTAATTAACGGAATCTCAGCCAGCTCGAGTCGCAGTGAGAGCCGAGAGTCGACTGAAGGCATAAGGCTCCGGTTGTGGTCGTCGAAGGAACCCCACCACGTTGATTTCAACAACACCCGGCATCCAGCCCGACCGGACGACCTGGTCGCGTGGCGCTCGGCACAGATACGCAGTGTTTCTCAAAATCTTCTCCTTTTCGTTCCCTCGCTCGCACAGGCCTCCATGCTACTGTGTTCGGGGTGCCCATTGTCAGGGAACTCCGGTGGCCCGAAAATTCGGATTTCGACGGACCCTTCTCGCTCTGTGCCGCACACATCAAACTCGCGAGCACACACACGCTGTGTGGCGAAAAGATTCTAAAGTTTAAGCACTTCAAAGTGTCGACGTTAAGCACTTTTTAAAGTTTTGCACTGAAACTAGTAAAAATACCTTTTCTTTGCTATTATTAGTTTTCTCGAGTTTGCTGTCTTATTCCGCTTTGAACCAAAAATATACCGGAGTCTACTAGAGTAAGCAAAATTTTTTTATAAATATTAGGTATTGAATATTCCGTGAAAAATCTTTCTCCGTGCCTCGTTATATCCTGTAGGATTCCTCTTTTGTGAAGGTTTCTCATTAATTTCGTTGCGAATAGCAAAAAGATTTTATAGATTATGAGTGATAAGCGAAAATGGGTACCAACGTTGAATCGAGGTTAAGCGAAATCTAATCGTGGAATCTAATGGATAAATAATGATAGGAGCGGGCCTCGCGCGAGATTGTTTATTGCATTCTTCAGCATGTTCAAGGGAAGCATGTTTCGGAAAATCTGAGAGCAGAAGTCAACACGATATACCTCACCTGTAAAAAAATGTTGCGAATACGAATTTGCAACGCGATGTTCCTGTGTCATTCTATTTACATTTTTATTTAATCCGATCAGAGTATTTGGGAGCATTTTTTAACCATGTTAAAAATGTCCCGATAAAAGTTCCCTCGTAACGAGAATTGCATTTTGCAACGGTTACGCGATATCGTCCAATTAGCACGCGTCACATCGCTGACACTGCTCGCCAGAATAAAATAATAACTCTTCTCTCACTCGTTTTTGCCACTCAATAATGTTGCGATTAAACTGGGGATTTTATATCTAAAAGCAATTATATGCCTGCGTGGATCTTCATGGAAGATAAAAATGGTTTATATCGATTGCAAGAAACTTCTTTTATGAATTTTAACAACTGAAAATTAATTGATATTCTCGAATTCTTTTAATGTGTCTACTGTAAATTGCGCTTGCCCATTTTTGGCACGAATGCGTAAAATCCGCAGTCTAGTAATTAGAGTACGGATAGAGCTAGTTAGTAATTAATAATTGTATCAGTCTACTACGTAGCAGACATGGGAAAGTTATCCAACAGAAAAGATTGGGATCAATGTATTTAGTAACCTAGTTCGTAGCATGCATATTCATCTGAAACATTCATGCTAATATGTGAATATTTATAGAATTAGAATTACTGGAGCTTGCAGCTCCGTTCCGCGCGATTTCAAAAACGCTTGTTCCCGACCGCCTTTGTTGCAAAATAACGAAGCTCGTTTAATACGAGTTTGACAGCGGGGGGAGGGTGGGGGAGTGTGTGTGCTGAAAAGCTGGCAGGCTCGATGGCAGTGTTCGCGTAGCCACAATAGATCCTTGGAGCACGGGAGAACGTCTATTCTGAAATTCAAGAGCGCGAACTGGGTCACCCGGATTCAGATACTTCCTCATTTTTTTTTTCCAGCGCATAGAGCGTCCAATAAATCCTTCGAGGTTATCTCATTTACAAACGAACCTCCTGCGAGCTGCATATTGTGTTGTGTAACGAGGAATTTCTCACAGGAAGTCGACCAGGCTGCATTGTCTGCCTACTTGCGAAGCGACTTTGAACTTGTCCGAAATAGCCCGGCAATTATAATCGTTCCCTCGCAACTCATTATTCGATCCAAGTGGGAAACCTTCAAATCGTATAATTTCGAGATCTGTAACAGTTCGCTGTGAATCTTAATTACATATCGCACTCTTTGGAAATGAATCATAGACTTCCCTAGCCTCGTACTCGCGAAAGTAGGATACCAATAACGAGAGAAAATACGATTAAACTACATTTGAGTTACTATGTCTTCTTTGTTGCAGGTACCTAATGTCAAATTACAGTTTTTAGCAAAATAAAGGCAGGTGACCAAGAAAATATTTTATTTCTTGAATCTTACGTATTAAATTGGTGTTGGTAGAATTTTCAAAGTCCGGTTAAATAATTTGTTAGAATCAGATTCAATGATCTCTGCGACGAAGAACATGAATATAACAATATAGTATATTCACTTCTGTTTCTTAAATACACCAGGTGAATTGATTTCCAATTTCGTCGAACCAATTCATTCGCGTCGAAGGAAATTAAAAAGGTAGACTCCATTAATAATCTCGAGCGAAGCTGTTTTCCGGTTTGCCAAAAAAAGGGAGTACGAAGTGTTACTTCGTCTTTCACAATATATCATTACCACCTCATTAAGAGAATAATGTATCACTTACCGGCGCGGTTAATATATTGCAATATCTGTTGCGGGTAATAATTTCTTAAATAAGGGGCTGAATCGTCTTGCCGAGGATCTTATTTGTCGAAGATCGTATTCGAAGGATGTAGGTCAGTCGACTGGAGGCGGAGCGGAGGAGACATCTGTCACCTTATGCAATCCCGTTGAATATCGCTATTAATTTCACGAGCGACGGCCTTTTTCATCAGTGAATATCTGTGGTTTAAACGGGGGTCCACCGATGCCGATCGCTTCTCGCGCGAAAACGTATTATTTTCCTGCTTCCTACCCGTGATCACTGGCCATTGATCAGGAGTATCGGTTGCGTCCTGTCACGAGCCGCTACACGGACGAAGACCTCGAGGTTTCGTCGCACGAGCGACGATAGAAAGGAATTAGGATCGCGTGTCATCTCCGTAACTGTCGCAAAGGTCTCTACTGTAACTGTCAACATTCTATTCCCCCCACCACTGGGGGGATCCTCCTTGGAACCGATCAACCGTCTCACACTAATGCGAGCGAAGCAAAAGATTGCAACTTTTTATTTTTTTTTTCATGTAACCTTTACCATCGTCTCGTTTTTCTAATTGAAATAACACCAAACACGACATAATTACGATTATAATCACTCGTGTAATAAGCGATTCAAGTTTCAGGCGTGAAAGAGAAAAGAAAGAGGGGCAGAGAGTCTTTTTCGATCGCTATACTTCTCTAGGCACCCTACAAAGAATGTAGCACCTCTACTATAATTGTCTACGAGAACATTGGCTCGACCAATGTCGCCAGGCCAGGGGAACTTACTCGAATTGAGGGGAATACCCTCTCTCTGCCAGTACCGGATTAGTCACGTGACCTTGTGGCGCATGCGCGACGGGGACGGAACGCGTCACGTGACCGGGCCGTCGAGTGGGGGAAGAGCGTCGTAGAAGGGGAAATTGGAGTGGGGGAAAAAGTCTTAATCTGACTTCTCTGGACCCGACTATCTCGAATATCCGGATAACAAAAACCCTATTGTATACTGAGTATCGAAAACTCACACTTGTCTCTTGATACGCATTGTTTCTGGTATGGCTCTATCTCCGCAATCGGTTCGAAAAGAGTGCAGACCCTCGAAACGGTTGGAAACAAATGATTCAATTATTTGAATGTCTGGCTATTATTCACCACGCCTTGCCAACTTCCGGAGTTTTACGACCCACCATATAATTTACGCCACGAAGTCGTTCGGAGTTGGCCACCACGTTCTGTGACTAACAAAACACCCAAGTGATCGACATATTTGCATGAAAATCCGAATAATAATACTACAACGTGCACCACACAAACGGGGTGCGTCACCCCTCTCCCAAAGACGTGGTGTGCAGCAAGCTTCGCGTGACTCATCCTGACTCGAAATCGATTCGGACAGCAATTTTGCACAATAACTTCAATCATTTTCGCGAGAGCAATTCATCATCATTTAAACGCGAGATTTGATTATAAGCTGCCAACAAAAATAGCGAAAATAAATGTTCCCGGGACGGGTGTCGGAATCGAGCAGCCTTCGATTTTAATCAGAGCTTTTAATCCTTTTCACTTTGTTCCCTTTTTCGCGTCAAAGTCGACCAACACATCACCATTTGAAAGTTTAACATAAATACCTTGCTTGCTATATCATTGTAAGCACGTTTCCCATTCCTGTCGCCGGTGCAAAGCAAAATTTCGCGGATAGAGCAATTAATGCTAATTAAATTTTATACAAGAACCTTCGAAAAGCATGCCGGCGTTAAATTTTAATTACCGTACGATTATTAAATGGCTGTCTCGCTCGTTTTTGTTAACAGGAAATAATGGAATAGTCCAAGAGCGTATAATTAATCCATTAATCTCGGGAACCTTGGCCAGCGAAATGAAACGGGAGATGAGAAACTTCTAAATGAAGTTTTCCTCATAACTGGGGAAACGGAACGTTCATTTTATTTTCACCGATCAATTTCCTCCCTAACGTAATTTTGTGGATCGTTATTATTTCAAAGTAGAAAATAAAATATTTACTACTTGCTTACTTTAAAATATTTAAGATTTTTATAAAATTTTTCGCAAACTTAAATTTTTAAAAAGTTACATGAGTTCTTATAAAAGTAATTGATAAGAATTCCAGGTACACTTGAGAGTATATCATACCTAACAGCCTGATGTGGTGTAACCAATTTGGAAATATTCTTCAGTATGGCGACATCGTTCCTGAAGGGTTAATCGAAAGGTAATAATAATGATCGTAATATTTACGTGAATGACGTTTGTAAAGGTTAAGAAATTAAATTCACTCTTTATATAAATTCTACACGGTTCTATTTCAAAATGTCAGATATGTGAACTATCTCCGAACACTTCGAGAAAGTGAAAAATGTTGAGAAAGTTTTCGGAAGGTATCCACTAGAACCTGAAAGCTCGTATAATTGTGGTTCAGCCCGACACATCCGGTTCTAAATCTTCGCTGTTTCTAAAACTGTTCTCGCCGACCGAAAGGAAAATCTAATACGAGACACAAACGTTCTAGAATCGATCACCTACTTTTGTACCCTGAGTTCGTCTCGAACGAAAGTCTACAGGGAAAAACATCGAAATGTTATTACAAATCCACGTCAAAACGCCTACTCCTGTCTCCAACGAGTTTAGTTCTGGAAACGGAAATGATATCGTATTTTTCATTATGCCTGTAATTAATTGCGGTTCTAATGATCACAACGCTAATTACTAGCGAAGTCTTCGTATCTGATGAGAATTTATTTTATAATGGACTGAAACTTTTATAGGTTGCAACACAATTACCCATTACGGCGACGTGTTCTTCTTACTTCTCATTAACAGACTTATTAATAATTATTAAACGAAGGGGTATAGTTTCATCTATTTTCTGCTTGACATAATTAATTTAGAAAATTTGTATTTTGCACATAGATTCGCAGACTAATTAATATACCAGTTATAATAACAATATACGAAATTATACAACGGAATTAAAAATTTATACAATGATGAATACAATACCTGTATATTGAAAAATATTGTAAAGTTATTAATTGTTGCTAAATAATCTGTTTGTAATCGTTTTTATCATTTTTCGTACGATCAGTGTAAAGCCAACGCGAGCGTCGGCACGTTTTAATAAAATTTTAATGAATTGGACGTTTCAGCGATCGTTAGTTATGGCTTGATTATTTAGAACGGGAACAGATGCGTTCCGCGTAAAATGCTGCCGACTTTCTTGCGTCAGATTAAGATATTGTCGTAAAATTTGCTTAACGTCTGATTTTGCATTTTATGCGTGTTTGATGGCAATAAAAACGCTCATTCGCGTGCACCTGCCGGCTTAGGATCTTTTCTGGCGAGACATTTAATGCCTGGCGACTGATTTCCGGGATGTAGACAATTCTCAATCGGGATAGCTGCAAGCCAATCAGTGATCCACTTCCGGAACGAACTCATAGATTTCCTGTCTCTCAAATATCGGTCTAGAAACGGAAGTGGAAATTTCCGAACGTTCACCTGCCACTTCAATTCGGGTTCGTACTGGACACATATCCGGAATACGATTTGACAGAATACATTTTCATTTTTATTTTCGTCGACGCAGAAAATTTTGATTTTCCATAGAGATCGGTAGTCTAGTCGTAAGAAACACACAATGTATAGTACATTAGATAGTATAGATTGTTTAAGTTAAAGATCAGCGAAAAAATTTGAAAAAAAAATTTCTTTCTATTTTGTTGAAGAAGGAGTTCGTGTTGGAGCGTGAATTAGTGATTGCTAAGGAAAAAAAAGCTTGAAGGTAGGATAACACGGATCAGAGGGGAACCAGGTGAAAAATTTGAGAATCCCTGGTGCACGCCGGTTTTACCTGAGGGGTACGCATGCGTCGCAACCGACAGATGTTTCCTCCTCGCCAACTGTTGCACGCTGCGGCGACGAGAGCTGAGGCTGCATCTGATTTGCCAAAGAAAGAAAGACGAGGAGAAGAAAGGAAGAAAAACCCATTTTTCCCGTCCCGTTCTCGCCCCGTGTCTACCTGAGCCTACGGAAGGAGAGAGAGAGAGAGAAAAAAAAAGAGAGAGACAGCTCTGCTCGTCTCTTTGTCGAGTGGCCACGACAGGGTCTCGGTGGACAAGTTACGAGGGGGTGGACCGCCCTTAGACCCCTCAATGCGGCCCTTACGTCCTTATGGACGCGATCAATCGCGCCGATAAGCGTGATCGTGTTGGTCGAGACCTAACCCAACGTGGTACTCCCTCAAAAGTAAGATTTATTGGTCGCACTAACATTTTTACCAAATGAAAAGTGTGTCCCACGAACTCTGTCCATTTCACTATCTTGGTTATCTCAAACAATACGAGAAAATGTTACTAACAGAAGTTGCAGAAACAACATAATATGATATAAATGATATTCGTTTTTTTTTTTTTAAATGGAATGTCTAAACTTTTATGCTCGATTTCGATAGATTGGCGTATTCTGAGTATAAAAGTACTAAAGTGTATTTGTCCTAAAACTTACCGTTGTTTACCGTAATTGAACAGTAGATTTACGGGACCCGTCAAAATGACGGATTCTAATATTTTTAAATTGCGAACATTGAAATGGTAAAAACGCATCCGTGAGCAATTATTTAACAAATTGATTTCTTCGGGTATATATATTATCTGAAAAATGGCTACAAACTTTGATCGATACGTTCATCTTATTTTTATAAAGTAATGTAAAATAGTCAATTTTTAGTGCTCCGCAAACCCAGTGTTAATCTATGTTTATCTACTGAATAAAGACGAAGCGTTCTTTTTTCCCCTAGCTGTACGAAAGGGGTACCGTCGAGTCGCCATTAGGTGAAACGCCATCGGTCATCTAATTGTGAGCAGCGAGAGCAGCGTCGCGGAGGGTAGGAGGAAAATAGGACGAGGAGAATCGTGGCACGAGACTCTGGACAAGCAGCCCTTGGAAAGGTATCCGCCTGCGTGAATCGCAGCGAAAAGAAAGAAAGAAAAAAGAAGCAGAGACGCGACCGAGACTGGAAAACGGAGGAAGAGAGAACGATAGAGGCCATCGGAGACCGGACGAGGACAGTTATAGAAGCAGGTGATACCAAAGATCTGCTTCTTGCTCGTGACCGGTTCCTGGATCATGGATACGCGGTTTACTGCCGCTTAATAAGCTGTAATAAGAACTGCCGGTACCCTTGCCACTCGATATTCCGTACGCGATATATCTCACCGATGCGATTGTAACACGAATCGTAGAGGCGAGCAGGTGGTTCGTCGATCGTTTCGACTTCGATCATGCTGTCCTAACCACCCGAACGGGCCCCGTTCTAACAATCCTACCCGAACCGCTGTCTTCGTTGCGGTTGGACTTCCCGGCTTTTGATTGGTCTGCCTCGCCTCGCTCCAGACAGGATAATGGGATAATTGCTATAATTGGTGCTACGAGGGCGCGATTAAACCGTTTGTTATCTTATGTCAAAAGCGATACCACCGTACACCGTTCCGCAGCAACCGGCTCTCTTTTATCTTGTTTTTTGTAAACTCGATCGTTGCGAGCAAACGCGATTTTGCTCAACACTAATCGTTCAGAGTTATTGTAGGATACGTATCGGCTACTTGTTTGAAACTTTCCAAGTACAATCTCCGTGTATACACACACTGTTATCAACCGAAACGAAATGAATCGATTTTTTGAAGATTTCTTCTGAAATTTAGTGCGCCCTTTGTATCCTTGTATACAGTGAAGACATTGTAATGATTTATAAATGTTCACGTTATTTTCTATTTACTGCAATCACCAAAAGAAGGTATACTAGGAATTCATTTTACTTCCGTTCCTCACAATTGTCACAAAACATCCGCGGTCTATAGTTGTTACATTTTTATCTCCATGTATTTCTTGAACACGAAAATGTCGGCAGACAATTTGTAAGATAAAATTCGTTTGCGTGCGTGCTTAAGTAAGAGGAAGCTTAGAAAGTAATAAATCATTATGCTCGGGTTATGTGACAATATTAAACGTACGAAACGCGAAAGAAACTTCTGGGACAGCTTGATATATTATTTATTGTGTGCAGAATAGTTATAGAAGAACCACTGGCCCTGAAGGTGTCGCGTCTCAAGGTGGAGATCAGAAATGAATGGTTACGCGTGTAGAAGCTGCACGGTAGACCGGCGGCCCAGTCCAGAGGCTTAGTTTCTCCCTGGTTAATGAGCGATCCGATTTTCGGGAAGATCGGTAACTCGCCACGGTAAGAATCCCGATCAATATTTATCTCCGTCGATCTCCCGGCTCCCGTCAGATTCTAAACAGCTTGTCTCTTCCTCCGCAGCCTCCCTGTTCGGACCGGCTTCCTCTCCGTCTCGGTTCCTACCTCTCGAGGTCTTGTTCCTGTTGGTCGACCATGCCACGTTCAAATCTCGGTCGTCGTCGAGGGGGAGGCGATTGCTTAACGACGCCAACCACCTGCCCCGTTGAAGAGGAACACGTGCTGCCGCTACGAGGCAGCTGCAACCCAAAGGATGACTCGTATATACGACGGGACCGGCTTCCCCTGTTTTTCGAGGTGTTGAGAGTGTTGGGCTTGGCGGGGTACAGGTACCCGATCGGCACGGGGCCTTGGATCACCGTGGAGCCGTCCCTTGTTGCTCACTTCTCCAACTTTCGTTCCTCCTCGTCTTAAAACTATGTTGTCTCGGATCATATACAGCTCCGATACAAGACGATGTTTTCTTCGAAACAAGAAAATCTCCATCCCCTCGCTTTTGAAGCTGTCTGCTCGGCACCGCTCAGTGCCGGAACCAGAGGGTATGCCATATTCTATCGGACCCATAATCTCTCAATGTCAAGCGGAATAGGTCCCCCATCCACAATATGTTGGAAACCGTCCTGAGTGATCGTCTTATATCGAAAGAAGAAGGTATACTCAGACCCGGCTTCGGATAATTGAGATTTTTCATTTGTAGAGGTTCAAGGTCAACATTTCTACAAATCATCAGAAACCCAAAGACACCATGAAAGTGCATAACGCTCTGACGCTCTCGTTGCAAAACTGATGAGTGCACGCGCGGGGAACAGTACTCTAAAGTGGGGTATCAGTGGTTGAATGATGTCCTCGCGTGGTACGAGTGAAAAATTGCACCGATAGCGCGAGACCGCTGGATCGGTGTCATCTTTTGTGAAATCGAGAAAGAAATGCATTGATAACGGTTCGCGTGAGCCCAGGCCTGACGAAAACAGAAGCCCCACAAGAGACGCGGAAGTGAGGATCGCCTTACGAGGACACGAGGGAGGTTGGAAGTGGAGAAGGAAGGTCCGGTAAATGGCAGCTGCCCTTGGGCACGTGGTCCATACCGTTACCTGAACTATTCCTTCAATTTAAGATCTCCTTTTCCACGCTTTTCTGTGTACTTTCTTCACGCATAGCGGGGAAGCTTTCCTCTGTTGGCCGAAAGCTAACAAAGAGGCAGAGCTTGGGTTACAGAAACCAGCTGGGACGACTTTCCTACGGATAGAAGAGATCCTTTTATCTCTGCTGATTCTTCTGGAGATTAATTTGCCACCGAGCTACCTAAACTAGATTTTTTATAATAATAGTTGTACCATTGCAAGTCAAAAACTAGTCAAAATTCAGCATTGACAAACTATGTCGCCGTAAACTAGTTGGATAATTTACTACTAATCCGATAATCGAATCTTAGAATTTCGTAGGCAGCAGTATTAAAAACATTTTCGTCTCAATTCACCGGTGCTGCGCCAGTATAATCTGATTCGCCTAATACCTTGATGGAAACGTTCCCGGTAAGAGCACCCAGATTCTCCGAAATTCTTCGTTCCAGCAATGAAACCCAATATCGGGGTATTACAACCGGATATAGTAATATTGCCGAACAAAGGATGCCACAGCCTCTAGTCGCGATTAACGATGCTAAGAAGAGCCGCACGGATGCGGATATAACGAAGCCCGCATACTAATAGCCGCCGGATGCCTTGAAACGTTTGTCTATTTTATTGTGGATGTACTTCATCATTCTCATAATTCGACCTGTCTTAATTATGTCAAGGACTGAATCACGTTACGAATGCGTGGGTAACTTCAAAATTGATGTTCCTTCTGATCAAGCAACATCATGCGATCTCAGTTTGTCCTTCGGCAGCACTATACTCGATCCTCTCTCTGAAGCTGTTTATAAAAATGGCAGGAATCGTAAGGCACAATAAACAAAATCCATGAAATATAAAAATATTCCAACCATTTGGTTTTTTTTTCGTTAGTTTAAAATGATCTAAATTTTTATTAAAAAAATATAATTTATAAATTATTGCTGTTTTCATACCGCTCAGATAGCATAATAAATATTTCTCGTGTTGTTAAATTATGATATTGATTATGGAGCTTGTAAGTTATCACGAGATTAATGGCGATTACAATTGGATTAGCTCTTAGACATCGAACAATAATCCTGACGTTCAATTTGTTTAAGAAATCGTATCATACGAGTGAATCACCTATTAAAAAATCGTGGAACATCCGCGCCACACGTGTATGAATCTGCAAAGTTGGTCGTCAACCGAGTGGATAAGTTCGAAAACTTTATTGGCTGCAGATAAAGCAGAAAACTGCATCGAGTCGGTAACATACTTAACGAGCAGCGTACGAGCAAGTGAGGTTCGCTTTCCAAATGCCAGATTGCGCTAGAAGGAGGAAATCTCTAGCAACATGCGAGTTTATCGGCTTTACGCATGCAATTATTATTATGAAAGCAATTAGTTGGAGATAATTATTATCACGCATTACATTCTATGATATTTGCACGTTTTAACGAGATACTCGCTGCAATGAAATTAAAAGTAAAAGTTTATACGCTTTCAAATTTCAATGTTTGAAATTCACATTCTCATTATCTTTCTATTTCGCGCAAAGCTTGCAAAGTGAATATTCCCAACGGCGGCAGCCACGTAGCTTCGCTGCTGTTTCATCTTTATTCGTGGAATGCAATTATGCAACTCAGCGGTCTCGAGAAATCTTACACGTGCAGGATAACAGCATCATCCGCAAGGGAGATGCAACATTTATGTACATAATAATCTCCCGGTGAGTTTGAGAAACTTACGATGATTTCACTTTGCTGAATGAAACGTGTTTTGTAACATCGAAAGCTCTGTCCGGCGTTTCGTATTTTCACTCTGCAAATAATTCAACTTCGACAGCTCCATTTTATGAGGCTGTTAGAGTTGAAAAGTTATGACGTGGAAAAGACACGTGAACCTAAATTGAAGCAAGAGATTTAAGCAACGGTTTAAGAAACTGAGGTCTCCCGCAAACGAGCAGGTAGCGAACTATCAAAAAACAAATTATCGTTAAAGTATCATGTAATGAGTTGTAAATATTGATTTATTTCAGAAACTAAATTTAATAGGAGAAACTGCTGAATTTCTCTTCGGCCTTTCAAAGCTGTGTAAACTCACTGGAGGGGTGTGCGATAGTAGAACGGAGGCGTCGAGCAAAAGTGATTCGCGTTTTAGGCAATCGGTGAACGCGGTCGAAGGCATAATCGAGCAGCGGAGTCGGGGTCACCGACCAGAGTGCTCACATTATCCATTCCGCGTTGCCAGGTTATCGATCTGTGAACAGGCGCCTTGACCGACCTCCGATGCACCGTCAAGTGCAAGTGCAAAAGCTCTCTCACCTTTCCTCTCTTGAGCAGGAAGGATCTGGCGTGCGCATCGTGCTAGACAGATAATCGAACATCGTACGTCCCATCCAGATTTACGTTCGTTCTGTACCAAACAGCTCGTTTTGGTTCCCGGCTAGCGTAAATTCGCGATGCCAATTGTTGATTCGAGGTGGGTTGCGTGCGCTTCGATTACAAATAACCAGGCAATCAAATTTATTTCGGTACACGGTGTAAATATCGATGCATTCGATAAGTAAAACTATTTAACGCGAGCGTACTAAAAATGAGCGATGTCCTTCGAACCATACTGAACCCGATAAAATCTTTGAACGAACTTATTATCACGGCTTGTCAGGTAAATGTTGACGTTAAAGAGTATTCCCGCGGTAATGAGAAATTCAAAGAGGGGATCAGAACAATAAATTCGTGTAAGAACTTGCTATTGTGCTTACATAAACAGCACATTCGCTTATAATACGAATGCATAAAATCTGCAAATTACGTGGTTGCATATTCATGAGGGTGTGATACATAACCGCGCCTCGTAAAAGAAAGTAATAAAAGGAACTGTGACATTTATGCAGTGTCGTTTACAGATATGCGAAAAGGCAAGACTGCGCATATTTATGCAAATATAAATGTACTTACGAACGTACTTATGTTCGAAACAATACAGCTGAAAGCGTTAAGTGAACTAAATGCGTCTTCTTTTAAATCTTGCACTGTAACTCGGTGTTGGACAATTGCGTCTGTTGCGAATGCTGAAAATCCGCGCACCGGTTATGCGCAACAAGCTAATATTGTTATTGGAGAGTTGGAAGCATGGACACACCGGTGCGTATCGCGCGTCTATCGATCTTTTGGCTGCCGCGTGGTTCGGAACTGTGACTCCAAGTGCAAGTGCAAGCACGGAAACTCTTTCGGTCGTTGCCCGCGACTTGAACACGTTTAATCTATCTTCTGCCACCCGAGTGAGCCCCTCGTGCACTCGTATGTATCTATCGCGCTCCGTCGAGGAGATACGGCCGAGCAGTTCCCTAGAAAGCGTCGTGTATTCTTCAACATTCGTGCAAGTTTTCACGGATCGCGAAGCTGCTAATCTTAATTCCGTTCCGATTAAATCGACGTCTCGATTTTTTACAGAGCCCGCAAATAAAATAGTACAGACGGAGTAAATTAATTAATAGATCGCAGATTCGATTAATTTACCGGAGATTTTTCGATTCGAGGCGATTTTACTGAGCAATTCAGAATTGTTTTATATGAAAATGTCTGAACCTGAATTACTTTCAGGCTTGAAATTGGAGAGTCAATTTTGTTATTTTTGTCAACATGTGCATGGATGTGCCTCGAACTAGAATTATTTATTGTCGGAAATTACGAAATTGAGTCTATAAATCATATTATGTGCGCAAACATTCACGTGCCTCCAGTAGATCCAGTAACCCCGCGGGTTATACTAAGCCGCACTTTCACCTCCACAATAGTGAGATGGGCGGTAACCTTAGATTTGCATAATGAATGCCCACGATTGAGAACTCAAGCGCTCGCTTGCCAGCTCTGTTACTGTCGTAATAGAACATTTGTCTATAGTTGGATAACACGCGAGAAAGAAGGTAGCGACAATTATTTGCAAACATAAATATTTTTGGAGCAATCAAATAGAGAAGTAGGAAAGAACAATTTGTATATAACAAAGTTGTTTGCCGTAAATTGGTTAGAGGAAATGCAGCCCATTTGGAATACTGTTAGCAAGTTGAAATAATGATATCTAATTTGTTGCATTGCAAACAGTGGGAACGAATGACCCGTTCAAAATTACCTGCACCGTAACCAAATCAAAGTTCCAACTATTTCTCATTATTACTAAGAGTTTGAAATACACTTTATTAGTTTCCCTGCGTTGTTATACCTTTTGATTCACTTATATCGCTGTACATTTTTATTCATATTAAAGGAACCGGTGTTGCAAATATGCTGCACTTTATCTGCATTTCAAAGCAAAGTTAACTTTCAGAAAATTTAGTGTTTGGTACAGAATCGTTGCTCCACGAATCCCAAAACTAATACAAAACAGAGCGTGCAAGTTTTGAATTGAACTAACTCGAAATCGGAACCGGTAGGCAGAAAGTAGTGAAAATTCATTGGACGCTGGTCTGAATGCAACAGCTCACCGGGCAAAGTTCACGTTGCGATCGTTCAGCCGCGTCAATTGTCGACAATTTGTCGTTTTGCGGCCTGTCATTGTGCCGTACCACGAGCCTGTATACTCAAGGGGCTATCGACCACGTCGTGAAAATCGATTCGTTACATTACGCGCGCAGATTGCTGTCTTGTTTTATTGTGCGTAAAATTCATACTAGAAATTCGCCATGAATACTCGATCGAGTCGACCACCCCCCCCCCTGCCTCTCGGATAGGATGACGAATGAGAGAATCATCTGAAATATTAATCCCTATGATATAAGAACTAGTTTCTGCAAAATTGTTTTTCACTTCCCTCCAATGCACGGGGTGGGATCCATGAATTGAATTTCTACTGATTTTATTCTCTTTATATTATCGTGAAATGTTTCAATGAATTATTGCCTAGCTGAAGTAGTTTTATAGAGTATAACAATGATCGCAATACGTATGAAAAGCGCCGAGTTTTTAGAAGAAATGTGAACCAAAAATTGGGTACTTTTGACTCGTGTACTGGAAGGTTAAAACGATAAATACAGTGTTCACTCTGTATACGTCCCAAATAGCTAGCCGATAAAAGTCCCAGAACTGTCCCCACTGTCGCGGGGTATACCCCGTGAGGGGCCATGAATCGAGGCCTCTAGAGCTTCGTTGTCTTTTTCTACGTTCAAAACATTTTTATTTAATTTTGATTTCTTACGAATTGACTTAGGAAACGTTTATTTTGCATACAAATCCGCGGTCTACTGATGGGTGTCGGCAAATGAAAGAGAGTATGTATGGAATACTGTTATTGGACTGCTTCTGTAAGTGGAGCAGTTCGAATCTGGTGAAATGTGGATCAGGCGATGGACAAAAACAACGAACTAGGCGTTTTTGCGGGACTCGGAACACCAACGACGCATCGTTTTTCATGCGAACGGTCCTACTTACGAATTAGTTAGGCTACGTGTCAATTGACACCAATTGAGCAACGGCACCGCGGAGTCGTCACTAGCTGTCTTTCCAATGAACCGCTCCCTACTTTCCTGCCAATAGCCAACTTCGAATCTGCTCCTTTATTGTATCTAGTGTAATCGTCGAGATACGGCAACGTCTCGATAAACGCGAAAGAGATGTCCCTACACGATACAAGCGACATTTCGGCCCCAAAATTTTCACACACTAGGGGTACACATAAGTAATCAATTATTTGCAAAGAATTTGCTTTGCCTTTAGTTCCGTACCGATCATTGAAGAGGAAACACGTATTCCGTTACAGTTTTCAAATATTCTAAAAAGTATAATTCTTTTTACAACCCTGTAATAAAATGGCGGCTTCCGTACCTTTCGAGGATCATATTCGTCATTGATTGAAGGAAATAATTGATTACTTATGGGTTTTGCATTGGTGTAATGCGTTGCGGGAACAAGTTGTTCCGTCGTGCTTTAACTATATTCTGCTAAACAATACATAATTCGAGTTTCCCAGGGACTTACCACTGTCAAGCTGTCCAATTCGCCGAGCCATTCATTCAAAAGCTGCTCTGGGTCTGTCTCGTTGTCACTGTCCTCGGCTTCTTCCTCGTAACGCTCCATGATGTCGGTCTTTAATCCAGCTTACGACCGCGGCCTATATTGTTCTTTCCACTTCCTGCGAACACACAAAACGTTTCACGTTAATTCGTTTGCTTAAACGCGTACCATAGATAATTAAGGAGGCCCGTTACTTGTAAGGGCTCACGAAAACCCCGCTACATGGAAGCCTGAAGTACTCTGCGGCAGCCTTCCTCATCGTTTTGCGTTGCGATCATTTTGTTTACAATGGTGCTACGTCTCAAATGTCCGTACAGGGTGGAAAAAAATGTTTGGTCTCTGCTGCCATAGGCGTATTCTACATCTTCGGATCGATGAAGATCCGTAAAAAAGTTACCTTGAAAGTTACCTCAAAATTGTCCTTGACCTTGAATCTCAAGGCCAACGTTTTTCTTATTGCATTGTAGTCTACGCGTCCTGGGGATACAAAGAGTTCAACGTGAAATTCAAGGTCAAGGACCATTTTGGCGGCAACTTTTTTTTTGCAGATCTTCATCGATCCGAAGATGTAGAATACACCTACGGCAGTCGAGGCCAAACATTTCGGTACACCCTGTACATCCAAAATTCTACACGGATCATACGTTGAGAAACGCTGCTGCAGAGTTACTTGAATAATCGGCAATGTTACGGTCCTCGAAGTGGAGCACCTTTTATATATTTTATAACAATCCGTGAAACTCGAAATAGGGTTTTCTCGTGGCAAAATTTCGAGAGCAAAATTGCTCGTTAAGCAATCACTCAATTTACTGCAACCCTTTCGGTGCAGCTTCGCTTTTAATCACTAGACTGCGGATTTTAAAATAAACATTTTCCGCGTAGGTTGTGAGATGTAGAAGTTAAACAGAAGGTCTTTTTTTTTTCTTTAACAATTGTGAAAGATTGAAAATAAAATAGTGACATTCTTAAATATTTTTAGTCTTCCTGCTCACCATTTTAAATGTTGATACAAATGCATAAAATCCACCGTCTGTTTGTCTGTTTTTTTTTTCTAGTGAAGTGAAAAAATATTACTTTTAGAGAACTTGACATTGAACATGTTTGGTCAAGTGTTCCGAAGAAATTTACGGTAAAATTTGTTTTCTTCTTACAGTAATATAAATAATCATTATGTTTCTGTCGGCATGCGAACGTATCCAATATGGGACACGTTGAGTGTTCGTAATGTGGAACACTTAATACCAGACGACGATGTTAATGATGATAATGATACGGAATGTTTATTTTATGGGGGCAATTACAAGTGATAGTAATGGTGAAAAACGGGTCCAATGCATTTCCTGTTTTCATTTGGGTCACGAAGAATGCGGTGTTTCAGGTGTGGCATTCACATGTTCGATACATCGGAAGAATAACATAAGGTAATATAAATTTAAAAAATAGATGCTACTTGTTTACTTCTATTTTATACTGAATAAATATTCATTTTTCACAGAAAAAATAAAGTTTTAATTTTATTCCATATGCTCCAGCTTTCATATAATTTATTTATATATTATATTGAGGAGAAAAAATCAAGACAATGATGCATCGCTATCGACAATTTTTATTTCACACATCAGAGTAAACTCAATTTATAAAAATAACAAGTTACCCAAATGTTTATCCTTTTTTTACAATATATATGTATACCCAATTCTTTACAATCTCAATATTCGTAAATTAAAAATACTGGAAAGACCCGTCAGTTCGACGAGTTCCGTAAACCGATTGTTAAACAGCGAATTCATTGCTAAATTTATATCGAGAGGGTGATATTTGGTTGATTAATTTCGGCGCGTTGTGGCACCGGCTTTGTCGAAAGGAAGCATGCCCGTCGGCGTGCTTTTGAAATCGGACATTTCGTAATTAGGCGCGTTTACCCCGAATATTTGAAACAGAAATCTCACCCCTGGAAACGGAAATCTCGTTAATGGGGTGTATAAACGATTCAAAAGTCTGCCCCCGGTTGGATGAAGCGAATCGACGCAAATTGCGTCGCTGAGCGACAGGCGTCGGTTGGAGTCGCGTTGCTGCGAATCGCGTGCGATATCCGAAGAAACGCGTCGCGGCCTTTCCACGCCGGCGAATATATTATGGAACGCACGCAAGAAGCAAACGGGTAATTCAGTCCGCCGCCCTCTCCGAATCGCCTGACACTGACATCCCAAATGACGATCGGGCTTGTCCTCTATACACGATTTATCGGCGGCATTATCGAAACAGGGGGCTGCGCTCGCTGCCGCCAATTTCGGAGGGAATCACCAGACGCTTAATGCTTAATTCCCGCTATCGCTTAAGGGACACTTCGATAATGCCTGTGTCAAACGCTGAAAGTACCTTTATAACGTTAACCCTTCAATGACCCTTCGTCGACCCTTACTCGAAACTAGGGGCTCATCCCTTCACATCGCTAAAAAATAGCTAATTCCTAATAAAACCATTAATGATAACTTTCTACACCGATACAACCGCAACAAAAACATCTCCTTGGCAATATTTGAATTAAAATATCTCCTAAACTAATCATAAACTAAACTAATAAAGTGCATCAAAAAATATACGGATCCATTTAAAAAATCAAAGTTGACCTTTAAATCTCCTAAAGGCCTCCACCTATGAAGAAGTCATGCACACCACATCATGCCCCCGTTGATACCGTGTAACATCTGTAGAAATAATTTGTTTGTACAACGCGTAATTCAGGAGTTATTACAGGTGATCTAGCTAGGTGTATATAACGCTGTATATGCGATCTAAAATATTCGAAAAAGAACTATTTGAAAAGAAATAGGATTGATAGGTTATTGGAGATAACAAATGAATTTCGAGAACTTGTTAAACGTACGAATCGTAAGTAGGAGATGGAAGTTCATGAATCCACGTTCGATGCATTTCTATTACTCCCGAGACGCGTATCCATTGACGCGAACGATGATCGAAGTGGACATGTATGCGCGAATTATCGGCAACGTTATTGCAAAGGGGAGATTTACCTGCTATCTCCGATTCGGGGGGGGGGCAGGGCCGATTAATCGACGATAATTGCGCCTGCGTACTATTCACCTGACACCGCCGCACGCTTGTCTCCCTTCCGATCGCTATAATAGGGGAAAAGAGAGATTGGGTGTGACTATTCGAACCAGCCGCACTTGCTGGCAAGACGTAAAACGATTTACGATGACATAAAACTGGTAACGGAAAGAGAATACTTTTATCAATTCGGAATTCAGCTCCTTTTCCCGTGTTTTCACGCCGATTGCTATGGACACTCTCCGTACATCATAAATATATTCATAAGCCAAGATTACGGATTTCATGCATTTATGACAAAAACGAGTGGATGAATTCTAAAACAGTTACGTTTAGCGACAGCGGGTTTTATGCGTTTGTGACAGAAATGAGTGGGTGTAATTTCAAACGGTGAAAACACTACATATCTTCAACAACGCTGTTCCTCGTTCCAGTTTGTTGCAATTCAGGTAGAAAATTTTTCTTTCGCATAAAGATCCGTAGTCTAGTGGTCAAATTATTAGAATCGTTGACATAAATTCTGTTCACGTTACAAAACCATAAAATTTTAAATAAAACTCACTTTGTCACATAACGAATAAATATATTTTCCGCAGACTAATAATTCGACTACCCGGTCACTTGTTCCCATTTTGTAAATGTTATTTTAAACGTAAAGCAGAAACTGTAGTATTCAGTCGTCTTTTCATTTACGGTTCACTTAATTACCAGTAGGAGCGAGAACTAGTTTTGGCCGGCAACGCGTAACCTTCGCCCGCCATGTGAGCACGAAGAAGCACAATAAAAATTACGTAAGACGGAACGACATAAAACTAAAATCGTTCGTGATCAACTACGCGTCTATATCCGAAAAAGAAGAAGCAAACGTTCCTGAAAGACGCGTTTTAAAGATTCGCTGTAAGATACACACAAATTGTGGCACATTTATTAAGAAATTTATGAACCAACGATACTATGCTTGGATCAACATTTGCCAGCGTTCGAATACTACGCACACCGGCTGTACTCCAATTTCACCATTAGCCGAGAGCAAATATTCTATCAAACCGTACAAACACGTGGCGTATATGCCTTATCCGAACAAGTTCGCCGGGTATCATGCATTAAACATGTCGCCCGACGAAACGAAACAGGAATTCGGATGCGCAATGAGACACGACTGAAACGGAACGGGCTTCGATTCGAGCATTTTAACGTAGTTTGTAACAACGCGAACGCCCGAGGAGCCAACAAGTTCTGTCCCACTTTAGAACGGTCGTCGGAGCCTGAAAAATGAAATACGAACGAGCGACCAGAGAAGCCGGTAGTGAAGGCATAACCGCGCGTCGCTAACACCAGCAACGGGCACGCTGTATGTAGTACGCGCATAAGCGTCCACCAAGGCGACGGGCGAACATTGAAAAAACAGGTTGCGGCGCCTTCCAGAAGAGGAGTGTGACGCACTCCCAGCTCGTTAGTCACCGGACTTGTTCGCTAAAGGAACTTTCGGAAGTTTTTGAACTCCGGCCAAGTGGTTCACTGCCGAATCGCGTGTGTCCGCCAACCATCGAATCTCTTCGCGCGGCTAAATCATTCTTTTTCCCACATTACGATCGAGCACGCCAGAGCTGTTCACCATCTGCCCGTACGGGCAATGATTTTCTTGCCCCGGGCATGCACAGAACAGCGGCCGCGAAGCCACGCCCCCTGCCGGTAAGGCTGCATGTATTAGGGGGACCCATAAGTAATCAATTATTTTGAAATCTGAAACAAACTTTGTAGGAAATTCAAGTTTTTATTTCTTCATTTATTATATAATCTACATCATCGTCAAGGACAGTTTGCCATCTTTCCTGCAAATTTTCAATCCCCCTCTTATAGAAATCCAGGGTTCGTGAAGCAGAATATGACTCAAGGTGCCTCCTTGCATCTTCTACAGAAGGGAATGTTTTATTTCTTAAATAATGCTCCAGAGATCTAAAAAGATGATAGTCAGAGTATGTGCCACTGAACGTGTTAATATAAATAATGGGAAACATTTTCGAAACAGGCATTGCTTCACTGTTTGTAATAAATGAAATTTTTAAGGATTCATATGTGGTGCTAATGTAGCTGATCTTTTTGGTTAATGTTTGAGAAGCTATGAAAGAACGCGAGAAAGAATTTTTATGAAACACGATGGATCTTTGAAAAATGACTATCACAGGCTTCTCTATTCGGACCACAGACGGCTGTTTCGCGTAGTTCCTATGAAAACGAGCAGTTACACATTTCAAGAGTTCAGAAACGCCTATAGCTCGAGAACTAGGTCAAATAACGCACACGTTTGTAGAAACTTTTTTCATTATTCTCGTGTCCTAGGTCGACCAATGAACTGGGCCTGACATGAAATATGAAACGACGTGTATGTGGCTCACGAGAATATTCGAATAACGCGTTATTGGGTACAGCTCAAATAAATATAATCCCGAGAAACATCGCAATTCTTAAGTTTATTTTGTGCATGGAAGTACTTGTATATTTTATGCATAATTGATGAATATAAATTTCAAAAAATGCCCGGACCACTAAATTCGATCATAGAACAAAACGGACAGCTAAAAATACGGACACCATCATGCGTCCGACGGACCTAATATTAGCAGTCTCGACGAAAATGTTTTTGTCCATTGTGTAATTCCGGATTCGATACGTGGGACAGAACGATTTACGATCGAATTCAGCGAAGGAGCTTTAAGAACCGTTGTCTGCAAGTTTACGAAAGAATATCGAGATAGTTATTTAAAAGAAGAAGAGGAGGAACCTAAAAATAGTTTGTTTTTGCGGTCGCTATTATTCTTGCGACGATCAGTGACCTGGACTAATCTGCAGTTTTTCTGCAGTTTAAATTTATCTAAATTTATATTTAAAGTGTATAAAGTAGAACAGAAATGGGATAATATTTCTATAAAATGTTCCGCGTACAAATATTCACTAGCGAGGATATGAAAGATTATTGCTACGCAGATTTCTACGTAAAAATTAGCTTTAGCACATTCCGCGTACAAATATTCACTAGCGAGGATATGAAAGATTATTGCTAGGCAGAGATTTCTACGTAAAAATTAGCTTTAGCACTGTTTTTCAGCTCCGCAGTCGCAAAGGTTATTAAATCCCAAATGCTGGCGCGAATATGGTGTCCTGAATGGACAAACGGATATGTGGTGGTGTCCAGATCGCGCGGTGGTGCTGCGCGTACGTGATAATAAACATTCACCGGAACCAGCGGGGAAAATGCCAACGACTAAAAAGTTTTCTCAACAGAGGATCAAAGTGCACCGTGCAGACTGCGGAAAGCTCAAAGAAAAGCAAAGGGAGGAGTCGACTAGCTGCCGAGAACGCGAAACAGCTCCCGACCTCGCCGTTCTTGTGACAAAATAATTATACAAAATGTGATGACGTTACTGGAATAGTTTCGCCGAAATTGCAGCTCTAAATCCTCGCTTCTAACATTTTAATAGATTTTAGTACACTTTTGCTGGTCTAAATTCTATTCAAATTCACTAATAAATTATTCTATTTGTCCAGTAACGATTTATAAGTAGACTGCGGGTGTTTATGCAATTTTCAATTTTTGTAGGCAAATTTTAAGAAAGTAGATTCAAATAAAATCTTATTTCCAGTGGCAGTAGAAATCGTACCAAATTCTATTGAATTTTATATCCTGGCATTTTTTGAAAATTTCCAGATGCCATAAATGCATAAAGATCCAGCAAACGTACAATTTTTATTGTTACTTATTCAAATGTTTTGTTACGTGATTGAATTTTTATTTGGTAGACTAAAGAATTCATGAAAATCGTGGAATACAATTTTTCAATATGATGGCTCCATTTAAAATAAATTGATGTTGACAATTCATCGAGCCGAATGCACTTCAGAACCACTTGGCTCATGTATCTGTCCATTACAGATTAGTTCCACTTCTACTAACGTTTATAAACACTGTCAGTCGCACGGAAATATTTGTTTTCCATTATAATTGGCCATAAACTGAAAGCGGAGAGGTTATAAAATTAATGGAAAACAAACAAGAACGTCCTATCGTCCATGTCTGTTGTAAGTGGAAAGAGCGTGTCATGAACAGACAACATCCTGAACGTCTTCTGCAGCATGTGCGCCCAACAAATTTTACGTATAATTTTTTATACAATTTCGATATGCTGAGATATTTAGCAAGATACGTCAAGTTTTCCTCTGTGTATAGCGAGTAGATCATATTATTCAGCAGGTATATTATTTCGATAATATCTTGTCAACTGCTATATGTAGGACATATGAAGGTCAATACATGTTTACACAGAACTTGATACTTCATCGATGCGTGTTCTAAAAGTAGGTCTTTCCATCTAAAGAAATCAGAGTGGCCTTGAAATTTCCGAAACGACCTCGCGCACATAGAAAATGTTTACATTCCAATATTTCCCCGTCTATACCATGCAACTTTAGTATACATCATTTTTCCGTATTATTGCAAATAAAGAAAATGTTGCAATTGTTCACCCTGTGTATACGTTACGTTTTTGTCCAGTATTGTCAAGATTGTCTCCTTTTTTATCTGTCGATCAAGATTTGACCTTTCGCGCGACGATAGTCCTGCAAGAACGTGTTCGCAGGACAGTGTGGTAACGATCATAGTCGAACAATGCCAGCCGCGGTGATGTTATCACCGTCCTCGGCACCGGTAACTTCGGATTACGTCATTCACCCCGGCTGCCATAACGGGAAAAGCGATCGTAACCGCGAGCTACAACTTTTTCGTTCCACGTGTGCAACACGGATGCCCCGGGGTTTGTTTTTCGCCGTTCTTGTGCCCTCTAAACGACCACTTCAGACATCGATCGAAGCAACAGCTCCGCGCGTCGTTAGCCACAAAGTGACAGCGTGTGACGAGCAACTTGCCACTCGAAACTGCCGGAACCCTGTTTCATTCTTAATTGGTGGCAAGCGTTATTCCGCGGCACGTGGTGCCAGCCACGGATTTTCGAAAGCATCGGTCGCCGTGCGATTTTCGCCGTCGGGCTCCTGCGTTGATCGTTAATTCCAATTAATTGTGCCTCATTATTAAACGTGTGCAGTCCTAATGGGGATTATAAGACGGAAAAATATGTACAGGGCGTCCAAAAAGTGATGTGCTTCGGGAACTCCCCTTTCAAGGATAAGGGGTCTTTCCCTAGGTCATTCGAAGTAACCTTTTCCCACGTGAAAATGTTCTCCGCGGCATTTGCGGGAATGTGTTAACAGTTTAAAAAAAAAAAACACGATTAAAGTCGCATGAAATTTCCGGGATCGCAGCCTTCGAACGTAAAGTTCACGATCCAGTAATGGGAAATGTTTGACATTATTCCAATAACATTATCTCCGAAGCCTTTGTCCCGATTCCTCGACTTCCTTCTTCGAGCAATCGCGATACACAACGGCTGAGATTCGAGGACAGTCGTTGCGATAGATTAATGATAGAAACTTCTAGCCGAGGTCCTGGAACGTTTTCTCGAGTGGATCTTAAGTCGAATCGCCCGGATGCTGATCGTTCCATAGATTTCAGCGTCGCGGATTCGGATCGATCGTGTCATTGCGATCGCGGATTTTCCATTTTCAATATCAGGAAGTCTCCGGGGCATCCATAAATCGTGCAGGTGTCTCCTTTTCCTTTTTAAACGAACTATCTTTAGCCGAAGGTAGCGTAAAAATATGACATACTTTTCCAGACCTGGGGAACTAAATTATTTCTGAACGGCTACTTCGGAATCGTACCATTTCTGGAATCGTATTTATTATAAATTATACAGTTACGTTCTCGACCAAATAGGATAGGTAGCCTTGTTCAGCTGACTTTGATATTTTTGAAATGTTGTACCTTATGTAAACAAAATTTTTCAATCTTTCGAACCTGTTCCACGAGAATCCCTCCTTAAGTAATTACTGCGGATTTTATGC
Organism: Halictus rubicundus; assembly: GCF_050948215.1. Taxonomy (NCBI): domain Eukaryota; kingdom Metazoa; phylum Arthropoda; class Insecta; order Hymenoptera; family Halictidae; genus Halictus; species Halictus rubicundus. The sequence continues at coordinate 12,499,127 of NC_135154.1, forward strand.
ATTTATGATAAAAACGAGTAGGTGTAATTCAGAGATACTATTTTTAACATATAAAAATTATCAATGAGGAAAATAAATTTTCACTTAGCTCCTGTAGATAGCAATTGATGTATACAAATTTTATTTTCCATCAAGATCCGCAGTCTAGTAATTACTCGATGGAGACCAAATTCACTGGCCTAGTTATTTGTTATCAGAGTGCCGCGAGGTTTGGCGGTTGGCCGGAACGAAAAAAAGAAAAGAAAAAGGAAACAATGTGGACCCCTTGTTCGGGGTGGTGTGTAAAGTTTGCGGGACGGAATAGCGGAAAGGCGAATTAACCGCAGAAATCGATTTACCTCGGGCGGGGTTAAGTAACATTTTATGTAGCCGTGTAGAGAATCGAAGGCTGCCGCGCACCGTGGTTGTAAATCAAGTCGAAGAAAGCCTCCGCTTGGCTTTCCTGTGCCTACGCCGAGCCGAGCCGCGCGCGGGGGTATAATTAATGACCGATTAATGGTGCCGCGATAAATTCTTATTTTTGCGGAGGCTGCGGTGACACTCGCAACCGCCGACACGGACACCGAACTGTCTTTAATCCCGGGCTTGTAACGTTTCGTAAACGATTTGCTACGGTTAATACGGCGCCCGTGCGTCCTGTCCCGCCGTTTGCATATGGATGCGAATTCGAAATGAGAAACGGTCGAGTTTCCGTATGAAAAGTCTGCTTCGATGCTGCAATAACGTTCCGGGCACTGGGGGCGAGAACGAACGTCCAGATCAGAGTAATTACGGATTATTAGATTGCAACGCGTACAGTTGTAGACAATAGGTGACACATCGATCATCGGATCCACGGCGATTCTGGTTGCGAGAAAAATTGGTTGAAATGGAAGTGGACGCCTTGCTGCGAAAGTTCCTACCACGATCCCTGCATAAATCGTTCGATTTCCCAATAGGTTGTATTGTTTTACGAAACAATCGAGCTCGAATAAATAAATTTGACACATACCTCTGCGAACGATGAGAATCCCAAGAATAATTAATTTTAATCCCACCTGCATCCGAATCCGTACATTCACTTCCGGTTCGAATTACCGCGTTCAATTCCGTTTGACACTTTACGAACAATTCGAAATAATTCCCGAACACCGTGCCGCATGGATCGCTGAAACGCAACCGTGGATCATTGGTTTCGCGTATCGCGCGAGAGCATCACCAGCGTCAATGATGCAACGATGTAAATTCGCAAGCTTCTGGAGCCGATGATTCCGCGTTTGCAATAATTCAGTGAATCACAGTTGCGTGTGCAATGTATTGAACGCTTAGAACGACAATAATATTAAATCAGCGGGGCCTTGGAACGAACGGTTTTATGTAATACCGAGAGTGAGAAGGAAACCAGAGACGACGCTTCGCCTTGTACGTGTATCTATTCGACAATGTCATCGGAAAATCTGCGGGGTGTTTGCGAAGCTACTGCTCCAGGTTTTTCTTGGAAATGATAGGTACACGAGAAATATCGGAGTGTACGCGGTCTCTCATTTTCGCAAAATCTTGACGCGTCTAACAGCCGCAGTCGGTAACAACTAACAATTCAATCGATGGAAATTTCGCTGACTGTAGTGGCCGGACTTTTGACGGGGAGTGTACGCGTGGCCGGGGTGGTGCGTTGTGGTGCTCCGAATAACTTGCGAGGAATTTTCGCAAAAAATCGTATCGGATGAACAGGACTGGGTCAACAGCCCTGTTCTCCATCGGACAGGAAGAGATCAGTATGTGGAGAAAGGGAAGAATGCAGTGCTGCGGTGCACCGGTTCCCCGGTGTCCTTGCAAGGTTTTCCCGTGAAACGACTCGATGGAGCGGACGTAAACTCTCCGGCAGCGTGAGCGCGTAGATGCACGGGACATAGACCGAGATATCGATTGCTCGATTAATAATGCAACGACCTGGCAGGGGTCCCTGCTCGACACGGCCGGAGACGTTCATTACGTAACGCGTGCTCGTCTTTCGCTCCAAGAAACAGGAGTCCCAGCAATGTTGTTGCGTCCCAAGGACACAGTCTGGGCCATGTTTCTCAATACACCGTAACACCGAAGACGGTACTCCGGCGACAAAGAGATGCGCCAATCTCGTTAAATCTAGTGGGCTCCGCTGGAAAATATTATTCTCTACACTGCGGCCGGCCATCGAATTACGAGCAACGCGAATTTTCCAGATGACATGTACCATCCCTGGAAAAACGTATTCGATCGAACAAATCGAATGTTTATCATTGTAGTTATTCATGTTTTCAATGTGGAAAGGTGTTTCCATCGTATAGCGTTGTGTAACCTCAAAGCGAGTTCACTGACACGACCGCATGACCTCAGACTCGAAATCGTAGAATCGAGCAACTGCGACGTTCGAAAATTGGATTTCAGAGTTTTCCATATTCTGCCGAGTATACGTAACTTTTCCATTAATGATGAATCCTTTTGCGACACCGTTCATTGGAGCGATAGATTTAATTCTATAAAATTCGTTCACGCAATCCATTCTTGAAATTTCAAAAAGTTTTTGATCTGGTTAATTATTTCAGAAAAAAGTACCACTTCTATTAACATTTCTGTTCGCAACAAGTCCACGCAGCCTGGAAGCATAATTCTGTCAAAGGAACATCATTTTTGTAATTTCTCAAGCGCAATTTCAGTTAATTAAAAAACAAAGTATTTTAAGCACCGTAATTCAAGTTTCACAGCACGGTCTGTAATCTGTTTTATTTGACAAAAAAACATTCGAGCACGAACAATTGAAAAATACAGGGAACATTTTTCAAGGGTTGCCGCCACGTATTAGCGCAGAAGAAGAAAAAAATGGAAAGTCCAGAATCCCCTTGTTTCAACCTTTTTCAATTCAACGTGTTCTTTGAAACGCGCACAAAAGCGGCAGAAATATGTAAATTCAGACCGGAACGCATAGAACATTACAATGGCAAACGAAGTTGTTCTTGTTTAATGTCCCCTCTACTCTTTTCAATTTACATACTTGTACGGCACACAATGTCTCTATAGACTTACGACGAATTACGTTTAGAAGCCGATTCGTCGGTTCATTTGTCATCGTGTATTCTTTTTCATATGTAAACACGGGGGGACAAGGATCAATCAATCTTCATTCTGCAGCAGTTATTAACAAAAATATACTCGTCTGGTGGAACACCTGTGATGGATGAAGCATTATCTCAAGTGGTAAATGCCTTATTCTATTTTCAGCCATGAGTGCTACTCCGAGAATAAAACATCTTACAGGTTCGAATGAAATTCTAACTTTGGATTTCAAAGTAATACTTTCTTCAACATTTTGAAGCAGTGCCATTAACGATCAAAATATTGGACGATATTTATTCAATTCAAAATAGTTATATTCTACCAAATACTATAGTTCCTGGTATATCATTCTTTCTAAATTCTCTTTTTAAATATTAGACGATATTTATTAAATTTAAAATAGTTACACCCTACCAAATATTATAGCTCCAAGTACATCATTTTTTCAAAGTATATTCTGCAATTGATTCAGACAATGCCAGAGGCACGAAGCACTATGAGTTCATACTATTTCATAAAAATAACAATAATGTATTTATTTAGATTTTTAGCAATCATTTATTATAATATATGTCCGAGGAAATAAATTTATTAAATAATGCTCCTCAAATGCATTTAAAATTAAAACTGCATTACAAATTGATTTCCCGTCATTTTGATAGGTAGTTCCAGGGTTGAATAAGTTATTTCGATTTTCTGGAATTCGTGTGACTGCCAGTTTAGGGAACGCGTTAAGCGTTATAATGATACGAATTTCTCCGGGTATGATATTATTTAGATTTCTCGGATTACTGCAAATAGTAAGAACCGAGCTGGCAATTTCCAAGTCCGCGCCTCACGGTAGCGCGAGATCGTTTGAACGACATGTGTTCTATCGTAGCTCGCGAAACCTGATCGTGCGCGAAGCCGCCAATTTACACGGTATTCAGTAGCAGATATCTCGTTTCAGTGAAGAGTTACTCCGCGAGAAATCGATGCAGATAAGCAGTTAATTCTCTCTATCCGTTTTGTAAGCAGCGAGCACCAGGCCGTCAAAACAGTATTCAATTGTTGTTCGATTGATCGACCAAGAAGAATCATTGGTCACGCGTACCGATTTTTACATAACGTGTAATCATCTGATAATAAAGTAATAAAATGTATGACACAGTCACGATAATAAAGATGATAAAGGGTGATAAAGAAATAAAAATGTGAAATGGTCAATCAAGACCTGAAGAACGCGGTATATATTTAATAACATAAAAATCATTTTTCTGAAGCTCCGAACGAACTTATGCGCAAACGAATTCACCGTCCTCAAAATAAAAATGCGATTTACCAGAGTTAACACTAGCTGTAGGGGCCACTAAAAGTGACTATTTTATATTAGTTTATAAGAATAACGAGAATGTATGTATACAAATAATATAGACTCAAAGAGAGAAATTTGTTGAGTAATTCCTCCATAGCAAAAATGTTAGAACCCGTGATTTTAAAAGGGTAAACCAAGTGTTAATCTAATAAATATCGCGTAGAAGCAAAGATCAATGATTTCTTCTGTGGTCGGCAACAAGATCAGCAAACCGATCGGTTTCGTTCTTCCGGCCACATTTCTAATGTGTCGTGCACGCCAACTGCGACCGCGAAATCGAAATCCACCGATCCTGGATCGATGAATCGGTAGCAACGATAACCGCTGTATCAACTTAACAATGACAATCTCGATATTGAAATTATCTTCGACAGAGTTCGACAAATACAAAAGTTCGCAAATATGTGCAAACACTCGATTCTTAATGTTCCCACCGTTACCAAATAAGAAACGTGGAATTTTAATGCAAAATAAAAAAGTTCTTCATCTGTTCGAGTTATGATAGATGAAAAATAAATTCTTCGACGTGCTTGCGTATTTTTGCAAAAAGTACAGACGTTTCGCGGAGGAAGTCCAACGGTTGCAAAATCGAAATGGCAGTTGGGAATACTGGAAATTATTTAGTCGACCAGAAACTTGGCCGTATACGTTCTTTTTCGCAACGAGAACCGCGACGGAAGAAACACAAAGTCTTATTTACGACCCGGTGCAATAATTTGTCGGATAATTCGACATCGGGGGACCCGGGAGTACAATAAATAAATGAGTAAGTGGCGAATCGCGGGAAAAAATCGCGATACCGTTGTGCTTCTCGCGTGTTCTCGAAAGAATCTCGGTATGCAGCCGGCCACAGGATATCGGTGGGCATGTGTGCGATGCAATTTATACGGTTCGCGAATGGATGCGTGTACGCGCATGCCGAGATCGATAGGAATCGATATCGACTGACTTTATTTGCTGGTCGAATGCGGCCGGCCGTGCACGCACACGATCGGCTGGGATGCCTTCTCTTTCTCCGGCTGATCTCACGTCAATTCACTGGCACTGGGATTGGATTACCGTGTTAAGATGCGGAACGAATCGCCAATGAAGGGGATTAAGGAAGAACAGGCAGCGTAAACATCGCAGGTTCGCGTGAGCTAGCTTTAACTAGGGATGGGATCAAATTCAATATGTACTCCTGGATCCAAGTCAATCCCGATACAAAAGTTTCACCTCACCGGATTCGATTACTGCTCATAAGAGGTTTACCTCGTGCACGAGCTTTCATTTTCTGTATTTACTGACCGGGCCAACGCACCGAGGTGATAATAGCCAACTCCGACAGCACCGATTCTCCAGAAATGCATACAGCGGATCCCAAAACAATGCGAACACCGCATTCCCGATTCTTCGAAAATAATATTCATTAAATATTAGACTTTCTAGTCAGTATTATACAGCGTTTCGTTGGCCCCTTACAATATCGAACCGAACTTGTGATGAAAATTCCTAACAGAATTCTACTGAATAGAATTCCTTTAGATCAACATTTAAGCACTAAAGCGAATGTGAATATAGAATAGATTACTCTATTGATTTTAAAAGTGACCTTTACGCGTTCACTCGCGAAGAAACTAATAACGCTAAATTATGTCCTCCTCGATGCTATTCAAATTTAGTCTGAAACTCTTTTTTTGCTAGGAGTAATAACAGCGAGAAAATCAATATGTCAAAATCGAGCGAGACACCCAGTATATTTCATGATGTACGACTAATTTGTGCTTGTAGCTTAAACCCGATCCCACCCTGTACATACATAATTACAGTCTTCTACTGAAGAGCATTCCCTTAGATCAATATTCAAGCACTAAAGCGAATGTGAATATAGAATAAATATATATTTTGTATGGATTGAATACTCCATTGATTTTAAAGGTGACCTTTACGCGTTCACTCACGAAGAAACTAATAACGCTAAATTATGTCCTCCTCGATGCTATTCAAATTTAGTCTGAAACTCTTTTTTTGCTAGGAGCAATAACAGCGAGAAAATGAAGATGTCAAAATCGGGCGAGACACCCTGTATATTTCATGATGTACGACTAATTTGTGCTTGTAGCTTTAACCCGATCCCAACCGGCACATACATCTTGCAGGAACATCCGCTGTCTAGCAATGACATTTTTTTTTTGCTACGGGGACGGAGGGTCGACAATTTATCACGTATTGCCCACGAAAGCAACAAATAACGGCCGACAGTGTAGCGTGGGTGGCAACGGCGAGGAATAAGAAGTTGGCAACGAGATTCCCAACTAATCTGGACGCATGTCTCGAGGGGATGCAACAGCCCCGGCAGGCTCTTTCCTCCTCTTACGCAGTTTCTTCGTGCACCGCCCTGATTCGATCGATCCTCACCTTCGCGCGGTGCAATTTACTTTACCCCCCGGGCAGCCAACCCCCAAGTAGCCAGACCCCGTGGACTCACGGTTGCCACAATGTCTACCGAGGCAGAAACGCATTCGAAACACCGGAGTGCCGATGCATCAAACGGCTACCAACTGTGGTGGTTCGATTCATCTCAAAGAATCGGTTCTCTTAAAAGACCGGAATAATCTACAAGAATCGACACGAAACGATTTATAGCAAGAATCGCTATAAAAGAGTTACGAAAGAGCGTGTTGCGAATGCCTCTCCTCGCGTCTGAACAGGGTGTCCCAAAATGTTGTATTTCTTTGAAAATTTTGATTCCTAAGATTACATGAAATAACTTTCTCCTTTACGAAAATATTCTCCGCGGCTTCGTCAAGGAGTTATTAACGAAACTCGCGGACCAATCGGAGCGCGGCTACAGCGGCCGGATTCCGGCTCGGCCAATGCCAACGCGACGCTCAGCGGGACTTGTCCTGATTGGTCCGTGTTTTCCGTTAACAGCTCCGTAACGAAGCTGCGGAGAAGATTTTCGTAAAGGAGAAAGTTATTTCAAATGGCATTAGGAAGCTTCTCAAGGGAACTCCAAATTTTTGGGATTATTTTTTGACCCTGCGTAAGGTGTGTATAATGTACATTTTCTTGTCTCAATTATACGAAATATTTGAACATATCAAAGGTTTATCATTTTGTCCGGCACTGTAGCTGAAACTCGTCGAAGTCGGAGGGTGAAGTCATCCCTACCGCTAGCCGGGGTTTTTCTTTCCCTCTTGCGGGGGTGGCCCGATGACTCACGCGTACGACGAAAACAACTTTCACGGGAAACTCCGTTGGCGAGAGCGTTTCCACGGTCTCGGAACTTATTGCCAAGTGAACGGGTGAAAGTTTCGTCCGGCACGGAATGAAACACAACGCCGGGGAATGGAAGTTAACATTCACGGTGGGTGGTTGTAACGGTACGCGGTTGCCCGATAAGCCGCGATCTTACGAGCATCCTCTTCCCCGCGGATCGGGTTAATTTATTTTTCCCGATAATCCGAATTGAGCTTCGGCGAGCGCCGTTTTTATCGAAGACAACCGTGCTCGGGGCCAGGCGAGAACCGACAGAAGAGTGGAAAGTGAAGTTCGCTCGCCCACGAACGCCATTCTGGTTTATCGGTTTAGGCGTAATCCAATTTCCGCAAGTTCTGGTCGACCCCGACCCAGCCTGCAAATCCCGATTATTGGAAGACACTCCCGTGTAAGCTGGAACGGGATCGCGGAATTATTTGCGTAAAATTGCGAAGATTCTACGGTGGGAGGCGGATTTTTAGATGCTTCCGAACAACCGGAAACGGTCACGAATGTACTAGTATGTGAATTTACATTTAAAAAAGAAACATCGAAAATATAGAATAAAAATTCATTCGAAAAATCGTGTGTCAATTTTGGCCATCCGGGTGTTCCGTTTTCTGTTTACTCGGAGATCACTATTTCCACGTGCTGTCATTATCAATTTACCGAAAGACGAAACTCCGCTCACAGGAATATTATTTTTCTTCAATTTACTTTTTACGCAGTTTCGGCTGTCTCCGCGTTGTACTATCAGCTCGCAGACACTCTGTAGATCCTGGCAGGCTGATGTAACATCGGATCGTGCGGCGACAGCGAATGTTTCAATAAAAAAAGCCACGGGCGCGCCGATATCTGGTCCATCGAACGATCAGCCGCTGAAAGGAAACGATCGAAGACGATCGGGGTACCATTCGGCGGAGGAATTTCAGTGGTGCAGGATGTGATGCGGAGGAACGGTACTTGGCCTACCAAACCGCTCGATAAATCGTGCGCACTGTCGTTGCCCAGGGCAATACTAAATAATACCCCTTTACCGCGGTACCACCTCCGAGCAGCTACCGTGGCTCCGTATGTCGAGCGAACGATTTACGCGGGCCGACGTTGCCGCCCCAAAGCACGGGAGCACAGCTTTGCGTGATTAGGTAATCGCGGCAAGAGCTACAACGAAAGCGGAATTTCGAGAAATTGAAAGCTCCCTCTTGCTTCGCGGTAGGCGGAGCTAGGGGTTTTACGATGACAGATATGACTTCGTTCGTTCTTTCCTGTCCAAAGTATCCCCTCCCCTTTAACCGAGTTTATCACCAGCCTATTTGCAGTAATTTCACGATATTAAAAGGACAGAACATACAGCGTGTCCCACGAGCTCTGTCCACTTGAATATTTACTTGCAGAAGTTGTAGAGTTTAAGAAACAACATGATATGGTATAAATGATATTCTTGCAAGCGGAGGCGCTGAGGAGATATACACTCAGTCCCATAAGTATTCGTACGCTCCTAAAAATCGCATAACTTTGTCAATATTGGACTATACTACTTGAATTTTTTTGAGAAGTTAGGACATTTGGATCACTACATAACGCGAGGAAAATGTTTGATTAAAATTTCAGCTGGTCGAAATTACAGGGAAAGTACTAAAAGTTGTATTTTGCAACTTTTTTATGCGGGCTTATATTAACAATTTAAAAAGTACGTTTTGCACATCCGTATCAATTATACATATTCTGAATATTTCATCTGAATCGGTCAACATTGCACTGAGCTACAAACATTTAACGATGAAAACTTAAGGGCGAAAGTCGCAGAATTTTGGCCTTCTCATTGGACTTATGGGACTGACTGTAGAGGAACAATATCTCAGCAACGATAAGTTTTAGGACAAATACACTTTAGTACTTTTATATTCAGAATACGCCAATCTATGAAATCGAGCATAAAAAATTGGACATTCTTGGATTTTCTTGTATTATTTGAAATAACCAAGATATTCAAATGGCAGAGCTCGTGGGACACACTGTGTGTCGTATTAACGCTTAATACAATGCTTAACAACAAAATAAAATGGATACCGTTTTCTTTCGATATAAGACGACGCGTCGGGGGCGGCTTTTGACGTATTGCGGATGAGGGTACCTATTTTATTATTCTTGAGCGGACTGAGAGTTTATGGGTCCCATAAAATTGTCCGGTAGACCATAAAATGGTCGACCGAGCAGCCATATCTTTCTATTGAAAAGTACTCGTTCTGGCACTAATCGGTGTCGAGCGGACAGCTTCAAAAGAAGAAGAGGGAGTAGAGATTTTCTTGTTGCGAAAGAAACATCGTCGTTTTATGTACAGCCTTATTAGTGCAATACCGGTATGAGCATCGTACAAGTTTTATATGTATCCTCGGTTATTCTACATTGGTAATGTGTCGAGCGCCCGATGACTTATGGATGAGAACGTTAGCGACCCAGAGCTCGGTGCCTCTTCAGCTTGCGCAGCGTGACCGACGCTAACGTGCGCGAAATACCTCGCGATCGGTGCGCTAAAATATTTATCTGCACGAACCGCGGCATCGTTTTCGTCGGCGACGAAGACGTATCGACTTCCTCTCCGGCCCATCCGTTAGTGTCATTTCGAATCTCGAAGCATTCATAATATCTACGTTAGCATCGAATGATTGTCACTCGATACACGCGCATCTATCAGCCCGGTACAAAGCGTAATCGCTACGAGCCACGGCCGGCCATCGATCTGCGGAATAGCCGTTCCCGTCCCATCCTTTTACGTAACCCACGAACCAACATCTCGAACATCGGCTTTCTCGACTGCTCCTCCAGGAGACAGTTCGACGATTCGACGAGAGAGAAATTCATGCGAAAACACACCGAAGACGCCCTTTACATTCGACACAACCTATTAGGCTGTAACATACATGAAATGTCTGAGTTCAGGTTATCAGTGTTTTAACCACTCGAGCCGATAATATTTTCTACAACAAAAGTGCGGCGCTTGTCCCAATTACTGTGCCATTAAGCTCACTTCTCAATTCATGAATTGGACCGTTTGTTTTGAAAGCGGTGCAAGTCCATTTTTTGTTGATACAAAAAAAACGAATATTTAAATTATATGATATCTCATTTTTAAAAAAGAAATGGACTTACACCAGTTTCAAAATAAACGGTCCAATTATTTCATTTTCGAACTCTGCAACAATACAAAGTACGCTGTGAAGGCTTCGTACGATCCAATTTGTTCCTGATTTTCGTTCTGTGTAACTTTATTAAATAAAATTTTTTCACGCTTCGAATAAAGTTTGCGCGTAAAGATTTGCATGAAAATTCGCCGTTTGATTGTCTAATTGTAATCGGTTTCTGCGAATTCTGCATCGCAAGTCTACTGATCTGCGCTCGCATAAACATCTGCGGCGATTCCGCACGGTTACGTGGGTCGTTTCTTAGGCTGTACGAAGGTGATTATTTTTCGACTTGACTCGAGAGGCCAACACACGTATCCCCCCTTACGGTCGCTGACTTCTGCGCCGGAAAGAGAGAAAAGAGACCGCAGCGGCCGGGTTATGAATGGAAATATGTTAACGGTTCCAAACTTGGCATCGCTGCTCCGTCTGCTCCTTGAATAAAGAACACTCGTATCTCGACCCCTCCTCGTTCATTATCGTTCACCCTACGCTGAACCGGATATTATAAACATAATAATTCGATCAGTGACTAAATTAACGAACGTTAATTAGGTTGCGAAACTTGGTTACGCTGGAACTTGATACGGCCGAGCATTCGAGTACGTGGGCTGCGTGGACAAACCTTAACGATTCCTCGTAACATTTAATCGTTAACGTAAATTAACGTTTCTATGGTCAATCGTAACTGTAAAGAAAAATAATAATTAGAGCATTCAATTAAAATTTATTCCGACATGTACCGTTCGACTTGCTCGACTATTTGATGTTGTTGGTCAGTTGATTTATTTCATTTATGTAACACGCTGCAAATAATAGCAAAATATTCTAAGTTTATAATAGCACAGTAGTATTGACGACAGAAGTCATATTTTAACTACACGACCGCCGCGCAGATCAGCGAGCAGCATATCAAAATTTGTACAAATATATCCGTAGTCGCACAGAACAAAACAAAAAGGTGATCCAATGTATCTACCCCAGCGTGACTATTGCAAAGCCGTGGGAATTCAATTTGCAAAATAAAATGCTTTTGCAGTCGGGGGATCGTGGATTTACAGAGGAAAACGAGTCGAAAAAAAATTGGTTTTCGAAAGCCCCGGTGAAGAGTCGAGCTGGATTGAATCGATCGACAAATAGTATCGGCAAATATAATATCGACAAATACCGTGAAAGGTGAGTAATCGTCTCGTTTATCGGCACGAATCGCCACGAGGACTTGTCATTTCCTCGTCCTGCACGCAGCCTCCTTATCGCTTCGGTACTCCATCGCGGATTCCACGCTCGCAACATGGAGGCGCTCGTTCCTCCGGTCTCTTTCGTTCTTTTTTCTGCGTCGATCTCGATTATCGCGGGCCCGTATCCTTCCTCTTTCTCCGGTCGCGCGCCTCCTTTCTCTCTCGAAATCATTCTCCGCGGAGCGAGAACCTCCGTTGCATCGCGAAAGTGTGTAACATGGCGTTCCGAGGCGCCACAAAAGGAAGAACAAACCGCGGCCACGGTGAAATGAGACAAGTGCGACCACGGCCGGGAGCCGGGAGAAAACGAACGAACGAACCAACGAAAGGAAACTGCGATGGGGGAGCTTCGAGCTTCTGCGTCCCAGCCACCACCGTTTCAATCCTATCTCGACGCAATCGTTGCGATTCTATTACACCAGCGGGCTGAATTCACCGGAGAAAGTTCCGCTCCCACCCCCGCCCTTTATCAGGCATCATTTCTCAGATACACAAGATTTTTTTCCCCCATTGGACTTCGCTAGCTCGTGCCCGAGGATCAATCGATCGCTTTCTACCTGCAGGCAGTTTTCGTAAAAACAAAAATAACTGTATGTTACCAGCAGATTTTCCTGCTGAAACAGATTTGTATATGCTATTACGATTTTGCGTACGATAACTTTGACAGAAACTCGTTAAGAAATATATGTAACTCTCGGGATGGCCCACCTAACTCGAGCATCCTAAATCCTTGCTAGTTTCTGCGATAGAGAAATTGTAATATGGAGGTAAGACACAAGAGCTAAATGTTAAATTATATTTTTCAATTTTTATTTTGCACTCGAAGCTATTTTAACTCCAAAATGAAACATGTCTTCCGACCTAGAATATTTCCCTTCTATATATATTTTTTTCATGTTACACATACGAGAATGGTGCAATTTACTCGTACAATACTGAAGTGTTTAGTAATTTATCAAATACAAACAAATTTAATAATGTAAAAAATATTTTGAATAATGACAGCAATTTTAACCCCTTCCCGTATTTTAACGAGTCTGGCTCGTGATGAAGATTTTGGCACAAACGTAAACATCACGTGTACAACTGGTCCAGTGAAAATCTGCCAAACGTAAACATCACGAGTCACAGATATCACAGGTATTTGACCCCTACCGCTTGGGCCCGGATTTCGTCGAGGTAAATAGCACGGGAAGGGGTTAATGGTGCCTTACAGTCGCCATTCGAGAGCTAAAGGGTTAATACTCTTGCTCTGTGAACACGTTGACTGCCGTGTCACCCATATGTGGGTGACTGAATTATTTGTCCAGGTTTTGAAATGAATGTCTACGTTAATATCTTTATTGCACCAAATTTGATTAGGATCTGTAAAATTCAAGAAAGTTGAAGGACTAATCAATATCACACATTGAATTTCTTTCAATTTTTATTTCATTAAAAAACTTACTTTGATTTTATGGAATTTTTGAGGTTTCTAGTTTGCCGGTCAAAGTGTTAATCTTTACACTGTTTTAAATTGCTCCTACTCGTTCTTGTCGTAAATGCATAAAATCCGGAGTCGTGACCTTCGGATGACCTTGAGCAGAAAGAATACGTTGAGTAATGGATGAAAGTTGTAAAACAATAACTGTGCTGGGAAAAATTCTCTAGTCTTCGTTGTAACTAGCTCACTGATGTTCCATGTTTTGCATTGTTATGCGAATCGTACAAGTCCGGAGGAATAGGGGAATAAACGGTACCGGTGCGGAACACGCGGCGCGGCGGTGGACGCGCGAAAGAAAAATCAATAAATAATCTGTAGGAAAGCGAAAACAATCGAATCACTATCTTGTTTCAGTTTTAATCAGTGCGGTGCGGCCGAGGCAGGCGATCGAACACGAAAAATTGCGTGTTTAACGTTGAAATCGATACGCGAAACAGGATACCAGAGCTGCGCCACGTTTTTTCGAGTGCACTTGCGACAAGAATGCGACACGACGTGCCGCGATTTGACGTCATCCCGAGTCGGGACGCGTTACGCGTTATGTGGAACAGTCACGGCATTCATCCGACGAAAAGAAGCTCCGGGATCGTAGGCAAAATTCTCGATCGTTTCGCCCCTCCGCGGTGATCGGTAACTGTTGGTCTAACCGAAAAGGTGACGACACTACGTGGGCACGTGCTAGATGCTACCTAGGCACGCGAACTCGACGGATTTTCAAACTCATTCGACTCAGTTTCTTAATTTCGGGACACCCTGTACAGAATAAAACAGTTTACTAAACTTTAAAGTCATTTTTCAAGAGAACGGATTACTTGGGATCTACTGTTCCCTCGAGGCTTTCTTTCTTCGCGATTTGTACCATCGAATGGAATAAACAAAATTTTGACCTTGAGAAAAGTGTCAAGGTCAATTTTGCGGTCCAACTTTTTTAACAGATCTCCACCTATCCAGAGGTGCAGGATCGTGCTAAAGTGGTCGCGACATATAATTTTGGAACGCCCTGAACATCTTTTTGTCCCTGACTGTGGATTTTCGACTTACTTTTTCTTTCAATGTAGAATCGCCGCCATTACGATCGCACCGCCAGTTACCGATCACCCTGTACAACGTGCGCGGGAAACCGCTGCGGCGCGTTTGCGAGTAGTTCGTCGAGCCGCGAACCAATTTCGAAAGCACGAGACGAAAACGCAAAATAAAAAAGGGAAAAAAGGTCTGAAAGCATTCAACAGTGCGTCAAAATAACGAGGAACGGTGAATGAGATCCTCATTGGGTTTACCGGCGATCTTTCCCCGGTGTTTTAACGAGAACCTTCTCTATACAGGAGTGTGTTCTTGTGCTCCTTTTCCTGTTTTCGGCGTTCGTTACTCGCGCCGTGTTAGGCTAACGTTTATTTCGCGTCGCCCACCGAGACTCGGGATAGTATTGCCCATTTAACTATTAACTGCGTGCGTGCGCGGCCGCTTCGTTAGCCTGAGTGCAGAAGGGAAATGTTTTTTGACAAAATATTGTGGGATGAATGCCGTTACATCTTTCTGTAGTTTTTCATTTTCATGCGTCATTCGATGATATCATTTTCTACGTCAACTAAAAACTTCCGCCGAAAATGAAGTAGTCGAACTATTACCACGTACAGCATGAAATTGAAAGCTTTCAACGTATAGTACAATTATTTCAAGTGCAAGAAGAATTGTTACATCGCGAGACAAACGCGTAAAAATTAAAAAAAAAATGAAAAAGTCCAATGCAATCGAAGTGGGATTTTATTAATGTTTTTATTTCACTTTATTCAACACGACCGTGTCCGTTATAATTAAAC
Organism: Halictus rubicundus; assembly: GCF_050948215.1. Lineage (NCBI taxonomy): Eukaryota > Metazoa > Arthropoda > Insecta > Hymenoptera > Halictidae > Halictus > Halictus rubicundus. The sequence goes on from NC_135154.1 coordinate 12,514,510, forward strand.
TGTGGATTTTTGTGCAAAGTAAACGTCGTCCGCATTAATTGCTAAATACAAAAGCGACGTAGACATTTATTTGTTTTCCTATTGAATTTATACATTCGGTAACCATACAACAGTGTTTTTAAATTGTTTGCATGTTTTTACTGTTTTACTGCGATAAACGCATAAAATCCGCTGTTCACTTATAACTGCATCAAATCCAGGATTTCACCGATTATAAAAATTGGTCGGACTCGCAATGGATGTCCAATGGATGGAACCTCGTGGAAATATTGAAACGCTGATCTCGGATAAGGGGGTGCGAATTGTTCTCTCATGAAATCAAATTTTTTGTCGGGGGAGAGCAATACCGATGATGTTTTAATAGCGTAGAAAAACGCGTTCCGTTTCATCGGTTTAAAAACAGTTTTAACCCTGCGGCGCAGACAATATGGAGTTTCGCAAAATTGACGTGTATTAACAATCGGTTGGCCTTGTGGCTGTTATCAATTTCAATTACCCCAATCGAGCCCGACAACGCGTATCGATGCTCCACCATTTTGCAGAACGCAACGAAGATTGATTCGCCGCTGATTCTGTTATGCACTCTGCTATATTACATCCGCGCGATAGCAAACTCGCGAAGATATTGCCGAGGATATGAAGAGAATAAGATTTTAGAGAGAGCCGGAAGTATGGCAATCACTGTGTGAACACCGGCGATCGATCGTGTCTCTTACAGGGTGCCGTCTTCGAATTTCCGGTGAAGATTTCCTTCTCCGGAGAGTCGATTGCAAAATTAAATTTAAACATACTGCGCAGCTTTGAAGTGAATTTTTCGTATATAAATATCTGCAGTATACTAATCATTTATTTAAAAAAAAACAGGATGAACAACGACAGCAAAGTGGTTGCAAAATACGAAGCTGATCGATCAGACAAAAATTGACAAGAGGGAATTGTAAATTGTGCGAGGTGCACGTTCGCTATCGCGCGAATGAGCTGTGAATGAATAATTGTGACGATACGCTGTGTATCCTTGTGTACAATCGACGGAACTCATCAGTATCTTTCGCCGATGCTGAATGAGTGAATTCTTTGTTCGCGCGTCGAACTTCGTTCTGGTCAATGACGAATTTCTAGGAGAAATCGTTATCTGGAGGCGTAAACGAAGGAAAAACTGACGTTATAATTACACCAAACGATTAACTGCATCGCGAGACTTCGACAGTAAACATACCGAAGGATCGTTCTCCCCGATTTTTCATCAATTAATTTCCCCGAGTGTTGTTACCAGGCGGTAAACGTTCGTTCAACTAATAATTAAACATATACGCTGTTCTCTTATTGACGTTTTCATGAAACTGCAAAATAAAAGAAAACTTACCGATCTTTCTGTACATACTACTTCACATAAGTACATACAATTCGCAGTCGTTTGCCATAACATTATAAAGATCCCCACGGCAGTGGGGATAGTTCTACGACTTTTATCGGCTAGATATTTGGGACATATATCGAGGAAAGACTGCGTGCTCGATATTTGAACGGCGGAATAAATGTTTCCAGTAGCGTCTCGCTCGTTCAGAAGAACCTGGAATCTTAGGAGACCACGTGGGTCGTTACGACGTGCTATAACTAGAAATTATAGAGGTACAGTTCTGCCGTGTTCCGTCCGTATCATTGCGCGCGCGAATTTCATCGTTCGCTGAAAGCGTTACCTCGAAAGGACTCGTGCAAAAGGAACGAGAGTCCGTCACCGAGGCGAGGACAGGGCGCAGACGAAAAACGAACATGCCGACCGAACGAGGAGGCTAGAATACGGGAATAGCTAGCTCTGCCATACGTGGACTACCGTACTTAGAGCACTGACGGTTTCTACATCTAAATATAGAATTTCGATCGCTTTGCCGAGGACTTGACGTTACACATCCGTTCGATATCCTATTCCGGTTGCCCTTTTTACGGTCCCGTCGCAATCAGCATGGCGAACGTTTCACCGACCGTTTCTTCAACTTCGAACACTCGCTTCACGCGACTCCATCGCGGACTGTGCTCACGTCCAACGCTAAACCCACCAGCAAATGTGACCGGTCTCGGATCTCAAACTTTCAAATTATTGGCAGTACCAAGGGACACCTTTTCTTGGGAAATGATTCAATAAATTTTATTAATTCGAGCATATATTATGGTAAAAATATTTTGCGAAAATAATGATTGACCTACATAAATCCGACTCTTAAATCAAATCAAAAAGGTCTTCAAAAACCGCGACGATCAATGCAATAAATTCAGTTTTGCTTTCGATTCTCGATACTGTAAACGTATAAGTGTAGACAAATATCCGCAATTTCATAATAATCCTCGTTTCAATTTCTCGGGACCCCGGCAGCCGCCGAATAGTCGAATGAATGATTCACAAAGTCGTATACGTTGAAGCTAACGCGACTACGTCGCAAAATTGAAACGCGAGCGATTCACCGGACCGGGGTTCAAACTGTTCAAACGAACCGAAAGTGCATCCAGGTGGAAGCGAAGATTTCAGAGAATCCGAGAGCCTCGGCGGTGCTCTGTAATTAGGAGCCGGTATCGATGTTCTTTAAGAAGTGAAACACGCACCGAACAGAGTAACGCCGCAAGGTACATCGACCCTGAAATCAATATTTCTATTAGGCTCTGTATCAACGTCTGCTTATACAGTTGCGTTTGAAATCCTCCGGGTCGGTTCCCACCCCCGCCGCCCCGCGGCTACACCCCCGCCACCAGCTTCTGTTTCTCTTGGTTCTCACTTCAGGTTGCACGCGGTGCAAACGGTGCATGCGGTGCAAGCGGTGCACGCGTTGCACGCGGTGCGTTTGCACGAATGTACTCGTTCTCGTTCGCGTTGCGTGACGAGCGCCGAGCGTTACCGTCGGCTTTGAACGCAGCCACAAAGTCATGGCTGCGAGAGAAAACTCTTTGCCGTAGACTGTGTAGACCATTGACCCTTTCCGCGTGCGCACGGAAACAAGCCAACGATACTGATCAACCATTTAACCGAGCGATCATTTTTTCGGCGAAACCGTGAAAATTCTCTCGCCGCTGCGGAACGCGTGCCGAATGTCCCCGTTCGCGGCCATGCTTGCGTTATCGATCACTTTGCCGGTCGCGTTCGGAAAAATTGCAAATGACCGCTCCAAGTTAAATTGGTTCAGTTTTAACCCTCGTGCCCTTATCGGAAATACGGTAGCTCGCATTAATTTTGGAGCACAGTAGACACGATCGAAAATACATGTAACTTCTGTTGCAGTAAGTGTGCCGCTTCGGATAAAATAATTTTTTGTACATTTACAGCCATATAGAATACACAAATCCTTGTTTATAAAGCCATTCGAATTGAATGCAGATTGAAGGAATAGCAGTAATCACTGATGGGTTTTGAAATGTATTTTCTTTTCGGAAATGAAGCCTTAAATGGAAAGGTATAGACTGAAAGAAATTTTGAAGAAAATACTGGATATTTTTCACACATTTTTTTGTTTGAAGGTGAACTGCAAATTTATGGATGTACATGTATCAGTTGTATTATTGCAGTTTATTACAGTTATATTGTTGCTTGGTTATTTCATTGTGCGAGTGTATTTCTTTAAAACAGAGTTAGACTTCTACATTTAGATTTCAATTTGTGGTGTAGATTCTGCTTTTTTAAAGGCGTTGCGAAGTACGATTTACATTCATATGTAAATTGTGGCCACTTCGGAAGATGACTAGTTGGTAGGATACAATTACAGAAATTGCGTTTCTCTTGTTCTGCTTTAGTCATTATGTGGGAATGCGTAAGTCCGTTCTGCAACCTTGTGCGCGTTGCTTGCGTTTTGCTACTATGTTTCTGAGTACGTGCCTGAACCAGGTATGGAACTCTTATGAGAACCTACATCTGTTGGATTTTGATAGCGTTGAGCAAATGTAATATAACATTGATGATACCATTCGAAAGTTCTGTCTATTTTGTTTATACAATGCGATTACACTTTTACATATATTTACACTTTTATATATTTTATAGATTTTTCAATATATATTACCTGCACAAACTGAAAGTAGTTGGAAGAAGTATTAAAAATTTGAGCTTTTATGTCGAACGAACGTAAACTCGGAAGTACAACATGAAATTCAGACGAGTGCATCTGTGATATTCATGACGAAAATTTTATGTACTAAGAGACAGCATAAAAGTAGTTGAACCATTCCAGAATGGTAATAAAACGCTGGAGGGTAAGTCGCTCTTGAAATATCTGTCATAGATGAGGAAATGTCTGAGTGCACGGATTCAAATCTGCAAACAGGATTTTCTAAGGCGACTGTACTATTAAGTTGAATACTAAATTTTAAAACAGTCAAATACAATTTGATTCTCGTTTCTATTCACCTTGTAAAAATTTAAGTAAGCTTGTGTATAGTTCCTTACATGAATACTTGTTGCTACCTTTTCGTCCTTCGGTTCTCCCCGTATATCTGGAACATAAAGAATGAATAATGTAGTGGACATACGGGAATTGGTAACATGAAAGTCGACAAATTTAAATTAGCTCAGAAAAGTGTTAAAAAGTTACATAAATCTTAAGAGAACCACCGCTGTCATTAAATGTAAAGAAGGCGCAACAAAATATCATCCACAAATTTGAATTGAATTTGATTTTTGTCGAACAAAGAGAAAGAGATTAGTAAAATCCAATTTGATTTTGCTTGTACAGTTACTAAACGTATCGTGCGTGTAGAAAGAAATACCAGTTGCAATGTGAAAATAAACGAAAAATCCTGAGAATCTTATCATTTTGTCACGCAGTAGATGAGAACGCAACAGCCAGGTAATGAGCGCCGTTAATAATGGCCGTGTATAAAACTGCAACCGAATTACGATCGAACAAACCCGCCATTACCGAGCGCAACAACCAGCTACGCGCATTAAATCCGCAACATCCGTAGCTGAAATAAAAGAATTCCTAATTGAGCCGATATTCACAAAGGTCGAGTGCTCGTGCGGGTGTCGCTACTTCATCAGGCTCGCGTTGTTACCGTTATGAAACCGAACATCGACGATTTGTCGATTTCAGGAGAGCGCCGCGCGTAATAAAATTTTAATCACGCCGGAAGTTATTAACCGGAGAAACGACGGGGACCGCCTTCTCCTCCGCGAGACAATAAGTTGCGGAAGGAACGGTGCTGAGCAGATAAGAGGACGACTTTAAAAACAAAAAACAAGCAAATAAAAGGGGAGCAAGAGGTGGGCCGGCGAAAAAGAGAAAACGGAAGAGGATTGCATGCGCGCCGTTTAATTGACCCACCGATACTAATCTACGGCGTGGAGAAAGGGCTACGCAGGTTCCAGCCGCTCGTTAATTCGAGTGGAATAATTAGCGTGCAACGCTTTCATGCTTGTCCTGCAGACGCCATAGACGCCAGATCGAGACTTGTTCCCCCACTCTGATTTCCCCTTCTACCGCGCTATCCTCCCACGATGTATCACAGCCCGGTCACGTGACGTGTTCCGTCTCCGTAACGTCTACGTCACGATGTCACGTGACCGATCCGGTACTGGCGGAGAGAGGGTAACTTTTTCCCCTCGATTCGTGCTCCCTCCCCTCATCTGGCGACCACGGGAGACGCGGTGTCGCGCGAACCGTCGAATCGAGCGGAAGATCGAAAATGAACGGGAAGACAGCTCGCGCGTGCTCGCAGAGAGCGGAAGTTCAATCGAACGTGCACGTTGAACGATATCCAGTTGAAATCCATTTATAGAATCCTCCGATTGGACCTTCGGCATGATTGAGTCTAGCAAAATCTATTAGATGATTGCGAAGGTTCGTTGCCGGTTGTAAAATAAAGCCCTTGCACTGTAACGTCGAGTGTCTCGTGATGAAGTTTTCGAAAAGAATCTACTAAATATTTATTGTACAGGGTGAGCCTTCTAACAACTTATTGGTTGTAAGAAAAAATTTTTCCAACCAATGTTACATAGTTTCCGGGGGTTACATACGGTTCTGTTCGTTGTTACTTTGCTCTTTTATCGAGATACGTTGGTCACCTTCAGCTTTTTAAACAGAATGCCCAATATTTTTTTCTCGAACTTGGGCAAAGCGCAAAATTCTGCGTAACTAATTATAACAATAGCTGCAGATAAGAATGTAATGTGCTTTACACGTATAGTTATGGAGCACAGGAAAGACCGTGCGGATCCGACATGTGAAAAGAGTCACGAAGCGCGAGCGAAACGGAGGAGCGAACTACGTTTCCGGTTCGATCGATGCTACGACGCGACCATTTTATTCGATCAGTATCCCTTTTCAGTGCTTCGATATTTCTTTACGCAAAAAGTTAGTATTCAAGCGGTGTCCTGTTGCCCACAACGAGACGATTCAATTCTCGATCGTTTTACGATACTCCGTATCCCGATACACGGTTGTGATTGCAATCCTGTTATTTCAGACGAAGGAAATGTTATTGAAAAAGACATCTAATATTCCCGCAAAAACCAATAAAGCAATTCGTTTAACGAAGGATACCCGATCCACTCGACGAATCCAAGAAGAAATCGAAGGATCCAAATAATTATTTATTGGAAATATTCAAAATTTGTGAACGCCATTTTCATGATTTGAAACCTATAGGAAAGAACTTTGACGAGCAGGAAACAATTTCTATTAATTAGGGAAAGTGCGAATGCTGTATCCACGTGTAAGTTTTGCGAATATTATTTCCTATGAAATTTCCCACGGTGCCACGTCAATGTGCACAGATTGATAAACGACCAATCATTGATCTGCTTCATACATATCACTTATCTGGCATTAGCATTGTCCCACATTATGATGATCGTGACAGTCGAGTCACGACACGGTCAGGAAACGATCGCAATACTTTCGAATGTTATTGAACGTCCTGAAACGTGACTGGACCACGATGTAGCCCATTTAGATGGCATTCAATAACATGTAAGAGGGACGCTAAATTGATCATTGAATGGGGAACTGAAATTAATTGAGCGCATTAAGCACGAACGGCGATTATTTGCAGAAATCAATGTACTCAAAAAGCACTTGCAAATTGACGAAAAAGTTGTCGATTGAATCCTAATGAAGCCGTCGGCAGTTTATCAAAACTGATCGGAATACGCAATTTCAGCGATCTAAAAAAGATTTTTTTAATGACTGCACCCTACTATATACGGTAGATCTGAACGGACATTTCACGTACAATAATCGAGAAATTACACCTAATTTTTGCAACATTTCTATCGCATTTCGAACACAATGATCCGCATTTGGTGCTGTTTTGTAACAATCGGCAAGCAGAAGCATCGAAGTAACAAAGATGATGGAGAACGGAATAAAAATACACAATACATTTATTATCAACGAGCACGGTCCTCCAATAAACGAGCTGCAGGTATTGCCCGGAACAAAGGGCTGAATCATTCCACGGAATCGTTCGATGGTCCCGATGCCGGCGAGCCCTGATGCTTTCTTTTAATCTCAATCAATGTTTGGTCACATACCTGGCCATATTTGGCCATCGACGTGGTTGTCATGGGGGCCCCGTGGCGCAAGAAAGTTTTGTAGCTGCGCGATCCTCGCGAACGACCCCGTGACCAGCTTCTTTCCCAAAGATCAATCGTGAGGGATCGTTTCCTCGCGAGCTCGCGCCGACCGAGGGTTTAGGCTGCGAGTCCTCGAAGAAACGAAAACCGAAAACCAAAAACCGATCCCAATGAAACGAGACGAAATTCGACAGAGGAGCTTCCTCGTTTCCGCGAAACAGTTCCACTTGGTAGAGCGATTTCAAATATTCCCTCGACTGCCGCGTCATGCGGAATTTATAACCTTGTTCTTGCGCCCATGAAGAGGGTAACCTTGAATTCCAACTTCGACCATGCCTTTTCATATAAATGTGTAATCGCGAAGGGGAGAGGACGAAATTCGCAACGTGCTTTCAATCGCTCCACCAGGAAGACAGTTTCCAGCCGTTCAATGATTAATGTTGTCTCGCTTCATAAAGCTAAATTATGAGTTTCTTAATTAATAGGTCGATAACGGAGGTCGAAGTTTTTTTTTTATATTATTCATTGTTATGCTGACGGTCACGGAGATCGTATAAACAACCGCCCCTCAGACTGAGTTAAGTAACTGTAAGTCAAGTGACAGTAATTTTACCGATTTATTCACTTAATTAGGAACACGATTGGACAATTTCAGCGATAGCGTTCACTGCCGTTACAAATCTCGCGTGTTGTGCAAACACTAATAGTACTGATCCACCTTGACATCCTCAGACCGATATGCGATCGACTGGAATAAATACATCGATATCGAGATAATAATCCTGGAGATTAGATCAGATATATCCACTTATCATTAGTGTCAACGATTTCTTCTTAAAATTATCCGATATATTTGTGCTTCGGTGTGCTGCGTGAGCTCATGCAGCATGAACGGATTCGTTCAAAATATCCACCGATTTTTGTTATATTGCTCGAGCATTGTCCAACAATTTCTCCTAAAAACAGTTTAATAATTTCAACAATGAACGAGGATATCAGGAACAAAGTCACTTTCCATCCGGTAGTTCTAGCGAGAATGTTCAACTATCAACTGTGTAAGCCGCTGCAAATCGGCAACACCAGTTGCTTCGAGCGTTGTTGTTTGTTCGACAAAATATTTGCGGGCTATTGGCAACCAGGCCACGTTGTCGTGATCGAAATTCTGACTGTCTTCGGAGGTACAAGCCACGGGAGATGAGCGCGATCTGCGTGTAAATCCGATTACGGTGCACACTCTCGATCGATGCACTTTAGAGTGCAGTTATACGTATAGAATAACGGTCCGACACTCTTCCTCTCTGTCGTTCCGTTCTTATCCTCCCTCTGTTCTCTCCTTCTTGTACGACGGAGGTCGCAGGTTCGCAGGTTTTGCAGGTTTGTCCGGATACGTTCAGTGCTGCACAGGCTCGTCCGTGCGTGAACGCGCCTATCCAACCAGAGATCGTCGATCCCTCTCGATCTTTTGTGCGACCCTGACTCCTCTCGGCGGATCTCCCGGCCTCTTCTGCAGCACAACAATGACCTACTTCGTATTCATTCGATTCCCGAGTTTCCGCACAAGTTTCTAACCGGGAAAAACCACCGCCGGCAGCTCGTCGCGATAGTTTCTACTTCGAAAGCTCTGCTTTCTCCGCAAGCGTCGACCTCGTTTGCGAGCTTCCATCGGCCCCGTTTCGTCTGTCCAGTGGTAGAACCGCGCGGAAAAGTCGACAATCTTCCCCGAATGATTTCCAATATGCTTGCACACACAGCGAGGAGCAAAACTGAGCCAACGAAACCATTTTTAAAACAAAGAAATCATCTGTGTATTTATTAACACGCACTCCAGATAGACATCAATTAGCATACGATTTTACATTTAATTTACTAGTCAGAGTATTTTATTCTCGACTCGATCTTACACCAATCCGAAATATTAACAAAATGTTCAATATTCTGTGGAAAAACCTTCGATACAAAATATCAACAATAGTTCAACCCATTAAACGTATTAAAAAAGAAAATAAGTTTCCATTTCATTCTAGGTTGTTGCAATCCGGGCAGAGAGAACGTTTATTCTGCATAAAGATCCTCTGACTAGCTTTCGATTAGGTGAGTCACTAGTCTAGGTCCATGGTCTAGTAATAACAGTAAGAAGAATCTCGAATCACAGGCATTTAGGTAGCTCGAGTCGCAATCAGTCTCGGTGTACGACGCCGATTCAAGAGCAAGCGTTCTCGCGTGCCCGAGGACTGTTTGCCAGTGACGTCAGATCCATCGCAAACAGATCATGCGAGAACAATGCCGCGCTATCGTGAAACAGGCGCACGATCTTCGGGAACTGTAGCCGCTCGGAGAGAGAAAACACAGCGCTCAAGACTCTGCAAACTGCAAGTGTAAGCCGAGATAAGAGTTGTGAAAGAAAAGCTGGCCAAATAATCGTCGGATTTTATCAGTACGCGAGGTCGTACGTCGTCGCGGATAGACGCGTACGGTTTACCAGGTGCGAATAAAACCGGTATTAACCGACTTCCAGACACGAACGCGCAGGGGTTCAGATTAGGTGTCTGATCCACGTGGGTGAACGCCGGACATTCAACTATTTAAGCGATCCCGTGATCTTGCCCACGCGCCTCTGTCCCGTCCGAAATGGCAAAATGCTAATCCAGAGCAGCTCGACGCTAAAATGTATTAACCCTTTGCACTCGGCGGTATTTTCATTCTAAAACAATATTTTCCTTCCGTCTTAGAATATTTTCATTTTATTCATACGAAACTGATCCGATTTCCACATATAATGTTTAAATGTACAGTAATCTATTAAATACAAATTTTGCAATGTAACAAATATATTGTGATATTTTTTGTAATTTCTTTGAAATAATGCCACAACAATTTTTAATGGCGCATCAGAGTCACCACTCGAGTGCAAAGGGTTAATACTTTGTCCACGAAACCTCTGATACAAAATATCAAGGACATTAAGGCCCAATGTGTTCACATCTATTAGTCGGACTTATACTAATTCGAAACAGGACACTCCAAAGTCCTGTTAAGTAAAAAAGAAAAATAAGAAACGGTGAAAATTGTGTACAACAGACTCGAAAACGCTTGTCTTATAAAATAACTCTGTTTTATAAAAATAACAAGAATGCGTCAGTCTATATTTCTACCCATTTTTAAAGTAACCTATATCAAGGAAATGAATCTTTTTTATTTAATTTTAATTTAATAGTAAATTCAAAATCAGACGACATCCCGAGAATTACGAAAATAAGGACTTAAGATTACTTTCATATGAAATGCGATTATACATATGAGAAACATTTAACACCAAACCTTTCATGGCCGGTCAAATCAACCTTTTCAAACTTCTGCGTACAATTTCGTACACACAACATTATCACATCGCTATGTATCTTTACGACTTTTCTTAAAGTGTAAAATGTATTTTTCAGTATTTATTTCTCGTTTTATTTCATTTTTTTTTCAAGAAATATATGTATAATGTCCTACCTAACGCGGCCGGTCAATTTGACCGCACGAGATAATGTGGTATTTACTCTTCTAAACCTAAACAATCAGTATAAAAGACTATTCTCAATGTGGCATAGCCAACTCAAAATAAATGAGTCTTATTGAATGAGACGCTGTCAAGTTACGCACGTGCCTGGTTGACAATACTGTTTCATGGTTTCTCAGTACAATTTTGTAAATCGAGGAGAGAGCATCGCAGTATTTTTTGTATAATTGCAATTATATGAAAAGAAATTTGTATCGTCATTTTATGGAAGTTGTTCATCTACTAATTCATTCAGCAACACATTGACTATTATCTATGTTTAATGTATTAACAATAACTTATTTTAAGGACCGGTCATTTTGACCACGCACCGTAGGAACAGGTATACAAGGAGTGTCGGTAGGTTTAGTGTTAACCTGTTAACCCACGCCTGGGTAATTTGTGCTCCGAGAGCCGAGGACGTAGAATCGGCTACCCCCACTATCGCGTTCGGCCTTACTTCGGGCGAACTCGTATTTCCCTCTCATGCTGCACAGTTTCGCGAATGGCCATTTTAGGTGGGAAAAAGTCATGTCAGAAAATAGATATAACATTCATATATTCTCCTTTCGGAATGTTTACCGAGCCTAATTATACCCATAACAATTCAATTAACACGTTGAATGCCACGTCATCCATATGTGAGTGACGGAATTATTTGTGCAGGTTTTAAAATGAATTTTTACGTTGATATACTCATTGTACCAAACTTGATTAGGATCTGTAATATGCAAGAAAGTTGGAGGACTACTTCACTATTTCACTATTTCACTATTATATAAATCACTATTTCACTATTTCACTATTATATAAATCACTATTTCATTAAAGAACTTACTTTGATTTCATGGAATTTTGGGGGTTTCTAGTTTGGCGATCAAAGTGTTAATAGCGATATAAGTGCGATGGTGGGGGTAGCCGATTCTACGTCATCGACTCACGGGCCACCGACGCGTGTTTACCTGCGCGACTACTGAAAATTCATTGCACATAGTCTACGTGTTAGTAAACACTGATGCGTATTCAAAACCCGAGATTTTGATAAAGAAATGACTACGCCCTCCCAAAAGTCCGCTAGACCTCTATAAATCACGAAACGAGGCATTGAACAAGAATTTCTCACAGGTCACTGTGAGAAAGTACTCACCGAAAAAGACCACCCCGTGGTCGAAACTCAGAAACGGGTTTCTAGGTTCTCCAGGCATCATAAATAACCCGGCAGTTGGATCACACCCACGCGAGAGGTTTCGAGAGCGTCCCGTGTCTAGGCCTCGATAAAAAAATTTCCGTCTGAACCAAATTTCGACTCGGAGTATACAGTGAACACGGACCAACTTCGAATTAAAAAGCTGCAGAGTACTTTCCTATCGTTGCACAGTGTATGACGAGGTATATGACTCGTATGGACATTCAGCCCAAAATTCATAACTTTCTGATTTATTTTCAACCTAAGAGCAGTAATACTGTTTTTTTTTTTTAAGAGGACACGAATGATGAACAAAATTCTACTGAAAAAATCAAGGAAAAATAACTTCGTTTTACGTTTGATAGAAAGTTTTTGTTCATTGGAAGATTAGGAAAATGGCTCGAAATTTCCAACCCCGGATCCATTCTCTGCTCAACTTCGTTCGCCGAACGAGAAAAGAATGGGGAAAATCGAAAATCTCGGCGGAAGTGTCGTGACGGAGAATCGGGCTTAATTGCGCGCGAAGCTCTGCAGAAAACGGGGCGGGTTCAACGAAATGGCAGAAACATAGTCAACGAGAACGAGCTAGTTTTCGGGGACCGAATGCACCCTTATTGGAATGGCCTACCATCTACATCAGCTTTAGCTTTAATTGACCAGAAATTTCACTGAATTCCCCGAATGTTCGTAATGACTATTGCATCCCTAAGTATAAGAAATTTGATTTATTAGGAATAGTTGGTCAATTTTCTGTAATTTCTCTGAAGCAATAGAAAATCTCTCTATAAACAGTTGCCCGTATATTGGCATTAACCTTCACCGTCGACTCTATTGAAACGAAAGTAACTATATTGTTGTTTCGTATACTTCCCATAACTTTTTAATGAGTCGTTTACGAGCCCAGTCTGGCGGGATACCGTACTTTACTATACGATATTACGCACGGTAAAAGAATTCGTAGGAAGACTCGCACAGTTTATAGATCTTAAGGCTGAAATTCATGGTTCATTGGAAGGCAACGATCCCTTGTCGGAAATGTAAAGCGATAACATCGGAGATCAGATAAGTCGAGCATGATAGTTATCGTGACGAAGTTTTCGAGAGCGCCAAAGCGTATTAAACCGGGAGAGAATGTTTCAAAGAAACGGGGCACGGCGCGGAGCGTGAAACTTAGAGGGCCGGAGTCATAAATGCAAATTGCACGCGGAATAACGTACACCGTAACCGCGTTATTGAACATTATATACATATACCCACGCCTCTAATGACTCCCTTGCCCGGCAAACATATGCCAGGTATTTGGATCTCATTACCATTTACGTTGCTTCACGCTGCCATACCGCGCCGCCGCGGCTGTCTATTCAAAACAAATTGGCTAATTACGATTGCACAACGGTGCACACCATGGACTCACGGTTTCGGGATTGATACGATCCGATAGCGTTGATAGCATTGCATCTTTGCGAAATCTCTCACACGCTAACCCTTTCTACTCGACCGACACTCCACTAATGACAAAGTTTGCGTAGAAAGTAGATCAAGAACAATTTCTAAAATATCAGATATTTATAATGCTTATAAATACCTTAACGCGTTGTGACCACGCACATTTACATATTTTAGAAATTGTACGCTGTCACATCGATCCATTTTCCTACGGTACAGAAACGATCGTTTCTCGCTTGTCTATTGCTTCGTTCAGATAACATAATTTCGTGTAGAGGCGAGACGATGCAGGTGGAGCGAAATTGACTTATGTATTAAAACGTACGTCGCCGGCTCACGTCGGGCTTGTTGAAACAGCCCGCACCGCAGATAAGATATTAGCTGGGTAAACGGGTTCAAACTTTTCGAGTTGAATGGATCTGTGGCTCGTATCGACACCGTAGCTGTATTGTATCGGGAAAACATAAATAGGCGTGCATGCTCCAGCAGAGAAAGAGAAAGAGAGAGAGAGAGAGAGAGAGAGAGAGAGAGAGAGAGAGAGAGGCCAGTAAAATGAGGTACTTTGCGGACGGCATGAAACCAATTTCGTATCTCGTTTGAAACAAGTGCTCCGCTCGGTACGACCAGAATCCGCGTGTGTATTACGCGCCGAAGGATGCGAAATAGGAGAGGACAAGTGTGAGTGAGAACACGGAAATCCACGTCGTTCGTGTAGTTTCTCCGAATTGACATTTTACGCGAACTTATATAGACTTTAATAATATGTACTTTGTTAGGTGACCATCGTGATATATCTGGAATCTTTTCGGGCAGGCCCATAAATCAGTGCTCCCCTCCCAGGGAGAGCAGGGGGTGCATAATGCATTTAGAAGTGTGCAAGACAGAGACGAAAAGCGTCACGTGACCGGCCCGCGCATGGGGAATGGAAGGGGAAGTTAGAGTGGGGACGCAAGTCTTGATCTGGCAACACTGGGTTGGGGCCCCTCAAACGCTTGCTTCCCCCACCAACAGGGTCCCCTCTCCATGGTAACCGGAAGGGGACAGTGGACGCTACGGTGGGGACGGTTTCCCCCGAATTGAGATAATTGAAGAAACTCATCACAATGGAAAATCATCACCGGTGACAAAATAAACTCGGTCGAATTTATTTCGCCATTCTAGCTTCGTGTTATGTGTGTTGATTCGGCAGTCGTTAACTACCGAACACCGTTCTCCCGTTGCAGCTACTACCGATGTTGAACAAGTTCATAAATCGACGGGGCACGTGATGCTGTCAACGTACACCGGACACCGCGGTCAGCAACACGTGAATGCGCGACGAAGAGAGCGTGGTCTCCACGTGGTGGTTGTCGTGTCCCTGCAACCCGTTGTCCACCGTGAACTTACCCTACATCGACGAGCCGTGCCTCAAAACCCTTTTACTTTCACATAACCCCGTTATCATAACCCTGTTATCACACCGATTATCATAATTAACAACTTTCCATACGCGCGCCTGGTTCATTAAATCCCTAGATAACGGCCGTACTTCGGATCCCCCTTGCTTCCGCATCGTTTCGCCACGATTACCATCGTGGACATTGATTTCTTATCCTGCTATTTTATAGACATACCTACAGATCACTTATTAAATCAGAGTAACATTTTTATAAACGGACCAAACGTCATCAGTCTTTCTGCCAAGCGAAGCGGATTAAAAAATTGCGTTTAGTCTGCATTACGAAAACAAAGCTGTTTTCCGCAAACTGTTTTATTCGAATGATGCGTTTTGTAGATTCGTGTAAGCGTTAAAAGTTAATCGAAATTGGTCGATTGGTTTGTGAGTTATAAACGATTAAACCGGATGGAAACGCGACATAAATAGGAAAATCGTAAAAAACTGTCACTTTCCAACGAATCCATTTCAAAGAAATGTTCAGCTTGTAATTAATTTTCCTAACAGGCCCAAATAAAAAAAAAAAGTTGTGGAAAGTAACTTTTACAATTTTTTTTAAATTACCTTTACACATCATCGAGTAAACTGATCCATCTAACTTGGATCTGAAGTCTAACAAAAAAAAAAAAAAAAAATAAAACAAGTTATTCTGATTCCAAATGTGCGCTACCATAAGACTGCAGATGCTTGTTTTTCTTTCTCTTTTGAGCGTGTTTCTGAACGGAGGATCCCAGCCATGGTTAATTGCTGGAAAAATAAAGCAACGGGAAAATCTGGAGATCAGAGTGATCTGCATGAGACGGCGAAAGGAGAAGCTTCCCAGGAGAATCGAAGCCGGCATCCGAAAATCAATAACCACTCTGCCGCGTGACAACCGGCCGTGTGGCCGTACGGAACGCGTACCATTGACCTTTTCCATCGGAACGAAATGAAACGAAACGAAACGAAACGAAACGGCACGATTCGAGGGATGAGAGGCAACGAGCGCGGACCAGGCGAATCGTTGTCACGGCACCAATTCAGCCGATCACCGACCATTGATTATCGTGGGACGGTATGCGAACCGCCAATCGTGGAACTAGCTCGCAGACTATGTAACATCGCGTTCCTTATGTGCCCGAAGGATCAATCAGTCTCTAGGTCGCTCGCTCGAATAAATAATAGAAGACAATGGCCTCGCAGACAAGGCTAATCTGACATGAAATCGTACGCCCGGAACTGTTAACCTTTTCATCCTGCGACGGCCCCATCAAATCGGCTATATCTACGTTTTAAAATGGAACCTCGAACGTTGCACGACAACCGGCGAAAAATCCGTACAAGAGCATCGGAGCCCGTGCAATTAACTTCGCTAATCGATTTAACGCGTGAGACCTCCCGTCCTAGGGTCTGTCTAGTAATTTGCAGTTAAATTTATATCTGCACGCCGCAGCAGAAAAATGTTTCAAGAAATCGTTTAGCCCGAATCCTCTAGCTCTGTCACTCCTGGACTTGTGTTAACATAACCTTCTATTCCTCAAGTTTTTCCCACCATTTACGAAACACCCTGCAGAAGAGGGTGTAACTTATTGACTGACTTGGGACTATTTTTTTTTACTAAACTACGGAACCCTTTCGTCGCAACATGCTACATCCTACAAATTCTATGTCCCTCTAGCATATATCAAGCCTCCTGGAAGGAAGGATAACTTCTGAAGCTCATGAATCTCGTGATCGGTCGGTCGGACGTTAAATCTTCGAAATCGAGGTTCGTGCCGGTTTCTCATTGTCGGTATCGGTTCCTCGGCGCTGTCTCCGGAAAAAGGAGAAAACACGAGGCGGTTTAAATCGCGATCTCCCGGGGGAGGTCGTCCGTCGACGCTCTTGCACGCTAGAAATTCCGAGGGTATCGGAAAGCAGGCGGGGGGCTCCCCGAGAATCGGATGTCGAAGCCCGACATTCAAATATTCGCGTCGGTCGGCGAATAGGCGGCGGATGGAATAAACCCTCGCCTCTGCCTCGTGTAATTAACGAAGTTACGTTAATGCAATAATGCAGCGCCGTGCTCCGTCCGCTCTTCCCCGTCGCCCGGCCGCGCGCCACCAGATTACTGTCGTTAATGCCAGTTCGTCGGCGACGATTGTGATCCGTCGGAATTCAAAGGATCGTCATTAACGTACACTCGGAGTTGTTTCGCGCTCGTCGGGCTACACGGTCCTCGAGACCGGAAATAAGTCTACATCCTTCCTCGGGGCACTTGTTCGTGTTTTCTGGACGGCCGCGAGAAAAAATTCCTCCGCCCCTCCGTTTCGGTGCGACGAACATCACAGCTCATTATTACTCACAAAATTGGGCCGATACGGTTCAGCTGAGAAAACATACCCGGTCGAAAGGAAAGGAAATGTCAAGGGCTGCCATACACGTCGTTAAAATTGAAATCAAAGTACGACGGTGTACGATATCGAACCTCTTTTCGGGCCAGGATTGAATCCCGTACCTTGGACCTTAACTTTAAATAAGTTCCGGTAGAATTTTTCGAAGGAAAACGCAACTTCTATTTCGATCCCTGGAGAAACAGGTACACATGTGCGCGCTCGTAGGAAGCATAAACGTGTACGCTGGACCACACCTTTCCCTCTCCCAGGCAAATCAGAGAGTTATTCCGAATCTCTCTCGAGACGAGGTGGCAAAGCGTCAAGGGCACCGTGGGGAGAGCAATAAGTTAATAATAATTACGAATCCGAGAGTTCGCCGTAAGTGAAATCGACGCCGGTTCGCAAGCCATCGCCCGTTCACCGAAAACACGCGGACGACCCGGGCAAATGAATCCCCGGGGAACTCGAATTTCCGCATGGCTGCCGGCCAAACAGCCATAGGAGCCTCTTCGGGAATGATAATTCTCCCCTGCACACATTCTCCGACTGTCAGAGGTGCTTGATTCCGAACGGTGAAACTGCTTTCCCTTAAACACGATTCCTAAGCGTTTCGGGAGCACTCCAGGACGGCAAAGCTTCTTCTGCTTCTCCGTACGCCCCCGACCCCCGAATCACCACCCCCATAGGGTGCGGGGGTTGGGGAGGGAGGCGTGGGTGGAGCCCCGTTTCGTCAACGAGTGCTTCTCCACTCGGAAAGCCTTCGCTCTCGGTCGATCCTCTTCGGATCCGTGAAGGGGAAAATGGACGATGCTGAACGGCCAGACGGAGAAACACGGCCGCGAGACCAGCCGCGCACGCCTCAAAAGCGAAAAGTCACTTTGTAACGTAGGCGCGCAAATCATGTGCGTACAGTCAACACTTTTTCTTTTTTTCTTTTTTTTAAAGGCAAACCACCCGCCCTCCCTCTCGAATACCCTTTGACATGCAGATACCAGCGTGTGTGCTCGCGACGGGGACGAATATTTCATACCGTCCCGCCGTGCGACGAGCGATGGACAAAAGTCATGAAATTGAAGTCTGGAATTCGTGGGTTCCGGTGTTCTCAAATACCACGAAATTTCGCCCCCGTGCCGTATTCTTCGCGGCCACAACGATTAGAACCTCTCTATTTCTAATCATTCCTTGGGAACGTAAGCAAAAATTCATTAGGTCAACTCCTACGGATCTTCTATTTGAAAAACATCTTTACAATTCTTCTTCGATTGAAACGGTTTCCACCGGAGACAACGATCTTGAGATTGTTTCCTCTGACCTTGAATAATTATAGAAATTGTGACTTGAAAATTATAGACAGAAGAATTGTGTCGTGTTTGGTACCCTTTCCATGCTGATAAAAGTTTCATAAAAAAAAATCGTCGGAAACAGTTTTACACTTGATAACGGTCAGTATAGATAAGATGTCAAGGAATAGTGTCTGTACGCGATGTAAGCGACATTTCTGTACGGCTCGCTTTTGCATTAGCAATTTCTCTCCTCGTTTCAGATTTCCCGTTCGAACGTTACACTGTCCGTGCAAACGAAACGGTGTAAACGAGTTTTCCGCGGCGAAGGTGTACACGGGCGAAAATTCAAAGACGATCGAGAAACTAACGCGTCGTTTTGAAGAGCGGCGCGGTTCGAAAGCGTGCGGTTAGGTACATTGCATCCCGAAATTCCTTTGAATGGCCGGCGCGGCGCGTTGACTGCGCGTGAGAAACCGCGCGCTGGAAAATCGAGATAAGTTAACGAGCACGATCCATCCCGCAGTAATTTACCGGTCGTTACAGTTTCCCCGGCGTTTTGATATTTTACCAGCAGGCAGCGGCTCGGCGCTTTTAAATCCTCACGGTTTGCTCACACCGGGTTACGTTCGCTAGCGTGTCGAGGGCTTTCAGACCAAGTAAAATCTGTAATTCCTGGAAACGATTTCGCTTAACCAACGTTTACGGGGAAATGCGTCGACTTCGAGGAGAGTGGATACACGCTTTAATTCATTCTCCGAACAGACGATGTAAAAACGATCAAATATTTCGCGACTGACAATCTGTTCGTCGCATATTAGTAGGATTTTGACGTTTCGTAATTTACTATCAGGTTGTTGCGTATGCAGTGACCCCTACGCGAGAGAAAAGTGAATGTTTCTTTCATGCGGTTGAGGAAGTGAAGTGAAGCGTCGTGGAGATTTCAAAAGAAAGAGGATCCGCTGAAAGAGAGTTAATCGTTCTTTCACAGACTTATTAGGGTTAATTCAGAGAGCGACTAGGGCCCCGTAAATATTCCGCGGACCGTTACCCTTAACGGCAGGAGTGTGTTAGGACTCCTCGGAAGGCGTCGCACCAAAGGTAACATACTTACTCCGCGATGGTCTTTGACACGTCGGGAAAAGGCACGAGCCGAAAAGGTCGAGCTTAATCTTCCCGTCGCCTCGAGGTAGGAACCTTTTTTCCTTGATAAAATGACGCCTGCTAACTGCGGTTCCCTCCCTCCAACGGCCCATAAAGCAGCGAAAGTCCCTTTGGCTCGCGCTAATTCCGTTAATTGCCAAGCGAAAACTGTCTCCGTTCCGAAACCGCTTTGCAACATCCTCGAAATCTCTCGCGAAGAATCATCGTTAATAGTTTCTTTATTTTTCTCTCTCTCTCTCTCTCTCTCTGTCTCTCTCGTTCGTTTCCTGTAGTAATCTCCTTCCAAGGTGAAGGGTATCTTGTCCGGACTGTTTGCATTTCCGGCGAGTGATTTCGCGGTCGCTTGCCAGGACAATGATGTCAAGATAACGAATCCTCTTTGTTGTACTTCTCCGTTCAGTATTACTATGGCGTTATGATAATGACTCGTCGCTAATAGGGTAATCTCGGTTCTGGAGATAGTACCGCAGGGACTTTTAACACATTGACTGCCGCGCCGGGGCTCGCAGACATTCCCACTGCGATGGCGGCAGGTTGCTCACGCGATTGTACGAAAATCATGCGCCGATCACCGTCCGGTGACGTGACGTCTGAAATAAACAACGCGCAATTTCTTGCGATGGATCGAGTCGCTTTGACCCTGATCCTGCCCTTTGTCTGAACTAGACCAATAGAACAGTTACTCGGTTGTGATGCTAAATTAAATTTTTATAAATTCGTTTAAGTAAGGCCATGTAAATATCTGTTCGGATTATTGCGATGCAAAACATATTGTTTACGTAACGTGTCAAAGGACCAATATCTGGCAAGGATATTTTTTCGGAGTTGTCGAGGTCATGGTGTTTTTTGGTACATAACTACAGTTTCTTTTTATTGCGTCGTGTCGAATAATGCGTTGAAATATGTGTAATAACCTTGAAATGACCTTGCTATATATTATGCCGTGTTTGGTATCATTTCAATCCGGAAAACGCCACCAATATATTTGTAAAAGTTTCTCAAAGAAATAATTAAAAAGCAAAAATATTTCGTCATTGGATTCGCAGGGTCCCACCGATACTCTTTCGTTGCCATTTTGTGTTTACTGGCTATCCTTCTCTAGATTCGACGCTAGCGATGAAAGACTATGAAACGGTGTCTGTAGACGAGACAAGTGACATATTTCGGTCCCAAAACCTTCGCATATAACGAGGCAGTACTGTACACTTTAAGAGGGTTAACGCGGGTAAGTTGGATGAAGTTGAATCGCAGTTTCATCTGAACGTTAGAAAAAACAACGTTTAAGTTGGAGGAAGAGTCACGTGGAGTCGGATACAATATGAAAGAAACCGTGAATCTACAAAGTTCAGGTGAATCGGGGAAAAAAGAGGAAAAAGTAATTTCAGAGGGCGAACGACGGGATTAAAGTCTTCCTTGGACAACGTTTGGGATCACTTTAGGTCGTAAGTAATTCATGACGAAGCATCTGAAAGCACTCCGTTAAAAACGTACCCTTCGAAGAATAAAACTTCAATCGCGTATACAGGGGCTTCTGTGTTTTCTCCCTTTCTCCAAACCCACAACCCCTCACTCTCTCTCTCTCTCTCTCTCTCTCTCTCTCCCTCACTCTTTCTCTTTGCGTAGCTCTCTCCCTTCGATTCGAAGGCTCGCCGAAGGTAATTGGTTGAAAGGGAAGAAAGCGCTTGAAAGCCCGCATTCTCGTTGCCGCTCGATTTGTAGGTATAATCGTTTTAATTAAGCTTGATTATCTGCGCCCCCTACGCAACTGTCGGCCAAAGAAAATCAAAGGGCTTCCTTTGTCGACCGAAATTATTCCCGATCCCTCGCCGCGCCGGTGCTAGCCGACGCGAACGTTGTTTCCCGTTTGCGTTTACATAACCGAGAATAAAAAATGTTTACACGTTATACGAGACTTACAAAAAAAAGTCTAGAATAAAATTTGTTCATAAGAGGCTTTGTTTTTGTGAAAATCGAACGACTGGGAATCATCCGACTCGTCTGTTCATGACCCGCCGGATCTACTTCTCACAAATGCTAGGCACGCGAACTTGGCCGATTTTCAAAGTCGATTTTCTCGAAAAGCCTCCTATGAAACAATTGTATCCTACAATTGTATTCTACGACACCACCCTGTATGAAGACGATTGACGCTGTTAATCGCACACACACCGCGAAAACAGACTCCGCTTTATTACCCATACTTCTGCAGCCTCTCAAGAGTATAATAATATTCGCTAACTGGCTGGTTCATTAATTACGATTTAATTAATTTAGCTGCATGACCTATCGATGTCGAGAACAGAAGGACCAGTCCATTATCTTAATTAAGGGAGACGCGTGCTGTCAAGCACAAAATTGATCAAGCCTGTAGCTGCTATTACGTTACGATCCGGATATTTCTTGTATAAATTATTAAGTAGAAACGACTCCTTTTCGAGGATATTGAAAAAAAGTCTAAAAATCGATCTCACGTCCATGACCGATTTATTAAACGTATAGACGAAGAGCTCTAAAGCTGATCGGTGCAAGTCCAATTTTCTGATATCAATTTGTTCGAACTACAGAGGTCGAATTTTATTTCCCTTTCTACGGAAGTATTTCTCTGTTAACAAATATTTCCTTGCGAACGTTTCTGTGCGCTGATTGCTTTCTGAGAGACACGATTATCAGGGAAGGGGTTCCGAAGAAATCAACATCGAGGTTTTCGATATTGTGGACGCGAGATCGCAGTAACACCCTGCACGACACTCCCATAAAACGGCGTTAACAGAATTTCCTGCGCAGTTTATAACATCATATCGGATACGAGCCGTGAAACGAACCTGCAAGGTGTACCCACGCGAAGATATGTAGGCAAACGTGTCCCGCCCCTTCAGGAACGTCGGCGTTCCCGATAAGGAAACGCGTAAGCCGCGTCGGAAGTAGCGAGCGATTCTTCTTCTTCTTAAAAAAAAAAAGAAAGAAAGAAAATAATATCGAACGTATCTGCGCCACGATAGAGAACCGGGGATAAGCGAAACCAACGCGACGTGACAAGAAATTTCGATATCAAAATTGGTCTCGCCTCGCAGACAAAAAAAAACCCTCGAAGTAGTCTTCTGGAGGCGTGAACGTATGTGGGATACGCGTACAGTTAATTCACGATGGATAAAATCCTCTTATCGTTGCGAAACCTACTGCAGACTCTCGTGTAATCTCAATAAACATCTTTTTCTCCATTTTCTTCGGCATTTATGCTCGAACGTTTCTCTACAAGCGCAAAACACCGTAACGTAATTCACACGGGTATATTCAAGTGGTAGGTTGGAAGTTGTAACATGTGAAATGTTCGTTCGAATGGTTCGTCCGTTCTTTCTGCACGTTGCAGTGCTGCGCAAGTCTTTGTTCCATACGTTACGTGCCACTAAAGGTCAGTCTAGTATCCTTTGGCTGGAAATCGTGTTGGCAGTTCTTTAGCATACTTTTCTGATACGGTAAAGCATCTATTACGTGTACAAATTGATTCGTTGACCTCGCGATGCTTCGATCGTTTGAAGTAACTTTTTCCTTTGCGAGAATGTTCTCCGCGGATTCGTTAAGAGATTATTAACGGAAAACACGGACCAATCGGAGCGCGGCTACAGCGGGCGGATTCCGCCACAGCCAATGAGAACGCTACGCTCAGCGGGGCTGTAGCCGCGCTCTGATTGGCCCGTGTTTTTCGTTAATAACTCCTTAACAAAGCCGCGGAGAAAATTTTTGCAAAGGAAAAGGTGACTTGGAATAATCTGAGGAACCCTTTCAAGGAAGTACAACATTTTTGGGACACCGTATATACTGTTCCATACAATCCCACTGTTACAGGAACAACACCGTCTGTTTGAAACGTCTCAGAACTTTCACAGTGATCCAATATTTATTCTCAACGGAGAATACAGATATTCGAAGCGTCGCGACCTAATAAAAGTTTGTATAGATTATCGGTTCTAATTATATAGATATTCCCAGGTACGCGCATACTAGCAGGATAAGTGAACACCGTCACGAAAGAACAGACGAGTCACCGGTGAATCGTAAAGTTGCTCTTTGTTTCGTTTCGGAGCGGAGAATAGCGAGCTAATCGGTTTTATAGCAGTGCTTTCACAGTCGACTATTTGCTCGTGCGGTTACCTTAACAATGTAATAGAAGCTTACTTATCAGATGCAGCTGTCTTTATAACGAGCACAGTGAATTTCCTATAGGGACCATTCCCTCTTCCTGGTTCGAGTAACTTCGGGCTGCTTAGGTGGGCGTTTACGAGGTACCCAGTTTATTTAAATTGATACAACTCGATTCTCTGAAGTGGCAGGAAGCGCGGACATGTGCGCATTGTGGCAGCAGGTTGTCCGTTCGATATTACTATTCGAAATCAGTACAATATGGATGAACGTCTCTTTAAATATTTAGATTATATTTGCATATTTCCACCGGTACCCCTGGTGGAAAATATTCGATCAAAATCGTGAATATGTATCGTTGAATTAGTTATTAGAGAGTATATTAATTATGAAAAGTAGTACCGTATATATGTATTAGAGAAATGTAGGACTTATACTAGACGTATAGAGTGAATAATATTTAACCCTTTGCACTCGAGTGGTGACTCTAAAGCACCACTAGAAATTGTTGTGGCATTATTTCAAACAAAATTACAAAAAATATTACAAAATATTTGTTACATTACAAAATTTGTATTCAATAGATTACTAAACATTTAAATATTATATGTGGAAATCGGATCAGTTTCGTACGAATAAAATGAAAATATTCCAAGACGGAGGAAAAATTTAGTTTCAGAATGAAAATAGCGCCGAGTGCAAAGGGTTAAAAAAATATTAATAAAATAATGGATTCTCTTGCCTTTTTATGAAATATAAAATAATTTAGTTAGAGTAGAGCAGTAAGTGGAGAGATCGTTTTAATAAATTTCATTTCTTTTAAAATCTAGCGCATAATAGGTCTTTCAGTACGGCCAATGGCAACGCCACGCTCAGCGGGACCTGTGCTCTGATTGGTCCGTGTTTTTCGTTAATAACTCGAAAAGATAGCGTTTCACCGCGAATTGGGAAAGGCAAAAGGTGCTCAGAATCCCCCTTTCAGTTTTCTGGGACACCCCGTATAAACGGCGATCCACTGTACGTAAAAATTGTAAATGGGCGAATTTCCACTGTGGGTAAGGTACGAGTTAACTAGATTGCTTTGATTTCGTGGGATTTTTTGGGGAAGGGGGGGGGGTTCGGCAGCCGACGTGTTAAACAAAAGCAGCAGAAACAACCGGAGTTCCAACTGTAGCTCCAAATTCGTCTGCGTAGCAAAACGAAACGCTGATTCTTTGACACGAGGTCCCGGGAGGCAAAGCGAAAGATCAAAAAGCAAAACCGCGAGAGAAACACTCGAGTCTAGAACGCAAAGATCCATTTCGAGCGTGGCTCGGGGCAAAACTACGTGCAGTAATTTCCTTAGACCACATTGTTCTCGTTGCAGACGCGGTGACCGAAGCCGCATCTGTCTCCGTCAGCGTCAGCCTCTCCGTTTCCGCGAGATCTGTGGAAACGGTGCAGCGTTTCCACGCCGTTGCACATGCACCCTGCAAACGGCAAACAGTGCCCGGGACAAAAACGTCGGTACAGCAATCACTCCCGGCGGAGAAGTACGTGAAACAGGCTTTGCAGCTTTGTTTCGAGTACACCGCGCGCTCTGTTTGCAAAGATGGGACTACGCGCTCGAGAATCGGTCCGGGGTTGCGTTTAAGCAGTCGATCAAATCAGTCGGGAACACGAGGTGCAGAAGATACCGTGTGTCCGAGTACAGTGTTCACCGCCGGAATTCGAATCATTCTTCCGGGAACACAATCCCTTTTATCCTCGCATAAATAACGCGCGAGCTCGCCGCAATTTGAGGAGCAAAATTCAATCAATGAAACCATTTTTTGTTTAAATCATTATTTGTGTATTTATTCCGATAGAATCCCAGAGATTTCGAGAAGCATGCATTTACATTTGTTTTAGCTGGAGAAACGATTAATATTCCAATTCTATTACATTTGATTTACCGGTCACAGTATTTTATCCCTGACTCGGTTTTGCGTCAATTCAAAATATTAACGAAAAGATGTATTTAATTCTAAAAATAAATTTTTCTCCCGTCTTAGAATATTTTCATTTTATTCATACGAAACTGATCCGATTTCCACGTACAATATTTAAACGTTTAGTGATCTATTGAATACAAATTTTGTAATGTAACAAATATCTTGTATCATTCTTTGTAATTTCTTTGAAATAATGCCACAACAATTTCTAGTGGTGCTTTAGAGTCACCACTCGAGTGCAAAGGGTTAATACTTTGTCCACGAAACCTCTGATACAAAATATCAAGGACATTAAGGCCCAATGTGTTCACATCTACTAGTCGGACTATACTAATTCGAAACAGGACACTCCAAAGTCCTGTTAAGGAAAACAGAAAAATAAGAAACGATGACAATTGTGTACAACAGACTCGAAAACGTTTGTGTATAGTTTCCCGTGATCAGGAACACCTATGCGGCGTAAAAACGCAAAAGCTTGGTTCGCGAGGCGTCGTACTACTGCATAATCTTATCGGAATTTCAATTTCGATCAGCTTATCGAACATTTTGATTCCGGGAACGGGGGGGGGGGGAAGTTAAAGTTAAAGGATCATCTTGGAGCGCGCGTTCTCCTCGCTGAAAGGAACGGTGAAAGGAGAAAGAGAGAAGGAGAACCCTTTCTTCCTTTCTCTCCTCGACAATGGGGGCGTTCCACTGAGTTATCGATCGTTTTCACGTTCTTGAGGCACGGGAACAAGCCTGTAGAGAGAGAACCGTGGCTTTTGCGAGCTGGAAGCATGACTCGAATTCGTGACTCTGCCGAGAGACCATCGGGTTCCCTTGAAATCGATCTTTTTCGAGAGTGGGAGAGAGAGAGAGAGAGAGAGAGAGAGAGAGAGAGAGAGAGAGAGAGAAGCGAAAACACGTCGAACTTCTTCGCGGCATAGCAGAAGCACGGCGAATATCGTGAACGCACACGCGCGTTACTCTAATAATAGAACGGTTTGTACACTAACGAACTTCCGTGAACTCGCCATTAAGGGAAACGAGAAAACCGGAAAGCGGAAAGCGCCGGGTAAATATAGACTACTGCTGCTGCTGCTTTCTGGCCGGGGCCGTCGGTGAAAACTCTCCTGGTCGTCCGACACGATACAAAAGTTCCCCTGTCTTTGATAACCAGATCAGCCGAGACTGTAGTCGATTTGTTGATGAAAAAGAAATGGGAGAAAAATCAGTGCCGACTGATTCACTAGAACTAGCCTACCATCACTAGAACTACCGAACCAGTCAAAATGACTGGTGGATGATCTCTTCTTTCACGATTACTGAAACTATGAAAACGTTTTCACGAGAAAGTTTTTAACATATCTCTTCTTTGGAGTTACCATAAAAATCGTATGAAACCGGAGCAAATTTAATCTTGCTGTTATTATAAAGGGATAAGTCTAAGTCACGTTTAGGGCTCGGTAATCTAGTGTTAATCTTCTCGTAGATGTATCATTGTTGTGAAGTAATGGCAGTGTCGAGCGGACACCTTCGAAAAAAAGTGGAGGGGATAGAGACTTTCTTGTTGCGAAAAGAACATGGTCGTCTTATATCGAGAGAAAACTGTACGTCAGTTGTCTAAAAAAGTTGCTTTTTGCTGTTCTACTACCCTGAAGCCCATTTTCAGATTCTCAAACAATTCGGAACATGTTCGGTTCAGCAGAAGAGAAATATGATTGCTAAAATTGAAATAATTTACAATTATTCGAATTCTCTTAGCTATTATAGCAATCTAGAGGCAACTAAAATTGTTGTTATAGAAATACTGTAAATACTCTTTTCCTGGGTCCGTTTAGGCCCAGCATTTTAAAGTGATCACCTAGACATTAATTTTCACGGATTTTTTAAATATCGACAGTATTTAACACTAGATTTACGGGACCCGTCAAAATGACGGATTCTAATATTTTTAAATTGCGAATAAAAATGCATCCATGAGCAATTATTTAACAAATTGATTTCGTTGGGTATATATTATTTAAGAAATGGCTACAAACTTTGATCGATACATTCATGTTATTTTTATAAAGTAATGTAAAATAGTAATTTTTAGTGCTCCGTGAACCTAGTGTTAAGATAAAACACGACAGCGTGTAATTTTCTTGGAAAGCTTTGATTCGAGTAGCAGTGTATTTCATACTTCTCGAAGCGTGTAGAGGTGTCCGAATACGCGTACATGGACGTACAATGCACACACAAGCACTGTCCAGACAGTCGTTCTAAATAGCCGCGGCAAACGTGTTAAAATAGTTTGAAACGTCGGACGGTTCGTTTAGTTATGTTAATTGTGTATCGCCGCGTGAACCGTGCACCTTGGGTCGTTCTGGCTCCAGCAAACCGTCGCCGTGGCGTTTAAATTATTCTCCGGGAGCTAGTTGTCGCTGGTTCTCTTCGGCTTCTTCGTTCCATCCCCGGAATCTCCAAGCTTAAAGGACAATATTAGCGTTTGACGATTTAAACCGACTTCTTGTCGAGCGCGCGCCCCTCCCTCCCGCCGCGCCGCTGGTAATGGGCCGCATTATGTGAAATTACTGTTATGCGCTATTGGCTGGAATTGAAGTTTCAAATGGAGCTATGATATCGCGCGAAATTATGTATCGGTCGAGTTGGAGTAACCGCCGTGAGAAACGACCCGACTAGCGACTATCCTGTCCCGGTTCGACGCGATTTATTTAAACAGCCTTCATTCTTCGACTCGATCCTCCCACACGGAGAATATTCCGTCCATTCGGATTTGTGTCACTAAAGATTATTATTTTGGTTAAATATTTCAGTTCTGTTGAGTAACGTTAAAGAAACGTAACTTCTTTTCTAAAACTTGTTTCTATAGACCGCAGACTTTTATACAATTCTGTCAAAGACGTGAAGACATTAGGACTGTTTAAAAATATTTTTTCACTGTTTTCGAATTATTTCACCCAAAGAAACAATATACAGTGAATTCTTTACACTCCTCGGCGTCCGGGGCCCCTCACGGGGTATACCCCGCGGTAGTGGGGATAATTCCGCGACGTTTATCATCCAGGCGTTGCCGACATATACAGAGAAATCACTGTATCTTTATTCAATTTCTGTTCCCGACAATCGACCCAGCAATTTGTTATTCTCCACGGAGATCCGTAGTCTGGTAGTCATTATAAGTGCTGGTAAGTGCGATCCGCGGCACGTGCGCGTGTTCCAACGCTTTCATCCCCCTGGCCACCCCTGCGCCGTGAAAATGTTCACGCTCTCGAGGGTGAGACAGGGGCTAGATTTTAAAAAGCGCACCGCTCGTCGAACGGTTTAGCTAATCGGTGCCATTAAAGCCGAGAGATATGGAACGAAGACACGCGAAGGAACGGACCCGAGGGGAAGTCGCGGACCGTCTCGTGGACGACAGAGCCGGTCAGTCAAAAGAGTTCCACAAGAGTCCACCCCTACGTGGGCGTGCGCGTGTGCGTGGAACCTCGAATAATTAATGGTTGTATCGCGTGCAGAACTTTCTGAACACGCCGCGCCGTAGGGGTGCACCTGAAGTGCCCCGCGTTTCGACGCAGTGAAGGCACGCGTCGTGTACCTGGCTGCATCGCGACTGCGTGCACCTATGCAGCCGCGCCGCGACGGTGTGCTTGCATGTTTCTGCTGGAGGGGTGCGTGAGCGCTGCAAGTGCATGATTTACAAAGTGTTTACTAGACTCGATGCCCCTCCGAATGCTTGTACCGACGCTGCGCGACCGGCACAATACCAATTGGCGGGCTGGGGATCATAGTGGTCTAAGTCCGAATTTTGAAGATTTCAGTCAACACAATGAATTCTCGATGTATGTCAACAACACGGGTCTTGCCGGCGTCGTGTATCGTCCAGGAGACACACCCGAGCCCTGTTATGTTTACACTCCTGCGGCGTTAATCGAGGCAGAAGTCCATTCTTTACAGAAAGATGCCAATTGAACGAACGCTCTTTTGCTTTCAGCCACTGTTATCCAAAACAGAAGGATGGAACTTTCATCGCGTGTATATTGCAATTGAATATCACCCTCCCTCGCATTTCCTTCGTCCTGATATTTTTCCTAATCAACTATACTTCAGCGATTATCTCCTACCCCCAACTACGTAAATACATACACCCACATTTCCGTCCGCGATACCTCATTTCAACAAAGTGAAACGAACGCCCGTGTAGATCAAGATTCGCAACGACTTCATCATGCACGGATCCAGAGGTCTCACCATAAATCGCACTTGTAACAACACGTACGATTCGAAAGAATTATTTCGGTACCGACGTTCAGGTTCGTTTGCGTACCGTAGGTACACGTAGCGTACAATTAACCGGCGCGGCGTCAAAACCCAAACAAAGTATAAGCGTGAGGCCTTTTATCGTCGATCTGCAATTATACCAGCAAAGTATTCTCACACACGCGAGTATCGTAGCCCCGGCGAACAAGCCCCCAAGTCAACTGTAGCAGCGTGATTGCAAAGCGAATCTCGGGGCCACCGCGAAAGTGGCCGTAATTCCATTATTTATTGCACAAAGCCTAGAAAGAGGGTAGTATGCCATCACGAGCCGAAACACAACGGACGCAATGCGTGCACACACACACACACGCGCACGCTCGCGCACGGAAGGACACGCATATACGTACATGCGTCTTCCGCGATCCTTCCAACCCCTTCGGGGCGAATCTCTTGCCTCGGAAACACAAGGGAGGGGGCGCCTCTGGTACACGTAAGCAGGGTCGCGGGGTCCTAAGTGACTGCAGGGCTCTCCGGAGGGTGCGAAGATAAACCCTGTAAACATTCGTGATAAAGTTGGCCCCCGGGGAGAAACGAGAGGAGACGCAAGAAAAGACGAGTACACCCCTGTCCCGCCGCTGCGGCTGTATTGTTCGACGATTAAAGGCCGTCGACGACGAAAAAAAAAAAAGAAGAAAGAAGAAGAAGAAAAAAAGCCGCAAACGAGAAATTCAATTGCGGCCAGGATGAAAAGTTCCCCGGGACGATGCGGCGGAGGAGGGATCCTGGCTAAACGTCGCGTCGGGGAGGGAACAATGAGTTAAGGAGGAACATAGTGCGCGCGCGGAGTGGCTCGGAACGCGTTTGATTAAATCCGAGATTCATGGAACGAGGCTTGACTCCCCCCGAAACCTCGCCTTCGGAGACAAGATGGCAACGGCGATATGATCGTGCGTTCCTGGGAAACGAAGATTACACGCGTGCGTTCGGCGGGCCGTGCATCCCGAAGACAGCTAGCCGCGGTTAATAAGAGTGCGCACCACTGACGCGCCCTTTTGATCCGAAGTTGCCAGCCACTTATCCTGTCGGCGGAAAGTTTCGAATCACTTTGGAACTCGGGGAAAGTGGAATCTGCCTGGTTAAACCAATCGGCTCGAGCGGCCGCAAATAATTACAGCAGTGAAACACATCCGCGGCGCATCCACTTATCAATTGCCGTTTGAATCCCCTCTCCGCAAAAATTGATCATCAAGATTTTCACCGGCGTCGGAACAACGGTTAGAGCAACGAGGAAATCCACGGCGAAATTCCGGGAAACATCCTGAAAGATCTTTATCTGGGAACAGCACCGCATCGTTTCGATATGCATTGTGCCGGAGAGCAACGAAAGAGACGAAGCAAAATAAGAGAAACAGAGAGAGAGAGTGAGGGAGGGGAGGAGGAGAGAGAACGGCAGAGAAAAAAGGAAAGAGGAGAAGGAGAGACAGAGAGGGGGAGAGCGGGTACAAGTAACAATATGAATTCCCGAGAAGAAGCGAGAGCTCGGCGGAATAGTGCGTGCGGGAACCGCTTTAGGACTTATTTTTATTGGACATTTTTTTTCTGTCTGGCCGCTTGGAACCGAGTGCCGCGGAAAAGGGGTCTATGTGTCCCGCACACGCATTTCGAGCCGAGTGTGCGTAAAAAGGCTGCACGTCGCACGCCACCCCCTTCTTTTCGCCATCTCGTCGTCGCAGGTATTCCCTTTCTCGAGGGTACACCATACGGAGAAAAGACAAAGAGGACGGAGAAGAGAGAAAACGAGAGAGAGAGAGAGAAACGAACACGGACTGGAGCACGAAAGGAGAGGAGAGGAGAGCAGAGAAACATCTATTAATAGACGACGCACTTGTGCTTCGAAAACTGTGCGGCAGCTTTATTGATGCTCGCCGGGTATCAGGACGGGGTACTGTTCGGTTCCCGACCGGTTCCGAGGTGAACCAGTGAAAAGCGCACCCGGCTTCGGTCGAAAATGAGCAAAAAGAGAAATAAATGAAAGGAATCCCAGAACGTTGGGGACCTCGTCGATCGATGCGGTCTCGATACCCTTAAAAAGTGCAACGCGCAACGTAATTGCGATGGAGGTCATGAGCAAGGTCAATAACCACGTACAATCCGCGCGAAAATGCTTTTTGTCTTACGCGCGCGCGTGCTGTCACCCCCTCCTTCTTCGATCGCGACTGCGCGCGAGATTACGTTTGCAATGCCTCCCAAAAATATAGTCGTTTTTTTACGTTTTTTAAGCACGCCACCGGGCAAAATTTTGCCTTTATTGAACGCAATACCGAATAATCGTCCCACAATAATTCAGTAGGAAACCTAATTTTATATGGGTCTGTGTGCAGAAATTAACCCTTTGTACTCGAAGCTATTTTAATATTTCCTTTCTATATATCTTGTTTCATATTGTACATATGAAAATAGTGCAGTTTACTCGTACAATACTGAAGCGTTTAGTAATTTATTAAATACAAGCAAATGTAATAATGTAAGAAATACTTTGAATAATGATACAGCAATTTTTAGCCATTCGAGTGCTAAGGGTTAACATATATCCGACAGCATGACTAAAAACATGACAACGGGTGTTGGCACCGAATTTTTTAGGTATATTTTTAAACCACATGATAGCTCTGCCATTTTGATTAAAAAACTGTTTTTTTTTTAGCACACGGGTGCAAAGGGTACGTGGTATTAACCCTCGCCTCAACTTTATTTTCCAGCTGAACCCTTGCGCACTGTTCGGGCAAATTTCATCCGATAATTTAGAGTGGACCATTTGATGCATCCTGAAGTTTTGTAATTAAATTTTGCACTTTTACATGTTATAAATATCATAAAATAAAATGTGGGCCTTTCGCAAAGTATTTACTCGCGGAATATGAGCGTCGGTAATTTTTTAATGGATTACTCGGATGCTGCAGGCCATTAGTGTCCAGGCAACGATGAATATCGTGAACCATTGTGTTCCAGAGATAGGAAAGAAACCGGTGTCGTCAACTCTATTAATTCGCTGCTCAACTGACCGTCCTCGAGACAAGAGCACTCTCGCTCGGTGTACCAACATAAATGTGCTTCTATTCTTCTTGGCAGTGCGGCGAGAAGTAGCCGTGCAAGCCGAACAGAAAGATGGAATGCGAGACGAAGAATGAGAATGAAAGAAGCGGGGTGGGACTTATTACGAGAGTGGATCGAATGCGCATAAATGCAGACTTCTGTTTTAATATGAAGAACGGCAAGACATTCTTTGATACCACTTTCCGTTGCTCGACGTTACTCGTATAGTGAAAAGTTGCTGCTCGCACAAGTCAATTTCAGCAGCTAAGTGCCAAAAAGTCTGACGATGAAGTAATATACGAGGTAATATCGCCACACTTTCATGGTTTTGGCTGTCTGCGTGACCCGCTGACTGCCTTCCAACCCATAAAGAGGACCTCTTACTCGCGAAAGCCCTACTTGGCTGGGCTTGCACATGAAACCCATCTGACAATACATTTTCGAAGCTATCGATGTTATAGTCGATCCTGGTGGCTTTCACTGTGTGAAGAGTCTCCGAATACATTCTCATAAAAATCGGTAAAAATCTGAATAAACGCGTTCCTGTGATTTCCATAAAGTTTGTGGATCTAGTGTTAACCCTGAGCACTCGAATGGCGACCGTAAGGCGCCACTAAAAATTGCTGTATCATTATTCAGAATATTTTTTACATTGTTAAATTTGTTTGTATTTAATAAATTACAAAACATTTCAGTGTTGTACGAGTAAATTGCACCACTTTCGCGTGTATAACACGAAAAAATGAATATAGAAGGGAAGTATTCTAGGTCGGAAAAAATGTTTCGTTTTGGAGTTAAAAAATGGCTTCGAGTGCAAAGGGTTAAACGAAACACGAAGTCCGACCAGACTTTCCACAAATCGAAAGATACCAGTTTACTTCGATCGCGAGGCAAAAGTGAAGTGCAAATATCATTGATAAAACGACTGCGAACCGAGCGTGCGTGCACGTTCGAGTAAGGAACGAAAAGAAACGTGTTCCATTTCTTGACTAAATGGAGACTGACGGTAGCGTTTTCTGAAGTGTTCGCTGTACAAAATCGTTCTTACTTACCCTTAGCCCGCGAACTAACCAGGTCCGGTTGTTTGCGAGGTATTATGGTACGGCCGGCTATGGAGAGCGAAATAAACATAAAGAGAGACCTGCGGAGCGGTTAGTCACCGGCAACGTATTGTTCCCGGGCTCGAACGCGTTCTTCACGGCTAAAAGTTTAACGAGCGTTTGTAATTCTAATGCATCATTCGCCGAGGCTGTCGCGTCGCGTTGCGCGGATCCCGCACCGAAACCGGTGCAATGCAATTTACAAGAAGACGACGCGCGCGCGCACGTTTTCCCTCGATGAATCCGCGGACCAACAAAAGGGCCGTGCCGGCGTAACAAAGGCACGAAACGGTTCGTTCGAACGAGCCCGGCGAGTAATGTCGTTTAATGCGACTCATTGTTGCGTGTAATCCCGGTGCATCGAGTCCTATTTAGCCTCCGCCGATCGCCGTCATTATTGCCATTGTCGTCGTCGGCGTAAATGTCGAAGCGCGAACGCGAGTCCCGACGTATCGTTTCCGGTTCCGGCAGCCGCTCAAGCGGAGACCTTCCACCCCGATCGAACTTCCACGACACTGGGAACCTCTGTTTCCAGCGTCGAACGATAAGCAACCGTGCCTCGAACGACTGATAAGCCGAGATTACGCGTTGGCCGTGTGACACACGAGCACCCAGTGTGTTAGCTCGGTGTCAACTTTCTGCTCGATTTCACAGTTGCGCTCCAAGAACCTGACGCGACGCGACACGCCAAAGATAATGCTCCAGCGGATTCTCTTGTCATCGAGCTTGAAAAGCTCGCAGCTTGCTTACTTCCTCCAATTCTTCAACAACCAGGTCGCCGAGCGGATTTCATTTCCCATTGCGTTATCGCGAACGCATCATTTATTCTTCCTACTTCCAAGAACCCGACATTGTTCGGATAGTCTTTGCGCTTCTTCCGTGCGCTTTTTCAACGATTGAAATAGTCCATTTTTTATTAGCGGTAAAATTTCTCGGTAGTAACGTGATCTAGGTAAGCTATTTTTTATTCTTTCTCGTGAACTTTCAACAATTTCATTACGGTGATCGCATCAAATTTTTGCACTTTTACTTTCTTAGCAATTACGACCAATAGAAATTTTTTAAAAAATCATTCACACATTAGCTAATAAAACAATCCTTCTAACATCTTGAAAAAACTTCAAACCGTTTGGCCTACATTTGAAAAAACTATTCATTCTTAAAGGGTGTACTTTTTACATGTATCCTGCGTGCATCCATGATACTATGATGAAGCTAGACATTTTTAAGAATTACTTAACCCACACAATTAATAGAAGAATTTTGTTCGAATTCACATCATACAGCAGTTTAATAATGGGGGACTACCTGTTGGAGGTATGTAATCGCTCCAAAAAATTTCATTCGTTACAGACAATGAAGAACCCCAATATGGGATTCTCCCTTGTACAATTCCGGACGGTCAGATTTTTCATTTTTGTCCATTTGGATCCACTACATGAACCACTGTGTAATGCACCGACTAAACGCCAAATGAATTCATACAGATAACAGAGGTTTCACCGTATCAACTCATCCTGTAATTAATACAAATTGTTCTTTCATGTTTTTTGACGGTGAAATATAAACCCGCAATTATTTCTCTGATTCTATAAAACGAATACAGTGATATATGGTCAAACATCCCGCATCCGTCACAATATTTTCGCATTTTACACCGCGGACGCTAATTAAAAAATGTTTGCATCGATTGCAAGACGCAGAAGCTAAACAAAACTTTCTTATCTCTTTTAATTAATTTATTAAGCCGGAACTAATACGTTGATGTTCTTAAACAGTTGCTGTCTTTAAATATGTGAATCAATTATCATGGTATTAAAAATACATGCAATTTAAGTGGTGCAAATCAACGAATACGGTGTAAAGAATATTTTCATACCGAGATCAATTTTTTTTTTAATACTGACTAAGTATTGTACGGCAAGGGATTGATAAATGTGAAGAAAGATTCAGATAACACTGAATAAAACTTTTTGCCGCAATTTTAGGGTCAAACAGGCAACAGTGCGACGTTATCAAGTTGTCCCCCTAATATTCGAAACTAATTTTTCTCGGGCCCCTATCATGTCCTGTTCCCTGCACGGTAAAAGTTTGACGACTGAGTTTGCTTGAGAAATTCCTGCCGGCGAAAATACAGTTAGGTACCTCGAGACGCGGAGACGCGGGTCGAATCGACGTTAACCTTGCCCGTGCGCGTTAACCTTGCACGGCATGGCCGAATCGAGCGCGCCGCTCGCCCACGTAGCCGACATGGGCTGCGATAGTGATGTCACAGGTTAGGCGTCGTTCGGCGTTACCGGCGCGCCGTGACACGTACCTCCCGTGCGAGAGGATTTCGCGAGGATTCGTCGACTGTCTCGTGTTTTCGCATTACCGCGAAACCGACGAGCCTTCCCCCGATCGAAATCGACGGCTACACCTGTAGCGTTTGGCAACGTTGCGGGTGTGGACTGCAGGCCATGCGCGCATCCCAGTCAAAATAAAAAGGGGCCCACGACACCCGTGCACGCAGCTATAAACGCTGCGCGAGAAACGATAATATCCGCGTGCGAAACCCGTTCCACTGACACCGAGCCTCTACATTCTGTCCCTTCGATATTTTCCGGATCATTGGCCACCGTTGCCGGATACGTCATCCTACTGACAACGAGAGACGTCTGTCGTCCGGCTCGTGTCGGAGCACGCCGCTCTCGTGCTTCCGTATTCACGGTATAATCCGTCTGCTCAAACTAGTACCCCGATTATATCTCCGATCCTACTGGTCACCCGGTCGATGCAATAAATCGTTGTCACCTATGGTACCGTCGCCGGTGTTCTCCTCGGATATACTTTAATGACGATGACCGGTTGTACGACGTGTCAACGAGATTACTTGTTAATGAAACAAGTATTTTTTCGGAGCAGAGAGGAGAGTGTATTGCAAGCTTGGACGGAACGAATGACAGCCAGTTCCATGTGACAGTCGCTCGCACGAAAGCGAAAGACGCGTGGAGGATAGGTGTAGCCGAGCGAGAGTGTATCCCGTGCGGGATTACTCACCGAATTTACGACAACGGGTCCGGACTTTCTTCCGTTTGACGGCTCGGACCGGTGAATCCACGAGATCCGAAGGGGAGGAAATCCTGTCTCGCACAAGCGTCACGCACTGTACTGTCAACCACGGTGTCGATATACTCTCGCGATCGAAGGAAAGAAGAATACCGGCGCGCTGCAAATACACGCGTGCACGAACACGTACCTCGAGTACTGCGCGATACGATATCGATGGGCCTCGGGCCGCCATGCACTGACTGTCGAGACCGCTGCCGCTTGTCTCGCGCATGTCTTCATCGAGCGCGCGCGCATCTCCCATTTCGAACGACCCACGGAATGCCGGGAGATTACAGTCACCGCCATCTCTTTGTCACGCGAGCAAGCATTTAGCCACGCGAGCGCAGATACCGACGAGCTACTGTCAGAGAGGAAATGAGAGCACAGACGAGGTATAGGAGTAGACCAATCACCATATGGGGTTTCGTGTCTCACGATCTGAAATACCGACATCGTTAACAACAACTAGATTTCTTACGCCCTCTACTCTGACGAACGATAAATCTTGTAACTAGATCCACGAGAACTTTAGCCCATATACCAATGATCAATGATGAAGATCCGACTCTGAACCCTATACGGCCTACCGTTCTCGCACACGGTTCTAAACAGGTGTAAATCTAACCCGCTGATGAGATCAAACCTAACACCCGCTCAACAGGGCCAAGCTAACCCTTTTTCATTGAACGAAAAGGTATTCTGAAACAAAAACTGCGTGTTTCGATTAATAATTGAAAGAGAGCTGCCTTGAAGGTGAAGATGGGCCAAGAGTAAACAAGGAGAGCATTGAAGGACCTTCGGCTCATCCCGAGGTAGCCTAATGTAAATTCAGACACAATTCAATTAAATACGCAAGTTTTTATAACTAGCAAGTCTTACATTCTATTTTACAATGTTATCGCAAAATGTAAATGTGCAGCTATTAGCTCGGTACTATTCTCTATTTGTAAGATTACTAGAAGTTCTTACAAATAGAGAATAATACCGATTGCCCGGGTCTCACCACGAGGAGGTTGCTGCACAAGAGACCCGAAAGGAAGCCAGAAGGAATTCGATACGCTTCCTTCTGACTCCCTTTCTTACAATGACGATTTACAATATTACAAACTAAAGTTCGCAGATCGCTAAATGGGAAAGATTACTTTTCCACAGACGGAAAAGGGCACTTTACCATTTAGCGTATATCGAGTAATTATTGCGGAGGAAAAGGTGTGAATCGGAGAAGAAGTCTCCGATTCACGGGAGATGAAAAACGAATCAGGCAGAAGGCTCTGATTCTTTCAAAGAGAGAAACGAAACCGAACCAGAGCAGAAGGCTCTGGATCGAGGGTGACGCGACGCGTACAATGCTTGCAGAACCAACTCCAGCCAGCACCGATACCCGACGTGTCCTCACGAAGAGCGATGGCCGAGAGAAGCGTTCAAACGATACCCTAAGTTTCCCCCACCCACCTGTCGCCAGGCAACGACTAGCGTTGAGGCGACTCGGGTGGACTTACGGCAGGGAGGATTTTACACGAGTGAACAGGTCTCTCGAACATCCCTCTCAATGGATCTACGCCGAGCACCGGTACCAACCGGTCTGGTACATACAAGCAAGGTCCGACACAGCAGAAGGCTGTGTCGGAAGCAAAAATCGAACCGAGCAAACTGAAGTTACGGCAATAATTACTCGACATATATACAATACTAATGAACAAGCTTAACAACTAACGCACGCACTCAGGTCGAGCAATTATTGTGAGCAAAAAAAAACTGAATCTGACAAGTCTCTGAACAATGCCAGAGAAAATAAAAATGGAGCAGAAGGCTCAGATTAACGAAAAACAAGAATGAAAGAAGAGAACCAGAGCAGAAGGCTCTGGTTCGAGGGTGACGCTACCACCTGGTGACAGCAGAAGGCTATCACCCCAATCAACAAGCGAAACTAACAAAATGAATCGAACACAATAATTGCTCGACAACTAATACTAATTTATAAATAATGTGAAGTCTTCTTACTGTTGGTTGTTTTCGTTGAACGATGATCATGCTGAACTGTTGTGATTTAACTGAAACAGACTAATAACAATTAGACACAAAAAGAAGGAACTCCGAAGTAATGAAAGAAGAAACGATGACCCCGTACACGAGTACGGCCTACCTAACATGCACAAGAGTGCGAATCTAACCGGCTCACGAGAGCCAACCTACAACCAGCTCACGAGAGCCAAGCTAACCCCGTACACGAGTACGGCCTACCTAACACGCACAAGAGTGCGAAACTAACCAGCTCACGAGAGCCAACCTAAGTCCAGCTCACGAGAGCCAAGCTAACCCCGCACACGAGTGCGGCCTACCTAATATGCACAAGAGTGCGAATCTAACCAGCTCACGAGAGCCAAACTAACCCCGTACACGAGTACGGCCTACCTAATATGCACAAGAGTGCGAATCTAACCAGCTCAAGAGAGCCAAACCAACCTCGTACACAAGTACGACCTAACCGACAAGAAACTAAGAGTAGATGAAGTCAGAACTTCACTCTACTGAGGTGGCGCTTCGGGGCGCCCCGGGTTCGCCAATACCCGTACTCACCCACAGCAGTGAGTCCCTGAGGGACCTCCGTTCGGAGGAATACCAATTTTAAATCAGATATATAAATTTTAGAATAAGAACTTTTGAAAGTTCAGAAATAAATTTCAATTGGAAAGATGAACAATTCCAATCGAATATAAATCAAACGAAATTGGGACGCAACGACATAAAGGCTGGGGTCGCCCCGGGTTCGACAATACCCGTGCTCACCCACGGCCCCACCCGTGAGTGAGCCCCTTGAGGGACCTCCGTTAGGAGGAGTACCAATTTTAAGCCAAACATTGCAATTTTAAGAAAAGGAACTTTTAAAAAGTTCAGCAGCAAATTTCAATTGGAAATCCAGAAAAAATGTACGATGTTTATTGAATGAAAAGGTATTTCGAAACAAGAAGTGTGTGTTTCGATTAATAATTAAAAGGAGGTGCCAAGAAGGCGTAGGTGGGCGAAGGGTAAACAAGGAAAGCACGAAGGAAAGCAGGAAGGACACTTGGCCCACCCCAAACAAGTTTAAAATAAATTCAGACACACATTTCAATTAAATACACAACTTTTTATTATTAGTACGTCTTAAATTTTATTTTAAAATGTTATCGCAAAGTTATAAATGAGCAGCTTTTAGCTCGATATTATTCTCTATTTGTAAGATAATAGAAGTTCTTACAAATAGAGAATAGTAACGATTGCCCGGGTCTCACCACGAGGAGGTTGCTGCACAAGAGACCCGAAAGGAAGCCAGAAGGAATTCGATACGCTTCCTTCTGACTCCCTTTCTTACAATGACGATTTACAATCTTACAAACTAAATTTCGCAGCGTATGTCGAGTAATTGTTGCGGATCAAAAGGAGTGAGTCGGAGAAGAAGTCTCCGATTCACGGGGGTTCAAGAACGAATCAGGCAGAAGGCTCTGATTCTTTCAAAGAGAGAAACAAAATCGAACCAGAGCAGAAGGCTCTGGATCGAGGGGTGACGCGACGCGTACAATGCTTGCAGAACCAACTCCAGCCAGTACCGATACCCGACGTGTCCTCACGAAGAGCGATGGTCGAGAGAAACGTTCAAACGATACCCTAAGTTTCCCCCACCCACCTGTCGCCAGGCAACGACTAGCGTTGAGGCGACTCGGGTGGACTTACGGCAGGGAGGATTTTACACGAGTGAACAGGTCTCTCGAACATCCCTCTCAATGGATCTACGCCGAGCACCGGTACCAACCGGTCTGGTACATACAAGCAAGGTCCGACACAGCAGAAGGCTGTGTCGGAAGCAAAAATCGAGCCGAGCAAAGTGAAGTTATGGCAACAATTACTCGACATATATACAATACTAATGAACAAGCTTAACAACTAACGCACGCACTCAGGTCGAGCAATTATTGTGAGCAAAAAAAACTAAATCTGACAAGTCTCTGAACAATGCCAGAGAAAATAAAAATGGAGCAGAAGGCTCAGATTAACGAGAAAGAAAAATGAAAGAAGCGAACCAGAGTAGTAGCCTCTGGTTCGAGAGTGACGCTACCAACTGGTCACAGCAGAAGGCTGTGACCCAAATCAACAAGCGAAACTAACAAAATAAATCGAACACAATAATTGCTCGACAACTAATACTAACTTATTAATAACGAGGAGTCTTCATACGATTCCTTTTTTTCGTTCGACGATGAACAGCCTGAACTGTTGTAATTCAACTAAAACAGACTAATAATAATTAGACACAAAATGAAGGAACACCGAAGTATTCGATGAAGAAATGATGACCCCGTACACGAGTACGGCCTACCTAATATGCACAAGAGTGCCAATCTACCAGCTCACGAGAGCCAAACTAACCCCGTACACGAGTACGGCCTACCTAACATGCACAAGAGTGCAAATCTACCAGCTCACGAGAGCCAAACTAACCCCGTACACGAGTACGGCCTACCTAACATGCACAAGAGTGCAAATCTAACAGGCTCACGAGAGCCAAACAAACCCCGTACACAAGTACGGCCTACCCGACAAGAAACTAAGAGTAGATGAAGTCAGAACTTCACTCTACTGAGGTGGCGCTTCGGGGCGCCCCGGGTTCGCCAATACCCGTACTCACCCACAGCAGTGAGTCCCTGAGGGACCTCCGTTCGGAGGAATACCAATTTAAAACCAGACATATAAATTTTAGAATAAGAACTTTTGAAAGTTCAGAAATAAATTTCAATTGGAAAGATGAACAATTCCAATCGAAAATAAATCAAACGAAATTGGGACGCAACGACATAAAGGCTAGGGTCATAGCAATTTTAAGAAACGGAACTTTTAAAAAGTTCAGAATCAAATTTCAATTAGAAATCCAGAAAAAATGTACGATGTATATTGAATAAAAAAGTATTCCGAAACAAGAAGTGTGTGTTTCGGTTAATAATTAAAAGGAGCTGCCAAGAAGGCGTAGGTGGGCCAAGGGTAAACAAGGAAAGCGAGAAGGAAGGCAGGAAGGACCCTTGGCCCATCCCATGCAAGTTTAAAATAAATTCAGACACAATTCAATTAAATACACAAGTTTTTACTATCAGTACGTCTTAAATTTTATTTCACAATGTTATCGCAATTTACAAATGAGCAGCTATTAGCTCGATTTTATTCATTATTTGTAAGATAATAGAAGATCTAACAAATAGAGAATATTATCGATTGCCCGGGTCTCACCACGAGGAGGTTGCTGCACAAGAGACCCGAAAGGAAGCCAGAAGGAATTCAATACGCTTCCTTCTGACTCCCTTTCTTACAACGACGCTTTCGAGTTTTACAAACTAAATTTCGCAGCGTATGTCGAGTAATTATTGCGGAGAAAAAGGTGTGAGTCGGAGAAGAAGTCTCCGATTCACGGGAGATGAAAAACGAATCAGGCAGAAGGCTCTGATTCTTTCAAAGAGAGAAACGAAACCGAACCAGAGCAGAAGGCTCTGGATCGAGGGTGACGCGACGCGTACAATGCTTGCAGAACCAACTCCAGCCAGCACCGATACCCGACGTGTCCTCACGAAGAGCGATGGCCGAGAGAAGCGTTCAAACGATACCCATTTCCCCCACCCACCTGTCGCCAGGCAACGACTAGCGTTGAGGCGACTCGGGTGGCCTTACAGCAGAGAGGATTTTACACGAGTGAACAGGTCTCTCAACCATCCCTCTCAATGGATCTACGCCGAGCACCGGTACCAACCGGTCTGGTACATACAAGCAAGGTCCGACACAGCAGAAGGCTGTGTCGGAAGCAAAAATCGAACCGAGCAAACTGAAGTTACGGCAATAATTACTCGACATTTATACAATACTGATAAACAAGCTTAATAACTAACGCACGCAATCGAATCGAGCAATTATTGTGAGCCAAAAAAAACTGAATCTGACAAGTCTCTGAACAATGCCAGAGAAAATAAAAATGGAGCAGAAGGCTCAGATTAACGAAAAACAAGAATGAAAGAACAGAACCAGAGCAGAAGGCTCTGATTCGAGGGTGACGCTACCACCTGGTGACAGCAGAAGGCTATCACCCAAATCAACAAGCGAAACTAACAAAATGAATAGAACACAATAATTGCTCGACAACTAATACTAATTTATAAATAATGTGAAGTCTTCTTACTGTTGGTTGTTTTCGTTCAACGATGATTATGCTGAACTGTTGTGATTTAACTGAAACAGACTAATAACAATTAGACACAAAAAGAAGGAACTCCGAAGTATTCGATGAAGAAATGATGACCCCGTACACGAGTACGGCCTACCTAATATGCACAAGAGTGCCAATCTACCAGCTCACGAGAGCCAAACTAACCCCGTACACGAGTACGGCCTACCTAACATGCACAAGAGTGCAAATCTACCAGCTCACGAGAGCCAAACTAACCCCGTACACGAGTACGGCCTACCTAATATGCACAAGAGTGCCAATCTACCAGCTCACGAGAGCCAAACTAACCCCGTACACGAGTACGGCCTACCTAACATGCACAAGAGTGCAAATCTACCAGCTCACGAGAGCCAAACTAACCCCGTACACGAGTACGGCCTACCTAACATGCACAAGAGTGCAAATCTAACAGGCTCACGAGAGCCAAA
The DNA here is from genome assembly GCF_050948215.1 of Halictus rubicundus. Classification (NCBI taxonomy): domain Eukaryota; kingdom Metazoa; phylum Arthropoda; class Insecta; order Hymenoptera; family Halictidae; genus Halictus; species Halictus rubicundus. The sequence continues at coordinate 12,558,772 of NC_135154.1, forward strand.
CAAACCCCGTACACAAGTACGGCCTACCCGACAAGAAACTAAGAGTAGATGAAGTCAGAACTTCACTCTACTGAGGTGGCGCTTCGGGGCGCCCCGGGTTCGCCAATACCCGTACTCACCCACAGCAGTGAGTCCCTGAGGGACCTCCGTTCGGAGGAATACCAATTTAAAACCAGACATATAAATTTTAGAATAAGAACTTTTGAAAGTTTAGAAGTAAATATTCGATCGGAAAGATGAACAATCCCAATCAAAAATAAATCTTGCGAAATTATGACGCAACGACCTACAAGCTAGGGTCGCCCCGGGTTTGCTAATACCCGTACTCACCCACGGCCCGGCCCGTGAGTGAGCCCCTTGAGGAACCTCCATTCGGAGGAATACCAATTTTAAATCAGATACATAAATTTCACAAGAGGGACTTTTGTAAGTATAGAAGTAAATATTCGATCGGAAAGATGAACAATCCCAATCAAAAATAACTCTTGCGAAATTATAACGCAACGACCTACAAGCTAGGGTCGCCTCGGGTTCGCTAATACCAGTACTCACCCACGGCCCGACCCGTGAGTGAGCCCCTTGAGGGACCTCCATTCGGAGGAATACCAATTATAAGCCAAACATTTCAATTTTAAGAAAAGGAACTTTTAAAAGTTCTGAAGTAATTTTTAATTGGAAAGTTGAACAATTTTAATCAAAAATAAATATAGCGAAATTAGGACGCAACAAACAACAAGTTAGGGTCGCCCCGGGTTCGCTAATACCCGTACTCACCCACGGCCCGGCCCGTGAGTGAGCCCCTTGAGGAACCTCCGTTCGGAGGAATACCAATTTTAAATCAGATACATAAATTTCACAAGAGGGACTTTTGTAAGTTTAGAAGTAAATATTCGATCGGAAAGATGAACAATCCCAATCAAAAATAACTCTTGCGAAATTATGACGCAACGATCTACAAGCTAGGGTCGCCTCGGGTTCGCTAATACCCGTACTCACCCACGGCCCGACCCGTGAGTGAGCCCCTTGAGGAACCTCCATTCGGAGGAATACCAATTTTAAATCAGATACATAAATTTCACAAGAGGGACTTTTGTAAGTATAGAAGTAAATATTCGATCGGAAAGATGAACAATCCCAATCAAAAATAACTCTTGCGAAATTATAACGCAACGACCTACAAGCTAGGGTCGCCTCGGGTTCGCTAATACCAGTACTCACCCACGGCCCGACCCGTGAGTGAGCCCCTTGAGGGACCTCCATTCGGAGGAATACCAATTATAAGCCAAACATTTCAATTTTAAGAAAAGGAACTTTTAAAAGTTCTGAAGTAATTTTTAATTGGAAAGTTGAACAATTTTAATCAAAAATAAATATAGCGAAATTAGGACGCAACAAACAACAAGTTAGGGTCGCCCCGGGTTCGCTAATACCCGTACTCACCCACGGCCCGGCCCGTGAGTGAGCCCCTTGAGGAACCTCCGTTCGGAGGAATACCAATTTTAAATCAGATAAATAAATTTCACAAGAGGGACTTTTGTAAGTTTAGAAGTAAATATTCGATCGGAAAGATGAACAATCCCAATCAAAAATAACTCTTGCAAAATTATGACGCAACGACCTACAAGCTAGGGTCGCCCCGGGTTTGCTAATACCCGTACTCACCCACGGCCCGGCCCGTGAGTGAGCCCCTTGAGGAACCTCCGTTCGGAGGAATACCAATTTTAAATCAGATAAATAAATTTCACAAGTGGGACTTTTGTAAGTTTAGAAGTAAATATTCGATCGGAAAGATGAACAATCCCAATCAAAAATAACTCTTGCGAAATTATGACGCAACGACCTACAAGCTAGGGTCGCCCCGGGTTTGCTAATACCCGTACTCACCCACGGCCCGGCCCGTGAGTGAGCCCCTTGAGGAACCTCCGTTCAGAGGAATACCAATTTTATGTTAAAAATATAATATAATATAATATAATTTCAAAATACCAATTTTATGTAAAAAATATGATATAATATAATAAAATTTCAGAGTACTAAATTTATGTCAAAAATATAATACAATGTAATTTCAAGAAAAGAAACTTGTGAAAAATTCCGAAGCAAATTCGAATTAAAAATACACAAATAATAATTGACGGCGTTCGTTGAATCATCACGTATTCCAAAACAGAAAATGTATATTTGTATTGTCACTTACCAACTGCTGAAAGTTGACCAAGGTGAGCGGAGACGGCTTCCAGGAACCGCTGGCCAACCGCGAGCCAGCTTAAGGTGGACCAGGGTTGACCAGTGATGTCCACTGCAGCTCTGGAGGATCGCTGGTCCACTCGAAGGTAGGCGAGGGTAGGCCAGGGTGGTCAGGGTGGGCCAGGGCAGCTCTGGAGAACCTCTGGTCAACTCCAAGGTCGTTCGGCCTGCTGGTCCCGGAGCACCTCCGCTCACTCCTGAGCACGCACCACGACTGACGGATGGAGCGCGGCCGCCGAGATCAGGTGCGCGGTGCGCGGTGCGCAACTCCCCCACCCCAAACTCACTTCGCTAGATTTCGATCGCCGCGATAGTAATTATTGATAAATCTGTTATTTCTGGCTGCTTAATGTTTATAACAATTTCTTTTGGTAATGGTATCAACAAGCAATCCCTTGACCATCTTGCAATCTAATTTTTTAGTAAAAATACCTTATAGAACTCGAAATACAGAGTAACTTTTAATTCACGAATATTCGCACGCAGTAATTTATCGTACGCAATTCACTGTAAAATTTATTATTTCTGGCTGCTTAATGTTTACAACAATTCCTCTCACCAATGATGTCGACAAGAACTCCCTTGACCATCTTGCCAACTAATTATTTAGTAAAAATAAATTATAGAAACCGAGATATAGAATAACTTTTAAGCCATGAATATTCGCACGCATTAATTTGTCGTGCGCAATTCACTGTAAAATTTATTATTTCTGGCTGTTTAATGTTTACAACAATTCCTCTCACCAATGATGTCGACAAGCACTCCCTTGACCATCTTGCCAACTAATTATTTAGTAAAAATAAATTATAGAAACCGAGATATAGAATAACTTCTAAACCATGAATATTCGCACGCATTAATTTATCGTACGCAATTCACTGATAAATTTATTACTTTTGGCTGTTCAATTTTTATAACAATTCCTTTCAACAATGATGTCTTGCTGATCTTGCCATCTAATTTTTTAGTAATAGAACTCGGGATACAAAAAATCAAAAATATGATGACAGTTCTTACATATGTATATTTATGTATACCAGTACGTACATAAAGTTTATAAATAAATAGAAAAATTAGGAGGTGGTGCTCGTATAATGTTTCTATCACAACAGTAAAAACACACGCTTAAATTAGAAGGTTACATTCACCATGTCCGTAGGTGTTTTCTCTTTGGATTGGCGAAATGAGGGTTATCCCAGAATGTGTGATATTTGTACTTTTCGTTTAGTCCATTTCGGATGTTCTGGCGGCGACTATCGTGTTAAATCTCGTCAAATCTACTTCCGCATCTGACGGCGTTGGCATTGTCGTCTGCTTGTTGCACACTAGCTCTTCTTGTGTCGGTATCAAGTGCTCAATTATTTTCAAGTACATATCCAAAGGACATAGGTCTTCGCAATTGGGTAATGTAAGCTCTTCGACTTTCGATGGAATGCCCAAGTAATGGAGAACCTAAACATACAAAATCAAATGTTAACAAATAAACGCAAAGCAAGCTTTGCGGCGGGCGAGGGTGACCGCCGATGCCCGCGGGTATTATATACATATTATATACATACAATTATATGCATATATTATAGTTCGAAAATTGTACTGCTCGTATAAATAAATGTAATAAATCTACGCGAATGCTCGCAACATTGAACTTCTTTTACTTGATTCACAATCATCTTCTTCTAATGAAGTTAACAATTACGAGTTTTTCCAACGATCAGAAGACACGCTGTGTCTGTAAAAATGATCGTTTTTATCTTATCGTACCATCATTTCAACACGTAAAGACTTCCAAGTCATTTTAAAAGGCTTTTAATTAGACATGTGTCGATCGCATGTTGCGTGTATGCTCACGCCAATCAGTCACATAAGTATGCATGTAGATAAAGTAAACGATATTAATTTTGCTTTCCGACGTTTTTACTTCCTATCTTCCACGTTTCATCTTTGCTCTACTAACAATGGTAGTGAAATTATTAAGACCTTTTACATACCTTGACGTAGAATTCGTTATTTATTTCGTGGAGCTCCAATATCACAGAACTGGAATATGCAGGAACATGAGGCTTGTAGAGATCCAAAGCGTGCAAAAGGGCAGCAATGTTAGTTTCATGTCCACTGTATAGATACAGTTTCCGTCCTTTCACGGATGTTCCGGTTACGAAATCCAGCATGGTTCTTGTGACTAGACGGAGATACGGTCCTAAAACATTGGAACGTAAAGATCATTAGTAGGCAAAACCGGGCAACTGGCTGAAAAAGATGTCATACCTGCGTACAGCTTCTTGAGTTCAGGTGTAGCACTGGCAATATTGTAAGCGAATACGGTTCCATTAAGTAATTCGCCATCAGGGAAAATTTCACGTGTCCACGGCGGTAAAGGAAGACCAAGAGAGTATTCAGCCATCAACGTATGATAGAGATAGTACATGTCTAATGGCGTTGTTATGTTTTTCCCCGACCATACTGTTAACTGCCGCATAAAATTGCTAAACTTTGAAAGGCCAATCTTTCCTTCGGTCGACTGTAAGACTCTGTCGTATTCTGCTAAGTATCTGCAAACAAAATGTGTATTGATAAAATCTAATCAAAGATTGCTTTATACATTTACACAGGATGAAGATAAGCTCGTTTGAATGTACAGAAAGGACATTGAATGTGCAGTGAAAATGATTGCACACTATTTCCGGAAGAATGAGAACTATATGTGCACGAACTCTGCGGTCTACTTAAAAATAGACTTCCTTGATACTTACAAAGGACAGTCATCGGGGAGGAAGATATTGTCTTCCACTCGGAGCAAATATCTCGTAGGGATCGGTTGCCAATTCAAACGTGGGTTCCATTTTTGCTCCGAGTTCGGTGGGAACAGTGCTGCGAGAACCAGTTGCAGAGACATCTTGGTTCTGTCGTAATCGGAACTCAGACCAGAGACAGATTGCGGTGTGTAGAGATCCCCCAGGAAAGCTGAGTATCTCTCGTGGAGGACCTTTCCCAACTGGAACTCTCGTCGTTTTCCTTGCTAAAATATAGAAAATATTTGTTCTTTCATATTCGTGTACAAATGAAATCGAACAGAAACATTTCGTGATCGTATAGACTGGGGATCTTTATGCAAAATGAAAATTGTCTGTATCCATTGCAAACATTTCTTCCTTTCATTGATTAGTTTAATATGCTGAAAATAATATATCGATATCTTTAAATAGTTTTAATCCTTTTACTGTTCTAAGTTTCACGCGTTCATTTTTGTCATAGTTGCATAACATTTGTAAAAATCCGTGTCTGAAACGGTTTCACGGTTTCAATCTAATAAAATTATAATAACCAAATAATTTTATCGGTAAATTATTTGCAACATGTGATATCGTAAATTATATAATAAATTATGTCGTTTTCCATTCTTCCTCCGACAATAAAGATTAAAGCGTTATCGAATCATGCAATAACAATTACATAATAACGATCATAAAAAATAATTGTACATTTATTCGCATAATAGAGATAACTTACGTTAGTCAGCTGACCTCGACCCTCAGGATAAAAGTCGTAATTGAGGTACGGGTCATTCGGGTACGTTTCAAGGGGAGTATCATCTGGAGCTCTGTCACCATGTCGGAATAGCTGCAAAAATACGAATGGCGAGCATAACAAACATCTAACTTCCAATAAATCATTGGCAGCTTTCTTTTATATTTGGAAATAATGATTTCAAAAGTGCATGGTCCTATGAAAATAATCTTCCTCACTTTTACTGTAAATTTTCCAAAGTATCCACTAATTCATCTATAAATCATCACATTTCGTTCGTTCGGATTTTCAATACGATTTCAAAAATATGTGCAAGACACTGTTGTATAAATAGAATCTGACGGTTCAATATTTTATATTTTAGCGAATTTAAGAAAATCAGCTTGAAATTTATAAAGGATGCATAACGTGTTCTACCACCCGGAAATCTCAATTTTTTCAAAAATGTCACTTAACATGTTCATCCACTAAGCTCTTCAATTATTAAGTATAATTTTCTCCACAAGAAAATATCCGAGTACAAGAAATAAGTGAAAAATAAGTAATTATGTGTCTTACCACGCTCACTTGTCGTAGTTCTGCTTGAACGGCACCGACACAAATGACGGCTGCTAGACCAATGATTGTGTACATCGATGAGGAAGTTCTATAATCATTAAACCGAACCATGTTGTAGATAGTCCTTCTGAAACGAGAAATATGTTCAATCGAAGTTAGTTCTGGAAACTAATATATTATTAAGCAGATCCGTAATAATATTAACATATTATTAAGCAGATCCGTAAAGTAGACAATAAATATTAATAGTTTTTTTTAATAATGTAGACTTATGTTATAGGATAGAATTTAATATACGATTTAATTTAACGATAATACAATAACCGATAAAATAAAATATAACTTTGGACTTATAGTCAACAGTAAAGGTACACGATTTGTTGTAATAAAACCACCTATAAAAGTTTAAATAATTGTTTAACATACCCTGCATCTTATAAAATTTGTAATAGAAAATTATACATAAATATTTGAAACCCAGATACATTAATTTTATGATTTATGATTGTTTTATGATGATTATGCAAAAACGTTTTAACAAGAATCGACATTGTATTGTATGCGATTGGTATGAGCAATAAAAAGATTTTATATTCTTTATAAAAACGTAGCTTTCATAGTATGGTCTGCCTTCATAAAAGCAATTTATGTCAATTAGGAAACAAAATCACGATCTTTATAAGTAGTAAAGTTACATTTCCGGAAAGCTGTATATCAAATTATGGATAATTGCAAAGAACGCATGGTACACTAATACGTTTTAGATTTTAACTCGCATTTTAAATACACTTAAAGAAACAATATTTGTAAAATTTGAAGAACTCGCTGAAAATTTTGAAAATTTTCCCGACGTTATAAAATTACATTTTTTCCCATTAAAATCAGTTAATCTATATGTTACATATCTCTCTTTTAATATTCATTATGCTTTAAAAATAAGTACAATTAATATAGCCACAGCAGTTGGTACCCCCACAGTGATTAGGTCCCTTACCCAATATCAATTTGAAAATCTCAATCTTACTGGTTTCTTAAATCTGTGACAATGAATGAAAGTATATGTTCCTCTTACGTTTGAAATAAATAAATAAATAAATAAATAGAGTCGACACGACGTCTGCCGATGTAAATTAATAATACTGAAGTTGCAATTGCTGATCCAAATGGTGCACTGTGAGTGGCGAGCAAGCTGCGGGCGATTTTAAAGGACTGTAACACGTCAGACGAGTTTTCCCCTTCGTCGAATTGTTTCCAAATTTTGCCACAGTGTAAAATACCGAAGGGGAATTCCTGTTCCAAATTCATTGTCCTTGTTCACGCGGTCTCATGTGTACCGATAAGGAAAACCATAGTAGGATTTTCTGGACTTATGACGGAGACGCTGACGGTAATACAACAAAAAATATAGTGACGCGCGTCGTATGAGTACATACGTATAGGGAAGAATTTACGATTGATGTTTAAGGAAGTTTTCCCATTAGATCACTTTTACACTTTTTCTTTTCTTTAATCTTCGCGAGGTATCGAATGAATCATTAAAGGAACATACAGTGAATCACAGTAATATTCGGACGTTTTTAAAAGGACGATAACTTTTTTAATATTGGGCCATACGACTTGGATGTTTTTTTAAAAGTTTACTACATGAAAACTATAAGAATTACTATGTTTTCAACTTTTTAGAATAATTAAAGAGAGAAAGAGCTTTTCATTTGACATATAGTAATAATGTCTAGAAAATTCTAGTGATAACAGCTTGAAATAAGCTGTGGACTATTTATTTAATAAAAAAAAGATTTTACATAAATTTTATACGGTAATGTGAGTGACAAATAACCAGTGGTCCGTTTACGGTTACTTTATATAGAATAACAAGAATTTTAATTTAGAAACAAGCAATTTCTCATGACATAACAGACCTCGATTACGAATTAATTGCCTCTATAGACGGCAGCAGTGTTCGAACGAGTGTAAAAATGGAGGACGGCCATTTACATGCTTCGTGACGAACAAAGTCGTTTATCTGCAGCCGCGTCGTTAGAAAAACCATTAAACCATAAAATCTGCAGTTCTGCGCAAGTAAATCTTACCTTGCACAAGATCGCCCGATGATAAGCCGAGAATTTATACGAAAAGTTTGCAATTTTGCGGAAGTAAATTCGCGATTATATAAACACGGATGACAACAGATAACAGTGAATAACGTATTATCATTCGAAGAGAATTATCACTCGATACGCCAACAGGCCATTTTTCACATTTCGGTCATTAATCTTCGCATAAATGAAAAGGTTGAGGCTTCTTGCCATTTATCAAGAGCATCTTGAAATAGTTGATAAATATGCACGAACATGACAACGTAATACTTATTGTACGAAAGAAAATTGTGTTTGCGATGAAAGAGAAATTATTAAATTTATTTTTTGGGGTATATATTACAAAAAATTGGATAGACGCATTCTGGTTATTTGTATAAAGTAATGTGGATTCGTTATTTCTTGTGTCAGAAAGTCTATATTTATAATCAGACTCTGGAAGTGGACACTGGGCAGTGTCGCCAGATGAGGGGAAGGAGCACGAATTGAGGGGAAAAAGTACCATCTCTCTGCCATTACCTGAGTATGCACGACAGAGACGAAACGCGTCACGTGACCGGGCCGCGGCGGAAGCGTGGGGAATCGCGCGGTAGAAGGGGAAGTTAGAGTGGGGGGACAAGTCTTGATCTGGCGCACAGTGGTCCGGATCGAAGAATTTGGGGACATTCGACCAAAAAGTCGACTTTTCGAAATTGAAAACTAATCAATTTGTATTGCTTTGTAAGCATCTATAGACCTCCAAAATGAAGAAATTAATGAAACTGAATAAATATTTTAGTTACTATGATCATCTAAAGTTGAGCGTTTTGAAAGTAGCATATTTCACCAGTCAAAATTGCTTAAGTTCTTTGCGAACAAATTAAACAAAACATATATTCTAACGTGTATTATTCGAAAGATATTATTTTATATTTTTTAGTTCAAACCTCATTTCAATATCCCAAACGGTTCAAAAGTTATACACAAATGTCCCTAAATTCTTCGATCCGGACCATTGTGATGGCGTAACTGCTCACGACGTAAATCCCGCATGTTCTGTTATACCCTATCTTGTTCAAATATGTCATCGTAATAAAACCATTGTGTAAAACACACAGAAAATTATGTATTTTGAAAAAGATTTATGATCTTAATAAACATCAATATAAGTAACATCTTAAAATTCACTTATTGTTAGATATGTTGAAATCGCTAAAAACTGACATAATACAACAACACTGAAGCTATTTTCGGTCAATGTTACTATGTCTTTTTGTTTTTTTACAGAGCACATTGTGATCTGCATTATCACAAAAATTGCAAATACATAAGATATCTAATGCGTTTACTTCTTTTAAGTATACTATTTATGTAAATGAAATAATTATTTCCAATCACTTTTAACTAGTAGGGAGCAATTAATGTTTACGTCCCTGTAAGTCATTTATCTGTCACTTTCAAATAGAAGTTATAGTTTTTTAATGCCTTACTCAAGGTATCAATATCCTTTGTGCTTGAAATATAACGTTGAAATTAAACAAATATCACAAATGTCTACATTTACAAAATATTTCTACACTTTCGTGATCGAACGCGCAGCAATAACCGGTTGAATACACAAGTAAAGCAATACTGCCTCAAATACCGTCGTATATAATACGAAATGGTATCTTTATCTTCAGAGAGCTAAACGTTCTTTGCATTTAAATATACCTCTTGTGTTGATAACTTGTCTGCGTATCAGCCATAACAAAGTTTCTTATCAGGATAATTAGTTAACAGACAATTTGCGATACTACTGAAATTAAATTCTCCCGTATAATCAATAATCTATTGTATACTCATAATAATCAATTTCAGCTTATTGGAAGCATACGAAATATATTTTTTTAATAAACATAGACTCTTAGTTATACCAGCTGATTTGTGCATAATTGTAATTTCCATATGACCTTTCATACTCATTGACTTACTTACTAACGTCATGGTATTTTAAATGTAGAAAATATTTAAGGTTAACAACTTCTCAGAAAGAATTATTCAAATTGTCTTACCTAACTTGCATTTACATTGATAAAATCTTCTTGAAAAAAGAAAATACTTTGGAAACTCGGCGAATAAAATAACTAAACGTTTTCTGTGATGAATAGCAAGCTCTTCAATCGTGATTGCTCGTTCCTATTGATCATTCCATGTACTAAAAGTACTGACTAAATTACTGTTAAAAATCTTGTTTAAACAGGTATTCTGGTTTCCAAGGCCGTTTTTCTACGGATTTTTTTCAAAGAAACTATTGAATCTGTTGTATTGGGGTTTGAAGTGCACGTAGGATTCTTTTTTACGAAATTATAACAATTCAAATTCGAGGATTTTCAACAAATTTGAAATTTAATGATCAAATAGTTTTTGGGCTCACTGTAGATGATAGTAGAAGTGCTATAAATTTGGACATATATTGCGAAAATGTTGATTTCACTATCTCGTCTGGAACAAGTTTGATATGAATCATTTTACATTGTCTTCGGAACTGTGCGTGCTACGTCAATCGACTGGAGTGATCGACAAGATACACAGACTAGAAAGCACTTGATTATGCGTATCATTCATGCTGTATCTTACGGAGTATTGAATTTGTATACAACTGGTATCTGTTCACAGACGGGATCAATGAATTTGTCGAGTGACATCAAATCGTAACAAAGATAACTAAAACACGTAAGCACAACTCGACTGTAGAAATACGTCAGAAAATTTAAATTTTTGTTTGTTATTCTGTACAAGCATTGGTTGCATGCTGGACACGTGGTCAGGGGTATTATCGTGAGGACGATAAGATTCTTGTTAGCTCGTCAGCGCATACTCGGGCTGATACAGGTAAAACTGCTTGACGAAAAACGGGTTGTTGATAGGACAAATAATCCACAGAATAATTAGCCACGATTGCGTATTGAAAATGCATAGTACATTGTCGGTTTAGTAGTACTGTGCAATTGACTTTACTTCCTGCTTCAAATGTACAGGGTGTCGCAGTTTTAAGCAATCAAACTTCAAGGAGAAAGAATGTTACATAAATATAATTAGTATTGTGAATTAAACAAGTAAATATGACCCTTGTTATATGGCATCATTTTAATCACGCATATGTTGGTAAAAATTTCGTTTAAAAAATCACTAGATATATTACATAGCACGACCCGATGCAAAAATATTCTTTCTGAGCGAACAAATGTTCTCATGCTAAAAAGTTTCATTACGTACGCCGTACACATAGTTTCTTGCCTTTGAGTTGGTGCACATTATATTTAATGGAACTATATTGTACTTAGTTGCAATCGATACTGATCATCGTCGATGATAGCAGGTAATCATTTTACAGCTCCAACATCTAAAAAGTACTCTGCCAAGCGGGGATAATAACTTTATTTTCATTTATCATGTTCTTGTGTCATTGTTCTTCGAACATTGAACGAATATAGAGATTCACCACACAGCATTTACAATTCGGTTAAAAGTTTATTTTCAATGGCATGTGCGTGTCTGTTTTGAACATTATCTGTCTCGACTGCCCATTAACATGATAAATGTTAACTTTTACATAAACTCGAAACGGAATAGTGACGTTATTATAATGTAAAGATAAACACTCGCATAATAGTCTTGTCAAATGGGCCAAAATTTGCAATTTTAATTAATTGTACTTTCCTCGTGGTGTTTGAAACTTATAGACAAAAGCTTATCTATGTGGTTAACGGAAGTCAATTCAAAAGAAGGAAATCTAAACAAATAATACGGTGTCAAATATGTTGAAACAGTTCGACTTCTTTGATTCATCATATGAAGATTAAAATGATTTCATAAAGGCAACTATTTGTAACTTTTTTTTTATCTTACACGAAGCGCACCTATGTCGTCGATCAAATTCGAACTTTAAATCGCACTTGTACGTTTAAATAATATAAATGATTTCTCGCGTTTCGTAAATAAACTTGCACGCGCCATAAATGAATGAGTATCGGCATTCTCGCAGGTGATTCTATGATATCTTACTTTGCTCAGGTGTAGGCCCTAGGCCTGTAGCAGCTTCGCAGGCAGCGGCGCGTCCAAACAATCTCCACCGTCGCCGCCTCCAGAAATCATTTTATAAGTCTCATAATCTTTGATTGCAGAGATTCTTTGGTGGAAACGAAAGAACGTTTGATTGTCAAGCGGTAGACAAAGCTCCGTCGATCGCTACCTCTGATAAAGACGGCGATTTCACGCGAAGGTTGCCGATTAAATTAAGCACGAGCGATGCACAAACGCGTGGAGACACATCGAAGACACTTTATCTGATCGCAATCATCAGACGAAGGAGTAAGTGTAAGCGTGCAAGGTGTTGTGCAGTCCTTTGCGAACTTCGAACAAGCGTCCCCTCCTTTGTCGCATTGCACTCCGTTCGCCCGCTGAAAACTATTGTGAACCAGAGGAACGTCACCGGAGCGGACGATTAACAGATCGGCGAGAGAATGTTCGAAGTCGCAAAGAGTGCACCGATAATTGTGTAATCGCATAAGCGGCCGCGCGTTACACCGTTGACCAGGGGAAAAGAAAAGGTAGGTGGAAAGTATTCTCATGAATTGTCGTCCGATCTGCGACCGATAGTCGATTGATTGACCTTTGAGCAAAAAATTTGGATAAAGATTATCATCCGAGATAAACGTCGAGCGAACATTTGTTCGCATCTGATGCAGGTGTGATCTATTAATACTAGGTTCACTAAACGTGACTTTCTCACATTACTTCATAAAACTAACTAGATCGATTCAGAGTTTTTACGGCTTTTATCGTGATAGCGGAACGGGTGGCGTGACAGGGTATCATAAAAATAACGATAATTTGAAAAATGCTAGAAATTTTCCAAACGTGCCAATTGGAAGCCATTTTGTCGTAACAGGTCGTTCATATAAGTGGGTGGGGGAGTATGCGTTTTTCAGTTAGAGTTGCGAAATCGTCTACGACAGCCCACGTGCTGCCGCGGTCTTATTAATATTTAATATTTATAATCTTAATAATCATTCGGTACCCCGTCATACACCGAGGTAGGCTTTTCACTACTATTTTTTTTTTAAGTTCAATAACTCCAAAGTTTTATTTAAATATTCCTCAAACTATGTACCAAAGACTAAAGTGTTAACTTATATTTATATATTGGTTCATAAAAACTCAAATAAAATGTATGATCATCAATTTTTTTGCATTTTTGCTTAGCTTCCCCAACACCCCCCCCCCCCCCCTTCTTCCCCTACACGTTTCAAGAAATAAGTTTATTGTACGAATTTCCCGTAAATACATATTTACAACCTCGATCAAATTAACAAAATTTTTTTGTTATGAACCGTCATAATTACGAATTTCTTGTTTATTTCCTTTCATTTCGGTGAACGCATTACAAAATGCATTCTTCTGTATGCTGCACTAAGCAAAAAAGCAGGCAGTTGCCATTACGTATTTCTGCTGTAATCATTTAACAAAACATTGCTTGGTATACCACTGTACCGAAGTATACCAAATAAGATTTATGCATTCTTTTGCCATTTATTTTAACAGAAAGTAAACGAAGATTAGGTTTAAATTATATGTTCACTTTTACGTATCGATGATATTCAAATTATAAATCATAGAGCTTTTGATTTCGTGTAATTCAATCATGAGGTAACATATACGAAAGAAATTTTTTATTGTTTTCGTAGTAGCTACATAATAACAAATTTTTCACAGTTTTCGCTTTATTCAAACTAACACTAACGTATCACTACCTCGAATGATCCAAATCAGTTAACGTTTTCGTCATCACAGTCTTAATTGATATTAATTTGATTCCAGGAATTCCGTATAACATAATAAGAAAGCATAAATCCGCGTAACTGAATATGAAAGCAAGCATATTCTGCTCGTTATGTATTTTAATAACCTCAGTCAAGGCCAAGCCAGAATTGCAGTTATTACAAATTGTAAGCAAGCGATAAGTACCCACACACGCGCGCGCGCGCGCGCGCGCACGCACGCACACACACATTCGAAAACTTTGAGTGCAACAAACATACAATATGTTACGTTAGTTTGTAGTTTCTTGAAATAATTCAGAAATTTCATAAGAAAAACAACGTCTCATGAGATCGAAAAAGAGAATTTATACAAATTTTTCAGGTTTTTGCTCATAAAACGTACGCTCCAATTTCAACTATGATAAACAGCTACAACACAAGTTTTCCAGCCAGATTAACTTACGATCACTTCAATTTTGCTCCGATCGATATGCCTAACGTAAGTCTGCAAGGTTCTCTAATGAAATTGAAAAATTATCAATAATACGAACTGTTTTTCATATGTAAAGAATGAAACAATTTTTGAATTCACACCATTCCATTCAAGGATGTATCATTACTTGTTTGATGAAGTTCGTTTCACTTGAATCCTTTACTAAACAATATATGAACGTTCCATCGCTGACATACTTAAAATTAATCCCCCTAAGCGGTGGGTACTGATCAAATAATTCAAATCAAATAGTATGTTCATTATGGTCTTCTTGCTTCCTTCACTTTCCTTAGATTGTGCATATTGTAACTAATCAAATATTTTTAAGTGTCCCAGCAAAATGTAAATATTTGCTAACGAGTAAAAATGCAGCTTTTCCATACGATCGAACGTCGTCAATTTCATGATTAAACAGTCTGTGTATATATCGGATTGTAGAAATGTTTCAAACTTTTTTCTGACGCTAATTTGAAAGTTTGATCTTAAATTCATATGATAATTCGATGCAGCTAAACGTTTATCATTCCGATGTTTCCTCCATCAACTTGTAGACGCTGTTATCCCATTTGTGTAGTGTATTTCAATTAATTCATGGCAATAATTAATTGAAAGACATATACATATATTACCAACAGACTGGCAAACTCAATATGTACAATCTGGGAGCACATTTCCGTGATGTGTACGACGAATTTTTGGGTAAACTCTATAGAGTTGAAATAATGAAAATGCGAACTGCGGAGTATCCGCTGTCGATGTTGTCAGCGCAGTTGGTGAATGCAGGTCTCTGGCCACCAGAGGAACTAAATAAATGGAGCGATGATATTAACTGGCAACCAGTACCTGCAGGTAGGTATTATGCAAAAACTATTAAATTCACGACAAAAATTTTTATCCAAAATGTAGCACAGCTATCTTGATATAAAGAATGTAATGAATTAAAAGATCAACTCGAATCGACCCTTGCAGATTATGCGGTCGCCGAGAAGGATACTTTATTTTTAGGGTCTAATTGTCCAAGTTTCGCGTCCGATATGCAAACAGTATTAACTTCGAATGAAGTGAAGTCAAGAATGTTGCATCATACGCCTCTACTTGATCACGTGTCCAACTATACTGGAGTAGAAATGCAGCATCCATCCGACATAGCTCTCTTATACGCAGTCCTCGAAACAAAAGTAACACATACATAGTACTACCTTTTGTACCTACCTAGTGTCACGTTGTCTTATTACGGTTAATACAAGTATTATATGCATACGTAGACCGCGGATTTTTATGAAAACGATCATATGTTGCATAGAAGATGAGAATCCTGTTAAACTTTCTTTAAAATCTTACTCAAGAGATACTACGAAAATCAAGAAGATTTTTTATAGAAATGAATCAAATCCGCGGTCTACGTGTAACGAAATGATATACGAAATAACGAAGCATTGAAAAGCGAATGTAACCGTAGGCTACTCTGAACGAATCGCTTCCGTACTGGGCCAAAGATATTTTTCCCGATGGAGATATGTACAACGTAACGTTACTAGAGTACGATCTTCTTTCGCAAACTCCTCTGCAGATGAAACTGAACGGAGGAACGTTCATCAAAGAAATCTTGGCGAATACATTAGAATATATAGATGGAGTTATATCGAAACAACGGAAACTCATGATGTACAGTGGTAACGACAGGAACATCGCCGGCATTTTGAAAGCTCTCGATCTATGGTCGCCTCATATTCCTAGTGAGGCAGCTTCCGTAATTTTCGAAACTTACTATGACAATGAAACTGAACACTACGGGATGAAGGTACGTATTGTCTTCCTTAAATAAATTCATTTAAAATTGCATCAACTTCGGATAAATTTTTCTTTTTGTTTTTGTATAGGGACCCAATTACTGTGGGGGTTCCAAATACTGTGCCTATATTAATTGCCACTGCTATAGTAATTGGGTCCCGTACCCTATCTGTAAAAATAGAAAAAGATTGTTTTCTTGCTTATGTTAAGTTTATTAACATCATTTGGGGAGAGGAAAGAATTTCTCGTTCTTAAAATCACTTTTAATTTCACAGAACATTAACTGGACCATTATTATTGCAGGTAAATTACTATACAGGAGTGGAAGGTGAAACTATACCTTTGACGATACCTGGTTGTACAGAAATATGCCCGTTGGATAGATTTATAAATGCAGTTTTCGACTTATTACCGGAAAACTCGGCACAGTTGTGCCATTGGAGGAGTGTTAACATCTCGGATGAAGAAATATTATTGAACGACGTTATTTACAATCGATCTGAATCTCAGAAACTATATAGCGTATTATTTATAGTTTCATTTTTGTCCATTTCCCTTGTATATTAATCGATATAGACATTTCATACATAAAACAAAAATAATGATTAATTTACACATCTCTTGTAAATTATTTATTTTTAAACCATTAGCAGCGACAGATCAAAACAATTTCTATTTGAACTACGTATTTTATACTAATAATGTAATACAAAATAATTTTTGGAAGGAACGCTTATAAAATAGAAGAAATTAAAATAATTTTATTATAAATAATTTATAATGTTGTATACATGTTAATAAAAACTGTAAAACCTACAGTAAAGACAGTACATTTCGTATGCATTTATTTACACTGTACGATATTGTTAAAATGACGTATTACATTGTCGTTAAAATTACACTGGCTACTTGCATGTTAAAATATTGGATAGTCTGCGCGCCATTTCTGTAAATTGAATAAAACTTTCCGCGGTAATTATCATAAAGTCATTCAATATCATTCGCCATCGACGTTCTCGTTTCTGAATGCTCTCTTCCACTAGAACACCCTCGAATACGAATTGTTTTTTCCATAAATCAATAACGGGCGGTATTGAATCCTCTTCGAAATTATTGCCATTTTTACTAGAAAATACTGACCGATATGTCTCCAAACAAATACGTAACGAATAAAAGATAAGATGCAATTGAGTTACGATATTGTGAACATCCGCTTTTTTGCCATCCATCAAGGAAATCAAAATGCTTTCGTACGATTTCAGTTTCGTTGTTAAATGATTTATAACTTCAACACAAACTCCCATAGAAGCACACAATTCCAATATAATGGTTGCTTGATGGACTAATATTGTAACCTAGAATATATAATATTCTAATTGAATGTAAATACTAATTTAGTAATGCTTGTTTCTCTCCATTCTGGTCTCATTTACGATAACAAAAAAAAAGTCGAGAAGTTTACGCGACATAAAACCCAAATTAAAAAGTAACTAGTTTGTGTGTAAAAAGTAACTAGTGATCTTTTTTTAAAATTCATTATGCTTTAAAAATAAGTATAATTAATATAGGCACAGTAATTGGATCCCTAACTTTTCATTGAACACATTGTGTTTTACAATTCTATTACTATTTTTAGTTTACCTTATTCAATTCTGTGTTACCAATACATCTGTCTAGCGTGTTCGTAATCGCCTGCACAATTTCATTCGTGCACGCCTTACTTTTGTTCTCGGCTTCGAAAACGTCGCAAAAATTCAATACAGCGTTCACTGCCTGCATCTCCATAGTATTTTTCCAGCACCTGTTTCCCATGTACTGTCTCGCTAGCTTCTCGTTCTGGAGCACCGAAAGAATAACTTTCATCGATTCAAAAGCAACGTCGTTCGCGTTCGTGGAGTCAAGTGTAAATCTCAACCACTCCGAGGAAACTCGTTTCCCTTCGTTTCTCCGAACTGTATCGATTTCATTTTCGAAATCCGATTTTCTCCTTTTTTCGCGAGTTCCCGTAAGTGCTTCGTCTTCCATCAAATTTCCTGCTTGCGAACGTCGTCGATTTGGTCGAAACGATGAAACATATTGTACGGGACTCTGAATGACCCTTTCGTCGTCCGGTTCGAAAGGAGACAGACACGGCTCTTGGTTTTTATCGGAAATCCATTCTTTTTCATCCGTGTTTACAGTAGGAAATTGTAGATCGTCCACGAAGCTGCATCTCTGATACGGAGTGATGCTGTCGATCTTCAAATTTAAGAAATCACTCTCGTCCTCGTTTTGGGAAATATAATACTCTCCGTTAGATTGATACGTGTTGTACGTGCTGTCGTTTTTAAGGGATTTGGGCGTTTGGGAATCGAGTATTCTCATAATTTGTGTGATCCCAGGTATAGTTAACCCTGACAACGACCGCTCCTCATCGTTTCGTGAATCATTCGCGCTCTTACTGTCCAACGAACAGCTGTCGTTAAACATATCTCTCGAATTGTTTTCAGTGAAATTGCCGGAGAGATCGATGATCCTCCACACCGGAATCTTTGTCTGCGAAGAATTGTTGCAACAAGGCATTTCGCCTTGCGATGGCGAGTGTGTTAAGTGTATCGACTTATTGATCGAATTATTGTGCAATTTATCATCCACTTTCTTTTGACTTGTGTTATCATTCGCCTCTTGACTTTCTACAGAATCTTTAAACATGTCCGAGCACGATGAGTATTCGCTCTGCGAATCCGGAATAATGCGGTTTTTATGGATCGCAGTATCCCCAACGAAGCTTCGAAAATAACTTCGTGTACTTTCAGAAGAACAGATGGATAGGTTACTTATATTTTTCGTAAAATCGTCGCCTTGGTTTGTGCGTTGCTGGAACTGTGTCGTACTACGCTTTTTATTATGTTTATCATTACGGAGTAAGTCGATCTCTAAATGATTGTCCGAAATTCTATCAGCTTCTTGTGTCAATATTAACGACAATTTCGGAGTTGGACACTTATTTGCATACTCTTCATCATTGGAAAACGTTTTAGATACGTCCTTGTTGCAAATCCCAGAATCGTTCTCTGTAATGTTTAAATTCATATTATTTAACACTAACTGTACCACAACCGATCAAATGACCGGTTTCACATTTTTTATCTTATAATGATAGAAATTACGAAGATGCTTCCGTTAGAGATTATAAAATTTTCTTCGTTCGAGCACACATTGTTATAAAAATTGCGACTAATCTAAATAAATTCAGTCCTATGATATTCATAAATATATCAGTCACATTTTGTGTTCGGTACAGTTAGCGTTAAAATTGTATAACAATTTTAGTTCGACTTCCGTACTACAAAATGATCGTACCTATACAATCAAAGTTATTGTAAAATTTGATCAACATAAATATTAGGCTAAATTTTCTAACAAGTCTAGGCTTCTAAGTGAACCTAGAATTTGCAGGAAAATTTAGTCTCATACGGGATGTGGGTTATTTATGTCACGCCGATGTCAATAACAAATAAAAACCCACACTATTTTTCTTTTACCGTATCAACGAGTTCATACAATGCATATTCGTGACTCATGGCATCATGATCTTGACGTTTATCTTGCAACGCGCAGATTTATTTTAAACTTCAGTTCTTGAAATTATGATATTTAATGTGATAAGGCAAAAGCACAATACAACAATAAGATAAATCTAATCTATACAAGTAATTTCATCAATATTAAATTTTTCTCTCTTTTCCGATTCCTTTAATATCTTAGTTCTTTTGTTATTAACGCTCTTTATTACTTTAATTTACATCGACAAACCCTCATGCCGATTTAGTGTTAAAAACCAGTCTTTTCCCTAGCGTCGTATTCAATTTTATATAATGTGGATGTAGAAAATATTTATTAATATATAAATTTTCTGATAAACTAAATTGATAACTTTTGATTCATTAAAATTCATAATTTCTTTGTCTTTTCACAGCGTATTACATTTATATTCACACTTTCAATAACAACTGTTACATCATTGAGAATGAATTCCGTATCGAGATTTTTTTTCTAAATAAAAATGTTGTTTCTGACACCTATTTTTATTTGTGCAAAAAAATATCATTGTTGCTCGTACCATAGTCTATATCTTGCAATTTTAACTTAAATTGCTTTCGAACCAGAAGAACGAAAACTTTATTAAAATAATTATACAAAGTATTGACAAATTTTATTACTTTTGAGTAAAATATTATTCCACTGTTTGTGGAATAACAAACGCATCTTCTCGAGTGAGATATCTTTCACAACTCTCGTCGTCGCTTTTAACCAGACAACAGCCTGTAAGAATCTTATGTCAGCCTCATATTCTTCCGTGAAATTTGACGTCGTTTCACATCCTTCGAGAAAATTTTGTGGAATGCTTAGAAAATGCTTGCATCTATAACATTTCGTATCATCCACTTCAGAAAATTTCTTTAAGCTCTTACTATTAATTTCCAAAGTGTCCTCCACAATCGACAAACTCGACTCTTCTTGCGCATCTGCTTCATTGTTAAACATAATCTTTAATCTTTTATTTCATAATTTTTTTTATTTCTTTTATGATTTATGATTTTTAGTCAAGGGCGGTATCGGAAATTTATAATTCTCATCCACAACTTTTCTTTTGAGGAATGTATTTTTCTTAATTTATAACCAAAAAGAAATAATATCTCTGAGCCAAAAGGATCGTATACTTGTTCGCAAACTATTGTACTTTTATAAAACCGGCCTTGCCTGTAGTTATTCTTACGCAACCTAAATCCGTTGTGCAAACACCTGAATTTTTTTTATATATTTCTCGCAATTCGAGAAGTACTTCATTGCGATTTTCAATATGACTTTCTATTTGTTCAATATCTACAGTGTCAGCGTACATCTGAAATATTAAATTATGAAACAAAAATCTCATTTCATTTAAATGTTTGAGCAGTTCAAAATATTTCAATTTTGAATTGTGCCAAGTATTGCAAATTATTCGGACAATATTCTTATCAAGAGTCATTTAATTTTACTTAACGGTTCAAGACATTCGCGTAAACTTAGTAGAAGTAGTAAATTGCATATTCTTTATCTTATTTAATTTAATTTCCTTAATTTATTTTTATGTTAATTTATTACACTGATATTAAGTTGTTCATTATTATACCAGATGTTAGACTGCAGATGTAGCATAGCAATTTTCCATAAGAATACATATAATTAATTATTAAGATATTACCTTTAATGTACAAAAAAATGTCTAGAAACATACATGTTTCAAGAACGTTAAATTATATTTTTAAATCCCTCGTAATAATATTGAACAACAAATACCGCCAAAAATCATAAACTTGTGCGCTTCATAACGTAGCAAATTGTAACTGAAAGCAGAGAGGATATGAGAGTGCTCACGCCCAAGGTTTCGGCGATCCTTATACAGTGCTGCCACCGACTCATTTTTAGCATTGACCAGAACCTGGGCAATTTATTAATTATAAATATATAACATAATGACATCGAATAAAAAAATATAATTTGAACATATAGTCATAACATCGCGAACACAACTCCTCAATCATTTGTATTTGATCAGATTTGATCACAGACGAGGTACAGTAATAAACATCGTAATTTTTTTCTGGATTTCTAACTGAAATTTGCTTCCGAATTTTCCGAAGTTCCTGTTCTTAAAATTTATATTTTTTGCTTAAAGTTGTCATTCCTCCTATCGGAGGTCCCTACATTTTTATGGGTATATGGTCACCGACGAGATATATATAAAGACTGCCAGCCTTACGGGAGCTGCCCGCGGGCTCGGGCTCCTGCCCGGGCTGCCCGAGCTGCCCGCGGGCTCGGGCTCCTGCCCGGGCTGCCCGAGCTGCCCGCGGGCTCTTAAAAGTAATTCGAAGATTTATTAGAAGCCTTCGAATAGAAAATACAGATAAAAGATGAAAAAATTATTCGAAGTTCGAATAAAAAAAATTATCTTTTTTCGTCCGATAAATTCTCGTCGAATAAAATTATTTATTCGATACTCGTCGAATAAAGATACTTTTTTAATTCGAACCTTCGAATAAGGAAATAAAAATTTTTTTATCTTTTATTCGTTATTCGAAATTTTTATTTAGATAAATATTTTGCCAAACTCTGGTCGGAGAATATAACATTTGATAATCGATATTGGTCCGTGATGAATCACCTTCTCACCGACGAGAATTTCCTTAGTGGGCTTCTGCACCGACGAAATACCGTCGTTGGCCTTCTGTTTCTTACTCCAGCCAAAATCTATCCTAGAGTGCAGTAGAAAACACCCGTAAGGCTGGCAGTCTTTATATATATGTCGTCGGTGATTGGGGCCGTTACCGACCGATCCCAGCACCCACCTGGCACCCACTTTGAGACTCGCAGTTTGGGGCTGGCAGTCTTTATATATATCTCGTCGGTGATATGGTCTAAGCTTCTCGTGGATCTAGTTGCAAAATTAATCGTTCGTCAGCGTAGAGGGCGCAAGATCTCAGATCGTGAGACACGAAACCCCATATGGTGATTGGTCTACTCCTATGCGTCGTCTGTGTCTGTACGTTCTGATTGCTTTCTATCGTGTGCAAAAGAATTGTGTGCCCCTGTCATTTTTGAAAATGACTGACACTAAGAACGATAAAGCGAAAGTGGATTTGGGATTGTTGGAGGAGGACGATGAATTTGAAGAATTTCATGCGGAAGGTATACAAATATAAAATCACAAATTCTTCTTGTATAATATTGGAAATGTCCAAACCTAACCTCAAATTATTGAATGACTTGGTAGATTGGACCGCGGCAGACGAAGACAATCAAGATATTAGTGTTTGGGAAGACAATTGGGACGACGACGATGTAGAAGATGATTTTAATCAACAATTGAGGTATTTTTGTTAAAAAACAAATATTCATGTTAAACAAATGTACTAAAGAGATGATAATATTTTTAAATTGTTTATTTATGCTTGAACGGTCTTGGAAAATTTAATTTATGTCACAACATGATATATTACTATATTATTAAATTAATGATTTTTATTTACAAGTAACAAGGCCAAGGTCTATTTATATGAATTAATTGAACTGATGAATCATCATCAGTTTCAGTAATATAAAATATTATCATATTGCAATATTGAAGCTTACATCATATTTTCTAAAATACGTTTATTAATTTCAGAGCCCAACTAGAGAAGCAAAAGGTTAAAACTGAAGAGAAGGAGAATTAAGTAAATTATAAACTATGCGTTATTAATCATAAGAATGAACATGTATTAGACTATTGAGGTCTTGCAAACATTTAAATTTCATGTATATTGTTAACTTTTATTAATTGTGAAATATAATGGTTTTTCATAAATATTTGTACAAAACTTAAACGTTAAATACGAATGTACAGTTTAAATGCATATAGTACCTAATATGTATATTACACATCATTCAACTTATAAGTCAGTTTAATGGAAAAAATACTTGGCATCCTTATTTTAAATATATAATCAGGTACAGTTTTTGAAATCTTGATAGTTCTAAATTGTCAACAAATGTACTATGGCACATCAATTCCTTAGTGACTAAAATTATGTCAATACTTCACCATTTTAAATACCAATAAATTTATTTGAATAATGTATACCTTTCTATGAACTGCTTGGTTTTGAATAAATGAAAGAAGAAGAATTGAACTATTAAGAAATTGCACGATTATAAGCTGACCTACATGAGATTAGCAGTTGTGATGTTAGAACGTCTAATATTTGTAGGTTCAAATCAATATTAATTTTCTTTATTTCATAAGAACCAAGTAGATATCTTAGAATATTTATCGTATCTTCGCCGAATATTAATCTCACATCATTAGAAATTTTAATTAATATTTCCTGCTCAAGGTTTTCCCTTACTTGCACTAATGGTTCATCAGAAACTTTGGTTCGTACATTATGAAATGTTTTAGTACTCAAGTAATCAAAGGCTTGAAGAACTGTAGTCTGCAAACAATAATAAAAACTCGGTAATCAATCTTAAAAATACTAGTTATAAATATCAAAAATGAATTTTTACCTGTAACACAGATTCAGTGACATTTCCAAATAGTAATTTAGTCCATCTAACAACTGCTTCTTGTTGCAATGCATTATTACTTCCAACACCAGCTAATAATTCACAGATAATATCTACAGCAGCACATGTTAACGTTAGATGAGAATCCAATTCATCTGCTTCTTCTGTCAAAGGAACCAAGAAACAAGAGCATACTTATTAAATACTTTCCAATATGTGTAAGCAAAGCATGCATAGTATGCATTTACCTTCGTAAGAATCATTTACTGTTTCTAACCAATGAGTTATCAGTGCATTATCATTGCTTCCCTCTACCGAATCCACAGCTTCGTAAGCTGTGTCTATAGAATAATCAGTTCTGTCAGCAACTAATTTTTGTAGTTCGCTTGCCAAACTTTTCTGTACAAATTCAAAAAAATCTGTATACATATTTTAATAGAATAAACCATGAAAAATTTTAAATATATTAGATATACTTTTATCTAGATATACATTTTATGTCATTACCGTTTTAATGTCCTCCACAAATCTCCATGGTATATCAGATAGAGGCATTAAGGTAGGTAATTGAACAATTTCTTCTTCCTGTTCAACTTCAAAACCCGGAACAACTGTTTTTAAAGTGTTGAAAACTCCGCTCACAGTTTTAGCTAAAAACCTATCAAGTCGAGGAGCAACAACATCTGCTTTTTTATCAGCACCACTGCTTGGACGTAGAAAATGTCGCAATTGTGGTGGACATACACTAGCTAACCGTGTAGTTAGAATTATGATATAATTTTCTAACTCAATACGCCCACCTTCTGGCAATACTAAATCCTTCATGATGGGTGCTAATTCTGGAATCTACATTTCATATGTTATGATAACTAAATGAAATAAAACATTGAAATGTAACCAAATGTTTAAATTTCAAATTACCTCTTGTAAACTAGCATGTAACTGAACGAAATCACGATATTGTCTCCTAACAGTTGCCGTCGTAGTTTCAAACAAATCAACTCCGCGTTGTTCCACGTCATCGAATTGAATGCAATATAGTAATTGTTGTGAACCATCAGGTTCAGTACGAAATTCTGTCCAAGGAATCAGTAGATTTGTAAATTGACTACCTTCGTATACTGCGTACGATTTTTCTTCAACATGTCTGGAAATACACAATGTAAAAGGATGTTCACTATTTAATTGAAAAGTTAAAACCTATTTGGAACTTACAAAGGAGTAGATACAGTTGACTTTTGTTGTAATACAGTCCTCAGTCTAGCAATTGTTGTTGCAAAATCTGTAGTATCTTCATACACTGGAGATAACTTATCTTCATCTAATTCAATATCTCCTTCTGACATACTTTGACCCCAAAGACCTCTATGTTCTGTGGGTAAATTGTCTAAGCGCAAAATAGGTCTTCCTTCGTTCAGAATTTTTTCCTTTGCCGAAGTTTTATTCTTACTTTCAGTTGTCGCTTTTGTAGAGGTGTCTAAGTTTGGTATTGGCCTTGGTATTATGACAGCTGTTGAAGATGTTATACCATCGCACAAAGTTTCAGATACCAATTTCTAAAACAATCATTACTGTTTCAATGCAAGATAATTAATTGACTAATGATAAATATAGAATTTTTGAAAAATATGCTGTACTTTTGTGCGTAATTTATTTTCTTCTGTGCTTTTCACTTTATCCTGAATTTTAGCACCATCGTTTAATGTAGGCTCTAATAACTCTAATATGCTTTGAAAAAGCCAATCTGGAGAACTGACTGTTTCTATAAGTAATAATAGTCTTTTTGCTAGAATAGACAGTAATAATTTACATGGCAACGAACTCGTTAGTTCCCATTGTAAAAATTCTTGTGCTAAGATACTGATCGTTTGATGAAGCATATGTTCCAAAGTCGATGCATTACGGGAACCAGGATGCAAATATTTGAATGCTTCTCTCATACTTTTTGCTGTCCCTTTTTCTACTCGTCTTGATGCTCTATAATATAAAGGAATTACTTGTAATAATAATAATTTTTTTTCATAAATGTATAAATGAAAACTGATACCTGTGATATTCTTTAAAATGTAAAAGAAGTACATTGGCTAACTGATGGGTAAGCTTCACCTTGTCTATTAAATGAATTTGATAGAACAGTTTGGTCAATAATTTTTTAAGTAATTCTTGTGCTTCATCCGGAAATGATTTGTCGTTACTGATAGACTCATACCATACTCGTATACATTTTGAGTTTATTTCTTTCACTAAATCATTCACACCTATTGATCTTTTTCTTCTCGAAGAAATGCTTCTTTCTTTCGATACTTTTCTATCTATACTTTTTGTTCTTGAATCTTTATCTATCTTTTTCTCAGTGAGCGCTTTTACTGATTTCTTGTCCACAGGTAATTTTAAACTACTTACTAACTTTTGATATAACCAGTCATCGAGGAATGTTATGCTAAGTGGGTTTCTTGCTTTTAATGCAAGTTGAAATAGGTAACAACTGAGCCATACTGACATTATTAGAATAAAAATAATCCATAATATAGAAACATAAATTGGTAATGGCGTGAGGCCAGCCCATTCCTGTATAACTAAAGACAAACTAGCACCCAATATACTTAAAATCAACAATATCTGGTTCAACCAGCTCATTGGTATAATTTTCCCCATTATAAACATAGTCCAACATTAATAATAACTTTAACATTATACTTCGTACCAATGGAATATAAACCTGTAAGAAACACAGTTTTATTACTAAAGCATAAAATAATTTAAAGCAAAATAAAATGTTTCACTTCATATTCACCAAATAATGTAACTCTTACTGTACTGATTATGTAATCAAGAAATGATAAAGTTCAATTTAAGACGAAAAATGATTATACTTAAAATCATATTTTAAATATAAATTTCCATTCAATCAACATACTGTTGCTTGTTTTTAAAAGACAAGATTCTTTAACTTTTTTAAAGAGGCAACATTAGTGTTTTATAACTTTAAGTGAAATTGTAAAATGTACCTTTTGCTCTTAAAATGATTCGTCATAATTGACATCATAATTCGAAATTTAACCTCAGTGTTTTCCATTTCCTCTCGAATCCAATCACCAAATTCTTATTGTACAAGTGTGGATCTCTCATGCACTACGATATTTGTAACTCTCTATCTTAGAATACTCGTGTTTATTCGCACGTGAGTCTGGACGACCATTTTATTTAAATTTTTTACTGCACAGAACGAACGAAGGACATCTTCGCGAATCTGACAGTTCTGCATCTATTCATCGTCACTCCTATTGTTTCCGCTTCAACGCAACAGACATTGTAACAGCGTAGTTTTTCTTCGTGTAGCACAAATAACACCGTATGACATGTGTATATCGATTGAAATTGAGCTCAAATAAATACGAAAATCGCGGTGCAACGCACTCGCATGCGAAGTATTATATCACAAGTACGAGGTATTGTACGAGTAATTGTCGTTCACTTTTTGTTGATAAAGAAGCGCGCTAACATATGCTCCGTTGTGACAAGCGTATGCATACATAAAGGAGACGTGTGGGACGATTGAGCATGAGCTATACGTATAGATGCAACGTATAGGTCGTACTATATAATTATTAATTTATTGCTTCGACAAAAGTATCAATTAGATCATACTTTTTATGAAAAGAAAAATAAAAAGAATTGCTTTTTATAAATAATTTATATTGTCTTAACTATAATTTTTTATCTGTATTCAAAAATTTGACTATTTTACGTTTTTTTACTTTTATAATACACTGTTAAACCAGAAATATGAAGTCAAGTATTTTTTGTTATTAATTGACAAACGTATTCTGCTATTATTTCCTATCTTTTAATTAATTTTTGGACTTTACAGCAAAGATGAAAAGAAGCGGTTACAATATTTGGATCGAGTTATGATCTATGATTTATGACTTACCTTACTATTTAGTTTAAATATTTAGTTTCTTCTTCTTGAAATGTGAACAACATTACACAAATTTTAATCCTCGAATGTGCTAAAATTTTTAAACCGACAGTTTAAATTGGATTAACACATTTTTATAAAATACTAATGATAAAGAATAATGTTATACCATTGGAAGGAATCGATTCGTATCAACGGTAGTGATAGCACCGTTTGAGACAATACTGAATGCTTTTATTGTAGTCTGGCTTATTGTAGATATGTTATCATTGTACAAGACTCGGAGAAATTTTTTATTAGATTCGTCGAAAGATATATCTATACAATAATATATCTATATTTACGATTGACGTTCAACGTTTTCTTTCGTAAAATCGCTTGATATCCAATTCTTTGGTTTTCAAAATGGCAGCGACATTTATTGGATACGAGATCATTTTTTGCAGTCTAAATTCTTCTAATTTTTTTTTCAACATTGAATGTTTAAACTGTCTCGGAAAGACTAGTTAAAGAGTTGGCGATTGTCACTGATTGTAAAAACAAGTGATTTAAACAATAGTCAGCATAGGAATTGCTATTAAATTATTATCCCTTGCATCACACTCTCCTTCTCAGCTCGTTGCACGACTTTCTTCTACTTATTACTTTCTAAATAAAAAACTTGTCTTAGCTGCAAGTTGCTAAGCAGCTAAATTTTGAATTTACCCCAACAGCAGTGTATCCTAAACGTAACAATGGAAAAATATTGATATACCCAACCATGCGAAAAAATTTACAACATTCCTATCCTGGACCAATATAAAGAATATTGAATATTATTTTATCGACCCAGTTTTAACCAATTTTGTGACATGAAAATTGTTTAACTAATTCGACTTATGTTATAGAAATAGCCGACCGTGCGTTGCGAAGCGCCCCGACAACAAATAGCAAACATAAATCAATTAAGTTCAAATAAAAAGTATTCTGAACTAATTTGGACATTATCGTAACGATTGCCTTATTAGTCAAGTTTGTTCGTATTAATAGCCAGCACGTAAATGCGTGCGAGTTATAGCGTTATGCGCGGTCGAACCGATCCGTCCTCCTCTTGAAATTGTTCAACACGTGCCCGACTTACGAAGAGAGTCGGCGCGCGATAGTCAGTCTAAACTGGCGCGGATCCACCCCATGCAGGTGCATGGACGCATGCATGTGCATGCAAGCCCCGAGGAGTGCACGCTCTAATTTTAGTCGTCGAAGCGTCGGAATAAACGTAAGTCACTCGGGGGCCTTGTAAGGCTAGAAGAAGCTCCCGGGGACTCCCGGCACGCGCTCCCCAACAGCCATAAGCATCCGTTCGACTACCGACAGCTATTTTCGCTATTTCTTTATTTGTATCGCAGTTTTGCCGGTCGTCTTGGGTTACGGTTCACCCGGCGCCTTCGACTTCGAGGAAACGGCTAAAATCAGCCGTCCCTGGGCCAACCGAAGACACCACGTTGAACAGAAGATCGCAGCCGGTCTTCTATCGACGGATCCGAAACGTGCGTCCAACGATAAGCCTAGAGATGATCGTTCCGCGAGGAACAACACGAAGGCTCGCAGGTTGAAACGGAAATAAATAACTCACGGAGTCACACGAACACCGTAGTCTCGTCAAATTGAATCGCTTCTGGCGAGATTCCGTCGTGATCTCTGGGCGGAACGTTTCGATCAAGATCTCGCGCGGAACGCTAAAGTCCATTAGTTACTGTTCACCGACTATTTTTAGGAAACGAAAACATTTGAATGTAGATCTTTGCACGCGGTATACCTGATCGATACGGTACATGCCATTCCAATAAAGTTCCTGTTCGAACATTCTTGCCGGGTCTTGAACGGATTATAGGCAAAACAGAAATGAGTAACTTTTTTTTTCATCGCTGCGAAAGATCTTCTTTACCCCTTCCTCCGAAATCGAACGAAAATACAGTCACTTAAAGTTACACATAGATTGGCTGGTTGCCAGAGTACACTGCATCCAGAGTAAAGTGTCACGAGAAACCAAAACACAATATTTCTCCCGAACCTCGCCGGGCACGAAATCGCAATTTGTTCAGCGACTATTATGTCATCATGTTGAACGTTCGCCAATGATATCGACCGCGATAAGATTCACATAATCCGACATCTACTTATTATATAATACAGTTTTATTATCATTAATCATATGGTATAATAAGAAGAACAATACGCCAGGCAGCAATATGAGCCGACGTTGATGCGCCTGGTTACGGTATTTTCCTTTATTTCCTGTCGTATACTTTCGCTCTCGTCGATTACCACCCCGTGCAGATATCGCAAATACCAAATTAAGTGCGCGTACGATAACAAGTAAGCCTTTGCGTGTGTGTGTCTGTATGTATGCGTGTGTAGATACCCATGTATGCCTGCGTATACACGTTTTGCGGGACCGAGAAAGGGCTCGTTGCAATGGCCGAGGAGATTATCAATAAATTAATTAACGTTAATAACAAACAGTCGTGTTGTATAAACTACAAAGTAAAGTACAGTCTGATAAATGTGTAGAATAAAGGCACTTCAGTAATTTTCGTTTCCCAAAACCACATTCCCCCGATTCTACCTTCTTCTCTCCTTCTTCTCTGTAACCTCGGTACGCCAGCATCAATGGAGACCGTAGCTCGAAAACCGCCGAGCACCAATAGAAAAAAAAAAGAAAAGAAAGCAGGTGATATAATCGTGAATCCCAGAGCCCGGTGCGACACCTTAGAAGCACTTGCGGTGTACGATACCGGGACCGGACTCGTCGTACTCTTGCTTGGAGATCCACATCTGTTGGAAAGTGGACAACGAAGCCAGGATGGATCCACCGATCCATACGGAGTACTTCCTCTCGGGGGGAGCGATGATCTTGATCTTGATGGTCGAGGGGGCGAGGGCAGTGATTTCCTTCTGCATACGATCGGCGATACCGGGGTACATGGTGGTACCACCGGAGAGTACAGTGTTGGCGTACAGGTCCTTACGGATGTCGACGTCGCACTTCATGATGGAGTTGTACACGGTCTCGTGGATACCGCAGGATTCCATACCCAAGAAGGATGGCTGGAAGAGAGCCTCGGGACAACGGAACCTCTCGTTACCGATGGTGATGACCTGTCCATCGGGCAACTCGTAGCTCTTCTCGAGGGAGGTGCTGGCGGCGGCGGTGGCCATTTCCTGTTCGAAGTCCAGGGCGACATAGCAAAGTTTCTCCTTGATGTCGCGGACAATTTCACGCTCAGCCGTGGTGGTGAAGCTGTAGCCTCTCTCGGTCAGGATCTTCATCAGGTAGTCGGTCAAGTCGCGACCGGCCAAGTCCAAACGGAGGATGGCATGGGGAAGGGCGTAACCTTCGTAGATGGGTACGGTGTGAGAGACACCGTCTCCGGAGTCCAAGACGATACCGGTGGTACGACCGGAAGCGTACAGGGACAGAACGGCCTGGATGGCGACGTACATGGCCGGGCTGTTGAACGTTTCGAACATGATCTGGGTCATCTTTTCACGGTTAGCCTTTGGGTTCAGGGGGGCCTCGGTGAGGAGGACAGGGTGTTCCTCGGGGGCAACACGCAATTCGTTGTAGAAGGTGTGATGCCAGATCTTCTCCATGTCATCCCAATTGGTGATTATACCGTGTTCTATAGGATACTTTAAGGTAAGTATACCTCTTTTACTCTGCGCCTCGTCCCCTACGTAGCTGTCTTTTTGACCCATACCGACCATCACACCCTGGAAAGGAACGGAAAGACTTAGTCAAATTGTTCACTTAGCTGTTTGATTGACTTGTTTCGAGAGATTCTTAGCGTTCTCTAATCAATTTTATTTCCTGAGTAACAGTCAAATTTGAATTGTAACTAACCTGATGACGCGGGCGGCCGACAATGCTGGGGAAGACAGCACGAGGTGCGTCATCTCCAGCGAATCCCGCCTTGCACATACCGGACCCATTGTCCACGACTAGTGCCGCAACATCATCATCACACATCTTGGCTGGTTTTAGTTACTTTCTGCAAGAGTGAAACAAATTACGTAAGATTGTATTCTCTTGTAATATGAATATTAATTACGGGGTTACATTAGCATTAAATAAGGGTGATTCAGTATCAAAAATTAAGAGACACAAACAAATGATTATACTGTAGTGGGAACTAAGCTGAAATTCTCAAGTGCTGGATTTACGCAACCACGCTCTATTTTAATGCAATAAGATCGATGCGTACAGAAATTTAGCAGAAATGGGCAGACAAGGTACAATTAAGACGAATAGAGGGGAATTTCTGAAAGCACAGGTGATTTCAAATTTTAGATAAAATAATAATAATACATAGATCCAATGGCTGGAGCGCAGTGACAACAGCTGATCGGTGTCAGCCTTGGATCAGCAGAAGGATAGACAAGGATAGATATGTGATTATTAATTAAGATAATTAATTATTATTAAGGATCATCGCTCGACTTTGACACAAGGCGCAGCGCGTGTCTCGGTCAAGCGATAGGAAAGTTTTTACTGCTGATAGATCGAAATTAATATTGAATTTCGTAACAGAATAAAATGCTAGTTTTAAACAGCAGATCAAGTAAGAAACGATAATATAGTTTCTTCGATACTGTAAATAATTTTAATTACTGCGGAAGCAAATTATTCTAAAGGGAACAAATGAAAAATAATTAGTAGTACAATACTGATAAAGAAATTGTTATATTAAAATGTTCATTTCAAATAACAGATAAAACTTCCTCGGTACTGTAAATAATTTTAATTACGAGGAACGTAAACGATTTGAAGATCAAACTACGATAGAATGGATCGTTTGGGACAAGCAGCTAGGTATGAATCACAAAAAGAAAAACCGATATCGACAGTAATCAGCATTCTTCTATCAAGGAATTGCGTTCACTGTTACTATCTCAGGTAGAAGAAGAAGAAGAAGAAGAAGTTATCAGTTAATTGTAAGATACGCGTCGAATCGGATCGACGGTGTCAACAGCGTGCGGCACAAATGTTAAAATCACAATTCGCGGAACATCACTTCACAATAATCCGCGGACATGCAAGCTCAAGCAACGATATCTTGAAGCGATCGACTGTGCTCGGTCCTCGTGCAGCCTGGGACAAGGTTGGCATCGATTTCCGCCGCGGGATCACTCGAAAGAGGGTTAATAAATCGCACAAATCGCGGAGCCTCCGACGGAAATCCACTATGTCCGCGGCGGTATCGATCGGAATGATAGATCGCGAGGACCGAGGAGCACAATCCCGAAGGCAACTTGCCGGTGCCTCACTTGCACGGTGCTTTGGAATTGTCTTGGAAAATAGAAGTCACTCGAGAAAATCTCATTTACCGTTCACTGACGAGTCGAAAAATCGGCAACGGTCGCTTTGGGCGTACGTCGTGCAAGAGACCGAGAGCGGCGAGTGGCACAGTGCCGGCTCTGTGGGGTCCCTTTATCCATATCGGTTCGCAGCCGAAAATAGCGATCCGCCCCTTAGATGGAAATCTATCGTGCATTAACACTCGTCTCAGCCCGCCGCCACCGCCTAGTCCTTAGTCGCCCTAACAGCGACGCCGAGAGGGAGAGACGCCGTGCGTCGCGACGAGGCGGCAGCCGACGGCCCCCCAATCCAAATAAGGACTCGTCACGCGCCAGGGCCGGCTGCCGTTGGGTGCTAATAACCGAGGGTCGAAGGGCACTCGATATATCACCGAGCATATCGATTATTCATTGATAACAACTACGTTCTATCCGCATAGATACGTAACGTTCGCTATGACACACCAGTGCATCATACCAAACATCCATACCGATATCAAGACCCGGGTTTAATTTAATTAATCTGAAATCGAAGAAAAGGCTACGAAGGTCTCTCGTAAGCAATCGGACGAGTCCATTCGAAAAATTATCGTGTGATATTTAGTATACGTACTCGATCAATTTTTACTGCTCAGTATGATTGTCTTAATTACATCTCTATTTGTAAAAGTCTAGTACCTTGTGAACTGGAATGTCTAATAAAAAAATGTTTCTAGACAGTTTCCATAGCTCGTAGATCGTTAGAAGTGTAATCGTTATAACAATTCTAGTTAGAATAACAAAAACGAAATTCAATCTTATACACGCCGACTCAGCCGATGTAACTGAACGTAAATCAATAAGTCGCATTATCCGAATTTGATGACACAACCATTTATCTTTTGCGACCCCATTCCGTGTCGTATTAAATTTATTACGATGTCATTAGAAAGACAAAACGATCCATTCCGGATCGCTCATTCACGCATGAGTTAAAATTTGCACGGTCTGCGTGCCAACAATAATAATCGGCATTGTGTGCATGGCGTGGCGATATTTTCAATGTTGCAGGGTTGCGATTAGCAGCAGCGCGCGCGCGCGCTCGCGCTCACCGTCATCGGAGATTCTTGGTCAATTAGTCGATGAAAAGTATATAGAGCCGAATTATTGGGTGATTAGGCTGCTTTCTATAATTGGGAATGCACGGGGCGACAACGGAGCTCGAGCCACCGCCGATCCCCTCCACCTTTTTGCAAGGTTCGACTGTGGAACCGCTTCGAACTGTTCGCAGATTCGCATTGCCGAGTTTCAACCCTGAAACGGCGCGGCGCGTATTTGTTACCGCGGAGACGTCTACACGCAATCTCTTCGACGCGGTGGTGGATTCGGCCGATTGAGTAAGAGTTTCGCTGACTTTGGTGATCGTGCCACGAACATGACCAACGGCAGAACAATATGAGGTGATTCACTTTCGCCACGTCCAAGTCTGCGAGGGATCTCGATACTTAATGAAAGGTAGATACGACTATATAAACCATCACGCTGTTAACTATCATGTAATCAATCGAGTAAACGATACAAACAAGCCCTAACGTTGAATCTTTTGTTCTTGAACAGTATACTGTTGGACATGATCAGGTGATTCTGATTAGTATGTATAAGGGTAGTTTCTTAGTTGAGAATAGCGGACGTCTGCGATATATATTTGTCGAAGGTTCGATACTTAAGCTCGAGGGTTAAGTAAGAGAGATTGAAATGATCAAAAATTTTACAGGTACATCGGCAGAAATGAGCGAAGCGTTTGAAACATGGACCGCATCGAAGGGGAAGAGCCAGGGATTCGCATGACCGTGTTCCTGGATGAACGTGCATCTGTCTTCGATTAATTGGCAACAAAGATTACGTAAAGAAGTCCGATCGGATACTCCTGGTAATTTTAATAGAAGCAATCAGTTCTTCCCTCGTATGATTCAGCCCATGCATGGTAGATGATGTATATTACTACCCCTCCCAAAATATTTCTTGTCTCTAGGTAGACACTAGTGCCGCTAGATTTTTATACGAGATACTTAATAAACGACATTTTCTTAGAAAATGTTTTTTAATATCCTGAATCCTTGATCCCCTTGTACTGTCCAATTGTTTTTTCTTTTTATTTGTTGCATCTTTAGTTAGCGAAACTCTCACCGGTGTTTTCGACACTGATCGAATTCGCCCTGACTGTTCACCATTTCGAATTACGAGAAAATGGTATTAACGAGAAAATATCAATCCCGTCCTTTGTTACGGTGTATTTTAACACGTTCCGGACGGACCCGGCAGAACTATTGTTTTTCTTTTTTTGCCTATGTTAAAACCCGGCAGGATTGCCGAGTGAACGCGATGCTGCGTTAACTATAATGGAGTGGCTGAGTACCGTTTTAACTAGAAAAGCTAATTAGAATTTTGACAACGTTCTTCTAATTCAATTGAAAGCTAGCGTACTAACGGTCTGATATTACTACGAAAACGCCTTTGTTCAGGGGATCGTTAAATGAACAGCTACGATTTGATTCGTTGTAAGAATATAAGACTGATTTATTCCGTAGATGTAAACTTATATACAAAAGATGACGTATATGTTCGGACGATGTTCGCCGGAAAAAATCTCACCGCCACGTAGAAACAATACCGATAGGATTAAACTAACGGAGATAAAATTAGACGAAGCGGTGCGGCAGTGAACGGTACATTTTGGGAAAAGGTGTAGCAATAACAATATCGATAGTAATAATAATTTGAATCGAGCATAACTGCTTAGAAGCACTTGCGGTGAACGATGCCAGGGCCAGACTCGTCGTATTCTTGCTTGGAGATCCACATCTGTTGGAAGGTGGACAGGGAGGCCAGGATAGATCCACCGATCCATACGGAGTATTTCCTCTCGGGGGGAGCGATGATCTTGATCTTGATGGTCGAGGGGGCAAGGGCGGTGATTTCCTTCTGCATACGGTCGGCAATACCAGGGTACATGGTGGTACCACCGGAGAGTACGTTGTTGGCGTACAAGTCCTTACGGATGTCGACGTCGCACTTCATGATGGAGTTGTACACGGTCTCGTGGATACCGCAGGATTCCATACCCAAGAAGGATGGCTGGAAGAGAGCCTCGGGGCAACGGAACCTCTCGTTACCGATGGTGATGACCTGTCCATCGGGCAACTCGTAGCTCTTCTCGAGGGAGGTGCTGGCGGCGGCGGTGGCCATTTCCTGTTCGAAGTCCAGGGCGACATAGCAAAGTTTCTCCTTGATGTCGCGGACAATTTCACGCTCAGCCGTGGTGGTGAAGCTGTAGCCTCTCTCGGTCAGGATCTTCATCAGGTAGTCGGTCAAGTCGCGACCGGCCAAGTCCAAACGGAGGATGGCATGGGGAAGGGCGTAACCTTCGTAGATGGGTACGGTGTGAGAGACACCGTCTCCGGAGTCCAAGACGATACCGGTGGTACGACCGGAAGCGTACAGGGACAGAACGGCCTGGATGGCGACGTACATGGCCGGGCTGTTGAACGTTTCGAACATGATCTGGGTCATCTTTTCACGGTTAGCCTTTGGGTTCAGGGGGGCCTCGGTGAGGAGGACAGGGTGTTCCTCGGGGGCAACACGCAATTCGTT
Source organism: Halictus rubicundus (assembly GCF_050948215.1). NCBI lineage: Eukaryota > Metazoa > Arthropoda > Insecta > Hymenoptera > Halictidae > Halictus > Halictus rubicundus. Next base: position 12,596,227 of record NC_135154.1, read on the forward strand.
GTAGAAGGTGTGGTGCCAGATCTTCTCCATATCATCCCAGTTGGTGATGATACCGTGCTCGATCGGGTATTTCAGGGTGAGGATACCTCTCTTGCTCTGGGCTTCGTCACCGACATAGCTGTCTTTTTGTCCCATACCGACCATCACACCCTGATGACGGGGGCGACCGACGATCGAGGGGAAGACGGCGCGGGGAGCGTCGTCTCCGGCGAAACCGGCCTTGCACATACCGGATCCATTGTCGACAACAAGGGCTGCTACTTCGTCGTCACACATTTTGTTTCTTCTTCGTTTTTAGTCTCTGTAACAAAAATCGCGGCCTTTCTTGGTTCCTCGTTCTTGTTCTCTTTTAAACATTCAAAGTATTGATACGCATAATCGTCGCAACGTTGCACTTGGTAAGCTAGCTACCTGTCGATGTCAGGGTCAGAGATGCTAAGTGTGTGGATAGATTAATCTACGTCTCGCAAAACAAATGAAACAAAGACTCGCGGCGGTGAGCACTAGATTTGTCGTATGTAGGTTCTTGTCAAAAAATTTATAGCAAAAATCGGTTGAAGGAAATGATGAATCCAAATAAACAGAAAGACTTGAGGAGAATCAAGCCCGGCCAGTATTAACGCGTGAAGAAAAACTAATATAAAATTGTCGAAAAAGATCGCACTGACTGAAAACGAGATATAAATATCCGTAGAATCGTTGAATTTTATTTACGTGAATTAAAAAGGAAAAAGAATGGCCCAGAAAGAATGTCCAGCGAAACAGTCGGTATTTGCGTCTTCAAGTATCACCGCGAGATAAAAATGAATTTCGCAAACGGAGAAAAAATAAATGATTATGTCGAAGCGGAGAGGCTCTCGGAAGATTCGGTGAGATTTTCACGAAAAGCGTCGACGCTCGCCAGAATTGACCCAGTTGCCTATAAAACGATAGGCAAGCGGTCCCGGCGTCGCAGCACTATTTCGGTGCGCCGCGACGCTAACTTTAGACGTACGACCGACGGACGATCCCTAATAAGTGCAAGCGACGATTATGGTGGGCACCACCGTCTTCGTTCGCCGCGGCTGTGCTCGGTTCACGAGGATAAAGCATAACGACGAGGCCCGCGCGTGCCAAAATTATGCTGTGCTCACAAAAGGACGAGCCTCGCACACGGGCAAAGACCTCGAATATGTCTAAACACGATGATAGGGCCGGCCATTCGCCTCGTGCGCGCGTATTTCTAGCTTTGGTGATTAGTTCTGTTAGTAGAATCTCGTCAAATTAACGAAAACAGATATCCTTGGACAGAAAACTATTTATTCACCGGGGAAACTGAAAACTTTCGTTGTTCAAGAACGTTATACTCTTTATTCGCTGTGAATATAATCTGCGAGGGGTTTGTTGGAAAGTTAGAAATAGCCGAGCGGTTAGAATTTCTTGGATTGCTACACTACTGTCTCATAAATCTCTACCAAAGCGTTGTGAATCAAGAATTGGCTACTATGTTGATCAACCGAGGCTTGGAGTGTGATATATCGAATTTTATGTAGGATAGGTATTATTGAAAATAATTTTATTACTGCCAAAATAACTTTTTACCATTTCGCTATTTGTGACGCGTCTTGTGGCTAATGATAGATAGATCAGAGACAGATCAAAAGAATTTAAGAATACCGATTTGTTAGTTTCAGCTTATTAAAATTCTGTTCCTTGCAATTGACGCAAACAATTTTTATTTTGCACAAAGATCCACAGTCTAGTGACAGATTATTTGTGTATTATGAATTTGCAAGTTTTCTGTGCAGGATAGTGTACTGATTTTTGCATTTAATTAGACCTTTTTCATTACGATACGAAGCGTTATTTTGCATGAAAATGCTTAAAAATGTTGGTACAATATCAAAGTATTTTTTAAGTTCACATAAAATATTGAAATTAAAATGTAATAGAATAGATTATTTTCATGGAGGAAAACAAGATTTGTGGATACTGTCGGATACAATCCGAATACGTACTTGCTGTATTCTATTGATGGAAAAACAGATTTAATTGACTTAACAAGAAATTGAAGGTACTCGAATTAATACAATTCATTGTCAATATTATTTCAGGCAAGTCCAATGTCAATTCGAGACACTGCTACGAAAATTAAATTGAAAAATTATTAGACTGCAGATTCCCTTCACTTTCAGTTTACCTGACTATCTGAAATATAGTGAAAAGATAAACGAAGCTTTACATTTGTGCTTTAGTGTGATAAAAAATATCAAACATACTAGCCTATCTAACGTATCAAATATTTCCGACTGAATTCATTCCGTAAGATCAAATGCTATCAACAATATACAATCGAAATGTTATTGACAAAAAGTGAAATATATCATACTGAAAATTAGGTTTAAAAATTCTGAGATCCGAATGCGTTCATTAGTTACGATTAGACTGCGGATTTGATGCGCGTTTATGGAAGAAAGAAATGAAAAAACACTGGAAATATCAGAATAATTTAAGGATACTGTCACCTTGTTTTCGATTAAAATTATTAAGAGACAAGTCTCGTATTAGGCTATCCTCGAAGAGTGTTACATCGCATAAAGATCCGGAGTCTAATTATAACGAAGAAATGGAACATGTACAATCACTCGTAGGCAATCAGCGTATCACTCGAGTATCGAACACTATTAAAATGAACCCTTGGTGCTATTTCAGATGCGATAAACCGGAAGGAAACCCGACGACTCCCTTAAAAAGCGAGCGCCCGGGGAGTTACGGTTCGCTTGAACGAAATGATCGAAAAGCGTTCAACGAAGAGGACCGATCGAGTACGAGCGTGTATCGTCGACAGCGTCGAGGGTTCAGGAAGTAGCCGATAGTATCCAAAGAGATGTAATATACCGTTCCAGAGAGCAGTTTCTACGTACCGTGCACGGGACAGAGTTGGAGTGCCGTCTGTGCTTGGGGAGCGTCGCGACGTCGAATATATGCTCTCGTCAGGACGCCCCCGCATTCTCGCGCGATGGTGCTTGCCCGACAGGCACGAAAAAGGCTTGCCTCGTGTGGCGTCGCGACGCTCGCCGAACTAGGCGGCCCCCAGGCCCTAACGCGGGCCGAGGGAACTGCGTCTCGCTGTGAAAACATTCTACAACCGTTTCCCCTTATAGTTTTCTGACTTTTCGTGGATTCTCCGGACTCCCGCACCCCTTTTCCTCGCTCCAGAGGGAGGTTCGGTCGAAATACTCTCTCGTAAACTCGATTCTAGCATTTACGACTCCGGGAAAACCCGCGTAGACCGACGTCTTCCTCACCGAGTCATTTGCTCTATTGCGTAGCGTAGATTTGCATTACTTAACCCTTTCGAGACTGTTGGGACACATATATCCGTCTCGAAAGGGTTAAAACGGATATGAGCTCGCGAAACACGAAGGGAAGGTTTACGTTTACTGTAACGTTTGTTTCTTCGCCACGGATTTCGCGCTCATTCGCCTGTTTTGGGGTGGAGTTCGCGCGAACAACGGCAATACGTGGATCTACTTGTTGCGTGTGTGTATGCGTGCGAAAAGGATTGGCATCGGACCGAGTCCATTTGTCAGAAAAAGGTGCGATAATTGTCGTTCGCAGGTGTGGTAGTCCGGGACCATTCTTGATAGAGCTCGGTGCACGATCAAATCTGTCTTCTATCGGCTAAAAGTGAAGGTTCTAAATCTGTTAGCAGGAACGGATAATGTCTGTGTCAAAATTGAGGGGATCATTTAAAAATACGTGATTTAAGTCAGCCGTTGCGTTCGCAAGCTGGAAGATTTATCATCGTGATTAGCACAGGTGAACAGGGACCGTTCCACGGTATGCCGTTAGCCCGTTGCCTCTCGGTCCCTTTCCCTCTTCGCGGTCTCTGGAGATTATAACGAGAGTGGATATTACTGGTACAAAGTTAACGGTCGTTTTGCTTTATTACGGAAGTGGATTTTCGGACCTCTGTCGTTGTCTTGTTGGAGAAGTGTCGGAGCTAGTTGCGCTACGCTTCTAGGGAAATGATGCGCCTACAAGATTCCAATTAGTTTTGCTGTAACACTTTCCGTGTCCAAATAGAACTTTCCTTGAACGTGTTTCATGCATTTGAGAGAGAGAGAGAAATTCCATTTTATATGGAGAATATTTTGATACCTTAAACAGGCGTAAGAATGCATATATGAAATTATAAACTTATTATTTTATTTTATTATTCTTTTATTTGTATGTACGTGTGTACAATTTTCAGATAGAATACTGTCTTTCGTACAAGTGATACATACATTGAATTGTAATTAACAATCGTAAGACTACTTGTAACGATAGTTTTCACTTCTTTAGATGCGCAACTTATGGAGAAATATTACAGAGGAAAAATGTATTATAATTCTTAACGTAAATTCAATCTTAATATAATAGCACGGTTATCGCTATTTTTACATACTGAAATACCTACGCAAGATCGATATAAATTTCCAAAAAGCGGATTTTATGCAATCATGACAAAAATGAGTAGATGTAATTTAAAACAGTAAAGAAGTGAGAAGAATTTGAAAATACTGTTATATTATTTTCCACCTGTTAAACATATTAATGGAGAAAATAATTTTCTATTTCACTCCAGTTTCGCGCAGGAGCCATTGTAGATGCTAGAATCGCAATAGTCGACGGTAAAAATATGAATTTACACAAACGGGTGCGGTTAACTGAAGAATGTTTGTCCGTTGTATCATCTGTGGCAGCTATGACAACTGGTGCTGTTGCTATTGCGGCTCCACTTCACCTTTAAAGGCGTTTAAAGTCTGTTTAATGGCTGGGTCAATTTTAGTTCGGCGGCTACCGCGGCGCGGGGCGAAGCTTGACTCTTGCATGATACGCATTCGCCTTTTTCTACCAGATATCAGGGCAGGAGGAATATTTCGAGATTACGCGCAGGGACGAAAATAAATCGCAGAATCCGCGGCTCTTTTATCGGCCAATCCCGCGTTCCGGCGTCCCCTTATCGACGGAAAAGCTCCTCGAAGAATGCAGTGAAATAATCCCCGTCGAGTGATCACGAAGTCCCTGAAAGTACCGACGCCATAGATCGGCCTGTTGGAAAATACAAACGAGCTTTTTTTAGGAAGTGTTCCGCGGGGGCCAGAAAAAATATATACGAAAGGGAGTCGTCCAGAAGCAGATTAGGCATATTAGGCCAAGGTCGTCGGCTGCCGCGAAGCCACAACAATAGTTATTTTAAAACAACTTCGGTTTTTCGCCGCTGCCTGCGGGGAAAGTGTCAGGGACTTGAGCATCTCGAAGATAATAGTAATCTTTTCTTGTTTAAATCTGTCTGCACACGTGTGTAGAAATTTACAAACATATGTCTTCCATAATGCTTCTTTAAAATTAAAATCGATATGGTGAAAGAAACGATCGTGTATGTTCTTGCGACTATGATCAATATATGTGTATCGTAGAAAGATGTTAATTAGAGAGCAAAAGTGTGCATTAACGTTAAACTAATACGGTTCTGAAGTTTCTCCATTGTTACGTATGTTGCAGATATATCTCCGGAAAACACAACAAGACAGACAGAGAGAGAAAGAGAGGAAGAGTTCATCGAAAGTGACTGCGACGGTCCTTTTCGGTCTAGTTGTATCTTCTAAAGCTAAGATATCAGGTATAGTATTGGATGACTTAAGACAGTGGTGCTTGAAGGACGCAAACAATGGTATGAGACAACGTGTATGTATTTAATTTGAGATTGATATCGTATAACAATATAGCAATATATAGTGTATAATATTTACAAAATAAATTAAAGTAGAAGTATATTGATGGTGAGTTTGCTTCAATTAGCAGGCTAAGTATCATATAATAAGTTTAAGTAATTTCTTGTTGGAGGCGTAGGGATCTCGCATAACAGTAATAGAGACAGCTTTCCTCGAGGTTGGTCCAATCCTGTCGAAGATCCTGTTTTTCTTCGCGTATGCCCATAATGTCCCTTTCTTGCTCGAAAGATGCATTTGGCAGCGGTCAGCCGACAACGTATCGTAAACGACATTTTATTTCCGATACTGAAGAAGGAATGGCCTTCGACGAGTTAGCCTGTGTATCGAGAACCGACCTAACACCTTCGCCGACTTCCTCGGTCGTGATGAAGTGACATATGAAAGAGCGATCTTCGTAACTCGATCGAGAGTTACGAGATCGACAGTATGATCAGCCAGGCGGTCGTACCCTGCGGGACGACGTTACATGGCCACGACGATAAAGATTCGATGAGATCTGATGATGATCCAAGTTCTGCGATATTTCGATAAAGTTGTTTTACTGCAGCATTGTATCCGTTCAAGATAATCGAACAGATTATATGTCCGATCAGCTTGACATCGACTGAAGGTTGTTCGGTGTACGTGCGACGTCGATGATGTGACGACGACATGCTTAGAAGCACTTGCGGTGGACAATGCCAGGGCCAGACTCGTCGTATTCCTGCTTGGAGATCCACATCTGTTGGAAGGTGGACAGGGAGGCCAGGATGGATCCACCGATCCATACGGAGTATTTCCTCTCGGGGGGAGCGATGATCTTGATCTTGATGGTCGAGGGGGCAAGGGCGGTGATTTCCTTCTGCATACGGTCGGCAATACCAGGGTACATGGTGGTACCACCGGAGAGTACGTTGTTGGCGTACAAGTCCTTACGGATGTCGACGTCGCACTTCATGATGGAGTTGTACACGGTCTCGTGGATACCGCAGGATTCCATACCCAAGAAGGACGGCTGGAAGAGAGCCTCGGGGCAACGGAACCTCTCGTTACCGATGGTGATGACCTGTCCATCGGGCAACTCGTAGCTCTTCTCGAGGGAGGTGCTGGCGGCGGCGGTGGCCATTTCCTGTTCGAAGTCCAGGGCGACATAGCAAAGTTTCTCCTTGATGTCGCGGACAATTTCACGCTCAGCCGTGGTGGTGAAGCTGTAGCCTCTCTCGGTCAGGATCTTCATGAGGTAGTCGGTCAAGTCGCGACCGGCCAAGTCCAAACGGAGGATGGCATGGGGAAGGGCGTAACCTTCGTAGATGGGTACGGTGTGAGAGACACCGTCTCCGGAGTCCAAGACGATACCGGTGGTACGACCGGAAGCGTACAGGGACAGAACGGCCTGGATGGCGACGTACATGGCCGGGCTGTTGAACGTTTCGAACATGATCTGGGTCATCTTTTCACGGTTAGCCTTTGGGTTCAGGGGGGCCTCGGTGAGGAGGACAGGGTGTTCCTCGGGGGCAACACGCAATTCGTTGTAGAAGGTGTGGTGCCAGATCTTCTCCATGTCATCCCAGTTGGTGATGATTCCGTGCTCGATCGGGTATTTCAGGGTGAGGATACCTCTCTTGCTCTGGGCTTCGTCACCGACATAGCTGTCCTTTTGTCCCATACCGACCATCACACCCTGATGACGGGGGCGACCAACGATCGAGGGGAAGACGGCGCGGGGAGCGTCGTCTCCGGCGAAACCGGCCTTGCACATACCGGATCCATTGTCGACAACAAGGGCTGCTACTTCGTCGTCGCACATGTTGCTGCTTTTTTAGTGTCTCTAAAATGAAAAATTTGGTTGAGTAATTAATCCTGTACAAGCATGCAAAGCGTATGTTGTCTATTTCAGTATCTACATTCAATGAACTTTCAGGTGCCTCCACTTTTCAATATCTACTGATCATCTAATAATGTTTTTATGAAAGTAGAATTTTGAGTTAAACAAAATTGATTTTGTTCCGCTGTTTTACAGAATCTACTGCTACCTCCTCTTAAAACTATCGTTTCATTTTCGACATTGAAATGTAAATAATTTGTCAAAGTTTCAAAACAGTTTAGATCGACTCGATTGTTTAATTTTGATCTTTCGCAGTAAATTTTTCACTATAAAGCGTCCCTAAGATTTCGAAAATATCGAACCACAAAATTTCGCTACTCGACCGACGATTTATAACCTCCCGTTTGCAAACGTATTTTTTGCACCTCCCAGCGGGCAAGCTGGGTCATTTGTGTTAGGGACTAATTTTGTTACTGTTCTAGGCAATCAAGAAATCTAAAAAAAAATCTGGAATACGTATCGAAGTCCCTAATTGAACATATAGTCGTTGGAACGTCAAATGTTTAAATGGGAACAACTAAATATTGAAATAAGCAAAATTTCGCTCCAGATATGAACGACTCGGGTTGCCCGCAGAGGGTTTAGAACTTCTCGCACTGAACTTCTGAGAATGGATCCCCGCACCTATTCCCGCGTACTAATTTTCGAAATCCTATTAATCGATCTGCTAGGAACACTTTGGTCACCACAAAAAGCACAGATCAACCCGGCGGATCGTGCTGTACACTACACACCAGAATCTCTTCGAGTACCTGACGAAATGAAAGGAAAGAGAACGTGGAAGACTTTCGGTAGAATTACTAACCGTGGGGGTGAGTTGTGAATCGACGGGCGGCTGAGGCGCGGCTGAGCCTCGAAGGCGTCGCGACGCCAGATATAACATCCGCAGCGTACGCGACGCTACCGAAGATGGGCACGCGGGACGCCTCCAGGGCTGGCCAGCACCTCTGCCCACGCAAAAGCTCCGCGCGATGATGTCTGCGGATCAGACATGCTACGAACCAGGAAATCAGTATAGCCCAGATGTCGGAATCTCGGTAGAGGGTGGACAGCGATACGAATTTGGACGGCCCTGGCCGTCCGAGAACAGCGGTGAGAATTATGCTGCCTGCCTCCCACCGGCTCTCCAACCTTACCCAAGTAGAACATAATCTTGGCTAGAATTAGTTTTTACATTGATCTATCGGTATTTCGTTTTTTTTTTCTCGCGTTCTACCAATTCTCGAACAATTCTGCGGACCATTTTTTTCTGTCCCTTATAATGAGGGCTCGGGTAATTCAGAGGGACACGTGTTTAAATAGTTACAAAACACGATTTCGTGCCTTGTCAGCTTTGCAATGTCAAATTCGAGAGAGCCGCATTGTCGTGGGTGCTTCGTTACGCGAAGGTGTACAATTTCACAGAATTCCAATCATTTTCCGCCTCCCGTTTTGCTTTATTAGGGAAAGACTTATTTTTTTAGAACAGGTGTGATGAAAATCGTACAGTGTTTACACGTGTCCTTAGCGTTTGCCCATTGACCTTTTTTTTTTAGTACAAATCGACCGCTCCTCTTGTGGTTATTTAAGTCGTCTGTTAATAACTTGATCAAATTTCCAAACCACTCGAAATTCGACTGACTTTGCACAGTCACTGTCAGAAGCGCTTGAACCGACTCATTTTTAATTTGTCACTGTGCCTATTATTGTTACGGAATGTTCGATCAACCGTACGTTAATAAAGCCTTCATTTCAATTGTACCAGTTTAATAAAATTCTCGCATTGATTTCACTGAAATGTTTTTTCTTAACAAAACAATTCACTAATAACTATCGTGATCAAAGGTAAGCTTTTTTTTTTAAATAATTTCTACAAGTTTTTCTGCTTCGAACTTCGAAGTTCGAAGGACGTTGCAAATAATAGAGAGCATAGTTGTTTATCGTGTTAAATTTGTGATGCTCGTCATTCCAATATCATGTACAAAAATATGCGTGTGGGATCACGGCGCATCATTATGTAAGATGACTCCGTCTCTCAAATCATTAATTTTCTTTTTTATAGAAATTCCGTTGAACGGCTTGGAACATTATCATTTATTAAAAATGTTTAACTATTCGTTAACTCGTCGCATTATTTCGACTGCTAATGCGATTCTAAGTTTCTAAGATCCGACTGCTAAGTTTCTATTTCAGATTTTTCATCGTTATAATGAGTGATGAGGTTAATATTCCCTTTGTTTAATTTTTTTTGAGATTTCATATATTTCTAGTATCATTTATTTGCATTGGGAAGCTCACCTTAATATCATCATAAAATCGGTTAGATTATATAAAAGAATGAGCGTATTTATAGTTCTCTGTGGCTTTCAGTTCAGAAACTTCAAACCGATAAACTGTGGTTATAATATTTTCCTGTTATATCTCATAATGATTTTTGCAGCTTATTCGCATTTCAGTGCACAATTTAAAAATTATTTATATAACAAGCACATAGTATCGCCCTGAATAGTTTCGCCGGATAAACAAAATTGATAATTACAATAAACTGGGTAAAGTAAATTTGTGATTACTAGTAAAGTAGTACTTACTGGATAGAAAAAAATAAAAAACAGTGAAAATATTCAAAGCATTTAAAAATACTGTTCAACTTTCAATCTATTGAAATGATTAAACAGAAGAAATAAATATAGTCCCTGTCGCTTGCAATTAATTCAATTTTCATTTTGCATAAAAATCCGCAGTTTAGTAGTTACGACTTATGTGTTTAGATTTTATTGTGGTTTACATTGTTGCATCAGACATGAATGCATAGAGCTGAATTCTGGTAATATGTTTCTAGAATTTATTGTGCTGCTAGTTGGGATTATACATTTCACTGCGTCTGGCACATACAGGACACATTTCACTTACGACTTCAGCATACACTACGTGCGACATGAAAGCTACAATTTGTATACAATTGATAACAGTATATGGATTCTACTGAAAATATAATCTGTATTTCTCATATAATAGTTTTAAATTATTAATTAATATTATTGAATTTGAGATTCAAACTATTTATTCACTCGAAAAATAACCGTACACATTGTCGAGTTATTGACTAGGGTCAGATATGTAGATTTGCCATTCTTTTTTAAAATTACTTTTTTCTCAAATAATTCTAAATTAATTAAAATAATTTTGTTTTACGTCTCGTTACGTACAATAAATGTAAAAAAAAAATGTTGACCTCGACATTTCAGCAAAAAACATCTCCCGTGGCTGGTAAAATCAATTGTACGTAAAAATATGCGAATGAATAATCCTTTCACTATTTTAAGTGCGCTGCTTCAGATACGAACGGATCTTCTAAATTTGTAGCTGCACTCTTCCCGTGATTAAATCAACTGAAGGAGTCTGAATTTATAACAGCTGTAACTTATGTTCACAATTAACAACGAGCGTAATAACGTGGTCATTAGTGAAAATGATACTTGCAATATACATGAATAAACTTTATTTTATTGGAATGATAAGTTATTGAAACCGATGATTTCGTTTCCGGTGGAAAATAAACACAATTAAAACAATGTCAGTAAATATTTACCACGAACATCTGCCTAAATTAAATCTAGATGAATTTTAAAATTTAGAAGTATACAGAAAATTCTTTTTGTTATTTCATGTATGAGAATTTGTAACATGTTAATGTGGTATGTAATTCCGTATATTCATTGTAACAAAGAAGAGATTCACTAGCGTTTCGTGTTTAATTTTATAATGATTTATTCGATTCAAACAAATGTTTCAACGACTGTTCCTCTCGCGCAAAAAACGGCCACCCAAAACGAAGAAAACGACTTGTAAAAGAAAGTATGTTAATTTTGAAGGTGCCTGTTACAATATTTAGAAGTCAGAGGTAATCTCGAAGACATTTCGAACAGGTTTCACACCAGTTTATAGCATTGTTACTGAAACAGGCGTCAACAATAAAACGAATTCAAAATACCTGAGACTTTTTGCGACATAGTAATGTTATTTGCTTTTTTCTACATGGAATTCCACTGAATACGGGTTTTTTTAATTCCATTGCCCACGAGACCGTCTTCATTATAAAAACATGAATGCAAAATTTATTATTTCTCAAATTGCAATGTGTCCATACTTGTAGAATACCTATTGAAAATATTATAATTCAATACCTTTTTTAATCAAACTTTTTTTATCAAACTTATTTAGGAAATATAAAATAAAATTAAAATAATAGAATTTAGAAAATCGCAGATAAAAAAGATCAACGTATCGAAGAGAGAAAGACAATATTATTTATAGAAATGAGCTAATGCTTTAATACAGTTCTGGTTTTGAATAAAACTTATTGATACTTTTGCATGAGAAATTGAGTTTTCGTTTAATCCTAAGTTTTTTCAAACAGTCCACTAAGAATTAGGTCTGCATTGACATCTGCGCTCTAATAACTAGTGAAGGAACAAACACCTAGCGAGGTGAGAAACCACTTTCTAGCAATTAATCGCGTTACATTTACTCAATGTCCTACCTTTGTACGAGTCAATGCCGTGTACAATATTATTTCCATAGTAAATAATAACCAGTCTATTTTATTTCAAATCGTGAATAGGGTAAGAGACCCAATTTCTGTGGGGGTGCCAATTACTGTGCCTATATTAAATAGACTTATTTTTAAAGCATAATGAATATTAAAAAACAGATATTACATTTTTTTTAAATTTAAATAAACTTTAACGCAAATGGATGGACTGACACAAAATGATTGTTATTATCAATTCGTCTCTAAATTATACCCAACAGGTACGGTTACCATGATACTGGCAGTCCCGGATGAACATTTTTATTCAATTCTCGTAAGAAGAGCCCTTGAAGCGACCGCGAGCGTCGATGATGCCATAGTCCCGTGGAATTAAGTACAATACGAAAGCACGTGGCGAAAAAGACGCCGGAGGACGTTACGGTGTAAACAACAAGGACACTCGATTCTACGGATCAGGAATGTAAAACTGGCCCCAACAAAGTGACCGTCGAGCGGCGATTATTGATGCTAACATCCAGTGTGGGATAAACGATATACAAAAAAAAACAAGAAGTTGCAAGATGCCTTCAGAAATGTGGACTTATCTATGTATATTACAATATATTTCCCCAAGGTTCGACAACACTGCCCGGTCGTGGTCGTCCCTTCAACTTTTGCGAAGACCAACACGAAGAATCGGTGAAACATACAGATAAAATTCTTAATCAAATTTATGAAATTCTTCGGTTGTCTTACACATGATTCTGAAAATCAAATAATTGTTTTTGACAATAATTTTGAGCATACTATGCATATGCTCTACAAAAATGCTTCGGCAGAGTTGGACACAGTGTAATCTGATTAATGACAAGCGATTACAATTACTAAGCGATCTGTGAGGGCATTAAACGAATTTAAGCATGTCATTACATTATTGAATGATATTAAAATTATCGAAAGAGAAAATACATTTTTATATAACTTCTGTTCCCCACAATTGGCTTAGGAAATTTTTATTTCGCATAAAGAGCCGCAGTTTAATCATGATTAGGAATCATTGATTACGATTGAAATTATCAAAAAAATTTCCACAACACTTCCACAACGAACCATTTCTCAAATCTATGTCACGCGTCGTTCTGCATTCTTTATCTGATCAACCGAGTGTGACAGTTAATGATCTTAAATATTGATTAAGAGAACGGATCCAAAACATGCATATCCACCGCAAGTTAATAATCTGATACATAAGTATAGTTTTTCGCTTATTTTATCAGTTTCCGCTGATAATAACTTTATCTGCATTGAATTATACAAAATTAAAATACTCGAAAGGCTTATCTATTAAGAGTCTCACTTGATCGTGAAATAAAGCAAGATCTTGATTAACTTTCATCACTCTTTTCAATTCTTATCGATCCTTCTTTATTCAATTAATTTTCGTTATTCCGCAAAACTTGTAGAATCATATCGTTAACACGTTCGCTAAATAAACATTAAATAAACATTATACAATACACCCGTCCCTCAACTTACGCGGCACTTTATTACACTTTATTACGATTACCATTACTTTTCAAAATAACCCTTATTTCAAAGTTGGAGTCGGATAATCGATTTGATTAAAAACATTAAAATTACGAGGGAATTCAATTACTAAGACTTAAATTACAGGTAATTTCAATTACAAGCAATTGCAATTACTTAGCTTCAAGAAGGAATTGTAATTGAGAGCCTCAATTACAATTATAGTAAGTGAAAGGAGTAATTGCAATTACTTAACACGATTATAGTAATTGTAATTGAGTCTAACGAGTCAACAAAGTCTTGAGTCTTTCAACCCACTAGTTTCTATGTTTTGGACCATTTAACTGTTTTCCTATTGAAATTATAGTCCACTTTTGCTCATGTAATTGAAGATGTAATTAAATACTCATATAATTCATTACTGCCAACTCTGCTCTGCGTGCCTCACAAGAAGTCCTCTGACAGGAATTCGGCAGGAATGCGGCTGTAAGCCATCCGATTGGGTCATTCCACAGGACCTCTCGATTCTAGTTGAATTATTGGCTAAAGCATGTACCTAACATAAATCTAACCATTAGGTGCGAGCGAGGACCCCTCTTGCCCCTGTGCCGTCTCGAGGGACTTAAATATAAATATGTACACATGTATTTCTAAAATTTTGACTAACTTTTATTTCCAATATTTTTCATTTTATACTGACAGATTCAATCTACACGATTTTCATTCGCGTAAATCAAATCCACGTGGAACGGATATTCGCGTAAATTCAGGGACGAGAGTCTATTCTGATTGCAACTGTCAATCGCATACAATGCACAGGACAGCAAGCGTGTCAAAGTAAACAAATTATAGTAGTTTTTCACAAGAACCGTTACGATGAATATCATGTCTAGACAATTAAAATTGATAATAATCATAAATAGATAAGATAGTACAAACATGCTACAGTGTGTATAATTAAAAGAAGCAAAACACACTCGGTGACGGATGTCGCAAGGAGCGCTCGTGTGCCGGCATATGTGGTACAAAATTGGCTACGTTCCAGGACCCTTGTTCGCATAAAATATTTGCATAAAATCTGTTAATCGACTACTGCCAAATTCCGGTGTGTCGACAGCTTCACGCAGGTAAAACGAATGTTCGACCTGTTAGAGCAATGCAACACGATGGAGGCAACAGAACGAGTCCGTCGCGGTTAATGTCCAGTTTGTTCAGAGCCGGGAAAACACTACTTGAACAGAGTGGGGACCCTGCATAAAAGTTAGCGTATCCCGCGACACAAGATCACTCGGCGATCGACCGACAGTCTCGATCCCGCGGTAAACATTGGGCCCCCGTGAAAGTTCTACTACCCGATCGGCCGTGATCGTTTCCGTCGCCAACAACCGTGTTCCAACTTCCAATCGAATCGGCAGACTTCGACCTGTTCATACCCGCGAAGATGCTACTGCGGCTGTGAGTAACACAATCTACGATAAACACGTACAGAATATTTTTCGTCGACGAAGCACGTCGTTCCAGCTATCGCAGTGACACTCGTAACAGTGATTAGCCAACGATCACGGAAGTACGGAAATATTTTCCCAATCGCTGCCGCGAACGAGCGACCGATCCTTCGCCGCGTTGTTTCGTAACGTGTCCCGTTGTCACTGCACTGTCAGAACCAGGCCTCGGCATATTTCTAACAAATTTATTTGTCCATTTTACACCTAAGGACATTTGAAGATATTTGTTTATTGGGCTGTAATGACTGCGGATTTTATAAAAATGAGTAGGGTAAAGGACCCAATTACTGTGAGGGTACCAATTACTGTGGTTATATAAATTAGACTTATTTTTAAAGCATAATGAATATTAGAACAGAGATATTAAATTTTTTTATTAAAATCAGTTAACATGTTATATATCTTTTTTTTTTTAGTATTCATTATGCTTTAAAAATTTTTATAATTAATACAGGCACAGTCATTGGGTCCATCACCCCAGATCTAATGTTCAACAGTAAAAATAGTCAAAGAATTTAATGATGAAACGATGATGTATTGTTTTCGGCTCTATATATAAAATTACTGAAAATCGAAATAAGTGTCAATATAGATGTTACAATTCTTATTGAAAAGATGCCATGTACAGTAATCAGGAATTATACAATTTATTGATTTACTTTAATCGATTTTATTTCATTTTTTGTTTATTTTAATTTTGTACTTTATTGATAAATATAATAAGATGCCGAACTTAAGTGAAATAATATTTTTTGCAGGATGTGTTGGAAATAATTATTACAGATAATATTGTTTGGTGGGATACGTGGGAACTAATTATTATAGATACTTTCAAGTACTCGTGCATATAATACAGATAAATAAAATAAATCTAATACCCAGCTCTAGCCAGTGAAAATATATTCGTATATTATTAATGTGTCAGGTTTTGACTTGCCACAACTGATATGATAATGGGAGTGTTGCTAGACCACTTCCTCGGCAAGTCGGAAGTGAAAAAATTGCACTACAGAATATTATATTTGTCGCAAATTTGTAATACAATTTATGTCCTCTGAATTCAAAGATGTCTTCTCCATTTTCTGATTTTTTTTTTACAAAATTATAGAAACTAATAGAATGTAATAAAAAGTGTGAATATCAAATTTTCTTCTTATCACGATCTTACCAAATACCTTATTATGAGTAACCACTACATGGTGTTGTTTTTTACAAAAAACAGAATTCGTAAAACAAAATTCGTAAAGTAGCTACGTTTAACATATTTTACACATTTAGTATAATTTTATATGTATCACAAATAAGTTACAATATCTCAAATAAGTGTACATTTAAATTATATTATAAGTAGTTATAATTTGAAGTATGAGATAAGAAATAGTTCCTAATATAAACAAAACTCTCTAATGGATCGTAAATCATAATAACAACGTATGGTGATTGATTGGTTAATGTATCAAACGATCTATTTCATTCTGAAGCTCACGAAACGATCGCTATCATTTAATTAACACCGACACGATAGCTATCTGAAACAACATTATTATTTTGAAAATTTTGAAAATTTTGAAATTGTAACTAGACATTTTAAACAGAAAATGTTGAAAAATTGTGCAACAATAGAATACAAAAAGTATCATGATATCTGATCTTATGTTTACTAGAATTTACAAAATTCATTAATAATAACGGTTATTGATATGTTTTTGTTAACTTACAGCACTGTCTAATAAAAACACAGTATTATATTACAATATAGCATAAATTATAGACAACATAACTGCTTCAGATTTAAAAAAAACTCTAAAATACTTAATCACAAAGTATTTAATACAAATATATCAATATCTATTAATTGAAAAAATATCTGGACTTAAAATATGCAAGTCATAAAATAGTGATTGTTTGGAAATCAACGAACACGTCAACATACTACCGATAGATAAGACAACATTTAAGTGCCTCCGCGGTATCATTCTATAATCATTATCAGATAGTGTAGCTAAATCGTATGATTTATCGGATATGTCAAAATATCAAATTGCAACGAGCAAATATCGTCAAATGTTTCTCTCATAGTTGCAGTTTATACGTTCTCATTTTAATTTCGAACAGCAAAAATCACTAAGCAATTAAACAAATGTTTTATTACATTCGTTTTCACGAGATTTTAACGTTTTTTGAAATTTGAAAGATTGTATAAGTGTTAGCACTTCAATTATGGATGTACATGATTATTATGTAAGTAATCTAAATCAAAGTGTAGTATGAATATTCATTATACTGTGTGGAAATACAATATGCGATAGAAGAAAAATTAAAAATTTCCATTTCAAACTTTCTAAATGAGTGCAAGGTCTGGGACTTTGACTCTTAAAAATATCAGGAGCCGATTTCTAATTACTAGACTGTGAATTCTTATGCCTTTAGGACACGTACATATTTAAAGAGTCCAATAAAACATGCATATTAATAAAAACAGCATGGTAATTTTATTCCATTTTTCCTAGAACAAATCTTTTTCTTAATTACGTTTGTTTATAGTCACGTCAACTTTCGAATCATTAGCGACTGTAAGGTGTTTTAACAAATTATAAAATTTTTAATTCAGTGTCTAATGATAATTCTTAAAACAATATTATGGTTCAATTTAAAGTCTTTTCGCGATTAAAGATATTCCTTTTTCTGATTTTGATAAAGTCTCCTTCGAAGATATCTCTAGTCTACTAATTACTCCGATCAGACCTAAAAACGTCTTGTTTAATTTGCAACCTATCGCTACCAATAATTATTATTTAAATGTTTACTATTCTTTTTTCATTATCTCCATTGCGTTCCGGTACTGCGCAGACGCTCATTACAACCACTCATCTTATAATTTAACTCTATCATTGCCATGGGTACGCTGCACACGATAAACGTACTTTATCAATTGAATACGCAATTACACAAGCTTTATACACACAAGTAGACCACGGAACAAACGTTTCGGCAAATTTCACTTTAGCTTTCGGTTCCATCTCGTTCATTAGTTCCCATAATCTTTCAATCCGAAAGAAATTTCCCACATTTTCCCAAGAATGTACAAAGGCAAGAAACTACATTTTTATTGAATTTCTGTTTTTTACAATCGACCTAAACAATTTGTATTTTGCACAAAAATCCGCAGTTTAATTATTAATCATTTACAAACCTTTCTGAAAAGTATACAGATGGTCGCCTAATTTATAGCTCTAGCTTTGTATGCATTTGTGGTATTTTTAAATTTGTGAAGTTCAAGAACTCAGTTAGACTACTAAACATTAGTGACATAATTACTCTATTTTTATCTTATAAATAAATTTTCCCTTTACGTTGCTTTACCTACCTCATGAAAGTGGTAATTTGCATAAAAATCTGCAGTCAATTGATGACTAATTAATACAACAATTCCGCTATTTGTAGCTCAATGAGTTCATCAGTTCACGAGTTCCCCATATATATTATGGGGTTGAGATGATTCTACATGCAAAAATAAGTGAAAAAGAAACAAATAATATTTTGGTCAATTAATACTTTGTTTTCGAGGAAATCTAGAGTTAAGTGCGCGCATACACTTGAATGGTAAGAACTCTCCCGTTGTGACCTTTATTAATTCAATCGAATTCCGAAAGTGTTACTTATCAAACCGTGCCAATACAATATCGGTACCCCGACATATAAGCATCAACATATGTATATTGGAGGCGTTCAGACGTTTAGCCGAGTGCACATGCACTAGACTGAACTTCATTTTCGATTGAAGCCATTAATTTTCTTCTTAATTCAACGAATAACTCTTCCATTTCGTTGTGGCATAGAATCCATATCGGTACCAACTATATTGTATTTACATTTATTGCGGTCTAACTTTTATTATTTTCATTTCACATATCTTTTACTACGTTTTCGTAAGCATTCGTGATTCAAAAGTCAACTATAGTTAAAAGGTTAATCATCCTTAATCGATTTTCCTAACTTTTGCAACTGTACGCCTTCGAGGTATAAAAATTGAATTTCGCCGTGACCTGTGACGACAGCTTCGAAGGACGTGTTTTATAGGCCAATTTGCAGCCTCAGTTGTAGATACTTTTCTAGATCAGTGCTCGCGAGAAATGCGCCGAGATTCTGCGGGAAAACATGAAAAAATTGTATTCCCATCGATGCGGTGGTATTGAACGAATGCGGTATGAAAAACTTTCGAATCATTGAACCAAAGCTGCCGTATTCGACCTCGTGACTATTTGATAGTCTGATTTTATTCGCGGGCGTATATCAGTGACGAAGGACGGGCTGTACTATTCATGAACGATCAATTTAAAAATTGTATGCAGATTATGTCTGCTTCCGTTTTTAAGTGTGATAACCGTAGGTTGCAAGTTTGTTTAGCAATTAACTGAACAACTACTACCCTTGGCGAAAAGTATTCTTATTCGTATTGTCGACGTGGAAGATATTTTCAATTAGGATAAAGACGAATGCGATGATAAAACTCGGCGTATATAAAGAAAATATGAATTAAAAAATAAATATGTTTGAAATTCTAATACTTTGTCATGCTACATGAATTTCTTTTTCACATATTTGTAGACTAGATACATAAGATAAATTTGTAAACTAGACACATAATTTTTAATATATGTACTTGGTTTTTCTTATAATTACAGTAGGTATATTTGGCAAACATGTGCATAATCTTTATTTGTATTATATTGGTTGAAATATTGGTTGGAAATTGGAAATATTGGTTGGTATATTGATACCCCCACAGTACTTTGGTCCCTTACCCTATACTGTACTATTTTTCGTATTTAGTATGTGCTCAAACAATTCGTTCGAAAATTATATTCACGATTTTGATGCAGTATTTTCTGCTGGAGGTGGTAATTTTATTTGAGCTAATTTGTTTGTTGTTTTGCAGACTGCTAGTGGCGGCTTTCGTCACTCTGGCGTGGGGAATACCGACTCCCCAAGATGCCAAGGAGACCGAGATTGCTGAAGATTCTGAAGCTCTGACGAAAAGGGCCGTCAAGTTCCTCGACAGGGTCGACAAGCAGCATTCCGAATGGAGCAATAAACAATCGCTCGCAGAGTGGGCGTACGCGTCCGACTTGACTCCGGAGAATCTGGAGAAAAAATTGAACGTGTCTTCGGAAGCAGCAAAAGTTCAAAAGGACATTTGGAAACAAGTGAACGAGTTCCCTTGGACGCAGTTGCAGGACGAAAAACTGAAGAGGCAATTCTCGAAACTCAGCGTTCTTGGCACCGCCGCTCTTCCAGAAGATGTAACGAGCTAACCGATTACTAAATCACAACAAATTTTTGCAAATTTACGTTTTTATAGACGTTTTTATCGACTACAAATTTAGAGAAACTCGAATTCAAATCAATTTTATTATAATTCTACTCTTTTGCATATTGTAACTTTTTGAAAGATATAAATGCTCAGAAATCTCGTAAAATGGTTGTATATAATCAGTCTTTTGATGATTGATAAATGTAGTGTACTAATTCCAATTCATTTTTTCAAAGCTCTACCAAGAATACGAAAAAACTATCAGCGAAATGGAGAACATATATAGTACCGCGAAAATCTGCGATTTCAAGAATAAAAAGAAGTGCGATCTTGCTCTGGAACCCGAGCTCACGGAACGTTTAATGAACAGCCGTGATCCCGAAGAGTTGAAGTACATTTGGGTTGAATGGAGGAAAGCAACAGGTGAAAAAGTGAAGCCGCTGTACAAGAGATACGTCGAGTTGAGTAATATGGCTGCTAGATTGAACAACTTCACCGATAATGCAGCCTATTGGATGAAAGATTACGAGGCAGATGACTTCCAAGAACAAATTGGTAAATATTACATCAATGTAGGATAAGGGACCCAATTACTTTGGGGGGTACCAATGATGAAGGCATCTTCAATACGAGATTAATTATTTTAATGGTTCACTCTTTTAGAAAAACTGTGGCAAGAACTGAAACCTTTCTATTTGCAATTACACGCGTATGTCCGACGAGAACTTCGAAAGAAATATGGTGAAGACATCGTTTCCAAGGATGGCCCTATTCCAGCGCATTTGTTGGGCAATATGTGGGCACAAACTTGGTCTAACATCGCAGATTTCACCATTCCATATCCAGGCAAACAATTGCCAGATGCCACCAAGGCTATGGTTGAACAAGGTTTGTCGATAATAAAGAAATTATTATTCTCGTGATGTCTGATAAAAATGATCGAAATATTTAATAAAAATTGTTCGTATGAAATATAGACAAATCTTCGAATTATGATAAATTCATAGAAGAATCGTGTATGTTTTCATAGGATACAATGCAACGAAAATCTTCCAAGTTGCTGAAGACTTTTTCACGTCGATAAACCTGACTGCTATGCCCAACTTGTTCTGGGAGAGGTCAATTCTAGAAAAACAGAAGGATCGTGAGATGATTTGTCACGCAAGCGCTTGGGACTTTTATGACGGCAAAGATTTTAGAATTAAACAGTGCACAAGGATAAACATGGAGGATCTATTGACCGCCCATCACGAAATGGGACATGTTGAATACTATCTTCAATATAAAAATCAACCCACTGTCTTCAAGGAAGGTGCTAATCCAGGATTCCACGAAGCTGTCGGTGATGTTATAGCTCTCAGTGCGTCAACTCTGAGTCACCTGAAGAGTATCAAGTAAATAAAGCACTTTATATAGTTTCCATATTTACATCATAATTTTCACTGAAACGTGGTATACACGCCATATCCGTCTAATTGAGGGACGGGTGTATATAAAACTTTATGTTTATATTTTAGTTTGTTGAGCAATGATGCAAGCGACAAAGAGGCCGACCTCAACAATCTGTACTTGAAAGGTCTTGATAAAATTGTCTTTCTGCCATTCGCATACATGATGGACAAATGGCGATGGAACGTATTCCAAGGAGAAGTTACCGCAGACAATTACAATTGCAACTGGTTAGTAATATAATATTAGTAATACTGCCCTCTTTTTAGTAAATATTAGTAATATAATCCTGTTTTTAATGTTTAGGTGGGATCTTATTGAAAGCTTCCAAGGTATCGAAGCACCAGTAGATCGATCGGAAGATGACTTCGATGCTGGCGCGAAATACCACATAATAGCTGATGTAGAATACATTAGGTATTATGTGAGTTTCATTGTGCAATTCCAGTTCCATAAGGCACTCTGTATAGAAGCGAAACAATACGATCCGAAAAATCCAGACTCAAAACCATTGCATCAATGTGACATTTACAACAATAAAGAAGCAGGAAACTTGTTGAAGTAAGTATAAAATTTGAACAGTATGTAAGAAACGTGTTAACACTTTAGCTACTGTATATTTAATATGTATATATCTCTCATATCTGTACAGAATGTTTATCAACAGATCGCAGAAAATTAAGACTTATATTGTTACTTGTGTTTGTGATTCAGATCAATGTTAGAATTGGGTTCCTCTAAGCCGTGGCAAGATGCGATGGAAAAGATTACTGGCCAAAGGAACATGGACACCACTGGACTCTTGGAGTACTTCAAGCCATTAACAGATTGGCTCACCGAGGAAAACAAGAAAACTAACGAGTACATCGGTTGGAAACCCAGAACAAAACGTATGTATTCTCACAATATAGCAAAATTTATTTATGTATGTAGACGTGCAAATTCACATAATCAAACAAAAATTAAACAGTAATCATATGTAACAATTTTAATTCGAGTTGTCCACGATGCAATGCGTGTTAGATTAACATTCTCTTTACTTGTTCTAGAATGTGTACAAACCAGATCAGAACTTCCAGCCCCTGAATCGACTGAAACAATTGAAGCTGTTGAGGAATAGGAACATTTGAAACACTTTATATATTATTAAGTATTATCATTCCAAACAAAACATGTTTGTACTCCAAAACAGAAGGCAGTCGAAAGAAATAATTTTCGACATTTCGTGTGCGATAAATAACTTAATTATACGAGTGAAACAAATTTAATGACAAACACAATGCATTACAAAATATTATCTTCATTCCGTTTTATTGAATAAAACTCACATTCCAAGTTCACAGTGTTTGCGTTATTTTGCTTTCCCGCGTCCCCTTCCGCGTTTACTAGTCGAGGGCTTGTCGCTACTTTTACCTTTCGTTCCAGTCTTCTCTGTACTCTTACTTTTTGATTCTGTTTTCTTATTTGAGGTAGCTTTCTTCGCCTAGAAATATATCGTAAATGGTAGGTGAGAATTATTTTTCGTTAAGCTTCAGTAGTATACAGTAACGTTAATTTGCACTCATAGAACATACCTTGATCATTTTGTCAGTTTCTACATTATCATCATCGGAATTCTCCTCCCCTGAATCTCCATCTTCTAAGTAATCATCTCCCTCTTTAGTCTGTGTGGTTTTCTTTTTTGATACGCCACTGACTGCGTATGGCACAGCTACAGAACTTTTATTGTACGACCTTGTAAAGGCTGCTTTTACCTATAACACAAGATTTTATTTGATCTTGTTGCTTGCACACTTTAATATCGTTCAATCGAATCTGATAATAATTTAAACTGACCTTACTATCAATAACTTGCATAGGATCACGATCACCAGGCCACAAAGAAGTTTCTATTAAAGAATCTAAATCCTCCCTAATAACACCAAAAATTATACAAATATTTTATATTATTCAAAGGTCGAATATTTCCATCTATATTCGTATTATTACTAAATCAAATTAACCTGAGTAAGTGGTAATGATTCATAACATCTATTGCTGCATTTACCCCTTCACTACCATCAACTGCCAATGGTCTAACTATAGCATTCCTGATAGGTTTAATATAGTCCAAAATTATAGCCTCTTTACTGGCACCAGTAGCTAAGCGAGTATGCACAGTAATCTCTTGCATTAATCTACAATATAATTCAATCGTTACATAAATGGTATAAGGAGTATAACATATAAAGAAGACATACATATACATATATTACCTATCAAATTTACCAGCTTTTGAGTTACGCCCAAGCCAAGCTGGGAAATTAATTTGACCAGCAACATGACCAGACATTATTGTTCCAGGTATGACGGAAGAATAACAAGCTTGCATAGGTAAAAGAGACCAAGACCCGTTACTTCTAATTGATTTTTCAACTATATCTCCCAATGCTAAACTTTCAGAACTTTTAGCTACTTTTTCCAACAGTTGATCTCTGTATAAAAATAAGAGGTCTTTTATAAAATATTTAAACTATGTATCTTGTTATATTGTGCAATTGTTTTTCGTAACAATTCTCCCCATGTTAAATGTGTCCTACATGCGTAAAAGAGAAAAGATAATTCTTATACTGAATACTTTATACATACTTTGGTCCGTGTGGTGCGACTGATAAATAATTTTCTTGCACAAACAATGGCGCTATATTATAATCGTGGAAGAACAGGTCACTTTTATCATGAATGTTCATGCTTTTGTGTTCCTCAGCAGAAAAGACTTGTTTTACAACGTCCCAAGGTCCCAGTTTCAAATCTTTATTTATATGTTTCTTCAGAGATTTTTCTTGAGTACCAATATTTCCAACAAACAGAGCTAAATGATTTATTACTTGTCGTATATCTTGATTAGTCGATTCAATTAAACGGTCCAAATCTTCCGTTGAAATATTAATATTTTCTTTAAAACATATCGATTTCATTGCTCCCTAAATAACAAATTACTTTCAATAGAAAATAAGCTAAGTATTTATATTTAAGGCAGTTTTGTTTTACCCTAATCTGTTCCAATCTAGGCTTCGGAAATCGAAGGTCGAAAATGTAATTGGCGAGCGTTCTCATCTTTGTGTTGTTCCGATCATTACAAATACAAACAATTGGTACATCAGTTGATTTAATTAAACTGATTAATTCCTGTAGACCACCACGATCTTCATTGCCAGCCATGCCATCAACCTCGTCCATTAACAACACGTGTTTTGATGTTGATTTATTTTTAGTATCTGTAATATATGACGTTTTAAAGTCCTGCTTAACATTTATTAACATTCATATATGTATATATCTATGAATATATGTACTTATGAAATAATCCTTTAATGTGGTGTTAGATAAAAGTTCAGATACACTCTCTTGTAAAAGTTTCTTGCTTCTAGTATCGGATGCATTAAATTCTATAAGATCAAAACCTAATTCATTACAAACAACTTGAACAGTTGTAGTCTTTCCAATTCCAGGTGGCCCAGATAATAGAGCAGCTTTAAAGAAAGCTCCATCGTCATTCTTGGCCCATGGACCTAACACGAATAAAAAAATACATCGCTATAAAAACAATTATTACTATATAAGTAAAATTAAATAGAATCATAATTATTTTAATGAAATGTAAAAAATATGTTAAAAGTATTATTAAATTGTTATCTCTTAAATATTGAAACATACTAGGTTTAGTATGTTTTACTTGACCACTTTGATTTTTATGCCAGTTATTTAACCATGTATATAATTTCTTTGCATTGCTTTTGTCTCCCTGCTGACCTAAAATCTGTTTCATAGTTTTAGGTCTATATTTCTCAACCAATGCCTGTACTGGTTCACTTCTATCAATCTGCAAATATGTATAAACTTAGGACCTCGTCAAATTGTAACAGCTTAATTCATACTTGAGTAATGAATCTTACAGTTTGTAAAGAGTCTGTTTTTGTTTGTAGATTTTTAACACTCTTCACGTCTTTTTTGTCATCTTTAACCGGCGACTTTATAATTGGTCTTTTTATCGTGTCTTTATCATCATGTACCTTCTCAGGTGACAACTTTTTAGACGATGTCTTTTCTGTACTTTCATCAGTATATCCTCCTTTTTGTGTTTTCTCTGTAACCTCGCATCTATCTTCTTTTTTATGCGGTGATTGTAATGTTTCTGTTTCTTGATATAATGTAGGTTTTGCTTTTTTCGATGGTGAAGGAGACGTACTATCTGATTCTATGGATTTCTGTTTCATTCTATCCTTTGATTTTGTGCGAGACTCTTTGACATTTTGAACTTGACCCGCCTTTCTCGTTCGAATCATATCTAATAGATCGTCTTCCGATATTTGTTTTACATTCAGACTATTTGCCTAGAGACAAATGTACACATGAGAATACAAATTATAATATACAATATTTAGTTAAAGTGTCAGTAGTATTTAATAAGTAATATTACCTTAGATATTTTAGCAGGACCAGCTGCATCACCAACTATAACATAATCAGTTTTCTTTGACACTTGATGTAACAGTCGTCCACCATAATTTTTAATAAGTTCTTCAGCTTCTTCTCTTTCTAGTGATTCCAAAACACCAGTAATTAAAAAACTTAATCCAGCAAGACAATATTCAGCACCCTAAAATAGTCGGTAAGCATAAGCATCAAGTCAAACTTACAGTGAGGAGCAAAAGTGAACGAATGAATTATTAAAATAGAGTGCCATAAATTTCAAGAAACTATTCCATTACATTTAATTTACTAGTCACAGTATTTTATTCTTGATTCAATTTTGCTCCTCACTGCAATTGAAGAAAACCAATATTAATCTTATAGAATCATTAAGTACACACCATAATTAATTGTATTAGAAACCATTTGTTTTAATAACCACTAAGGAATTTTTCTTTTAAATGAAACCAGTATTTATTTCTTATAACTTTGTACAAATATTTTCGTACAACCAATACTAGAACGAAAAACAAAACCAAAATTTGTGCAATACTCCACAATAGAAGTAAGCTACTTGTTGTACAGTTAAAAGTGAATGTTACTGTTCTATATAGTGCTTGAACTAAGCCAGTTATATAAAGGCTGCTACTCACTTAACAGTACCGCACATGTACGACACCAGACCAACGTCAACACGTTACATTATTATATATAGTTTAAATACTCCTCTTTTTTTCTTTTTCGTCCTTTTGATATGAATGAGTATGTTGACGTTGGACTGGTGCCATTCATGTGCAGTGCTGTTAAATGAACGACAGCCTTAAATCATTGCAATATACACACCTTGGGAATTTCTTTTGAACCCGGATTCCTTGCTCCTCCCCTCTGAAGATATTGTTGATACATGGCACTGCTCTGCTTTCTTTTTTCAGCTCTTTCTTCATACTTATCTGAGACTTCTACCTTTTTGGGAGATTTCTTCTTTGGTTGTTCTATTTCCACTTTATAAATATTTGATTTTGTTTTAAAAGTATTTTTTGCATGCTTTGATTTACCATTAAGCTTAGAATCTTTCTGTTCTGTATCATCGCTTGTACTGTCATTTGAATGTTTCTTAGTTTTACCTTCATGTTTTTTATTATTTAGGTCTACGTCCTCTTTAATTTCACCTTTATTTTTAACCGGTGTTGTCTTCCCATCATCATTTTCAAAACTACTTTTAGGCAAATCATTCCCTTTACACTCATTATGAACGGTATCTATAAATAAGAAATAGTTGTGGTTTCATACTTCCTTAGATATTACTCATACTATATTCGTGTTAGTACCTTTGTCAAATTTAGTCTCTTCAAAATATTTTTGTTCAATGTCAGATGTATCTAACTGGATTAAAGTTGCTTCAAAGTCTGCATCATTATGACTTTCAGTTTCCTATAAAATTAAGCATCATGTTATTTATCGTATAAGACAAAGATACAAGATTTGCCTTTTAACATACTCTGGAAGTGAATAAAGTCATCAGAAGCTTATATGTCCTTTTTACAAAATATATAAATATAAATTATCATTTTTTATAATTTAACACTGATAATGCCACTTACAAAAATCAGGAAATTATGTCTTAACATATTATAACAATATAAATAATAACTTAAAAAATATAAATTTTACAAATAAAAATAAAATAAAATACTCTTCCTTAAAATACAAATAACCAACTGTATCACTGTTTTTAAACAGAAAAGAATTGAAAAAAATTATTATTTCAATAATATGTACCTTTTTCTGCAACTTCTTCGATATTTTTGGAGCTTCTTGACGATTTATTGGTTTTTTACCGAAAATATCACGAGGAGAAACTATTTTCTTTTGCTTTGCTTCTTCATCCAAGTCATTCAAGATTGAAGTCTTTCCTAATGTTTTCGTTTTCTATAAAAATATAAAATTGTTATAACTATAACATATAAAATATAATTTAAAAAAATTGAGCTATAATAAAAGAAACGTGGACCTTGGGCCGCTTAATAGGTGATTGTATTTTTTCATCGTCCTCATCAGATGAAATTATTCGCCTTTTCGCAGGTTTTGCGGGAGTAACACTAGAATTGGTTTTAGCGCTTTGAAAATAAGATCGTATATCCTACAAATAATTTAAAATATCACTAAATTTAATAAAAATCAAAATTGGCCTATCGGCAAAGATTTTCAAAATATGCCGCATACATAAATATAAACCGTAAACACTATAAATCTAACCTAAATTGCTAGTGTCATTCTATTGCGTAATATAAACTTACCCTCGGCATATTTTAAATTTACATAAATCTGTCGGACTTCCTATATTTCAAACGAGTTGTCGATATTTTATTAAGAAAATGTCGATGTATAAATTAAATATGTTCCGATTATTTAGATGCACATGACACAAGCAACCGCAAACATTCTTGACATCAATTGCGTTGCACCCTGAGATCCGGTAGCAACATCAAACGCAATATCAAACTAAACAATGTACTGATTTATCAATAAAGTTATAAATAGTAGAGGTAAGTAATTAATTTACTACCTAAAACCTATAAAAGAAAAGTTACTTGAAATCTTCTTTATGTACATATGTAGGTATGTTCCGGACGCCGGATGCTCTTGTAGCGTATGTGTGTGTGTATATATATATATATGTATATAGCCGCCAATTTATTTATGTACGTGAATCGTGCAGTACGAATTTCTACCAAACTGTCAAATTCGAGATGGCACCACAAACAAGGAACAACACGTGTTTGAAGAAGAATTCTCCGAATTCTTTTACCTGTTTAAATAATTTGTACAAAAACACCGGTGTACACACTGTGACAGCTTAAAGGTAATTTACAGCTTAAAGGTAAGTGTAAGGGAAAGCCAGGTCCTGTTAGGGGCCTCGTAAGATTATATATCAAGGAGTAAAGTATAACCTCCAAAATGGTAAAGGAACAATTTCGAGAAACAGATGTAGCCCGTAAAATGTGAGTATATTTCTTTAATGCATTACAGAAATATATTTTCAATTTTTTAGTATAAATTCCAGCCTTTAACAAATATGTCATTTTCATAATGTAGTCCTACTTAAAATTTGTATAATGTTGCTCATATTTAGATAATGAATAATAAAATAAAATTTGTATAATGTTGCTCCTGTTAGAAATATATTTTCGAAGTTGTACATTAATGATTATTGCCACCTGTAAAGTCATTTTCTTATGCATCTTTACAGTAACCTAAATATTGTCTCCATTCCTGACAACAGTACTGGTACTTCTTCATGGAGCACTAAAAAACTGAAATTTAATTTGATCATTAATATTTATAACTTTCAGTATTGTATGTATCGTTTTAAACTGTAACTACTACTTTTATCAGTTCCCATGTATCCTTCGGAGTGGACAGTCGCCACAACATGGAAAGGCAGGCTCATATGCATGTTGTGGCAAAGAATTTATATAATCAGGATGTCGAACATACTCCAGTCCCTTATGGTGTACTTGATAGAAGAATGGTATTTTTAATTTTTTCATTTCTTCATCTTTCCTTGACCTATTTCTCTGAAATCATATACCTTTGTGATGTAAATTTTCAGGGTACTTGCAATAATACAACAAATTGTGTATCATGCGGCAAAACTCTGAACGAATGTATTGGACACTTTGGTTACATTGATTTGGAATTGCCAGTTTTTCATGTTGGTTATTTTAGAGCAATCATTGGGATTCTGCAAACAATTTGTAAAGTAATGTATCATCGACCTCATATATATTTCTATTAACTAATGTTAATCGTGACACTAATCGTAATATTTGAATTTGTAGAATTGTTCCCATGTTATGCTATCTCAAGCTGACAAAAAACGTTTCTTAGCGAGAGCTTTAAATCCAAATTTAGGATATTTGTCTCGTAAAGCTTTACGTAAGCAAATATTGGATAAGGCCAAAAAAACTACTGTTTGTCAAAATTGTAAAGACCTTAATGGGACAGTTAAAAAAGCTGGTTTACTTAAAATAGTTCATGAAAAGTATAAAGCAAAAAAGAAAGTAGATGTTGTTGTTCAAGAAAAATTAGCAGAGTATAATAATGTACTTAAGGATAATAAAGCTTTAGAAGGAGTACTTCAAAGTGGATTGATCAACGTCTTAAATCCATTAGAGGTAAATAGTATTGCGTCTTTATTTTTCTAAATGTAATCAATATAATCAATATAATCAATATCATACTAGATTTAGACATTTTTATTTTTATTGTAACACTTTCAACTGTATTTTGATTTTCAGGTTCAAAGTATCCTGGAAAAGATACCGGAAAGTGACATTCCCTTGCTACTGATGAATCCAGAGTGTGCATTGCCAAAAGATTTAATACTAACAAGAATTCCTGTGCCCCCAATTTGTATTAGACCGAGTGTTGTATCAGATTTGAAAGCAGGTACAACCGAAGATCACCTAACAATGAAATTATCTGAAATAGTTTTTATCAATGATGTTATTCAAAAACATAGACAAAGTGGTGCCAAAGTACAAATGTACAGCGAAGACTGGGAATTTCTTCAGTTACATTGTGCTCTTTATATAAATAGTGAAATGTCTGGTATACCACTTAACATGCAAGTGAGTTTTTAGGAAATAAAAATAAAGTAATTTATTTATTGGTTGGAAAAATTGTTTACGCTGTATTAAAATATATTTCAGCCAAAAAAATCTGGAAGGGGATTGGTTCAAAGATTGAAAGGAAAGCAGGGTCGATTTCGTGGTAATTTATCTGGTAAACGTGTTGACTTCTCTAGTCGTACTGTTATTTCACCTGACCCTAATCTTAGAATTGAACAAGTAAGCATCGATTTATAAATTTTTTATAATAGTTTTTGTGCTTGAAGATATGTAACAATATGATATTCATTAGGTTGGCGTACCTATTCATGTCGCAAAAATTTTAACATACCCAGAAAAAGTAAATCCATCAAATATAGAATTAATGCGAAAATTAGTGAAAAATGGTCCGGATGTACATCCAGGTGCTAATTTTATACAACAAGGAAAAACTCAATTCAAAAAATACTTAAGATATGGTAATCGACACAAAATTGCCCAAGATTTACAGGTAACATTGTCTTACAAATGTCCTTCGAATCTTGTACAATTTAGAGTTACGATTAATTGATATTCATCCTTTTCGATAGTATGGTGATATCGTCGAAAGGCATCTTAGAGACGACGACGTAGTATTATTTAATCGACAACCATCTTTGCACAAATTAAGTATTATGGCACATAAAGCAAAAGTATTACAACATCGGACATTTAGATTCAATGAATGTGTATGCACTCCGTATAATGCCGATTTTGATGGTGATGAAATGAATTTGCACTTACCACAAACTGAAGAAGCAAGAGCAGAAGCTTTGGTTTTAATGGGGGTAACATACAGTTTGTTTTACATTAGAATTTATGTTGTGTATGTACGTGAGAAATATAACTATATCAATTTTTATTTACTTTCCCTCAGAATAAATCAAATTTAGTTACACCTCGCAATGGAGAATTATTAATAGCAGCAACACAGGACTTTATCACTGGAGGATATCTGCTAACTCAAAAGGATATGTTCTTAAATAAATCTCAAGCAAGTCAATTGGCTGGTTGTCTTCTAGCAGGGAATGATCTCTCTATGTCTATAACTCTACCTGAACCTGCTATCTTAAAGCCGACCAGGTTGTGGACAGGAAAGCAAATTTTTAGTTTGATTTTAAAACCTAATAATTCTTGCAACGTCAAAGCTAATTTAAAGACCAAGGGAAGAGCTTACACTAATAACGAAGAATTATGTATAAACGATTCATGTATGTACAATAATTTGATAAATACTTATACATTAACATTGTAAAAATAATCGGTAAATTGCAGATGTCATTATTCGAAATTCGGAATTAATCGCTGGGTCTATGGATAAATCAACATTGGGTTCTGGATCAAAACAAAATATATTTTACATTCTTTTGCGTGATTGGGGTGAAGATATCGCAACAATTGCTATGTGGCGATTAGCACGAATGGCTAGTTTCTTTCTTATGAATCGAGGCTTTTCTATTGGTATCGGTGATGTTACACCTGGACAGGGACTTCTTAAAGCTAAGCACGAGCTCCTGAATGCCGGGTAAGAATAAATGAAAGAAATGTGTATTAATTACAGGTGTGCAAAAATGTCGGGTTCTTGAATAAAATTCTTGGCCCTGTCTCAACCCGACATTTTCGAGTTCTTGCACACATCTAGTATTAATAATATTACGTATTGAGTTATATTATAAGTTATACTCTGCTTTAGATACTCTAAATGTACAGAGTATATTCATCAAATGGAAGAAGGACGCCTTGTATGCCAACCTGGATGTTCAGAAGAAGAAACATTGGAGTCAATGATATTAAAGGAACTTTCAGTGATTCGTGATCATGCTGGTAAAGCATGTTTGAAAGAACTTCACCCGAGTAATAGCCCTTTAGTTATGGCCTTATCTGGAAGTAAGGGCAGTTTCATTAATATTTCACAGATGATTGGTACGTATTATAGTTCTATTTACAAGAAGCTTTTATTTGATGAGCATCTCGATAAAGTTTCAATTACTTATTTACTTTGCATTAATTAGCTTGTGTTGGACAACAAGCTATTAGCGGTAAAAGAGTTCCAAATGGATTCGAAGACAGAGCCTTGCCGCATTTCGAACGACATTCGAAAATCCCTGCAGCTAAAGGTTTCGTTGAAAATTCATTTTACTCTGGTTTAACGCCAACAGAATTTTTCTTTCATACAATGGGTGGAAGAGAAGGTCTCGTGGATACGGCAGTTAAAACTGCAGAAACTGGCTACATGCAAAGAAGATTAGTTAAAAGTTTAGAAGATTTGTGCCTTCATTATGACATGACAGTTCGTAATTCGGTGGGAGACATTGTACAAATACTGTACGGCGGAGATGCACTAGATCCTACCTACATGGAAGGTTTGAAACTACTTTTATATTTTTCAATATTAGCTTTTTATTTCATTGATGTTGTTTAGTCTTTTTATATCAGAAATATAGCTCAAGTCATTTGATCCAATTTTAACGAAGTTATCAGTTTTTAAAGGGTCTCCACTTAATTTAGGCAGTCCCTAAATTTTATCCTCCGTCTTCGAGTAAATAAGCAAAATACGAATTGTTAACAGGAAAAGATTGCCCAGTAGATTATAAAAGAATATTGGACCATGTGAGAGCTAAATCACCGTGCAAGAATGAGAAACCATTAGACGGCCCTAGCATAATAAAAGCTACAAACGAACTACTGAATTCCGAAGACTACGAATGTCTCAGCGAGGAGTTCAAGCAAGAATTATCGTAACTATAACGTTGCTATCAAATTTATCCTTTCAATGAAGGTACTCCGAAAAGAATTGTTACATATTATGTTATTATTGCAGCACATTTCTTAAAAGTGTAGCGCGTAAAATAGCTCGCCTTCGACATAATGCTCCACTAAGTGTA
Organism: Halictus rubicundus; assembly: GCF_050948215.1. Lineage (NCBI taxonomy): Eukaryota > Metazoa > Arthropoda > Insecta > Hymenoptera > Halictidae > Halictus > Halictus rubicundus. Next base: position 12,630,147 of record NC_135154.1, read on the forward strand.
CCTGTAATTTTACAACTCGAGCGACTTACAGTTTCTCAATTAGTAGAATTTATTCACACTTGCAAAGAGAAATATATGAGAGCGAAAATAGAGCCAGGCACTGCCGTCGGTGCACTTGCTGCACAAAGTATTGGAGAACCGGGCACACAAATGACCTTAAAAACTTTCCATTTTGCTGGGGTAGCATCCATGAACATTACTCAGGGTGTACCGCGTATCAAAGAAATCATTAACGCAAATCCCAAGATTAGCACACCCATTATCACAGCAGCTCTAGTAAGTTTCATACTTAATACACGGTTTTTATATTTGTATTAGAGGTATATGAGGACCCGAAAGTGTCGGGTCGGAACGGGTCGGGAATTCTATTCGGGATTGGAACGGGTTCTCGAAAATTTCGGGATTAATAAGTTAATCTGTATTTTTCCTTGTTTTATTCATATTAGGAAAATGATGCTGATCCAGAATATGCTAGAAGAGTGAAAGGTAGAATCGAAAAAACCACTTTGGGAGAAGTAACAGAATACATTGAGGAAGTATATCTACCGGACGATTGTTTCTTATTAATAAAGTTAGATGTTGATAGAATAAAACTGTTGAAATTGGAAGTAGACGTAAATTCAATTCGTTACTCGTGAGTATCTGAATCTTTTTATAACATCTAGGAAATGCTATTGAAACAGGCATTTTTCGAACAATTTTTTGTTTTTATAGAATCTGTACATCAAAGTTAAGGCTGAACCCGAAATTAGTAAATGTTAGAGGCGATTCAATAATCACAGTGAGTCCCAGCAAAAATAAACACAGTTTAAATTATGCTCTCACCCAACTGAAAGAGACAATTCCAAACATCGTTGTAAAGGTAAATACGAAGAATAAATTGACAATAAATATTAACAAAAATTTCAAAGATTTCTATGCCTCATTATCCTATTATACATTGTAGGGTTTACCATCAGTTTCTAGAGCCGTTATTCATAATGACGATTCAAGCGGTAAAACGAAATACAAACTGTTCGTTGAAGGAGACAATATGCGTGAAGTCATGGCAACTCTCGGTGTCTTAGGACGAAAAACAACGTCGAATAATACGTTGGAGGTAAGTATAAAATATAACATTTTTGTAATGATATAAATAATTAAGACATTATATTATACATAATATATCGTTCTAGGTTTTCAAAACTTTGGGAATCGAAGCTGCAAGAGCAACAATAATGACAGAAATTAAATTAGTAATGGAGAACCATGGAATGAGTATCGATCGAAGGCATCCAATGCTCGTAGCAGATTTGATGACTAGCAGAGGAGAAGTGTTAGGTATTACTAGACAAGGTTTAGCGAAAATGAAGGAGTCTGTCTTAAATTTAGCTTCGGTAAGGTATCCCTTATTAATATGATGATAGCTTTGTGCATTTCAACCTCAAATAAAAGCATTAATAAATATCTGTTCAACAGTTCGAAAAAACATCAGATCATCTGTTCGACGCAGCTTATTATGGGCAGAAAGATGTAATCTGTGGCGTGTCTGAATCAATCATAATGGGTATTCCAGTTCCAGTAGGCACAGGAATCTTCAAACTACTTCACAAATATCCTTTTATAATTTACTTATTTCAATTTCCAAATATTCTACTCAACTATTTATAATTTAAAATGTATTGCTTTATGTAATACATTTAATACAGTATTTTCCTTATTGTAAAAATACAGCTGACAAGGATGAACCACAAAAGAGGGATTTGATATTTGATGACCCACAGTTCCACAAGAAAACAAAAAGTGCATCTAAAGTGTAAATTAATTGTTATGTACTTTGTAATAAAATATTTAATGTATATAAAAAGATAGGTGTAGTCTAATCAAAAGAATAATTTTTGTACGTATACATATAGTCTCTCCGTTTGGAATTTATTGATCTTCTTAAAGCAAAAATATACTTTCAAAGAAGTATACATATACAAGTGTATCATTGTGATTCATTAAATAGCGTATTAGTTGCTAGGAAACAACATGTTTAATCCATATTTGTTGCATCTTATATAACTCTCACCCAGTCTCTTCGGCATCATTTCTACATCGTTTACCAAACTGACATGATTTTAATTTGAAATTTTTTACCATTTTTTACCTTGAACATAAAGGTGTTACACAACAATATCTTAAATACTATATCTTAAATTTATCTTTGAACTGAATATAAACCATAAAATATCGAAATGGTAAACGAAAAAGAATTTTGGAGTGAAATTCGAAAAGATATTCCGCGATATAAAAAGAAGAAACCAAGAGTTGTTCCTGCATTTACAATTCAGGCTTTGCAGGTAAGGTTTTACTGTTTTATTATTTTTATCTAGATTCCATCTAGGCATATACGTTTAATATTACTTTCGCAGGAAAATACTGTAGTTGCAAAACCCCCACGATGCGGTTTGTATAATCCGCAGCCACCTAAACCATCCACTTTTCGTAAATTCTATGAACGAGGTGTCTTTCCAATTACGTTAGAAACAGATTCGTATGGACCTAAAATCAGTTGGAAAGTTAAAATTGAAAATTTAGACTTTCATCATTATTTGCCGTTATTTTTCGACGGATTAACGGAAACTGAAGAACCATATAAATTTTTAGTAGAACAAGGAATAACTGATATGCTGGAACAGGGAGGTCCAAAAATTTTACCAGTTGTACCACAATTAATAATTCCTATTAAAAGTAATTTCTCTCTTCTCTTTAACAATTTTTTAAATTGTATGTTCGCACACTATACTAAATACGCATTCGTTACAGAAGCTTTGAATACAAAAATGCCAGAAATCATTTGTTTTACAATGAGATCACTCCAAAAACTTGTACGTTCAGCAGATTGCGTTGGGGAGGCTTTAGTGCCATATTTTAGACAAATTTTACCAGTTCTTAATTTATTAAAAGATAAAAACGGTAAAAACTTTTTAATTAGTGATGGCATATTTACACGAAACTAATCATTGAATTTCATATTTTAGTCAACCTCGGGGAAGGGATTGACTACGCACAGCAAAGAGGAGAAAACCCTGCTGATATGATACAAGAAACACTTGAAATGCTCGAGATATATGGGGGTGAAGATGCTTTTATAAATATCAAGTATATGATCCCTACCTACGAATCTTGCATGATGAACTGTGTGATGAATTAATTACACATATTTGTTATCTTTTAATTGTCTAAAAATATTATTAATAAAACTTTATTGAAATTGTAATGAACTTCCGAAGTAACACGCCTCTTAAATCTCACAGCTGTTATTTATAAATATTATACAAAATGTTACAAATGTTGTACAACATTATTAAATCAAATTATCCATGTATTAAAGTTTCCATCTATATCAATTCGGTTCACACCTTTTTCGAATCTTCTTTTAATGTTACGGTTCTATTAAAAACAACCTGTAAACAGAGAAGTAAATTAGTAAAGACATAGCTATTTATTAGAGGTGTTCGAAAATGTCGAGTCGAGAATTTTATTCAGGATAAGGACGGGTTCTCCAAAATTTTAGGATTCTCGGAAAGCCAACTCGTCTCGACCCGTCCCAATCATCGGGTATCCGACATTGAGTGAATTCTCACACACCTCTACTATTTATATGTCAGATCAGATTTTTACCTTCCCTGGTGTAGTATCATAATCTACAAAGAAAAAGCCAATGCGTTCAAATTGGAACGTCTCCGAAGGTTTCGCCAGATTTGCCAAACTTGTATCGATGTATCCAACAATTTCTTTTTTACTGCTTGGATTAATATCACTCAAAAAACCGTTTGGTACTTCACTTGCATCTTCCGGATTTTTGTGTTTAAATCTAATAATTATATTACACACGAGTAAACAAAGTGTTGTAAGTGTTAATAATATTTACATCTAAGAACATTATAAGCATATAATACTTCTACATCATTAATGTTTACCAACATTCGATGTATGTAACTTTTATCAATAAAAGAAAATGAATACACCTACTTACAGGCGTTCATACAATCTAATAGATGCCAATACAGGATTTGATACCCAATGTATAAAAGCTTTAGGTTTATTGTTTTCAGAAGCAGGTTCTTGTTTGACAATAATGTTTATAATGTTACCACTGCTATCTCTTTCTATCTCTTGGACTGTTAACACTACTCCTGCATGCTTTAAACCAACACACTGATTCGGAGTTAAGCGTCGAAAGTCTTTCGTGGCTTTCTATAATAATAGATATAAGTATATAATCAAATTTTTTAAATAATTACAAAAATTAATATTCTCCATTACGTTATATAAAAATGTAACTGTACCTCTTGAAAGTCAGATGCTTCAATATAGATAATTTCATCGAAAATAATATTGTGTTGTCCCTTCTCTGGTTCGTTAGGAAAATTGGGAACAGACAATTTCACAGGATTTTCATGTGGAAAATTACTAATAGTCACTTTTAGTGGATCCAAAACAGCCATATGCCGAGCTGCAGTAACATTTAAAACATCTCTAACGCATGCTTCTAAAACAATTGGATCGACGACTGCTTGAGCACCAGTCACACCCATTTGTGCGCAGAAGTTATTAATTGCTTCAGGAGGAAAGCCTCGCCTGCGAAGAGCTGTTAATGTAAATAATCTAAAAAAAAAAAAATGGTTTCATAATTTTAGAATACATAACAATTTAGGGTTTTACGTCCTTAGGTACATAATATTATAATAAAATACCTAGGATCGTCCCAGTCGGATACAACACCTTGTTCAATTAGTTTGGCAATTTTTCTTTTCGAAACAACTGTATAGCTCACATTTAACCTTCCATATTCCCATTGAACAGGGCAATAAATATCCAGGGCATTGCAAAGCCAATAATACGATGATCGTCGTGATTGAAACTCCTTTGTGCAGAGAGAATGAGTAATATGTTCAATACTGTCACACAAGCAATGAGTGAAATCATAAGTAGGATAAATGCACCACTGATCTCCTGTTCTATGATGAGGAGTATATTTTATTCTGTATGCAACTGGATCTTGTTTTCCTTCTTCTAATGTTACTTTCATACGCAATGTTGCTTCACCTTCTTCAAGTAAACCATCTTTCATATCCTATGTGAAAAATAATCAAATTACAACTTGGTATTGATATCACAGCATTGTATGTATAAGATATGTCAACTATTGTAAATTATAATATCGCGTATTCTTTTCCACTTGCAATCATAATACACATACTATCATAAACAAGCTGGTAATTACTCTGATCTCACAATAAGTATCACAGCAATTATTAATTATTTTTTATATAGAGGTATGACATCATACAGGTATTTTTGTATTTCAATTTCTATGAGGATTTCGAAGGTACAACAAAAAATACCGGTATTTTACATTTCGGTAGAAGTCCTTGCATTGAAATTGCTTTAATTTTTTATTTATCTATGAAAACTGCAATTACTTGGAACAGTTGAAGATTCTCTGAAATTGGTCTATTTCGCCATGGACTTGGAGGAGGATTGAAGCCTTTTATTTCCTCACTAGATTGATGACATACATATGCCAAGCCTTTCTCTATGAGTTTAATAGCCCATTCATATAACTGTTCAAAGTTGTCAGAAGAATATGTAATCTTAGCTGGTTTATATCCAAGCCATTCTACCATTTCACGAATACCAATGAAAAATTTTTCTTCTTCTTTTTCAGGATTTGTATCATCGTAACGTAAGAAACATGTACCATCATGAGCTACAGCATACCTACAATAAAAGAAGTCTTTATTGCATAACTTGATGTGCTAAAAATAAAGATAAAAATAAATAATCGTAATAAACATAGAAATGAAAAGAGGAAGAGGCACTAGAACATAAAATATACCCAAAGTTAATATTGATTGCCTTCGCATGCCCAATATGTAAAATTCCATTAGGCTCTGGTGGGAACCTAGTCCTTACTTTGCCACCTGTTATTTTTAAATGTTCTTGCAGTAATTTGTGTGTGTTTGGAGTTATGACATATCCTTCAGTCTTATAATTTTCTCCTGGTTTATGAAAATGAACTTTAGTTCTCATTAACTCACTTATTGTTTGAGCATCTGTTTTTTCACTTGACGCCACCACAGTTTTTGGTTCTTCTAAATAAGAAAATATTTAATTTTAAGAAAAAATTTGTTACAAGATCTCAACTGTAAGGATAGAGTTTCAGAGACTTCATGAAATTACTTAAACCAATATGATAATTTGGTTATACGATATACAAAATAAGATTTTAATGAAGCCACTGGTTTTGATGTAAAGATCAAATTGGTTTGAATGTGGCATTCCAAAGAAAATACAAAAATTTTTTTGTGTAAAGAAGAATACAATTGAGATACATAAGAATTCATTGTAGCAATTAAGGATTAATTATAAATTTACAACTTACTCTTTTCCTTCTCTGTATTTTTAACAGAAGACTGTTTTTTCGTTAATGTAGAAGGTAGTCCAAAATCTGAATCAACTTTAGGTCCTAACAGTACAAGAATTTGAACATCAAATTCGTTCTTAACCGCCTTTCCATCTGCCCATTTTAAGTTATTACGAACATGCTGCATTAACGGACCAATGTTAAAACGATATCTGTAAATACATATAGTTTTGTGACTTAGAATTCGTTAACTATAATTAAGTTTTTCATAATATTAAAAATTAATTAAAAAGAAACAATTTATTACCTTTTCTCTAATATTTCTGATTTATGTTCATTTATAACTTTTTCTACTTCAGTTTCAATTTCTTCTGGGGTAACAACAACACCTATACCACATTCTTTCTCAAAATTTGAAATCTCAATTGTTTCTTTTATATGATGAAGTAGAAAACTCAATGCTGCATCAACCCTTTGAATTGTATCTAATTTTTTCTCTGCTATGTATTTAGCAGCAAACGGTAGATTATCAGAAATTTGATTTTTGATTTTTGAAGCAAGATGATACAATAAAATTCCAATTTCTGGAGTAATAATTCCATATTTATTGGCCTAAAAATGTCATATTTACCGATTACATATGGTACAATCAAATGTGACAATGGTGACACAATACTCAACAGTAAAAATAGGACATTGTTAAAAAAAATAATAATAATACAATATATCAATGATAAATTTAAGTAAATGAAAGGTTCATGAAAATATCATTCTAAACATATGTAATTTTAAGTATTAAATAATTTGCTAACCTCGGTTATTGCAAGTTTCAAATGGTTAGAAACTTTTTCGTTTTTTAATGTTTCTTTAGCCTTTTGTTCACTCAAGCCAATCGATTGGAACAACTTTATATTATCGTCTGTTTCCATTGCCATATTTCGTTCTTTCTTACTAGAAACAATTAAATGTGATCTTTAATTCTGAAACCGGCAAATCAATTCTATTTAAATAGCATTGATACGATACAATTCGATAACCCAGGACAAGGTTGGGGTTATGTAGAAATAAGAAAAGGAGGGATGTACATAATCTTTGTTGTGAAAGGCCAATTTTTACGTATTCGATACTGAAAGTTCTACTTCATACATTATAACACGTGCAGTAAAAAAATTTACGGTAATTTATTGCTAGTTTACTATCAAATTAATATCATTATAAACGGTTCATGGATGTATTATAACGTACATTTGTTAAGGTAGATACTGGTATAAGGAATTATTTACTTATTTTGTTTTGTATCTCGATCCACTATAGATAATAATAAAATTTGATTTAAAAAAAAATGATATTATTTAAATTAATTATGCTGCTATAAAATCAACCATTTCATCTATGTACATATGTATGTACTGTATTTGTACATGTACATTATTGCAGGTAATATAGAAACAATAGTTGGTTATAATTCACATGTAATACATATACGCAATATGCAATATAATCGATTTGTTCAATTGATCATATCAATAAAGTAGTATTTTTTATTAATAAAATATATGCATGTAGAAAAGTGGTTAGAAAATGAGTATTAGTGAAGATGACGATTTACAATTATGCCCCACCACACTTGCTGCATTAAATGAATTTCTTAAAGAGAAAGAGGAAAGGGAAAATCAATTAAAATACATTTCAAAAAATCAAAATCTAGATATTTGTTTTGATGAAAACTGGGTAAGTTACTTTTTGTAGTATGTTAATAAGTATGTTATTATATTTTTACTTTCATATATGTTTATTATATTTTGTAATGTTAATATTATCAATACGAACTTAATTTCCAATATTAATAGCAATTAAGTCAGTTTTGGTATGATGAAAACACTACAGATACTCTTGTCAAAGGCATTATAAATTCTACAAATTCTAATGGAAAGATTGCTCTAATTTCGTGTCCTACAATTTATAGTAAATTGAAAAGAATCTGTGGTGAACGACAAGGTATACATTTGTTAGGTATAAATCTATTGCTTATGTAATAAGACTTGTTAATATTACTAAGACAATTCTTTGTTAACAGTAACACTTTTTGAGTACGATGACCGCTTTAAAGTGTTTGGTTCTGACTTTGTCCCATATAATTACAAATTTCCATTGGCTTTGGCAAGCAATAAAGCAGGCTACTATGACTTAGTCTTAGCTGATCCACCATTTCTTTCTGATGAATGTTTAACAAAAACTGCACTTACAATAAAATTCTTGACAAAAAAGAATATTGTTCTTTGTACAGGTAAGTATATTAATTTTTATTGGTCATTTAAAATTACTTAATTTTTCTTTTTGTTACCAGGTGCTGTTATGGCAGAATTAGCAGAAAGACTATTGGATGTTAAAATTTGTAATTTTGTACCACACCATCAAAATAATCTTGCAAATGAATTTTATTGTTACTCGAATTTCGGTTTCGATAAAATGTTGAAATAAATAAATATCTAATCAAAATATTCTATATGATTTTTACACGTTTGAAATTAGAAAATCAATAAGTCGTATCATGTAGTACGTAATGTGAAATTTAAACTTTCGAAATGTTCGTTACACTCAAGTAGGTAGCTATGGTACTTCCGGTTTTTTAAAATATGTTGGTATAGAAATTAACACGATTATTTGCACAAGCGAATATAAAATTAATTAAATAGGATAAATATTGTTGTTTATTTTTTTTCAATTTAATTTTGATAAAAATAAGATAATAATTAAAAACTAAAGTATATTGGCAATACTGACATATTGTAATATATTCGAACAAAGTATTAAATTTGATGACTTACTTTACGTTTTGTATTCTGCAGTAACTATTGTGTAATAAGCTCTATTTTAGTTTTATATATACACTTTCACATAATTGAAGGAAGAACACAAAAATACATTCTTACACATATATAAAAAAGAATATAACTTTCTCGAAGTTAAGTTTAAACTCCCTAGACGGGGAAAAAATAATCTCTAGGTAAACATCTGCGAAAAGAAGACACGCGATGGAAAGCGTAAATATTTACATTTCTTGAGTGTTTGCGGGAGTAATTTTTATTTATAATCATGATAGACGGAAACATTTCCATGGAGGAAGATACAGAATTGCGGGATTTGGTGGTGCAAACCCTTGAGAATAATGGTGTTCTTGCGAAAGTGCGGGTATGCTAAAATGAAATTATAAAAATCACGCCTTTTTTCTAGGTTATGTATATTGTGTCAAAGAACTTGTTGAAATTTTTGAAATTTTTACTGTGGTACTCTTTTCAAAGTCTTTTGTAATGTTATAGGCAGAACTGAGAGCAAGTGTGTTCTTAGCTCTAGAAGAACAAGAATCAGTAATGGTATGTCAAAATTCTACTGTAATATGTCTTAAGAAATCTTGTTTGATTCTTCTTATCTGTACTCATAATATTTATTGTGCTTTCATTTCCACCATGAATCATAGTTTATAGCATAGTATGACTATATAATACAGAGCTTATAATACATTCAGACAATGTAAAAACGGCATTTTATTTATCTGTAATTTAATTTTGCCAGTCTTTCTTTTATTATTATAAACAATAATGAAAATTTATTAGTTATGTTTCATAATCTTTAAGATACCAGTGATATATGATTAAATTAATATTTTAGAATCCAGAACCACTCCTCAATAAAACTGTAAAACAGTACCTGGCTAATTCAGAAGGAAAATTATTGTTTTCCTTGGTTAGGGAGTTCCTAGAATATTTTGGTCTTGATTATACAATATCTGTATATGACCCAGAGACATACTTTGGGAAAGAATATAATTATGTTGGAAGAAATAAATTATGCGAAGAATTAGGTATTGAATCGAATGAACCATTACTTGGAGAAATTTTAAAAAATAGCATGATTAGTGCCTTCAATAACACGCAAAAGGTATTTATGATGAGAACATTTTAATTTTTATTGTATTTATGATAAGAAAACATTAAGTAATTTTTATACACAATAATTAAAAAATGTAAATATTACAGAACGAAACTAATAAGAGCAGGTTTAATAAGACCAATGAAAGTGAAACAAATATTGCTAATGCAACATTTGAGATTTCCATTCCGAAGGTATTACATAAAGAAACAGCATCCTTATCTAATAATAATGATATTTCGGGTAAACTGGAGAGTGTTTCGCAACAAAGCCCAAAACTTCCAATAAATATGACAATAAACGATAACACGAGTAGAGAAATGTCTTTTGAAGATATTTCAATAGATCGATCGAATTGTGAAAAACAAAGTAATTCTCTCAGGAAAAGTATCGCCTCTGAGGACTCGGAAAAGGATAATGGAATTGATAACACAGGGAACAATAATATGCATTTTGATACACTCTCTGTAAGTCCGAATGGCACAACTACAGTGATGAATCATGTGACAGAGGAGACTGAAGTAGATACAACCATCCAAACAAATTTACTAAATAAAACCGAGCCTTTAATTAAGTTTGATGAATCTATAGTTACTGAACTGCAAACAAATCAAAATGAAGATATAAGTAAGCAAAATAATATAAATAGTTTGGATTTACAAATAACAAATAACGTACAAAATAAAAAGTCAGTTAATACTGGAAATAGTTTTGGGAAAACTGTATACTTTGAAGAAATTATTGTTGATGGAAAAAGAGAAAATATCAATACTATACATAATACTGAATCCTTTTTACAAGATTTACCGTCTTTAGATAAGAAATCACATTCTATACTTAGTGATCTCCCACCATTAAATGGTAAAAAGACTAATATTAATGATCTGAAAGAATTGATGGATATCGGACTTGGTATGTTGGTATGCGTTTAACATTTACAGACTGCAGATGTCTATGCAAATCTATGTTTCTAGAAACGAATTTACGAATTTATGTAGAGATTAATAGAAATCTATTATTAATTTATTTGATACGGATTTTATTGAATTAAAGTGGAATTCAAATTTATCCAACATTTTTGTGTATTACATGGAGCGTTTGTCACATTTGCATAAACATTCACAATGTGATTACTAATTTTAACATATACATTACACATACATTATCAAAATAATCTTTTCAGGAACAGATGGTGTTGATAATTACGAAGAAGATTTCATTTCGTCTGCGTCTGGTAGTGCTAACGATCAAAGTCCTACGAAAGAACCTGAAAAGTCAAATAGCCCAATAAAATTACAAACAAAAAAGCAAGACAAAACACAAAGTGTGCATAGTGAAGAAATAAGCGAAGAAATCGAGGAAATTGATGACATGTTAAGCAGTACTTCATGTGTAAGTAAATACACCGTGAATCAAAGGTCTCCTGGTTTAATATATGTTACCAAGTAACAAAATTTTCTTAAATAGTTTGAATATTCCGCTTATAATTCTTTTTTAGCTTGAAGACATAAATATGGATAAAAATATATCAAATTTTACAACGGGTATTACAGCTAATTGCGCAAAAGAATTATAATTGAAAGAACAAGTACAGCTTTTACATTCTGCAAGTATTTCAAAATGCTATTTTTCTTAAAACTTTTCATACTTGATATCTTACATTGGGATATCAAATATGTTAATACAGATTATGGTGGATCACAAACTTGCAGAATTATTTTGGTTTTTGACATGGCACTGCCATTTATGGCTCAATACTTATAAGTTTTTCTACAAAAAACGTAGAAGGGAAATGTCTGAATCTGTGTCCAGAAGTGTTATATTTTCCGTATTTTATATAATATTTCTCAATAGAAACATATTTTTGTACAGATCATAAATTTGTATTTGATATATTCTAGCAGTATTTAAAAATGGAAACTTTTGAACGAATATTCTGAATTTGTTGTAACATAAACATTAAAATATTTTTAGCTATTTACGAAAGGTATAAAATGTCTTATTAAAATGAGCTAAATACGAGAAAACCAACTAAACTGCCAATGCCTTTTGTTACTACTGCAATATAAATCTAAGAATTAAAAACAGAAATCATCTGAAAGTTCCGATAGACTTGTATAACAAGTGTTGTTAGCATATCTATAATGTTGTAACGCAATAAGAAATACCTGCAATAAGAAAATTTCACTGATACAAAAAAAAAAAAATGTGAAACGCTATTTGATTCAATTTTTGCATGAAATAATCAAAATCAGAATGTGAAATGTTTTTGTTTGAAATATTGTGATACATTGTTAATTGAATTAGAATTGTAATACTAAGACTTTAATTGGATTTTCAGACAAGCTGCCTTCTACGTTATTCTGTAAATATGTCTAGTATTATTATTCTTAAAGCCAATTATCTCAATGTTAAAATACTTTAAGAAGTGGAAAGTAATCAGCTACATTAATGATTGTTGGATACTTAGTTATGTCTCTCTAAAAAAAACTTTGTAATAGGCTTGTTGTGTTTACCAGAATAATTCTTGTCTGATTTTATGACTGAATGTCATTAATTACCTCACTTAACTGAAGATACTGGTGTAGTATCGATAGCAATATTGATAAATTATCCGTCTAAAAATGGATTGCCTAAAAATAAATCAAATTATTTTTTTCCAAGGTAATGGTGCTAAATGCGTAAAACTAAAATAATTATCTATAAAAATTGAAGTTAGTTGATGGAAATTAGGAGCTTACGTGTTTTTTCTTTGCATCCCTAATTTTTAATATCTCAATTATTATACAAGCTTTAGACTAAGAAATGAAATTTTTGGGCAATCCAATACCTTGATAAACATATTCGCATAAATATACTATGCCGCAAATAAGATGCAATAACTAAGTACAATTCATGGTGGATCAACAGAATGCTTGACAAATCAAAATCTGTTTGTAAAAATGTACAGCCTGCTTTCTTCAAAAAATTTTTTTTTGGTAGCACATGACTACTCTGAAGTCATCAATATTAAATACTGCAACTGATTCAAACAAAGAGATTTCAGGATCTTTTAATGTGACTTACAATTCTATCTGCACAAGATTACTCCTATTTAAGACTAAAACATTAATAACTAATACATTTCATGTACAGTTTAATTAGAAAATAATTGTTGAATGTAATTTCACTATAGCAGTGTTATTTGTAATGCAATATGACATATTTTTTTTCAAGGAGAAATCATTGGTTTCAATTAATATTCTTATGGTGAGATTAATTCAAACGTGAAGATTTTCGTGAATGAGCATTCTTTACAAAAATATTTGTCAACACATTATTTAGAAAAACACTTTCACAATTTAAAGTGAGAATGTACCATTCTTATACTTCTTACATGATATGTGCATTCTCGTATTAAGCTTTGTAGGTGAGTTACCGATACATACACAGATTTTATGCACATTCATAATAAGATATATAATTGAGATCGATCGCTCAACTGATGTGACATTTTCTTGTTTTGTATTACTAGAGGTTGAGTTCCTTATGTCACATATTTTTTATGTTTCTCCTTTTATTAGTTACAAATGAAAAAAGTTGATAACTGTTTTTATATCATTTATAGTACAATCATCAAAGTCACTTGTTCATTTAAGATTTACATCTTGAATAGAAAAAGGTTTATTCAATACATGTTTCTATAAATTTATTATTAAAATAGCAAAAAGAAAAGTTTAATATTTCTGTATTATTCAAAGTATATGTAGAACAATGAAATCACTTAGTTTGAATCGACTTTTATCTCTATGTATATACAATTAAAGCAGGTGTGTTCCTCACCAATCAACGTGGTTACACTTTAAAATCAATATAACATAATTTTATAAACACAATTTCAGGACAACACTGAACATTCCTACACTATAGAACGTAAAGCATAAATACATTCCATTGTTATGAAGATTATTACACTTTTGTTGTATTGTTAGAATTAGTAAGCAAATTTACAGCATAAGTATTTTTCACTATAGAATATAAGAGCGAGCGAGCGAGCGAGCGAGAGAGAGAGAGAGAGAGAGAGAGAGAGAGAGAGAAAAAGAGAGTAACTTAAGAAATATTTCACAATTACACATTGTATTGAAATTTTATTTTGCATTCTTATAAAATTAAGAAGTGTTTCTATAAACATTTGTATTACAGGATATACAAGCATTTTTATATTTATGTAATTTCAATTAGTTCTAAACACAATTGATTTATAGTTATGTAGTCCACACGTATTTTAACATATTTGAATGTCTTGTTACAAGTTTATAGCAATTTTACATTTGCTTAGTGTTGCCAATATACTTGGTACATTCATATAAAAAAATTTTTTTTATGCACTGTTTGTATAAGAGTGCCACATGTCTGCTACCATGTTATAGCATGGTAAATTTTTAATGCACAGTGATGTCATTATTTATACGTCATTTGTTATTGATATGTAACAAAGAATTAGGTTTCAATTATTCTAGTAGATATACAATGACTCAGAGGTCTTGTTACGTATTCTTATTTTTAAATACCTTTAAACTGGATACGTAAAGTACATTGCAAATATGCAGCATTTTATTTTATACGTCAAACATGTAGGAGAATGCAGTACAAAAAGGCTTGGAAGTATATTTTCCAAAAAAAAAAAAATATTACTTTGTTTTTTGATACACACATCTTTGAAGTAATTTTTTGATAGGAAAAAATATATTATAAATGAGTAATGATATTGATTTGTTATGTTATAAAAAGTATTTGTACTAATCTGTATATATGATAATGGTATTTAATGCACTGTATGCAAATTAATCATAGATTCTGCAAACACTGGTACGAAATAGTTGTAATTATTGTTATTTGCTAATTTATACTATCAAATTAAGCAGATGAAGTATTAATGAACTATTCACAATATTTTTTCATACAGTCCAAGGTAATTACATCTGTAACCACGTTGAGATATTGGTAGCTATATTGTGCCTTTTAGTGTGTATGAATAATAAACAATGCAAATACATACTATGGAATTGTGGGATTTACAAAACACCTAAGTTACTTATTTATGATTTTGAAGTATGATGTAATGATATTCATGTATATGTTATTTATTTTATAAAGATTTTTCTCTTTTGCAAAAGTTGTACATTTTTTGTAATTACCCTGCAACAAATTCTTATTCTGAAATCGTGTAAGTATCTAAAAAAATTTTTCGTCATTTATTTATTATGCAATTCTAGTTTCTACTAAATCATTTTTGTCTTTATAAATTAGTGGCTGTAATAATTATTCCTTTCCAATGGATAAGTTAAACAATACTTATTTAGTCTAATATTGTATGAAAAGAAAATTGATAAGAACATAGAGTTGATAAGAATATAACATTTATTAATTTTATGAATATACAATGTACAGATAGTTCAAAATTATGTTTATTAAATTTGTATTTATTACACTACATCAATATTCTATAAATGCGTATAGTAGTGTGATTATTAATTACACTATTCAAATTTAAAATATTTTATGGGTGTACAGAAGCATAGAAATATAAAAACTGTTTAGTAGTTGCAATTAATTAGAATTCCGACAATTATGTACAATTTATGTACAAAATTGTTTAATGGTTATGATTAATTTGCAACAATTTGCAATTAATAGTAATAATATACAATATACATTTTTCAACAATGCTTGGAAAATAGTTGATATAACTATTACTGTTCAGTAAACTACAAGATGTACAATAAGAAAACAATTTATTAAAAATTATTACGTTTACATTCTATTACGCTCTCTTTGTAGTCGTTCACTATATGCTTTTGATACAATATTAAATGCATCCATATATCGGTCCATGCACATTGCTACACATTTCTGTAAATAAAACAGTATTATGAACAACATATTTTGATATTCATAATAATATAAATCTGCTTATTATTATACCATGAATTACATGAATTAATTACATACAAAGACAACTTAAAAGTTTGTTGCCACATAATTTTATCTGAAGCAAGACCTTATGACAAATTTAATGAGATAATATTGTGTTCATCTATATTTTATTTCCATTTATATCTACATGTAAGTACATATAAGACTTAATGTACATAATTTTTTTTCAGACATTTATAATGACGTAACTCTAGAAATAATTACAAAATATGATTTATTTTACATAAAAATAAATATATAAATATTTTAAAACGATTTAAAATATTTTCTTTTTTTATTTATATTTCATAAAGTATAATTTACATTTGATAAACCTTATTAAATTAAATATCGATAAATGAAAGTATATGTTGATTACTGTAAATGTGAGATTATAGCAATAATGATTCGAAATTGGTCGATTTACTACCTTTAAGGTTATATTTTACAAAATAAAAGAGGTTACCTGTTCAGAATTATCCAACGATGTGCCTGGCTTGTTTATACACTTTTTGAAGCATTTCTCTGTCATTTTCTAAAAATATCAAATCAAATCCACACCAGTCATTCATCTTACGTTCGCAAAAGTAAAAAATAATATGTACTTGTGTAATCGTACCGTAAGCAACTCCTGTGCATTTGCAACAGCGATTTGTTGTTTAATTTGATCCATAAGCTCGTCCCGTTGAGAACTTGTTAATGAGTCGGATGGCAAGGACGATAAGGAATCCATATTTACACTTCAAAGTAATCCTTTCTTTATATGTTAATATTAAAATCAAAATTACTTCATACCACTATGTTTCGGAACCACCGTCTCGGCCCGGTTGGTTCAATACACCGGAAGCACGTGAAGTTACCATTTAAATTCTGTTTCCAATGACCTGTAGATAGAAGTACTGTCGAGTGTTACGTAACGCTGCAGTAACCAATGTTGGCAATAACTGGCAATAACGCGTTTTCACTGTGAAAACGAATCTGAAACATTGTATTTATACAATGTTTTTGGTATGCTTAAGCAAATTTAAGCATTTATTCGTATCGTCAAAATATATGTACATATCGTGTTTACACAATTACTTTTTTATTATAAACTTCTTTGTAAATTTTTTAAATTTGTCGTCGGTGCCCGGGGATTCAGCGTTCCCACTTTTGTGACATTGCCTTTTTAGTATGGAACAGAACCATATCTACTTTTTAGCATGGAACAGAACCGAGCACTCTCATTTTCTCTCTGTCCATACTTCCATTACGATAGACAACGTATGTAGATTCATAATATTTTGAGATAACCTCTTGAGATGATAATGTTCGATATAAAAATTAATTTCTTACTGCTACTGTAATAAAACTAAAGTGAAAAATGGATCACGAAGAAGAATTTCTTAACACATTCTTTAATCATGTTGCTCAATTATGTATTGATAAAGCAAAGGAATTAGTTGTAAGGGAATACTTAAAAATCATATTTATTCTTTAACTACTTTGTTAACTTTTTTAAACATAATATGCATGACTTTTAGATAATTCAGAATTTGAGATATTTAAATTGTTATTACTAAATAATACATTTGCGAAAAGAGTAACAAACAGATTTTATTATTTGATGTTGGTGGATAATATTTAATATAATTACATATAACAAAGGTAAAAAGTAATTTCATCTCATAAAATTATGGTATATTTGTTCAGGAAAAAGAACGTGGATCATGTCGTCAAACACAGTTAGGTCCATGGGGAATGTTACTTATGCATTTACCACAAATAGCAGTAGCAGAACATTCATACGCAGACTTGGGTTTTCTTCATACTAAAAATAAAGGATTTTTAAGGAAAGATGTAAATACGATACATTGCTATTATAATAAACATATAATTATTTGGTATACTGTTAGATTTATTTAATGTTTATTTTTTATTCACATAGAATTCATTGAAGACAGTGTATGAATCTCTAAAATCTGATCTTAAAAGGGTAGAAGAAATGACCAGGGGAACTAATCCTATTGGAGCAACAGTCGCAGAAGTTTCTAATCAACTGTGTCAATATATTACAGCCAAAATACAATTAATAGATTTGTTAGTATATATTTATTTAATTCAATGTTACAGATTTTACTTAAATGTTTTAGTGCCACTCAGTGGGATCATGCTGTTCTGATTTTATGTTGAATAATGCCACGGCTGATGGTGCAATCCTGCTGCTTGGTATTTATCAACAGAAACAGAACAGTGCAATCGTGCTGCTTAGCACCATTTGACGTGGTTTTTGAAATGATCCCTGGTATTAAAACTGTTAATATCATTGCATTACAGCTATGAGAAAATGTACCATATGAGTATAAGCAGTAAAGTCATGAAATATCAAGAATTATTACAGTGCATTGAAGGAATAGTAGAAAGTCATTCGATGTCCTGTTCACATTTAGCTTTAACTGGAGTTAAGGCCAGTTTAACGTAAGCAGTTTTTCTCTTCCATTTATTGTCACATAATTTCATGAGACAGTGTAACTACTAGTGTAAAAACAGTGTTACTATTGCATTCATACATTTTTAAAAATTTCATTTTGATTAGTTTAGAATGTGAAATATTAGTACAATTAACGAAAGCACAAGTTGAACTTCAACATTGGAGGTTTTTATCAACATTGATGTCTCTGTATGGTGCGCAAACACGAATGTCAGCTTGGGAAAGAACTTTACAAAGTAAAGAGGTCAGTAGTACATGTAGAAATTTAGAAGGAAAGCAATAACGTGTTTTTGAAATGTAATGCTTTTAGTCGTGGAAGTTGGGTTTCGGTGCAACTTTTCTAAAAGCAAATCAACAACCTGCGTTGTACCAATGGCTAGTTAAACTGCGTAGTAGCATTTTAGCTAAGAGTTCTCTATATTTTCATACTACCCTTAGTCAGCAGGCTAGTCCAGGTGAAATGAAAAGTATTATGAGCAAACAAAATATGGATTATTATCACAAGTAATATATTTCAATATATATAATAACTGATGATACTTGTTGAAATTATTGTTAGGTAAGGACTAATTTATTTTAATTTTAGAATACAGAGTTTTCAACGGAAACATGACGTTTTAGCAGTTCTTATAATATTTGATTCTAGAGGAGTTGATGATTCAGGGCCAGGTTACAGACATCCTCGCAGAGAGCAAAATACTTCTGAACATTTTCCTATTGTTCTGAGTTGCCCTAGTGTAAGTTTAAATATATTATAAATTATTGCAGAATGTAGAAATGAAAGGTTGATGTTGATTCTTATATGCTGGTTTAACTATTGAAAGTAGTATGTACAGTTGGAAGCAAAATTAAGTGGACTAAACGACTTGAGTTTTTTTTTTGAGATGTTAGAAGATTCTCTAGATAATGTTTAAAATTTTTCTAAATTATCTATAAATATGCATGTATTATTGTATATATTTCAGACGTTCGCACAGCAATCATCAATTCATTTGGATAACATACAAAAACGAATCAAAGAACGGCAGGCAGAACTTCAAACTATGGACAAAATTGTTTATTGTAAAAATGTAAAAGTACGTTTTAAAGTTCTTAGTGTTAAACTGTGTGTAAATGGTATAATATATATTTTTTACAGGACCCGTGTGTATATGCTGCGTATAACACTGATCCTAGAATGACACTCGTCACTGTATTTGAAAGTGGTAAGCAAAGAGATAAAGAATCTCAGGTAACATCGTTTATGACAGATTTGTGTATGCAAATTCGATGTAACAAAGTATATGAATCGCTGAAGCTATCAAAATAAGATGTCCTAAAAGTAAACGTGTAATTCCTCAACTATTGCCAAGCGGATCAGTTGATCTTCCCGTATACAGAGACACTGTAACAGTTGTAGGCATACTTTTATTGTGTGCCGCATTTGTGTTAATTAATGAACTTACCAACAATTGAAATATTTAACGCTGATATGTACACAAATCTATAGTAGGCTTGCCATGTAAGGCGGAGCGTAGAAATGACCTATTTCCATTGTTTATGATCTGCCGTATAAGGGTTAAAAATAGATAGGTATAAATAAAGTTTGTACTGTCATTTATTAATACATTGATGGATTCATTATCCATTTAAAAATTAAATACTTGAATAAAAATATTTCCATATTTATTGATTATGTACATACATATATACAACAGGAATCTATATGGTATACATAAGATGTTTTGTGCGTTCAGTAAGTTATAAAAATAAGATTTTGTGTATTGGGAAAAATGCGTAGAGGCACTAGACTATTAAGCCTTATTACAAAGAGATAGGATCCTTATATTTTTTCAAAGTGTTAATCAATACTTTTATAAAGACATAATTGCTCTTTTCACTGCCTTTTCTTTATTTTTCCTATCCTTCTTTTTATGTTTACTGCTTTTAGTTGCGTCTTTAAAAAGTTGAATTCCTTCCTTTTCTTCTATAATTCGTTGAATGTGTAACATTCCATGTAAATTAAATCCAATCATATCCTAGAAGAATTAATGTTAAACAATTTGCTCTATACATTATAGAATTTCGTAGCTATAATTTGTATAAAAATATTTTCTTACTCTCAGGTGAGAAACTTTTTTAATAGCTAATGTTTTCACAATCTCTAGTGTATGTAGAAGTTCCGGATTCGATATAATTGGACCATGATGTGTTTCTACTAAACACAATGCCAATCTTGCTATTAATTCTGTGCGATGATCAGATTGTAACAGTTTGGGTAGCATTTTAAGAATGTCACAAGCAGCTGAATACGGTAACAATAGCAATGTTTCTTCTAAGTCGCTGAAAATTATAATAAGTTATATAATATCATTTATTTGTCTTATAGATACAGTGAATAACAAAAGTAAGTAAACACAGTCATTGCACTAAAAAAGGTACTATTAGAAATGAATGGAGAAGAAAGTTTTATTGATATTTACATATATTCAGTGATGCGACGCACTTGTTTACTACCGCTATTCAGTCTCACTCTACTACATCAACAAAACTTCCTTCTCCATTCATTTATAATAGTATTTTTTTCAGTGCGTGCACCGTGCTTACTTCTATTATACACTATATCTGTGTCAGAGACACGTAGAAAAATCATTATTTAAGAAATGATAATTTATTTAATAAATATTGCATTAATATTGTTCCTACCTTGCTCTGATACGTTTAACAGTTTCCAATAAGTAATCTTCTATGGTTGTACAATTGTAAGCTTGCATTTGTAAAGGAATAGCGAGTGTTGTATCCGTTTCTGTTACTTTTGATAATTGTTCACTATATGTTTTAGATATTTCCAAACATTCCAATATTAATTCAGCCTAAACATTTATATTTATAATTTGCACATAGCACAATAATGTTATTTGATTTGTGATGCGATTTATTGATATTTACTCCTTTTTCGCTGGAAACAGTTTTTCTAGAAGGAAGTGATTGTTCTTTCCGTCCTGGAACAACAGTAGTTTCACCAGTAGCTAACTCATTTTCTTGACGTTCCCTCTCTTCTTCCTCTTCATCTTGCAGAACTAAGGGCTCTAACGTTCGCTCATACATTCTAACGACTTTATCAGAGCCACATGATACAACGTAAATACCATTCGGTGAAATAGCACAACTCCATGCTTCTCCTGCATGTCCCTAGATAAATTTGTATATTAAAGTTTTATACAATTTTCAGGCATAATTATTATTTATTTGATATATTATAGTTTTGATAGATTTGTCCTTCTTTTTCAGTAAGCTACCTGTAATGTAACAATTTTTTGAAAAATATCAGCATCCCACTCTTTCACTTTTCCATCTTTTCCACAAGTAAAAATATAGTGTGTTCCAGGAACAAAGGATAATCCTGTTACAGAATCATCGTGAGCAAATAATGATTTGTGACAATCTCCGTAGTCTAAACCCCAAATTTTAATATTCCTGTCAGCAGAACCAGTAGCAATGAGTGTTGAGTCACTGGATATATCCATACACAATACTGGCAATTTATGTCCATAAAGTGAAATGAAGAACTAAAAGAAAATTATACATTGTTCTCTTCTTTTTTTTTTTTTGCTTTCTCATATAACACAGCCATTAAAGATATGTTATATATACGTATATTTTATAAAGAATTACCTTAAATGTGTCAAGAAAGAAAATTTTTACTGTAGAATCAAGTAATGCGACAGCAACGAATTGATTATTAGGACTTATTCGTACGCATAATACACTATCTTCTAGTTTTAAAGTTCTTGTATGCAAAACGGATAATACTTTTGCTTTAACTTCACTGTCATTATCTTGAGATTTAAAAGTTTGTGCAAAATCCCAAAATTTCACTGTTTGATCTCCTCCGCCACTTGCTACTCCTCTCTATAGAAATGTAAAAAGCAATTATGAGTTTATATAAAATAAACTCTTTAAAAACTCTTTACAATAAAATGCATATAGAAATGGAATTAGAAAATATAATTTTTTAAATTACCCTATTAGGAAATAGAGTAACGCTCCAAAGTTCTTTAGAATGTGCAGGTACTTCTTCTAATATTTCACCTGACACAATATCCACAATTAACATTTTACCATCCTTTAAACCAACTATTAAGTGTCTGTCACCTGGTATAAATGTCGCTGTTAAAGCGTAACCACATTCTACAGTACGTATACATGCTAAAGTTGGTCTAAAATTAAAAAATATATGAAGTAGCGTTAATAGTTTATTCGAGCAGATTCTAAGAACACACTTTTTTGTAATACTTTCATACCTATTCCATAACTTTATAGAATCTCCACTTGCTGTTGCAAAAGCTAAATTATCGGAACTAAAACAAACTGCACGGACATCCGATCGGTGACCTTGTTTTGTTACAAGTCTTAACAGTTTTGTTTCAGCATCCTTTTCATTTGTGAATATAGAATATAGTTCAAGAGAATTATTACTTAATCCAATACATATCTGCAAACATGATGACAAAGTAAGTTCGTATTGTGTATGTTTAAATGAATTTTAGAAAGTAGGTCCAATTTTTCCATCATCACTTACCCTGAGTTCGCCTCCTCTACCCATCACCATACTTAGTCCTTTAGCTTTAGCAGATACTTCAATTGCAGGTAAGCGTATAATTTCATCTTTTATTGTTGGTACTCCCGATAAATTTGCCTCCGTAGTATTTCCATTTCTATTTGTAACATCAACATGTATTCAAATTTTCAATTACTTATAAAATATCTAGATGTAGTGATAATCTTAGTAATGTAATAAAAGTGTATTAAATTACTGTTTTTACATACTTGGCCATCTTTTTTCTTTCTTTTTTTAATCGTTTAACTACATTTTCTTCTACTTTGGTATCAGGTAATAATTGAAATAATTCTACAGTATTATCTACACCATGACAGCCAACAACAGTTTGTGTTGAATCTACTTCGAGGGATACAACTCTTCCACGACCGCTTCTCAAAATATTACCAGTCTTTTCACATTTTAGAGGATATTTCTATTAAAATGGAACATGTATATTAAATGAAAGAAACATAAGTGCATGAAAGATCGAAAGGAATATTGCTTAGCAAATATTTACCAGATCGCTAACTTCAACATCATCCGTAATGGTTAAATCTTGTAAATTGGTTTCAAAGTCTACAGATGCAGCTTCAGTAAAATGTATTTTCCATATTTGTAATTCATTGTCATTGCAACCAGTAATTAGATATTGATCATTTTTAGCTAATACCAAAGACCAAACCTAGATTAATAAAATTACTAGTATTAATAGTAGTATTGACAGCGAGGCCAGAGTGGTCTAAATGATGTATATCTACTATTTACCTCAGATCTATGATTAACAAGAGTCCTAAAGTTATGTTCTGTATCTAAATCCCAAAACTTTACGAAGGTATCTTTAGAGGCACTAATGATAATATTGTGATCTTTCATAAATACTAATTTGGTTATTACATGTTTATGTCCACTTAAGCGACATATACCTGTTTCTGCTACTACATCCCATACAATAATATCTGTATCCTAGAAAAAGAAAAATGAAAATGAACACTTTAGAACTGAAACTATTGCATGGAATAAATTAAAATTGATACCAAAGATATCTTACTTTTGAACCGGAAGCTAATCTATGCCCTTGTTTATCATATGCCAGAGTAGTAATCTCAGATCGATGACCAACAAATATACTTATATTTTCACCTGATCTTAAATCAAATGTCTTTATAGTACCATCCGCATAGCCTACAGCTATGTGGCGTTGATTTGGAGATGCAGCTAAACATGTAACATTTACTTTTTCTCCGGATAATACTTGGGCCTGAAATAATTAAGAATAATAACGTAAATATTTTTGTAATAGAATGAAATAAATAGTTATCACTTTACCTTCTCTCCTAAACGTAAATCCCATATGAAGACATGTTCACATGCTCCAACTGCTACAAATCTACCTTCCTGCCCTTCTAATGTTACAAAAACAACATTACAAGCAGGATTAACTATTATATTTAAATTTCCGGCTGGGACATATCGTAAATATTGCTTCGTCAAACCCATATTTTACTCATCAAATAAATTTTATGCCACCAAGAAAGAATTTTACTTTTATGTATCAAATTTTACGATTCTGTGGTTTTTATATTACATACGTTTTATTCATATTAAACATTTACTAAACGTGTAATTCATATTTACTGCATGGATGCTTAGTAAATTTAGAATGTTTAATTCATAATTTAGGTTAGATGCGCGCATGGACTTCTGTTGTAGCTGGTTGTAGCAGATATTGTCCATAGACTCCATAAATTGGAAGATTTGAACCGCGGTGTATTATATCGTGACTTGAACAGATCTGAAGCAAAGACTATGTAGGTACAACAAGAGGCGGCACTCCGGGCGGTACCTTTGAAGTCGATCGGTGGTCTGTCCCTTCCATGCACATCCCCTCAAATGACCCCTCCTTTATCTATATAAGTTTCTAAAGTTAAAATAAGTAAACTACTTCAATAAAATAATCAATAATAACTCATATATAAATTTTAATATACTGCAATATGTATTATAAAATATTTATACCTATTCTTTGTCTGAAGCTTGATTTTCGAAAATCAGTTTCCAGCGCGCATGCGTTAAAACTTTGTACATCCAGTAAACTATACATACATAGTTTGTATACCATGAATATAGCTTCAGGTCTACTTATATGAATTTGCGGCGGCCTGCGCAATAATGCAAGTCAAAGTACAGGTGAATTAAAGTTTCGTTTAAGTATAAGAATTAAAAAACACAAATAATATAAATTTTTTCTACGAAAAACCGATATCTTAAAATTAAGAATCACAAACAGCATTTTATAATATTTCTATTTTGCTATTCAAAGTTCTCGATACTTATACAGTATACAAAATGTGTTAGATCATTTAGTGTATCGGGCGTAATTTTTTTAGTCATATCGAGTTCATGAAATCGTTTATATTTGTTGAACACTGTTTCCTACTGTATTACGTTTCAAATAGCGCCGCACCTTCGAACGATTCCAATTTCTACAATCTTTTCATACTTTTTTTTTTAATAGGTCAGAGTAAGAGAGAAATACCATAAACAAGCGGCAACGCCAGTCTGCGCACATAGTGAGTATCTAATATGTATTATATGTATATTTATAATTTCTAAAATATAAATCCTTCGACTCTGTAAACATGTTCACACTCAATTATCTTGAAAGAAGGATAATTAATATAATAATTAAACGCTTGTTTCTACAAAATTGAAAGTCGTTGGCTCGACCCAACTTTGGTGAGGGTGTCCCAAAAGTGTTGTATTTCTTTGAAAATGGTGATTCCTAAGGTCATTTGAAGTAATTTTTTCTTCTGCGAAAATGTTTTTCCGTGGCTTTGTTAAGGAGTTATTAACGACAAACACGGACCAATCAGGGCGCGGCTATAGTGGACGGATTCCGGCTCGGCCAATACCAATGCCACGCTCAGCGGAATAATAATTCGTTAACAAAGCCGCGGAGAACATTTTCGCATAGAAAAAAGTTACCTGAAATGAGCACAGAAATCACCCCTTTCAAGGAAGTACAACATTTTTGGGACAACCTATATATTTAATAGATACAGCAATAAACAATAACATAATTTCGAGCCGCATAAAACTTACTAGGGATTTTATAACAATTAAATATTTAAAAAACTAATGATTAAATACACAAAAAGTTTTTTCAGTAGCAATATCTTATTTATATAAAAATTATATTTTTTTGCATATTATATAGTGACAGTTTACTTAAATGGTAATAAAGTAGGATATAGAAATAGGAGGGTTAACATATTTTATAGTTGTATGACAATGTGTGATTTTTGTATTATTTAATACAAAGGAACTGTAGAAAAAATTACATTATAATATACATACATGTGTTTCAAGAGACAGTCAAATCTTCATTGGAATCAATCACTGTGCTTAGGCTGCACATACATATAAATTCCTTGACTCACGTTATAAATTACTTTTGTAAAACAGTGAACAAAAAGGCACTGTTAAAAATTATTTTTCCATCTCTCAAACGCATAATTTTAATTTTTACAATATTAACACTTCAACAATCTTCTCTCATTATCATTAAATAATATAATAACATGACAATAACTTCATTATGGTTTGTACATTTTTTTTTAATATGTCGAAAGCTTCACATATTTTAGATTTCCACATGAAATTTAACAGCATTGAACATTTTAAGGTGTATATTATTCACTAATTACGAAATTCCCTATGCTATTAATAAATACTCTAAATAACAGGTTTTTACATTTTTGCTAATGTATGAAATCATAACCGTATTTACTGTAGAAGTATATAAATATTACAAATTAAATATGTTGTGTAAGAACTATTCCATTTACACCATTAACTTGGTATAAGTCTATGTTTTTAACAGTGTATCGATCTCTGATTTTTTTTTTATGTTTCACCACTGTATTTTACGCATAAATATCGTACTATACGAAAAGCATATATAATACACATAGTTTTCTATACAGTAGCAGTTCAATAATTCTGCATGGTATGTGAAAGTTTAAAAACTTTATGTACAGTACTAAAAATGTATGAGACAATCTTTATGTGTCATTCTCTGATTGAGGCTTGACAATTTGTTCTCCAACTTGGACTGGTTGGGCTAATGAGTTTTGAAACCACATCATCCAGTTGCTTAAATAATGACCTCCTAATTGATTATCAGGACTCTCCTTTATCTGCACATTGTTTAGTTCTTCAAAATTGCGAATGGTTTGAAGTTCAGTGAAATTGTTATTGATTGAATGACCTCCATGCATTCTTACCTCCCTTTTTCTAAAAGCATCTTTTACTAACCTTTGTCTGCGTTCCTCTTCTGTTTCAATAGCAGATCTAGTAAATCTCATTTCTCTAACTCTTAAAGCGTCTCTCTTTAATCTTTCTTTTCTTTCTTCTTGCGTTTCTTTAGCATATTGATTCAATCGTGCTTCTCGCCGCTTCGCGGATTCCCTGTTTAGTCTTTCTCTTCGTTGTTCAGGTGTTTCAGTAGCATATAGTGAAAGCCTTTTCATTCTTCTTCTTTCTGCTTCACGATCTAGTCTTTTCCTTCTATCTTCTGGCGTTTCATTATACATTCTGTATTCCCTTTTTCTCGCTGCCTCTGCATCTAATCTTTTCCTTCTTTGCTCTGGTGTTTCATAATACATTCTCATTTCCCTTCTTTTTGCTGCTTCTTTCGCTAACCTCTGCAGACGTTGCTCTTCGCTTTCTTGTTCATATAACTTCTTTCTCTTCTCTCTCATGCACTCCGCTTTCCTGCGTAGTTTCTCCTTATACTCTTGTAGGGATCTTATTTTTAATTGCTTTTTACATCTTCCAGAGTTACTTTCCTTGGTTTTCAAATTATTATCTGTTTCTGATGTTTCTTCTTCTTCCTGTTCTGTTAACGGTGTTATCGTAGCTTCAATCACAGTAGAAATTTCTACTTGCTCTTTATTATTTTTGGAAACATTTGAATGATCATTTTCATTTTCCACGTTGCATAGCCATCCTGTAGTGTAAACTGTTTCATGATCTATTTCATCTTCTTTTTTTATATTTAAGTTTAGTCCCAGTAGTTCACTTGCTATAGTAATCGTTGAGATACTGTAATTAGCTGTTTGTATTTGTTCATTCTGATCAATGAAAACCTCGGCGATCTCATTCGTTGGCTTTTGTATTTCAATATTTACATTTTCATAGTCCAAATTTTGTAAATATGTCGATTCATTCAAAATTCCATTAATGTGGCAATTCTCATTCTGTTCTGCAGGAGTTAATGTAGAGCTTAGATTATTTAAGCTGTTTGTAATTTGAGAGTAATCTTTAGTAGTTACATTTGATTCTTTATGGCTATTAATTGTGTTATACGCTTTACTTTCTTTGATTTCAATAGCACAAAAATGTTGGGCTGCATTAATTATTTCAACATCATTGAAATCTGTCTCACGTTTGTTACTCTCCTGTTTAATATATACTGGAATAAAGTCTATGGAACAATCTCTTATTTGTACACTGGTTTCACTTAATTCCATGACCTTATGATCCAGCCAACAGCAGTAAATACTGGAATGATTAGAAAATTACATAGACTTTAATTACAAATTTATCATTGGTAACTAATGTTCTAAAACTGAATAGTTTTGGAATTTACATAGCTGATAGCAGAAAAATAGTGATGATATAAGCTATACAGTAGGACAAACAAAATTAGTAAAAGTATAAGACTATACGTTTCGACGTATGCAATTGTATTCTTCACCTGTTTAGCCTATGTTTATTTTATAAAATGTAGAAATTAAGTTAACATAACAAAAATATGGAATTGAAGAATAACAAATCTAAAAATGTCTAATCATCCAATATACTTAATATTAAATACAAGTTTAGATAAGATTGCTTCATATGGTTGTTAATAAAGTATCAATTATTCTTTCATGCATTCTTTCTTTCAAACGATTTGATCCATCGATTAAAATCACTTGCAATTATGAGACGGATTTATGTAGAATTTCACTATTCTGTACTATCAAATATGTAATATTACTTTATGAATTATAGTCTGAATGAATAGAAAAGATTGTAAACGTTAAACAAAGATGGGCATTACGAGAAAAGGTAAATATAAAAATGTATCTTTTCTCGATTTTAAACTCGTGGTAGGTTTATTGTTCTATGTCGAGGTGAAATAATTTAGTCGAGCATTACTTAAAACGCAAATTTCACCTGTGTATCGTCTGCTTATGACAGTTGATCTGTAGATGATACTGCAAGTGTTTAGAACATGTTCATGTTTCCTGCAAATTGCAGAGTTTCAGCCGTTTTCTTTTCTTTGCGTGTCACATGTTAGTATAGTATGATAGACGAGACAAGTCAATATCCATAAACTCGGGCGATTGTTTTTATTCGAAATTAATTCGCACTGCGAACTATTTGCCGCTCGTCCATCCACATCGGTCGACATGAGGTTTGTTCGCATCGACTGTACTCACTGCACTTGCGCAAAAAGTGAAAACAACCATTGGCTGATTCTTGTGGATCTGAAAAACTGGTCGATGTTTTCCACACGGATGTTGCAAATGACAGGCCAATCAAATAAAAATTATTTAAAACCGGAGCTCGTATGCATACAACTTCGAAAATAAAATATTTTGTTTTATGATTTCTGATATTCGTTTTATGATTTATCTTCTTTTTACAAAATCTTATTTTATTATATTATTAAACGATTGAAAATATTCAGAATTAAGCGTCCAAAACGGGACGATATTTTTCCAAGTTTCGTAGTGCATTGTTGAACGTTTGTTATCTTTTTATTTCACATTGCAAATAACAAATGAAACAGAATATTGGAAAACAGCGTTCTAGAGATAAATATTTAAATATTTGAACACCTCAGATTATACAATTTTTGTGAAAGAAAGTATATACAGATTTTTATTTTTGGGTTTCTCTTCAAAAATTGTTTATAATAATTTCACAAAATTAATATATCAGTTAGAATAACAGCTGCCCCTTTTGAATGCAGCCATTTTTTCACAGAAACATATATTTCAACTACTTATAAGAATTGATACGTTTATGAAAAAATTAAGAAGATGACATTTGAACCAGAAAAAGAAAGATTAAAAGAATTTACGAGCATTGATACATTAGTTCCAACTTACTAAAATTCTTAAAGAATAAAAGAAATTTCTATTTGGCTTCTGTCTCTTGCACTTGATACAGAAAATTGTTAATTTGTATAAAGATCGGCAGTCTACTGATTACATCCATGGCATCTTTTAAATACCACCTAATCCTATTCATACCATGTGGATCAAATTCCGATTTGATCATAACTGCTTGACTCCAGCGGCGGACCATTGACTTTGGGGCCCTGGGCTAACACTGTATGGGGGCCTACCCAATTAATCCAATTATCCGTATTTAGAAAATAAAGTTTTGTAGATTTACTTGAAACATGGCTACGACCGAAAATATCTCATACTCCTCTTTGTGTTTGCACAGCAGTCGATTGATTTTGATAATAAATTTTTACTACATGAGCACGTCGTTGAGACGTCAAACGTTCCATGATAAAATTGTATGATCTACTGAGCTGCTCAACACGCCTATTAGCGGGCAAGGGCGCCCGACGCTTAAAAGTTGAAAAATTGCCATTTTTCACGATTTTCGACTTAAAATCGCACTTTTAATCGTTTATAACTCGTAAACGAATTAACCAATATCGGTGAAATTTTCAGCATGGATATAATTTATTCGAGCGAATCAAATACATTCTTTAAATTTTCAATACAGCCTCAGATAAAAAAGCTGAAAAAACCAACTTTTACTATTTCTTTTGCGATTCCGACCAATTCAAATTTTTTTCAAAAGTTTTTTACACCTCGTCTAATAAACTAATCCTTCCAACTTCTCAATAACATTCAAGTCATTTGATCCAATTTTTAAAAAGTTATGTTGCTTCAAATAGTGTAGACTCAGTTTTGCTCGTTACTGTATATATACTATATAGAATATATATATATATATATCAGTGATAACCGCCAGATCAAGACTTGTTCCCCCTCTCTAAGCTTCGGTCACGACCCGGTCACGTGACGCGTTCCGTCTCTGTCGTGCATGTGCCACAATGTCACGCGACTAACCCGATACTGGCAGAGAGAGAGAGAGAGTCTAATTTTTTCCCCTCAATTCGTGCTACCTCCCCTCATCTGGCAACTATGGTTCTGTGTATGCTAGGGTCTACTCTACACGGTTGCTAACCGATTACTGACACAACAGCAACAGAAAACAAATGACGGCGTAACAAGAAGGTATCGCTTCTTTCGCGACACTCTGTATCCAAGGTCCACCGAAATGCCCATTTCTGGTCAACCTTGAGAACCGCGAGAATAATTTCCGCGCCGTTCCGCGTACCCTTCTAGCGCGGCGTATTGCTTCGAACTGGTGTCTTTGCGAACCGCCAATAAATGTCGTCGCTTTTGGTGGTAAAGGGAGAGGACGGGAGCAGCATTCGAATGGACCAGCCCTATTCGTATGAGGATCTTACTCGGCCACGGCGAATGTATAGCTGTGGGACAGTGCACCAGCCTGGCGGTGGTTTTTGCCGGGCACTACGTGCTCTGATAATTAAGACATTTCCATTTAGAGTTGACGTCCGGTGACGTGGAGATCTGCGCCTGACGTGCGTACGTTTTCGGCGGTCCGCGGTTACAGAAAAACCTAATCCTCATGCATTGTCTTGATAATTAATGGTGTATGATCGAGGGCTCCGTTCCTGGAACGACGGAAGATCGGAGCGACGGAAGAAACGATACGTGTATATCTACCGCGAGAAAGATTTATTAGTATCGCGTAATAGCGAGAGAACCGCAGGGCAATACCCCTGTTAGTTCGACATCGTCCGGCATTTAAGGAAATAATTGGGAGGATTGTGTTTTGTGTACCTTCGCCAGGAAGGTCGACGTTTTTGGCCCTCAATTAATCTTTCCCGCTTTGACATACTCCGATTTGTTTAATCCCCGGTTCTCTGCTACGTCTGTGCGAACCTTTCTAGGTGAACCGTTGCAAAACACGGACCTGCAACGTAAGGGACCCAATTACTGTGGGGGTGCCAGTTACTGCGCCTACACCAATTATACTTATTTTTAAAGCGTAATGAATATGAGAAAAGAGATATTAACTTTTTTTCCATTAAAATCACTGAATGTATATGTTATATATCTCTTTTTTAATATTCATTATGCTTTAAAAATAAGTATAATTAATATAGGCACAGTAATTGCAATACATCTATAATTCATCTATAAATATAGTTCTATACGTCAATTATAATTATTAGACAGAAATTATCAGACAAATTATGACAAAAATTAATGTAATACAAATCCATGAAGATATTACAGGCATTTAATAAATTAATTCTTCTAAATATTTGAAAGCACTCGGGTCCACTTTTGAAAAGGTTACGTCATTTTAAATATAGAGACTTAGTATAGAGACTTTTGTGACTAACTGTATATATTATTTGAATTCGTGTTTATATGTCTATCGAACCACGTGTAGGAGTGAAATAAGAGACAAACGAGAAGAAAGCAATTAAATCTCCAAGTAGGTGTTACACCGGAGAACCTCAGAATTTATAAAGATAAAAATTGCAATCCGTGGTCGAAGTGGCAACACGTTAAAAAGAATCGTCTCGCCGTTAGCTATTTCTCGCGAGTAATTGTGTTAAGTGATGTGTTACGATCCGTGAACTGTAATTTACGAGGGGATCCCCGTCGATTAGTCGATCGTGGTAGCAGCGCCAAATTCGAATGCAGAACGAGTCACGATGGAATGTTGGCAGGTTCTTTTCATCCCGGCTTGACAAAATCATTAGGGGACTAAATCCAATAAAGGGGACTGGGCCCTTCCCGTCCAGGGACTCTGCTGTAAGAAAACATTCTTGGCGAGGCGATCAGTTGCATCGTAATCGACATCAATGATATCCCTACGAGAAATCTGCCGTACATGTTTTAAAGCTTTATCTATGCATCCATTGAACACCGTATACGGTCTTCCATGGAACCAGTTTTAGCAATTGGTATTTAATATCGAGTCGTAATAAGAGAACTTCCTTAGCTACAGTAAAACCTCGATTATTCGAATCTCAAGGGAAGATTACTTTATTGCGTGCGAATCACGGAATTCCGAAATAAATCAGCCGTGGCCATCTTTTTGGCGCGATGCTCGAAGGTATCCGAGAAAAATAGAAAATTTTCGTAGTCTAAAGATTGTAGCACTTAAGGGTTGCGATGTCGGTCGAAAACGACACTGTTTAACGAATCGTCCGTGGATCGATCTAGAAACAGGAATCCCATGAGTATCGGCCGCGACGTTCGGAATTGGCCTGGAGGCTCCGCTTGATGTATGATCGGCGCAGAAATGGCTGTCGTCGCAAGGCCGCATCCCGATAAATCTCTTGACTTTTTATCCGTGGACGGACTTGTCGTTCGTGTATAAATGTATCGTTTTCATCAATATTTATGTCGGGGAGGGAGGGCGGACCAATTGGACCGAAGTTCTGCAGGCCCCGGTACAGCAAACCAGAACGCATCGTCGTCGCTGGGACCGGCACCGGCGATACTACCGACGACTTTCCCCCGTCTCCTCGATCGGCTTTGCCTCTCCCTCCGATAATAAAGATATCCATTATACCCGCCGGCTTCTTCTTCCACGGTCGAACATTTCGTTCCGTCGTCGGGGCTCGATGCTTCTCTTGTTCTCCGTTCGTTGCGGGTTCTACCGTCGTTCGAACGCACGCTGTCCGCCGTATGATGAATATATGCATCGTACGATCATAGCGGACATACACCCCCGCCTCTACGCTGTTAATTGCACCAGCCTCGGCCGAGTTTTGCATCGTACGCGCAAGCTACGTACCATTTTTCTTCGTATCGTAATACGATGCTTGATTCTCGGTACGCTGGGTGGTCAAATCTATCCCACGATACACTCTTCTAACGTGTGCGCGCCGATTGATCAACTCACCTCCTAGATCTTAAGATCTTGATCATGCTCTAAGGATCACTCCAGTGCACCTCCTGGACTAAATGATATAGAATTCCTCTAAATTTTGTACTCTACAAAATTTCATTTTCCTCGTATGCAGACAATCCGCTATTCAGTAATTACAGGATATCGCGGAGTGTCGCAAAAAGAATTTCAGATCGATTAGAGAAATCGACCGGTGAAAAAAAGAGGGAGATCTCTCGGAGCGTCTCGCTCGGGGCGATTTATTTTCCGTTTCCGTTTCTTTCGAATGGACACGCGGTGTACAAAACGTATTGACATTTAAATTTAACGGTAAAACACGACGAGCCGGAAGAGGATACGGCAGGCAGGCGCGGCATCGCATGAATCATTTTCCCCGATACGCGCGAGTCACTTTCGAGAAACTTTCTTCGCGATATGCTACATATTCCCTTCTGACAGGCAGGCATCCCGAATGTTTTGCGGAATAATACCGCGGCGGACGCGGCGACGTACTAACGAGTTCGTTAGCCGCAAAAACTGACTTTAGTTCGACGGTTTCGAATAAAAACCGCCGGGCAGAGGAGCCGCCCGAAGACGAATGCCGGTTTATTTATCCGACCGACGCAAATGCAGAGCCTTTTGCTATCCGAATTGACCCTTTTATGAAATATTGAAAGAAACGTAGCAAGAATATTGATTAATCTCCTAAAAATACCATTCTGCGACTTCGACTCGTTCGCTATCCGAATCTATTTCAGCAATAATTTTTAGAGTTACTGGGTGCTTGAGTAAGTATCTGTCGTCCTTTAGAAAGATATAATTTATCATAGTGAATATTCCTCGAACCTTTCGGTATGCTTCGGTCTTGATAGAAATGTTTTTTCTCGAATACATTATAGTCAAAATGAAATTTAAACCTGTTCAAAAACCAGTGTTACCCATACATGACCGATCCGGCAATCAATCTGTTAAATAACAACGCGTACGGAATTGCTTGACGTTCTTCATGCAAAATGGACAATCGTGGTCGTCGCAAATATATGATGCTAGTGGCGAATGTGCTGGCAGAGAGGTATAACTGTTCACATGAGGGTATTTTCAGATAGCGGAACACTCGTCTTGCTTCGTGGCGATTATCCTATATTTCAAAAGCAACGGTACCAGAATAATTGTAAAAGATACGCTACAATCTAAAACGTTCTCTATTTATTTATCTTATACCTTTCTGCTAGCAACTTGCAGAAAGTTTTTAATAATTCCGTAGTTCAACTCGACATTATGAGGCAAGGGGTCAACTTTTTTTTCGTCCACACGTTATTTACTGTTCAGATGACGACAGAAATTGAAATGTTTGGCAGTCATAACACTATAACCATAAGACTTGGAATAGTCAAATTCATTCAAGCTAAAGATGACTATCTGGTATAATTGTGTTGAAACATTGTGCTTGCAGCTTTGTAAAGCCTGCAAAATGGCACGAAAGAAACATGATAATAAAAGTTAAAAATATATGTACGTTATTATCAGTACAAACAATGTTTTTTGGGAAAAAATGGCTCAACTTTGCTCTTCATTGTATTTCACATATACATGAGTAGTTCGGAGCAGTTTGAGTCGACGGCTAGGCGCAGCGAGACGCACTGATTGCGAGCTGCGAGCCGATGAGCCGGGGAGAAGATGTTCGCCGGTGCTGAAAAGGACGTCGAAACGTTATGCGCGTTTCCCCCTTTTTTTCTGATAATTAGTTCTCGGCTAGGTTTTTTGTCGTTTTCGAACAGACGAGTCTCTTTTCATCCGTGCCACTGCATTCTGCTGACACAATGCTACCGGCATTAAAAGATAATATAGGGATACGTCGGTCCCGACGCCCCGATGCTCGCCGCGAAAGGTGATTCCACATGATTGAAGAAGGGGTGAGGAGACATAGACCCAATCTTCGTCATCACCATCGTCTCTTTCGTGTTTCCTGCTCCTTTTTTCTCCGGTTGCGTTCGTCGGTTCCTTCTGGTCACGCGCCTCGGATGCGGTTCCGTGTCTCGTGTGAGGAAGACCACAGTCACGGTGGTTTTTCGGATGATTCGCCATACACGCGCCGCGAATCGGTTCGACTTTATCGCGTTTTATTTGGTAGCTCATCACGATAGAAACACCTCCGGCTGGACACGCAGTCGGTGCTGCTTGCCGAATTTTGCGAGCTAGCCTCCCTTCGCGACGAATTCGAGCACACTCGTCTACCGATTTATGCACTTTATTCGCAAGAATTGTACACGGTATATAATCTCTCGGTTTACGCGGGTATACGTGCTTCCTTTTTTCCCCTCTCTTTAATCTTACGCGATTCGAGATAGTACAATCATATTTTTAAATAGTTAAGTGTAATCACGGAAACCCGCGACAGCTCTTCCGCGAAGAATCATGCTTCTGCGCGGAACAAGTTCACCGCATAAAACATGCAGCTAAACCCGGCACGGGGACGCCGGAAAAATGACGAATAAATGCTGGTGGCGTGCGACGATACGAGGGGAGTGAATGGCGCGTGTTTCTCCTAATAACAAATCTTGTTTCATGCCCCGTCAGAAGCGCGGAAGGGTCATGCCGCTGCTACGTGGTCGGCCACCACCGTCGGAGCCATAATTTATTACACGGTATACGTATCACTTCATCCGAGGGAATCAGAACGGTGACTAACGCTGTTGCGGCAACAATTGCTGAAGATATTAGCCACGGGACAGCTTTCATTCTACAGGTGCGCGCAACCTGAAAAAACTTTTTCGTCCTACGGCGAACATCACGTTTCCTGGAGTACTCTCTTGCGCATCCCGAGAGATAATTGCGGCGAATGTGTACAATGACTCCGACAGGTAATTGTACGCTCGGTTCGTTTCGAAATAATTTTACGTATTAGGCGTAGAATGCTCTTTTCTCAGTTTCCATGTCTGTGTCCTCTGTTTTCTAAATGTGTTGCATCGCCTAACCATACTCGCCAGATCAAGACTTGTTCCCCCACTCCAACTTCCCTTTCTACTGCGCTATTCCCCCACTATTCCCCCCCTGTCGTGCATGTGTCAGAATGTCACGCGACTAACCCGGTGCTGGCAGAGAGAGAGGGGGTAACTTTTTCCCCTCGGTTCGTGCTACCTCCCCTCATTTGGCGACTATGCGCTTAAGTCTTTTTGTTATACCTCCTTTGAACGCGTGTTCCAAACCTCCACAGATATGCAATTTTAGAACAATAATTCTAACCGACGTTTAACTTTAGACTGAAAACGACGAATCGATGCCACGCGATAAAACAACAAACGGGTGCAATCACACGTTATTTCCAATTGATACATATCGGCGTGAATGAGTATGCCATTAAACTAGTCCCATCGCCATAGTCCAGTGTTCAGTTACGGGAGATTACACGATCGCTTAGTAAGCCTAAGAAAATTACATGCAACATCGAGAAACATGCGAAACGGAAAAAATCCCTTTGTAAATTGCATGATCTCTGCGTCGGCCATTAATGTCCTTTATATTTCATACGACTACCGCGAGTGTGTGTATTATTGCGGAGTTTCTCGATGTGTAGTTGCCTACCATAAGTCATCGGAACAATGCTTTCACGGCCACATAGGTATTATTTGCTCCACCTCTGTGCTCGAAGCGTGATCTATACGTTCGAATAGTTCGAAATATACTTATTACACCGGACCCCTTGGTTACGAAAGTTTTATTCTGTAACTAGATATTTACATTCCGAGAACTGTTCGACAAACGACCGACATGAAGTTCGCGAGATTCCTTTTTTACACAGATAAAAATGTTTACAGAATAACAATGAATTGACCTCGACAAATCGTACAAATTGCAAATCCATGAAAATCAAATTAGCCTGGACAAAATGCGAACTTTTTTTATAGTTTATAAGCAATCTTATAGTGGGTGATCAATAGACTGCGGATCTTTATGCAAAATAAAAATATTCTGCATCGATTGTGGAAAGCAGTAGTTAAATAAAAATTCATTTCGTCCCTTAATAGTCTTTTTATGTTGAAATCAACATAACGATATTCAGAGATTTTTTTATATTTTTCACTGTTTTATATTTCGCCCAGTCAATTTCTTCATAAATGCATAAAAATCCGCAGTCTAGTGATCAAATTACTAGAATCATTGTACGTGACGAATAATGTACTGATCAATGTAGATTTGTAATTTTCAAATATTAATACTTCATACAAAAATTATAAGAACTCAGTGTACCTATACTAGTATTTAAAAATTGATCTTCCGATCTTGTATCATGTTTATAAAATACGAAGCCCTTGTACCATTTAGTATCTGATCTTCGTAGAAGATGAAAGAACACTCAAATAACACTTGCTATCGTCACGTTGTACGCCATTTTTCCTAATTTTTGGTTCTCAAGCTCCATTACGAGATTACTCTAATTGTGAGCCAGCATAGTTACGTTTACAACAACGTTTCAGGGAATACGAACGCGTAATAATAACTTATTGGACGTGATTGCATGCTAGACGTGACTCGCGATTTCTATGCTTCTTTCGCGGTACGAGATCGAACGGGTTCGCTAAAAACTAGCACGCCGAACCGAGCATAAGGTTGCTGATTAATAGACGAAATCTGGTACACGAGGTAACAGTAAATTCCTTTTATTCGCAGAAAAATCGTTTTTACTGTCTCGCGGGGTTTAGAGCGTAGCTCGGAATGCTGTCAGCCGGTATTGGCGTATATAAAAGTTACAGGAAACATGTCCGGGTTCAAACAGCCATATTTCACGAGGCGAACTCTCACAAGGAGAGAGGAGAAACACGCTAAACATAGGTAACCGTGGCCCTTCGCAAGGTTGTGTATTTTCCTCGGACCTTCTCAAAGGATTCCAGCTACCACGAGCAGGCTCAAACAAGGGAACAAGTACATTTATAATACCGTTTAGACTAATCCTTGCAGCCGGACTTTGGCATTATTTCTAATGCAATCTTATTTAACACTGGAACTACCGAGCGCTAAACCGAACTGCTGGCACAAAAACGATCGAAGTGAATATTTCATTTTAATACGATAAAGTTAATTTTTATTTGTGCGATACAAGGGTGCTTAACCCCTTCCCGTACTTTAACGAGTCTGACTCTTGATGAAGACTTCTGGCCCAAACGTAAACATCACGAGTCAGACTCGCGGAATGAGTTACAAATGTCTATATCACAGGTATTTACAGGTATTTCGCCTAGTCTGTTTACCGCGCGTTGACCCCTACCGCTTGGGCCCGGATTTCCTCGAACTACGGCTCAGTGCTAGTCGCCAATGCCACGTCGATTGCAGCAAGTTGTAAATAAAAAGTCTGCGGAACTCCAATTTCCGTGGCGCACGTAAGAAGATAACCGGCGCGGCGCATTAAAATTAAAGCGGCGAAGTGTTTGATGGTGGCGGCAGTAAAGGGGTGGTTAATAGAGCAATTTGCAGCTCTCGGCAATTTTTCCCATTGAAAGAGGATACTACTTTTTAAGGAAAGTGCATAATACGCCACGGTCAATATTAGTTTTACCTTCTACTCCGTCGAGCAAAAGGAAAAGGCTTGCCGGGTATCATGTTTCTCCGAAAAGGTGCATCAAACGTCTCTTGCCATTAGTGATATATCATGCTCGCGGAGTGGTATGTTAGCATTATAGACAGCGATTATCCATCCCCCTCGTTCGGGCGCGCGAGTGAAAGGGGGTATCGGCGGGGAGGTGAAACGATCGAAACGGGAATCGGAGCAAAGAGAGAACCGAAAGCAAGGCGGGACCAAAAGATCGGACAGTGTTCGGGCCATCTTATTTTAAGGTCAACCGTAAACGAGCATAAGGTCGGCGAGGGGTGTGGGGCGTGGCGAGCATAAACAAACCTCGTGCCTCATATTTCGCAATAACAAATCAACTCGACACCTCGCCGCGCTCGGTATAATCAGCTAATTCGCGGTAACAACTTAATTCAGGCCTCCGTAACCCCGATTAAACAAACCGTAACTACTTAATTCGCTTAACGAGCGGTGTTGCGCGGTAGGGCGAACGCCACAGCTCTTTCTGGAGGTGCGAGTTTCGCACCCACCAGACGCCAGGTACCCCCTTCGCCCCAGCGTACTTCGATCATGATTTGAACATCATGCTCGCCATGCCCCCAAACAAACAGTTGCAGGTTACAAAAGTGAGTAAACAACCCGAGTGCTAACAAAACGGTAATCGCATCGAGGTACCATCGAGGTAACATTTAATTTTAATGGAACAATATTAACCCTTTTGTTAGCACTCGAATGGTGACTGTAAGGCACCACTAAAAATTGCTGTATCATTATTCAAAATATTTTTCACAT
This sequence comes from Halictus rubicundus, assembly GCF_050948215.1. Taxonomy (NCBI): domain Eukaryota; kingdom Metazoa; phylum Arthropoda; class Insecta; order Hymenoptera; family Halictidae; genus Halictus; species Halictus rubicundus. The sequence continues at coordinate 12,670,858 of NC_135154.1, forward strand.
TATTGAGTTTGTTTGTCTTTAATAAATTACTAAACATTTCGGTACTGTACGAGTAAATTCCACCATTTTCGTATCTATAACATGAGAAGAAAGTATATAGAAGGTCAATATTCTAGGTGGAAAAAAATCTTTCGTTTTGGAGTTAAAATAGCTTCGAGCGCAAAGGGTTAATCTTTACTTACAGCAGTTAAATCAGTCTTCGTACAAACTTTTTGAAAATTAGTTCAGTGGTACAGCATCAAACGACTTCCTTTAAACAAATGCTACTCATAAATCGACTGTGGATTTTAAACATTTGTAACAACACTGGGTTAAACAAGAGCAACCACCGAGGAATAACCGATAATAACAGTTTTACGATCGTTTACTTTTTTTTCTGTATCAGTGCCAGCTGCCCGGTCCTAAGTGACATAGCTCGAGCAATAAGAGAAAAAAAAATCGTTCGCACTGGAATTCCGTGTTAACGAACCCTAGGAGAAAGGAAGTAAAGGGAAAGACATCGACGTGTCGTCTTGAAAAGCGGTAAAAGGGTTCTTCGTCATTTTCCACGAAAATTATAGTCATCTATGCGCGTAATCCCCTTTATAGCTGCGTTGCATCAAATTATAACTGCACAGCGCGCGCCGTCTCCTCTCTTTTCATCCTGTTCTCATTGGCGTACAACTTTACCCCGTTCTCGGTCTTCCCTGTCGTTTTCTCCCTTTTTTCGTCTCCTCGTAGATACGCGTCCTCGAAGCCTCGTAAAACGGCAGATTCCGCCAATCATCCCGGCACATTGGCCAGACACGTAACCCCTCGACCCTGACTGGCGGCCTAGCACAACTTAACCCCTAATTCTTACGTTCGATCCACGTGCGACACACCGATAAATCGATAAGTCATCGACTATCTCAGAACTATGACGCGGCCGCCCCCGTACAATCTCATAGGCTAATAAAGCTGCGGATACAATACACTGCGGTAGATAATTATACGGTCATCCATATTTTTCAGATGTTCGAACTTTGGGAGAGAATAATTTATCCTGGAGAACTAGCTCCACGATATGAGAAAGTATTATAAACAACGAACTTCAAAAAATGTTGTAGTTGTCTGTATACAGGGTGTCTTAGAAGAGTCTCGGGAGAAAGAAAGGGGTGATTTTAAGCACCTTTTTCCGTTTCCGATTCGCTCTGAGACGCTTCGTTTTCGAGTTATTAACGAAAAACACGGACCAATCAGAGCGCGGCTACACCGGACGGATTTCGGCTTGGCCAATGGGAACGCTACGCTCAGTCGACTAGTCCGTGTTCTTCGTTAATAACTCGAAAACAAAGCGTTTCACAATATGATTTTGGTTAATAAATGTATTCAATACATTTTGTGATTTTGATAATTGTAAAATGAAAAATCTAGTATCGGTCATTTGACCGGTGATGGTACCGTCACTGTTGACAAGTGTTGCTGTTGTATTAAATGTTGTGTTAAATAGCAATATTGAGCCTCAATTTTTATAATAACAAGTGCTTGAATAAGACGATTTCTCAATAATTTTAAATGAAAGTAATTGCGGTAATTTGTAATATGATGCGATCAGTGTTAACGAGACTTGCATTAGAAATGTTGATATTTTCGTGACAGTGTTTGACCATAACACGTCCCATTGTTATGCGCTGAAACGTTGAACTCTAATAAAAATGTCTTCGAGGTCCCCTTCGCGTCTCTCAAAAAGGTTCCTTGACGTTCTTCAAGTTGGAATCTCGAGGGTAGAAAAAGCCGCGATGGCACCGGGAGGACGTGCCAACCTGTAATTGTTCTCCGATGTAATTGCCCCCTGGACTTCTCTCGTTCGTGCACGACCTGGAAATCCGTGCACCGTCCCTGCGCGGCGGCAGAATTCTCAGGAGCCGATTTCGAAACAGGACGTTTATTGCGAGTCGTTCCAACCATTATGGAATCGCTGCTTAAGGGTGATTATTTTCTCGCGGAAGTGCAGTTCAAGCCGGAACAATACCACAAGTTAATAGTCCCATTTTCGATGCCTAAGGAAACGATCTTCACGCAATTTTCATTATTACGCTGTCATTATCGATATTCAAACGAACTATAATTCTGTACATGTTCATCGATTCGTTCATGGTACATTAGATTAGTGTAAATATATCATTGCTTTGCGGATGAACAGTCCCACTTTCGGTACCCCTGCCCGATCCGATGTTTTTTCGCAATATTCATACTTTGGGGAACTCGACCCTATTTACATAATGTGTGCTTTGGATATTATTAAGCAATATGAGCAAACATTAGTTCCTAAACTTCCATACATTTAAACATTCTAACCTCGTCAGTTGCTAAGCTAGCAATATTCTCAGTATAGATTGTGCACATTAGTCGAAAACGAAACAAACTTTTGGAACAACCTAATACCGTCGATATGATATTTTTCGGGTTCTCGCACACCTCTAGGGATGAGCTCGCGAGTGTCCTGGCCCGGGTAAATGTGGTGGAGAGGAGCAAGAGGGAATCGGTGGTATCGGTCGGATCATTGATCGTGTGTTGGTGTGCCCGTGGCTCCGGAATCGGACGGAAGACGAAGTGTCGCGTCCACGGATGAGCGACAACGACACGCAGCGGTTCGCGAGAGGGACGAAAGGGAGCAAAACGGAGTCGAAGAGGAAGCGTGAGACGCGTAGATCGAGAAGGACCGAGGCGGTTCAAGTGTTGTTCGCGAGACAAAGAGACTATTTCGAGGCGAAAAGAGCAAAGGGAAGGAGCGAAAAGGGTTGAGGAATAAAAGGAAAGAAGACGGAGAAGAAACTGCGAATGTGGGGTGGGGGGAGGGAGGGAGTAGGGGTACGGGGTTAGGGGGGTTCGGTGTGGTTAGGAAGAAAGAGGAAGGAAGAGGGGGCTGCTGAAGATCGGAGAAAACTGACAACGAGGGAGTAGAAAAGAGTATCGGAGGAGGAAGAGGAGCGAGACCTGAATCAGGAGAAGAGTTCGATACGTTTATGGAGAGGTTCGAAGTCGAGGAATAAGGGCCGGGAACATAATTATCCGCCAAGTCAAGGAACCCAAAGGCCGCCAGATAGAGAGAAACCGAACGACCAGAAAAGACAGAAGAGAAAGCAGTGTGTTTGTATGCGCGTCTCTGTGTGTTGCTGCAACGGTGAGGATCAGGTGGACGGGAGGGGGTGGGGGAGGGGACAGAGGAGAAGGATAGGGAGTCGCAAAGAGAATCTTATTCTTTGGTGCGGCTGGAATCCGAAATGTTCGGGGGGCGCATTATCTTCTTCTTACCGCGGCCAGTCAGCGCCACTCGCGGATTCCACGCTACGACCGTGTGCACCCATACACGCTTTCCTGATATATGTATACAACCGTACTTATTGTTGTTACAAATGTGTTACATTTAACCCTAGGAAGCCGAACGTTTTTTTGCAACTAACGGTTTTCTCCATCAAATATGGTATGGTCCAACTATATACTGGTCAATTTGGAGAGTTGAGCCGCGTATTTTTTTTTTTTTTAATGCAACTATTAATATTATTTATACACTCAGTTTCGTATTAACATGTTAATAGTTATTTTAAAGGACCTTCCGAACGGAAAGGACAAGATTAGAGAATATTCGAATAATAGCTTGAGAGCAGTTTTAATGTTGTTTGAAAGAAGGTACGATCATCGATGAAACAAAGGGTTTGTTTTTAGAACGGATGATCCCATCAGAACATAAGAAGCAGTACCCTTTTTAATCCGTGACAGACTGGCATATTCCAAGGCATATGATCATTGACTTTTTGTCGTCCCTTGTGACAAGGTGAGAAATTGAAGTGCGGCTGTCTGCCGAGCAATTAAGATTTCAGTTCTTCGTAACGCAGCAACAATTTCACGATCATTCAAATCATACCGGTTTTCAGTACCTGTGTTTGATACGAGCTATCGGTCGAAGTATAATACGACAGGAATCGCGCGAATGAAATAATATGAGACATAATCCTAAACGTACGGGTTGGTTATCTAATTGTGTTGTCAGATAGCGGTGAAATGAACGAAATCGAGTATCTGCGATACCGGTCGTCAAAAGGAAGGTGAATAGAGTCGCCAGTTGACCCGGTGAACAAATCTGAAGGAAAGATACCGCGGAAAGAGTGCCGATTCCGTAGTGGTAACGAGTTGAGATGGCCGAGAACATCGGCGGTGCCACTTCAAAGCGGGAATCCCGCGCAATCAGATTCTCTTGCCCTCCCTGCTCGGTTGAAAAACCGAGCGAGGGGCTACCACCTCTTCAGCCCTTCGTTCTCCTATCCTCTCTTTGGGCTGCCTGTTTGTGAGGATATCCGAAGGTAGCCACATCGAGTAACGATCATCTAGCAGCCGAGCAATCTCGATGTTCAGCCGATGTTCTCCGTTAACGCTACCGTTCTTCGTGTTTTTGTCATTGCTTCTCCTCATCAGTCATAATCAATGCTACGTGTCGATAGCCGATAGAAATGATAGAATTAGCTATTAACTCGTAAACTTCTGCTCGAAGGGTTATACAGTTAGTCTCATAAATGAGCACACATTGTTTATTATCGTTTCTCCTTTGATCGATCTCTTTTATATTTCCGTCTCGGTCACTAATTTGCATAATTCCAAACACGGAACAAGGTTATCACAGGCGTTACCTTTTCTTTTCCGGTTACCTACTTCGGTTGTACGCCTCGGAAAATATCCCCGAAGACAGTTACGGGTAATTATGACTGCATAAAATATTACGCCCGTATTAATGCGGAGGGCGTACTCCTATATAATTGAAAGCATTTACACGTGAACGTCGTAAATTCGAACTTTAATGTCGTCCGCTTCCTTACGGATCTAATCTGATTTATTCTCGAACTCGGCTTGCTGTAATAAATCATTGACTTGACGAACGCTACAGGAATTCTTTTCCTCGGAAAATTAGTATAGTTTGTCTACTCGAGTCTCTCGATCAATCCGAAACTCATTTAGTGGAGCAGCTAGTCAAAAGTCAATGCATTTTTTCCTTCAACATAAATCCTACAAACCACGCGATGACATTAAACTATTTTCCCATCTATGTAAATAAAATAAATAATAGATAGAGATGGAATGTACGCTGATATCAATGGGCATCGTTTTGAACATTGTAATAAAATGATTTTTCTCATTTAAATAAATTGAAATTTTTGTTACCATAGAAAATGGGCGAGATATTTAGGAGCCCCAGATTAGACGAGACACCTTATATATTTTTGTTAACATAACAAATGATGTATTTATTTATTTATAACAGATTATATAACAGTTGTGGACAGAGGGCGTGCAATTTCGTTCGTTAGCGGTAGCTATCGAATATTTTCGAACAATAGTGTAAATGCACGATCAAACAAGTTTGTGCTGTTCGCGTAAACGGAATCCAGCCATAAATTTGTTGTTGTCGTACCTGATAACAGATACAAGTAATAGGCTTTTTTTTCATATTCAGCGAATAGGTGTGAAATAACTGGTGGAGCAGTCAGTCTTTCCCCGGCGACTATTCCGTCGAGCGAAGTGCCACAAAAGTTAGGGGCGAGCATGAAGAAAACTCGGCAGTAAATCTGTTACGGCTATAAACGGTGGTGCGTGCTGCGTTACACGTGTGAAAATCCGCGACGGGAATACGGTTATTATACGTATCTATAAATTTATTTTAAATACCAAGATCTACACGCGTGAATGCCTCTCCGAGGTTGCGCTCGTATTGCGAACGATTTTGACCGATCGTTTCGGGTGACAGCACACATTAATTGTGCAATTAAACGACACGCGGTACCAGTTCCAGGAAAAGCTTCGTTTTCTTCGTTCTTTTGCTCATCTTACGAACAAGATTATGATTTTTGGTTCGGCTCGCGTGATGACTGAAGGAATTCCTCCCGTTGGATGTAATACAAAATAATTTTTAAATGTTTAAAATATTTTCACTGTTTTGCGTTTGATCTACCCATTTTTATCGTAAATACAATCGGTGGTCTAGTAATGAAATCATAAGATGAATGTAACGCATCAATTCCGAGCATTAAACTTACATTTAGCAAATTACAAAAGCATACAACAAAACTACATTGTTCAATTGTGATTAATTGAAACAAATTAATCCGGAGTTGCACCCATCTTGTCTGCGTTCTGATAATGTTTTTAAGTTGTAGCCCATGAACTTTTTGTTTATATGTGTCTCATTACTCATCCATTTCACAGCCTCGCCATTAGATGCCGTTTATACTCATTAATTACAAAGAAATTGATGAGGTTCGACTGAAAGACCATTACAGGCGACTCTTCCTTCCTTTGGTCTTATTCAATACCAATTGTTAATTGACTTATCTGCAATTTTCTCTCCCATTATCTTGAGGATGAATAATTACCTGAAAAAATTGAAGACGGGACTAACGCTCATTATGGACTAATGCGCATGATATAATTACATGTTTACAACATTGGTTGTGAAAAATTGCGAGTTCAAATTGTTATAAAAAAAATCATTGTGCAAAACGAAAGGATCACTAAATTTTCATTCAAAAATTGTCGAAGTTTAAAGTGTCGCGACTTCATGAAAAAACGTCATAGAATGTTCGTCCTTGTCTCAATTTAAAGCTTGACTCTTCTATTTTTGAAATCCATCATTTGTTCTTTCCGAAAAAAGTTTTTTACGCTAAGGAACGGGCTGAGAAAGTGAGCATAATTTTCTGTTCCGAAAATTTTGCAAATTCGGACGTTTGTCCAGACGTGAAAATTGTATATTAACGATTTAAACTAACGTAGATTCAAGGCTCGGAGTTTCATCTTTAAAATGACTCTTGACTCTTTAAGAATTATAGAAATTAATAATCTTTAATAAATCTACGTTCAGAGAGATTTGCAGAGATTACCTTGAATTTTGAATTATTCACAGCACTGTATTTGTCTCGCGTTTGTGCTTTATATTTGGAGGTCACTTTACATTTATCCGGGTATACCGGTACCTAAACAGTTAAAGATACCATCTAATGGCGCGTAGTGCAGCGTCACGCGTGTATCCACACGTCATAACGTGTACAGGATCAAAAGATATCCTTTCGTTATCTCGCGCCGCGTACGGGACGAACACTATTCACGATGATATGATAGTTACTTGCCGTAATTGGTCGGGGGCCTTGTTTCTCTGGGTTTCTCGCTGATCTCGCTGGCGCGTTTCACTGACGAGTCCTGCGATGGCAGATTGCATCGCTCATCCCCGACGATTTCACTCGCGCACGCTACGGATAAAATGCAACTTTGATAGAATTACATTAGTACGCGGCGTACACCACGGTCTGGCGCGATGTTCTCTCGTCGCAACGTTTTTCGTGTAACGGTTGTCTGTCTGTCGTCGGGGGTTATGCTTTCTTTCGATAAACCCGTTGGATCGGTGTCGCGATCGTACTATGGATCGTGATGCGTGCGTTTGACGAACCTCTTCGACCGTCAACTTCGGTTTGTATTTTCGTGTCGGAGGTCGATAGAGTCACGGGTCTTTTCAATAGATTTACAACACGAGTCGTACAACGGTTTTTATATAATACGTGACATTTATTTTGTTACGTGGGTCCTTGCATTGTGAAGTATTTAAGTATAAAGTATTTAAGTATAAAGTATTTAAGTATAAAGTATTTAAGTATAAAGTATTTAAGTATAAAGTATTTAAGTATTTAAGTATTTAACAAACATTTTTCTACAGAAAGCTTATTAAATTTACCATAAATTTAATATTAAATTTAAATGTTTTTCTCCTTCAGAAGTTTTCCAGATTTTCAGCGGCTTTCAGTTTAGGTAATGAGTATTTGGCGAACGTGAATCTTTTTCGGTGTCCAATTGGTACCACTAATTAATTTAACCGTGTTCGTACAATTCGATTCGTTTGATCGATAGCTACGGGTATCGAGTTTGATGTCTAGGCTGCGACAGCGGGATTGTTAATTATCCGTCGATGATTACGCGTCTCGCAATTCAGAAAACCATCGAACGAAGTTAAGGTTTTCTGCGTAAAGCATAAATTATCGTCTTCGTTGGCTGGATCGACTACGGTCGAGCACGCACCGACTCGGTAGCTTATTTGGATATTTTAACGGTGCTTCTGCGTATTGCTCGATGTAGAAAAGCAGGAAGTTTCTGTCCACTTACCCATGAAAAATTGATAAATCCTTATAATATTCGTAGTATAACTGCCGGAGCATTGTGAACGATTCAATAATTTATCATTTCCGAAATGAAAGTATGGATACATATGTCTATGAAAAATTGACGATGTTTACGATACAACTGTTGGAATTTTTCTTCGTTTTACGGTCTTTAAAATGGAAGTTGAAAGCATGCAAATTTACGAAAATCATTTGCAGGATAACATTCACATTACAGCTTCCGAAAGGCACGCATCTCTCTCCTCCGTATAGCTATCGAAAGAAAATCACAAATTGGAAAATCACTATTATTATTATTACTATTTACTTCGAAGAAAATCCGGAATATGTAAATAATTCTCAATTTGCTTCCGTCATTCTAAGCCATTCTCGGTATACTTAAAACCGTTCGAGGGTATGCCGAAATTAGATGCTGTTGACACCTTATTATAGCTAATTAGTGGGTTACTCGATGGTATGCTGAATATTTTGTAGGCATTTAATCGCCACAAATTCTGTTATATTCAATCGATCATTCACTTGCCGAGATAACGGTATGAGCCTGAGCTTCTGCAACATTCTAATCATGGTCGTCGAGCATTAACTATGCACGGGGACGAGAACGTTCTTTGTTTAGCTAGGATATTAAATTAGCCGTTTCGTATTCACCGAGCTGTAATTTTGTCTACCCTTTTAATGTATACACATTTTTTCCATTCAATTTGAAACACATACATATAATCCTGTATTATCGTGTTTGTACCGTTACGCGACTGAGGGGACTCGCATTACACCTGCTTGAGTTTTCAATAAAATTCCCATTAAAACTCGTTTTAGCGCAATCGTTAACAATTGTTTACACTCAAAGTTTATTGACGTCTTCCACGGCGACGCGTAGCGATGCTTAACCCTTATCGGTCGTGACAACCACCTCTCGCGAGAACACCAGTACTTTGTCTCTGAGGTCGTACGTCACGGGGGAAGTTAACAATTATATTATGACAATTATATTATATTATATTATATATTAAGATAATTAAACTAAGATAATTACTAATTGAAATTAGTAAATGTTCTTGCAACGACATACAATTTTCTGATCTAAGAGGGTCGCAGAAGCAATCCCTGTGGATAAGCTTTAACTCCGCAGTTTTAAATACGTTGACTAAATCATTACGATTTTGTAGGATATTTTGGCGCTCACCAGCGAACGTGTTAAAGGATGACAGTAGCGACGAAAACGGAAACAATTATTACCATCGACGACGCTGACGACGAAGTTGACGACGAAGTTGACGACACCCTATGATGAAAGATATATGAACGACGATGAATATTACCTCGCCGCGTGTAAAACTTTTCCTCCCCGTGTTATCTCCCTTTATCTTCTGGTCTTTTTACCTCGTTACGAGCAAATAAATCGGCGAGGTCGACGCCGAGGTCGGGTTCTATGGTCGCCAATAGGAGGTCAGCCAACGCTGATTCACTATTACCAGGGATATGGACGTCGCTTCTGGGTGGTAATTAGCTCCAATCCCGGTAACGGCGTCGTATATCTCGTGGCAATTTTTACATGACTCGGCCCCGACATGGCGGCCCCTCTGTGCATCATTTTTCTGCTATCGTTCAATCCCTTCTTTCACTACCGAGGGACTTACAATAGCGTACGCCGCCGTCTTCGTGTCGATACTCGCTGAAAAAGACCGAAGCTCCTGGGTCAACTGCACAACTATTAAAAATGTAAAAAGAAATTAGAGTGCAGTAGAAATAAATTCGATCTCGTGCGGATTTTGTGCATTGATAACAAAAACAATCATGAGAATTTTTCATTAGACAAGTCAATTATTCACAAGAATTTGAAATAAATATCCTCCCATTTAAGAATTCGTCAGTGTGAGGCGATACAGTTAAATCCCTAATCATTTGAGCTATATTTATTATTGCAAAGTAGAAGCAGGTAAATTCGAGAATGTAAAAACAAAAGTCCCTCGGAGTTGGAAACGACAGATGAGGCAATAATAACAACATGGGTATTAACCACCTCCCGTGCCATTAAATAAATATAAAAATTGTACATAAATTACAAGGTCCTGGGACCAAATAAAAATTTTATTCTTCCTTTTAATAATATACTGTATCGATACTCTCAAATTCCTCGTATTTCTTTGCTGTTTTGGCCTACTCATGTTTGTCATAAATGCACAGAACCCGCGGTTTAATTATACCAGTACAATAACAACATGTGACGGGCTATAATCGTCCCTTCGTATTGAAGCCTTTTCTCAAATCATTTCACGGGAAAGCGCCCCTGACCTATCCAGTTTGACGCCCATCGATTAGAAAACTATCGTGTGAAGTATCGAACGCGATCCCTTTTCTTTCGTGGAGTGTGGAAACTGCGATGATTCTACCGACGCGGTTATTGGTCGAAAAAAAAAAGGTACTCGAGGGATGGCGACGTGGGAAGAAGAGCGTATCTTCTGGAAGAAAGTACGCGGGTGGGAGAAGGAGGAAGGAGGAAGCGTGGGAGGAGCTTGTTGAAACGATGAAAGGGGATTTCATTGAGAATCTCTCTATCGAGAGAACGGTGGCAAAAAAGATGAAGGGTGATCCGCGTAACAGGTGCCTAATTGTTATTTGTCAATCGTTAAAGTTTAGGCCTTCACGGAGCCGTTTTCAGCCGATCGCGGCTTCGATAGTCTCAGGAAATGATCGGTTTATAATTAAACCGTTCGGAACAGAGGAAGCATACATTTTAATCCGGTCCTAACTCCACCCACCTCTAACCGTTCATATTTTTTCACAAGTCTTCCCAATAGGAGTCCCTTCGGGACTTTACTGTATTACAGGATGCAGGTAGTTGCGAACGCAAGAAGATACACTCGATTTCTTCGTTTTAAGACCAGTCTTCTACGTAAGAAGCTGCCCATACATTGCCGCTACGACCACCATAACGCCTGTCCGGCGATCAGCAAGTATGCATTGATTACCACCCATAAGAAACGACAGTTAAGGGAACTTTTAATTTACAACTTATTAAAATTTCCCTCCTTGTTTCACCGCTTCCGTAACCGAGTCGCTAACTATCCGGCCGTTCGTTTGCAAAGTTCTCTTGTCCTTGATCTTCGGCACATGATTTATGGAGACGCATTTACAACGACACGACGCGTACTGCGTACCCAACGGAAGATCTGTCAATAAACTTGCCGAACGGTATTCTACGTCTTCGGACGCGCGGTGATTACCAAAGTATCGTCGGGGAACGTGTCGGCGAAATCAGGAAATGACCTTGAGTAAATTTAGCAGTAGAACCTGCAAGGATACATGAAACAAATGAAGACTTCAGGTGTTGCGTCTGGCTTCAAGACGGTCTTTTCGAAATTATCCTCCGAGCTAACCGCCGCGCCACCGGATCGATTATGATGAATGACGAATGATTATGCGCTGCAAACTGTTTCAGGTGTTCGAAACATATTTTACGGTTGGCTTTACAATTATTTTTAGAGAAATTGCAAAACGCCGTGTCGAGCCTCAAGTATTCCTATTACAGTATACCGTATACGCTCACGGACGAAAGTTAGGAAACATGGAGATTGTTCGTCTCTTCTACGAAATATTAATTCTCTTCTACGAACGCGAAATTTTCGATTTTCGTGAAATTGTTGATATATAAATTGATACTTACGATGTTCTAGGCATCCGCACGCTGAAGTAGACTACACGTGGATATCAAGTTCTGTATGGATTTTCGCTTTCTTCGTTCCCGATTCGAGAATGATTTTCCTATTCTGCTCCCCGGAGTAGTCGAAACTAGGTGGTCCGGCTGGGACCAATTTCAGGAGAGACACAATGAACGGTAGCAGACCGAAGTCAACGGCGGGCCACAGTAACATTAATTTCGACCTGGGAGGCATTTCTTCCTCCCGGCAGAAGAAGCAGGAAGCTCCTCGTGTCGAATCGTCCACAATCGTGTCAATATAGTTGACGTCGGGGTTCTTCTGCAATAACGTAGCTACCGAATGACACTGCCGGCTCCTTTTTTCAGGAAAGGAACGCAGAGAAGTGTGGGTAGTAGAATGCGCAAACGAGGCACTGAAATACCTTCGAACGAGTCATCCCAATCACGATCATAGAACCATCGAGTTAATCCGACTTCGTGACTGTGCGTGAATCGAAAACGAAACGACATCAGAAGGGAAATCGTTCCTATACCGGTGAATTGAAACGGAAGTTCGTTTCTGTCGGTTATTTATCCTGAAAGTGGAATATTTTCCATCGCGGTTGACCTTCGACGATTTCGAATGACCTTCAGCGACTCTCGCGACCTTCGTGTCATAGGTCGTTGTACGCATCTTAACACTAGGTTTACGGGACCCGTCAAAATGACGGGTTCTAATATTTTTAATTTACGATTATTGAGATTGTGAAGATCCATCTACGTGGAATTACTCAACAAACTTATTTCCTTAGGTATATATTATTTACAAAATGGCTGAAAACTTGGATAGACACATTCTTCAATGTAACATGCTCACTTTTAATGCTCCGTAAACCTAGCGTTAAAACGCCTTATCGGATAGCACATAGAAAAGTATGTCATTCTAATTTGAAAAACGGAGTTTGCCTTCATACGTACTCTACGGGTCCACCTACGAAAAATGTTATTAACATGAAATTACGCCACCCTCGGAACCACGCAAGTTTCGTCCAACACATTTTTTTTTCTATCGCCTGTTTTAGGCGTCTCACCCTGTAGAGATGTCGTGCACGCGCGGTACGTCTTTGTGAGCGTAGCACGGGTCAAAGCCGCGCTGGGAAGAATTTCTTTAATGGAAGGAACTTCTTTATAGCGTGGAGTCGATACCTGCCGCGTCCGAAGAACAGGACCAATGTTCCGGGGCAACTATTATTTCAAAATTTCCGAATCTCATAGACGCATTGTGACTTAATTCGCCTACTCGCTACGGCCACGATGGGTGGTCGGTGTAGATTTCCATGGTGTTTCCCGTGCGAGCGCACCCCGTTGAGCGGGTGCGAGTCACAAAGGAGAGTACAACCGGTCGGTCGAGCGTTTGTTTCAAAATCAAAGCACGCGGACACGTGGAATTGTTGAAACGGTAGTTAATTAAGAATTGAAGTACAGCAATGCCTTATTTACGGCGAATAATTAAACGTTTATACGGTCCAACCTGGACAGCTCGAATTTTAGTTTATAAAGTTTCTTCGAAGTTGTGCTAATATGTAGTGGACCACCCTGTACAGTAATTTTCAAGCCATGTTTTTTTAATTGTGGTCCATAAGTCTGTTAACGCACATAACGATCACGATGTTTCGTACGGTAGTGTATCGACGAGCTCGCAGCACGAGCTCTTTCGAATTTGGAGGTTCCGTGAGAACGTGATGACACGGAAGATCGAAAGGGGAAAGATCCTTTGGCGGGCGAAGAAAGTAACGGCGTAGCTCTATTATATGTGGGCCACGGAGGGCGGAATCGCGTGAAAACGTGGGACGTTTTCTTTCACCCTGGATTGCGGTTTTATTAGGTCGCAGGGATGCCCTGTTCTCCACGTGGGTGGCTCCACTGGGCCCATTACACGGGCCTTTAAGGCAGTTTAGGCACAGCCCACCGCGGCTCGCTAGACAATGCTAAATCTTCAACCAGGGAAAACGTATCCTTTGATGTTGCGAACGCTAACCACGGCACGTCCCGGAGGCAGTGGGATACACGCCGCGGCGGGACTCGGCCTCTGATAGTTTCACGTGGAACGTCTCCATCGAGCCGATTTTCTCCCCTTTCCTTTCATCTCCCTCTATAGTGTCGTCATTCATTTTTGATTGTAGACCACGCGATGACTCGTATATACCACAGGATGTGGTATGCCAGATGCGTTCGATCAACTTCTGGATCGTGTGCCGGAACAGGGCACAACGTTGCATCGGAAGAGCTGTATTGTGCCGAGAAATTCGATTACGACTTCCTCTTCCCAGGTGGAAGTAAAACTTGTAAGGCAAGATCGTTCCAGGTTCTTTTTCTTCCCGGCATATAAGGAAAGAGATTTCATCGAGTGAAAGGACCATGACACACTAACGTTGCGAATCATTTCACGTTTAACGCGTTCTGTGACACTTCGAATTTCTTGCTTCCGGTGACGAGCGACGAAAACTTTGTGTTACACGTATGTAGGCTGTGGGACTTTTTGCGTTCGCGACGAAAGAGTTTCAACTACTCGCGGAAACCGTACGACTTAAGAGCCCGGGATAGTCACGTGACTCTTTCATTAATAATTTCCATTCACAGCCTTCAGACACATACTTACGATCCGTTTTGGTCTTGACCCGACGGGTCTTAAGTCTGTGATTACACTTGTTACATTTTTTGCTCTATTATGAATTCTGACGCCAGAAACGTGCTTCAAGTTTTCGGTTTATTTCGCAGAGAATCAAGACAAAATATAGCTCAATTTGTAGCTGGAGATATTTTCTAGTGTGCGCTGCTCTCGATCTCGAAAACTTTTTTTCGCCTACTTCTAACGCTCATATTAGCAAATATCTGCATAATCTCGGCAGCTACTGACCAGCGCGCACTAGATTGAACCCTCCTCTTTCGAATGAGTCCTTTACCAGCGACAAAGTATTCTTATACAAGGACGAAAACTGGAGGCACGTAAAACCATTTTTTGACGGTAATGTAGTCACTCTACCTTATCGCGAATCTACGAAGACCGGGCCCTTAAAGTCACACGCTTTAAATCAATATAACTTTTTTCCAAATGGATCAGGTTACTAGATAATATGTAATGAAAATTTTGGAAAGTTCAGTCTGAATTACGGGAAAAATAGTGAAAGTTGCTTGTCACCATATTTGTATTCGGGCTTGTGATGAAAATTTTAAAAAATATGTTTTGTAGATCCAACAACAACCCGAACGCGTTCTTTCGTAAATTGAACATCGGAGCCTCTGGACGCTTCCGATCTTCTGCAGGTTCTCGGGTCTAACTTGGAAGAGGAGCTTCGGGGCAATGCGATCGGCGAATCCCATGCGGCAGGGGTCCAGCACGTAATCACTCTCATTCTTTTCGATGCTTCCGTACACACGATACCCGGTAGTTTGAGTACACGGTGTAACAGGCATCGCGTCGCTGCATATAGATTTACAAATACCGAAACTGGAGGACGCATGGCCGATGTTTACTTGATTTTTGCGGAAGCGTTCGTGTGCCGATATAGCTGCTCGCATCCTTTATTCGGCCGGTTCTTTACTGTTTCTTCCTCTCGTTCGGTGGACGGCATTTTTACGCGTATTGGGGGTCTCGTATAATTCGTCGTGCGTCTCGGATTGCGTGTCTCGGAACATGCATGCCTGCATCGAGCGCTCTTATTGTTAAGAGGGGCCCTCGTAGGGTGATTCTTTCGATTGGTTATTAGCCGAAACAACTTCCGACTTCACGATAACATTGATCAGCCACCAGAGAAGCCGTGAATTTTCGTTGCTCCCGCTGTTTTCTGCTGGGGACCAGAACAATCGTACCGATTACGCTGATTGGTGACAGTAATTGCCAGTTCTGGCGATCAGTCGAACGTGTACTCGTGTGTGCCGACCGAGACAATATCTACGACTTGTGCTGTTGCGTTTTGTTTGGTAGTCGTAGGCTCCATATTAATCCTTTGATGTTTTAAACGTCAACCCAACCAGCAACTAGCATGTCCCTTCCAAAGGGACACAAAATATTCAGAACACTCGTATGTTCGCAGTGAAATACAGTGGATCCGAAAAGTATTTACGCTGCGTGACAAAAAGATCTTGCATTTTTTAAACTGTTTTGGTAAAGCTGGTAAAAATACATTTACCGTATTATCATTGGTTTTTAGCATACGTGCGTGTATAACATGCTCAATATTTTCCAGAATATTCACTTCTAATATTCAAGCACAAAATCTATATTTCTGAGCCGTACACATACTACTGAATAACAAGTATCGGACATGAAATATAGTTACTAGAATGTGTAACAACATTTTGTGATTTATTTTTACATTTTTTTGAGAATAGATTTAGAATCTTGCTGATAAGAACAGCACTACATATAGACTACACAGTCGCTGAAAACAGAGAGAGAAAAGTTTATGCGACTTTCACGTGGGTGTTTACGGTATACTTAGGAACCCTATAATCCCAGAATTTAATTGTCTGATTAATGAACGGTCCTTGTGCTCTTTTGTTTTTCTCCTTCTGCTTCCGAAAAGCCGTCGTTGTTCTGCGTTTGCTGATCCGCGGTCAGTACATGGCGTACTTACAATGATGCAAGTTCGGGCCTTCGAGACTTGTAATTTCTTGTATCCTTTATCCATTCACTCTACTTCGAATGGTACCACCGGTTGTTGTCAGGTGTATCCCTGAATGGGTATCATCAAGACAAAACACTGCGCACGCATTTCCGTTTGCGCAACATCCTTCCGGTCCTTCTTGCCCTATCCGTAAACGCGCGAATGTTACTGGACAGCGATGTTTGTACATTGAAATTACTCGGTACCGGTACGGAAGAATAATTCTTTGTATTAACACACATCCGACCGGCATTTTTTCTCTGTTTTCATCTTCTAATAACCTTTTTATTTTTACAAAAGGCATGTTTAAAATTTTCATTATAGGCACGGGTAAAAAAGTTAAAAATTGCAACATCCGCTTTTTTCTTCAAAATGCGGAGGAACAGCAATTTCAGTAAAAATTCTCTGGTAAACTTCTAACATCTTAAAGGAACACAAGTGATTAGGCCAGTTTTAGGAGAGTTTTTAGCGGGTATTCGCTCAATTTTGTCAGAATGTTGGAAATTCGTGGAAATTTTACCGCTGCTATAGTTGTGCTCCATAGCGTATGCTTTGTAAAGATCCTGTAGTTGAATGTGACGTCGTGCATGCACGTGCACGTTAAGATCTATGTGGAAATGCTTAACTTATGAACTCGTCCAGCAGTGGATTGCAGGCAATATACCATGGAACCACGTGCGGCACCCTGAATAGAATCGTCTTTGGACCGAGCCGTGCGGATTCCCGCGTTGGATCCGTTCGTTTCCTGGATCATTGCCAAGGTGAAAACATCGGTACGTCACAGTTTGCGCGAGTCGGATGATTAATGATCGTTCGACAGCGCCAGGATCGAGCCACGGAGAGCCACGATTAAACAAATCTCCACGCTGAAAGTAATAAGGCACTGCTACCGATTGGTACCGGCAACGAAAACTGTACTGGGAATTATAGTTCGGCGACCCGGCTCTTATTCTGCTTCATTTAGAGACTTTTTCGCATGATATACCTACGTGATTACACAAATGGGATCTCTCGCACAATGAAATACAAACTCATGACATTAATGAACCTAAATTTCCGAGGTTTCTAATGCTTGTAATCCTTCTGCAATTATGTTGAAAACATAATTATTTTTTTGGAAAGCTTGTGAATAATAAGACCGGAGATCTTTATGCAAATACAGATGTTCATGGACTAACAGAGTCAGGCAAGAAGTGTTCTACTTTCTCAGATATTTATTATGTTTTCAAATAAAAGTGTGTATAAGTTCAATAATAGTCGAATATAAAAACCATTCGTTTGACTGCGGCAAGTGTTAAAATGTTAATATTACTATTGTTTGAGTATGGTTTTCAATTTTTGGAATGTAGAGGTACCGTTATGAATTTTAGTGTGAACAACCATATAGAAATAATTGAAGTTTCAGGTTGTTAAATCGAGGGTGCTAAATTTGCTTGATTAATTATAATGATCTACAGAACGTCGGCGGTAATACTTGTTGGTCGATGTATAGCACGAATAACGATAGCAATTGTCGGAGTTTCGGATCGGTTGATCTGTTCACGGTACTACTTAAGAATAGAGATTCCTCTAACAATCTCAGTAATTACAGTGGCGAGCTGTCATTCAATTCGTGGTTGATTGCCTGTCGAAAATAATTGACGATACTAGTTCTACGATGTTCACTGAAAGCAGCCATGTTTAAAGTGACCATTTTCTTCACACCGCTTGGCGTCACTGCGAAAATATTTCGGCATTTCATTTATCTCTTTACTAATTATTCAAAGAATTAATATAAATTAATAATTATAAGACACAGAAACTACATAGACATTTATTTCTTTTGTCCTTCGAGTATGAACAACAGCGTATTCTAATAGTTTTTCGTTAATTTGGCGTGCAGGGATTATGTATTTCATCATAACGTTAGTTTACTTTTCAGAAAAGGGTTCTTTTTGTTCACGAAGGAAAAAATATTTTATTTTGAAACTAGATTCAGATATGTCTGTAGACAGCTGAACATAACAGGGATAATTAGATCGTATTGGTTTCTAGAAATTGAATTAAAATCACGAAGAAATTACACGCGGAAGTATAGTGATTTCGCGGACTGCGGCTGATCGCGAGCCGCGTAACATCGAATTGGGATATTGGCGAGATGTAATTGCTGCGTAAAGCGTGTAAAGGTGGTGGATCTGGATTGCAAGTTGGTGACGCAAGTATGTACCTTTAGGAGTCGTCCTTGGCGGCAGAGGTCAGTCGTTAACACGTCACGAAAAGATGGACGAGCCACTGGCTGTGTCCGCGGGCGCACAATGCCATATTAATGGCTGTCGGTAGCGGTGATAAATTCCTAGGTTGAACCCGCTCTCCCGCAAAAGCGTTCTTCTTCAGCTATGCTCGTTGTTCGTCGCATTCTCCTTGTCTCTTTCCCTCGGGATGGCCAGCTTGGAATGGCGACAATGAGCGGGAATAAGTCAACTAGAGGATCGGTGAAGGGATTCAGATAAAGAAGAGGAGATGGCCGGAAGACGAAGAATGTTCATTATCTGGGGGATAGAGCCTTGTTCTTCCTTGCCGGCTAGTTATCCCATCGAACTGATTGTTTAACCTATTCGGCCGATTTCAGCCGACCTTGACGCCTGTCGAAACTTATCAACTTACTGACGAGGGATCGAAAATTGATTTATTCATCAGTCATTCGTAACATTATCTTTCTTTTTTTATTAAATCGACTGTAGCTACCTTCGACTCTTTCGACTAGAGTTTTTCTCCTTTTTCTATTACGAAACGATGTTATCTTACTGAGGGTATAGAATCATATGTTTTTTAATTTCTAAATTATATTAATTATATAGATTTCTAAATTATACCTCTAATAAAAATTTTCTAAATAATAATATGTAATTAAAATTTATAGTAGCCGTATAATTTAGAAATCTGAAAATAATTAAAATAAAATAGACCATTATGGCAACTTTTACTGGACGCATTAAACCAGACCGATAGCTTTCGCTGGAAAGCTAATATGTGCGTTCATAGTGCTTAAAGGTTTAAGGAGTCAGAAAGTTTCTCCAGCACCCAAAAACAATTGTGATTGTACTAAAATACAATTTAGTCTTTTGGCTTCATTGTTTTAGGAAACTGAAACTTCAAATGTTTTTATGCCTCGAGGGTTTTTATTATTTAAAAGTGTTTCGAGGACATCAACTGTATTCTGATTGGGGTTCTTATTGTTATGAAAAAATCGAAGGCTGTATTAACCACAGAAGCCTGTGTATACTCCTTACGGTAAGACGGCGATTAGTACCGCGTCATACTATTACCTGCGGTATCTCCTCTGGCTATTGAAGAAACAGCTAACGACATAGAACGCCGCATTACTGTCCACGCTATTGTAAAATTTAATGTTATCCACAGCAGAGTAAGCACAAATACTTTTCTCTTCGCGCGAGATGGAAGAAAATTATCCAGAAAATGATTACCGTTAAAATAATAAAATAGTGTACTGTCCAGGACTGGAGGAGGTGAAAGCAAGCGGTGTAAAGTGCAGTTACGGTTGAACGAAGGAAAGAGGAAGATAATGGAACTGGAGTTAATTGCTGCCTCTGGTTCACCGTACCGAGATGTTAGTTAACCCCCTTACTACAGAGGACTTGGTTTTCTTCGCTTTATCACAGGGGCAATGTCTCTTTTGCTCCTCGGACGAAGAAGATCGCGCGCTTAAGCATTCACACGACCTTCGTCGCGCGTATCTCGTGTGTGCAGAATCGCGACAGATCTGCGGAGTGATCGTGGGGAAGGTCAGTGGCCGGAACAGAAGATTTTAGTCTGGACCTTGTTCGCCGAGGAACACACAGTCAGGGGTAAAATGATAGGACGCTCTACGTTTCTTCGTGTCTCCATAATATATCGAAAGAAAATATACATTACTTTAGCAATAAAAATCTTTATTTATTCGAAGCCTCGTGGCTCGGAATCGGACTTTTTTTTTTGCGGATCTAACTTGAACTGATCCCCTTCTTTCTCCCCACTTCTCCCACCCCGAATTACTCGGCTGTGGATTTTATGTTACGCATATATTGTACACGTAACTGTAAATACCTGTTCGGAATATTATGAGCAGTATCCGCGTCCGAGGAATATTATGAAGAAAGACGTAAACATTACAACCCCCAAGTAGGACAGAACGAGAGGACACTGTATTTTCTTTTTCACAGTTGTAAATCTGCACGGCAAACGTCAATATTCAGCGTCATCAGAAATCTCCAGTACATTTAACCCTTTGCACTCGGCGCTATTTTCATTCTAAAACTAAATTTTTCCTCCGTCTTAGAATATTTTCATTTTATTCATACGAAACTGATCCGATTTCCATATACAATATTTAAATGTTTAGTAATCTATTAAATGCAAATTTTGTAATGGAACAAATATTTTGTAATACATTTTGCAATTTCTTTGAAATAATGTCACAACAATTTCCAGTGGTGCTTCAGAGTCACCAGTCGAGTACTAAGGGTTAATACAAATAGTTCAGTTTGCTCAGCGAAAGAAACGCTAAATGCAATTATTAGATTACGTTATTAAGTTGTTGGTTTACTGTTGAAGTTTCTATTAACACTAAACCTAAAAATTTTGTATCGTCATTTTATGGAAGTGGTTCACCTGCTAATTATCTACGTTTAATTATATTAACAATACATTTTTTTAAGGACCGCGCACTGCAGGATCAGGTGTATAAGAAGCGTCGGTAGGTTTGGTGTTAAATCCTCAAGCATGGACCATAGACTCCCGAAAATTATGGAATAAGACGCAACAATAAAAGCAACGAGATGTTCAGTTTTTATAAGGATTGAGCAATACGTTTTACAGACGGGACAGATTACAAGAGTCACATATAATTGTACAAGCGGCACATCGCGTTCGCGTACCTATAAATTTCACAGCGCATTACTTCAGATGCTGACACGCCGATGAAATACAATAAATACACATCGCGCGTCCGTACGTCCGTACGTGCGGCAAAATAATTAAAGTTCTTCAACATCGGGTTGTGATGTAATTGATCGATTTCACGATAAGGCCTGCCGCGCCGTGTCGGAGGATACACAAACGAACTTCTATCGAATAATGGTAAATTACACGCGTTTTAGTTCTAGCGATAGCACCAAGTTCTACACGCGTGGTTGTGTGTTTAGCATTAACTAGAACAAAATGTGACTTGTATAAAAGTTGTTTTGAAGGAGTTATCAAGGCAAGGGCTAGCAGAACCTATAGTAATTAATACATATATATATTTATTTATATTATATTTTGTCAATTTTAAATTTCGGAATTTCTACAGACTATTCCAAAGTACGCTACAAGATTGCGATCCCGCTTGTTCAGTATTCGGGTCCATTGCTATTCGAGTTGCAGCCGGTCATTACACAACTCACCGCGTCCCGTGGACGCCGCAGATTGATTAATTGATTAGACGCAACCGATTTTAATTTCGAAAGCGATGTAAACGTAATGTATTACTCGTACAAGAATAGAAAGTGCAAATGAATTATGCCCCGGTGTAATATCGTTAAACGGAGGAGCAGCCGGTCATAACAGCGAGATGAAGACGCGCAGATAACGCGAATTAACGTACTTCCTACACACAAAGACACGAGATTACGATTCATCGTCACGGAATAAATGTAGCAGCAATATTACGTCGTTTTCGTTCCCTAGGGAAGAACGAATCGCATTATTCTACATCACTGGAACGGTCCGCGGCTGCGAATTATTTCCCGATTCAATGCACTTTTTGTGAATCGACCGAGAATCACAGCTCTCTGCGGGTTCACTGAATACTTCAGCACTTTGATTGCCGTGTCACCTACACATCGGCGACGCGCCGGATCTGCACAGAAAAATTAACTCCCCGTAGGGTGTAGGCTAAAGGCTGGTAATATGGAACATCCGATTTCAGCACAGAAATTTTGTTCGAAACCAACTAGATAATCGTATCTACTTATCGACTGAAGTGTAAAAATTTTTTAACCAGTTAACTGTGTTTGACGAGTATACTCGTCATGAAGAAATGGCAATATTTTGTGTCGTGACGAGTATACTCGTCAAAACAGCTACAATTCAAACAGCGGTTAATTTTTGCGACGCAACTTAGGTACACATTTTTCAAAGAGGTCGCAACAGCTAACTGGTTAAAATTCTACTGAAAAACCGAGAGGTGTACAGTTGAAGTATCGTGCCGCGTAGCTTAGCAAATACCGGAAGGAGAAGAAGTCCCAAATGAATTGTTCGGTATTCCTTAGCTTGGCAAATACAAATACAACGGGCAAAACACGCGTTAAGGGCGATTCGCGGACACGCTTCCCGTAGGGGTCGGCTGGAGGGCAGCCCTGGTGGGTGGGAGAGGGCAGCCCCATTAAGTTGTTACGCTAGTTTTTTCTACGGTGGGCGCGCACACCACCGTCAATTAAATCGCTCTGTCTCAGCTCCGGTGCAACGACATCTCGCGATCTCGCCATCGGGGTCTCGCGGCGAAACAAAAAAAAAAAAGAGGAAAAAACAAACAAATTGGACGATCACCGATATTTCTCGGTCGGTTTTCTTGGCTGTCGAACGAAATCCCCCTGGAGCACAGTAGACGAGCCGAAGAAGCGCCGGTCGGGGAGGGCTTGGTCGCCTTCTATACGAGGAAGAGTGGCGACGGTCCTCGCCCGCGGACCCCTTTTCGGTACCATTTTCGTGATAGCTCAGGGCCGTTTATTAAGGAAGATTTACTCGCCCGGCGCAACCTCGCTACCCCCCCGGGCGTCACCTGAAACATTTTCGGCCCGATCTCCGGTTGTTTGACCTCTCTAGGAATTTGCCTGGACACGGATAAACGTTCGTTTGATGGTCCCACCGCGGCGATTAACATCACTCCGGCTGCAAAGAATTCTGTCCATCCCGTGAAAGGGTTCCCCGCCGCACCGGCGCGGACCTCTTCTTCCCTGGAAGTATTTTGAACTTGTCAAAACGGCGCTTTCAAGTTGCCCCCGGTGCCAACGAATTATCCTCGCCCTCTTCCTTCGCCTGATTTCTATTCATTACGATATCGACAGCGATTACACTGTAACCTTAAGTACCTAACGAGATTCGATTGTTCGAGGCGAGCCCGTTTAGCAGATGTGTGCCGATAATTATGAAAATCATAATTCCACAAAAATGTTATTTTCTATTATATCCATTGATTTTACTATATTAAAGTTTATTATGCCATCAGATCGGGTAAATAATAAGAATTCATAATTTATATTCATTTAATAGATAATAATTTGTGATAGTATAATAATAAAATACGCTTGCGGAATCAAATGAATGTATCAAACAGTCTTCCCGGTAATACGAGAGTAAATAATTATTTCATAGTGACTAACGCAACACAAAATTTAGGAAACAATCTTGGGAAATATTCGTTTTATTTCAAATGCTGTTTTACCCAGCAGTGGCTCTGTATGCGACGGCTAATTTCGCCCAAGAATTCATAATTTATATACATTTAATAGATAATAATTTGTGATAGTATAATAATAAAATACGCTTGCAGAATCAAATGGATACATCAAACAGTCTTCCCGGTAATACGAGAGTAAATAATTATTTCATAGTGACTAACGCAACACAAAATTTAGGAAACAATCTTGGGAAATATTCGTTTTATTTCAAATGCTATTTTACCCAGCAGTGGCTCTGTATGCGACGGCTAATTTCGCGCAAGAATTCATAATTTATATACATTTAATAGATAATAATTTGTGATAGTATAATAATAAAATACGCTTGCAGAATCAAATGAATATATCAAACAGTCTTCCCGGTAATACGAGAGTAAATAATTATTTCATATTGACTAACGCAACACAAAAAGGAAACAATCTTGGGAAATATTCGTTTTATTTCAAATGGTGTTTTACCCGGCAGTTGCTCTGTGTGCGACGACTAATTTCGCGCAAGACAAATTTTTGGCCTGGTCACCAAAGCATTCAGACATGAGAGAAAGCCGCAGAACCGTCAGTTTCGGAGGGACATCCGGCGGAGTAGACGTTCGACCCTTTTTTTCTCCGCAGTTCGCGCGACGACGCGTTGCGAATCCTCTTCTACGAATCGTTTCGTCGATCCAAAGGGCTGGGGAGAGACTCTATGGCCGTTCTCGTGGGTTTCTTATTTTACGGAGCTCTGTGCAAATTGCCCAAGGATTAGAATCGCGAGCATGGGGCTGCGTGCTGCGGCCCCCGAAGCGATGAATTATTATTGTCTCGTGCCTCACGCAGCCATGCTCCGCGTTATGCAGTCGTACGGACCATCCTCGTAACGGCCGGACAGCGAAAAATAATATCGCTGGCTGCCGGCCAACAAAATAACTGGATCCTCCTCCTCCGAAGCAATGCCAGCCCGTCCTCGATGATTATTGTGTTAGTACTGGCGTCAAAGGTTTCTCCTATTATCTCCCCGAGCCTAGTCTTCGACTATTATTTAGAGTACGCTTTTTCTTTTACTGCGCGGGACCAAATGATCGGACTCAGTATTTCGTATAATTAACAGAAAATATTGTACAATTTACACGCCTCACATATTCGACGTGTTCTCCAAAGTGAGCATACTTAACTTTGCACACAGTGCCGGGAATAATTACGAACTCCGACCTATTTTTACATTTTTCAGCATGGTAAAACAAAAATTGACGTAAATAATGTAAAACTGAAGATGCTGCAACGGACCGAAAATCTTTTTCCCTGAAACTTCGACAAACATCAAGTTCTCGCTTGAATTTGTGTTTTTAGCTGCGAATAAATGTAATAACGTTCATTTTGGAGTTTCCTTTACTTTCGATGATTTCTGTTTACTAACTTCGTTAGCTTAGTTCTCCCTTGGCCCACTCGAGTGCAAAATCAAGCCGAAATTAATCACTGTAAAGAAAAAATATTTTCTTTTGAGACTATTCAGATACGATTTTTTTTTTCTAAATTGAATTAAAATTACGAAGAAATTACACATGGAACGAATTTCGCGGACCGTAGCAGAGAAATTCTTCGTCATGATCTACATTTGTATGGTTTTGTGTAGGGTCTCGTGGTATTGTCGCGGAGTGCGTCTGTGTGGCGCGGCAATGGACGCGCGATAGTAATAGGTCAGTGTACTGAGAAAGAAAGGCGCGGTTCTTCTAGGCGTTCTCTGTTTTCTGTTCGTTCGATTAGATCGCCGGGCGAGACTTTTGCGGCTCGATGACTGTTTTACGTTGCCCGCGGACACGAGGAATGTCGCGTCGTACGGCCTTTCGATTCCATGAAGACATATCCGCGCGCACACGCACGTACGAGCGCGCGCCGCGCCGAGCGGCGATACGTCAGCGGGCACCCACATTCATTGTGCCGCACTACGATTTCTCATTGTAGGTGGAGGAGGCACGGTACGAGTTATTGACTTGTTTGATCCTGGGTTACGCCCCGACCTACCTTAACTCTGACTTACTATCTTGCCACGAGAGCTTTTGACCCGCGATCGGGGGCGTTCGCGAGCACCGTAACGATCCTTTCGATTTCTTCGGGGGTACCTAGCAGCTCCATCCGGCACATTTTATTATCCACGGTGTTATCAATTTTCTGAGAAAATTACCTCGATTATTCGAACCGACGATCCCTCGAGTCTTCAGTATCCCAGCCATGCTTCAGAAAGCGATCCACATGCAACACATTTAAAAACAAATTGACAGTTTTAATAATGTCCGATCACAAACGCAAAAGAAAATAGACAATATAGAATCGAAGCAATTATCTATTATCACAATGTTTTTACTTTTCTGTTTCTATAAATTTATATAGACAGATGCAAATATCTTAGACTTATTATGTTTTTTTTTTCAAATCTTCACCTTAGTTATTATGGATTACTCGGGCACAATCGCTCTGTACTTAATATTAAAAATTTTATATAACTTCTTCAACCGTACGGTACACGCGTCATGACTCGATTCACTCGGTGAAACTCTTGGAATCATAGAAAGATTGCTCAAAGATTTTCTCGTGCTTGTGATATTATGATTTATCACGGAGAAAGCAATCACCTTTGAATACATTCACTTTTCATTTTTTGTTCCATTTCCCGGGGTACAGTAATATAATTAATATTGTCTATTAGTCCACAGCCTAGAGAAAATATAATTTGAAACCTGTTCCAAGATAGAAAGAAACAAACGCTACAGAAAGAGTTCGACCATAAATTTCTACACACACTTGCCACTTTCTCTCGTATTACAATCCACGAATGATTTATTTAATTATTCATCGGGATTCAGGACACCGGGATTCAAATTTATCTGCTACTGAAGGATTTATTAATACGCAGAAATGTTTGAACATTCGTTTGTATTTCTTTCACTGGAGAACCTAAAATCGTATTTCTTTGCAGAATACGTTTGCATGGCTATTGGCTTTAAATGGCTGGAAGAATTACTCTGAGTTGCATTTAACAAAATTTTATATGGGGTGCTTGAATAGGTTTTTGCCGTTTACTTCAATTGCAATCCATTGACAGAATGTGTTTCTTAGAATGGTGCTCACTTTAATCCATAAGTTTATTTAGAAAAAAAAAAGCTGTTATACCCATCGATGGAAAATACTTCGAATAAAACATTACTTATATTTCTATCAAAAATTTCAAAAGAACAGCAAAAACTTGTTCGAATACTCTCACTCTTGGCACTCGTGCAATTCTACATACGATTCACGAAAGTATTTGAACACTTACTTAATCTTCTCTCTCATTTTCAGGAATTCCAGATGTTTTGGGACACATGTTCAATAGAATATTTCACCATGGATGCTAGACTATGACTGACGCACGTGGAACAACTACCAACAGTGAAATGTTTACATTCAGTGCGTAAAAAACTTTGTTTTCATTCATTCTTGGAGCTCATTTCTATGCGTTCAAATACTTTTGCGGCATCAGCAAAGTTTATGTTTGTGCACTTGAAGCTTGACCTGTACAATGTAGAGAGTCGTACCAATTTACAATGTTAATAATATTTCTGTAAGTATCGTATAATATACTTATTATAATGAATAAAGTATTTCATGGCAAGTGTTCGAGTACTTTCGTGAGTCACTGTAAATAACTTTTATTTCTACGAGTTAGCAGTTTGATTAGACCGCTGTTATAGGTGGTGGGTCAAGGGAAAAAGTGCCCGGGGCGAGCGGACATCGTAATGCGGGCCTGTCAATGGGCAATGGCATCGCGAATGCAAACGATAAGGATCCACCGTGGCTGCCGGGTGTCGTTTAACAATGAACCCACGGTAAGTTTGAGTTCGCCTACCGCGGACACACGGTTCGGCCCGATGATATAAATCGCCGGGTTCGTTAGTGAAATCAGCGCAACGGGACCGGCGGCGCTTAAATGCACACCACGGATGAAAGAATGATACCGCTACGTTAACGAGAGAAAGAACCGCGGCCCGCGAAAGAGAAATGGGTCGGTATTGGCTGAAGGCATCGCGCTATGTATCTTCCGTGCTTCGAGCCCTTTTCGACTGTCCTAACTACTATCCCCGGCATCCCTTAGCCCTCCTCGCGCCATCGGCGATTTGATGCCGTTCGAACACACACAAAAAAAGAAACCAATACCGGCAGGGTATCGGAGATAGAAGAAAAATGGCGTATCAGAACTGGTAATGAAGAATTTTAGACCGAATTGTAACCTGTGCGAAAAAAGTTGATAAATATTTTCCCCGTAGGGATTTAGGGGACTTTCTCCGAGTACCGGACCCGTAAGATTTTTTTCAGATATATAGAGAAAATTTATTTACAGAAAAGAAGGTTACAATTAGTCGTTCAAGTAATTGTCATCGTTTTCTATGACTGTTTGCAAACATTCTGGTAGTATGACTTTTTCGTGAACACGTAAATACGTGAAATTTTGTCCGTTTAAACTGTGTTGCACAGAGCGAAACATCTGGATATGACTGACATTAAATTTCATACTTAAAATTGTAGCCGTCATAAATATTATTTTTCAGCTATTGACTTCAACCTACATATTATCCACAATATTGATACCGCACGTATTAATAAATACGTATCTTAATTCATTTCCATCCAAGCCCTTCAATTTCAAACGTTTGTATGCGGAATATCTTCTCTATCTATTATTTAAATATAGGTATATATAATCAATGTCCCGTAATTTTAGTGTCAATATATGCAACGTTTTCTATGCGTGTGAGATAAATGCACGACTCGATTCTACGCGGGGAACGCGTTATTAAAAGTGAATCCGATCCAGCAGGATGTTACCCCGGAGAAAACGAGAGCAGATCAAGCCGAGCCCGGTTAATTGGAGCCTCTTTAATATTGTAAAACAGCAATAATTCAATGGTAGACCGTGTAATTAAGCATGATAAGTCACGGGTTCCAGTAGGCAAGAGGTCTTCTCCCTACTAGAGACGAATAATAATTTGCATTCCCAGAGGCGGTCAAGGTGCGAAGATCCGACGCGCGAGCGAAAAAGGAGCGCGCGTAACGTCGGCAAATCAGTTTTGGGATCTGCCACCGATCTTCAACGCCGTCCGGATCACCGTGCGGATTTTTCGCGTTACTCTCTTTTCTTCCCGCGCATTCATCATACAGCTTAACTAGGCGTGTCCGTCGGCTTCGGGCGGATTTTAGAATCTCAACTTCGCACGACGTGCAAGTACCTACACTCTATGCGCTCGGCCCATCCCGATGCCGATACCGGCAGGTGTGGCTGACGATGACCTCTGGGCAAACATCCCCTTATCCCCGTGATTTTTATGTTTATCGGGCCTGTTGTTTTGTCGGTAACTAGTTTTAACACGCTCCCTCCACCTCTACTTGGACTTGCAGAAAAATCACGTTTACACCATTTTGGGACATCTTTGCATAGAATAACATAGTTTAGGAAACATTAAAGTCGTTTTTCAAGAGAACGGTCGTCTTGTGGCCTATAGTTCCTTCGAGACTTTTGTCCTTCGCGACGAGTACCATAGGATGCGATGATAAACAAGTTTGACCTTGAAAAAAAGGGTCAAGGTCAATTTTCCGGTTCATTTTTTAAACTGATCTCCACCTATCCTGAGGTGCAGAATCACGATACAGTGGTCGCGACATAATTTTGAAACATCCTGTACAATAGTTGCACAGAGGCACACCGATCCGATGAAGGATACTTTCCGGGCAAACCTCGTACATCTTGTCGACCTCGACGGGCTAAGAAAAAGATTTCTAATAATTAGCAAAGTAGTTTCAGGTCTAAATGGGTTAATATCCAAACAATAGGATTTTTCCTTTTTTAATGGAGGTGCAAGTCATCCATTCAGCGATCGCGTTAGCAGTTGTGATTAAACACTGTCTGCCGGGGATAGTAGTTACTCGAGGAGACATCGCGTCAGGTTGACAGAGCGGCCAATCGAGTATAGAAGCACACGAGACGAGACGAGACGAGACGAGACGAGACGAGAAACGAGAGACGAGACTCGCGAAGATCGCGTTGCGTGCCCGTAGCGAACGCGCATCGGTGATTCGTGCATTCCTTCTGGGATTAATCGATTTAACGGTTCGACGGGCCGAGCAGTGTCCACGGTGCTATAATTTGATGGAGTGGCGTTCAGCGTACATCTCTTTCGCGCGTCATCCACGTCCGATTCATTGACCGTGCGTTTTCGCACTGTCACCACGTAACCGTTGCCGCGTGATGCCCGCTGTTCAAGCCGCCAGCAGACAAAGCGAAGAAGAACGCTGCGGGGAGAGAAAGAATCGGCGAAACGAACGGGGAACAGGGACAGTAATACGCGGCCCCGCGATCATTAATTCAACTTTGCTCGCAGACATTCGCGCTGCGATTCGAACACGGAAGCTATCTTTGTCTGTGTCTTCTTCCTTCTTCTTCGCCCTCCCTCCCCTTTACTCTCTGTTCTTTCTGCTCGTCTAGAGGCTCGCTGAAGTGCACGACAGAAATGATGGATAAAACGAAGAAAACGCGGGGAACGTGCACTCCGGCGATAGACGTAATTTTTAGACCGTCGAAAGTCGCTTCGAAATGAAGATTTCCTGAAGAGGACTCGAGCTTCCGGGAAGGAAACGGTTAGCCACGTATTTAACTGCACTGGACACCGAGTTTCTTCGTGTTCGTGGTTTTTATCGGAACCATCGGAGTTTAATCAGCCAATCACGCGTGATCGCCCGCTCGGCTTAACTTCACCTTGGCAACCCAACAATTTTTAACTTTTTCCGTATGCAATCCTGTAGATTTTGACGAGAAAATGCCAAAGATCCAAGTTTCAATGTTAGGAATTCACTGATACACAAGTTTTATGATCGTACAATTGCTTGCAGTCGCTCAACTTTTGAACGCAGCGAGTTCCTAACATTAAAACTTGGATTTTTGGAATTTTCTCGTCAAAATCTACAGGATTCTATAAAAGAAAGTTAAAAATTTCTGGGCTGCCAAAGTGAAGCTTAACCAACAAAGATTTTAGGATTGATTCTTCGAAAGTTCGAAAATCTGAAAAATGGCGCTATACTTCTACACCGCAGTGCATAATGGTCACGATCGAACGAAACTAGTAAGAATTTCCAGCGGAACTTTTCGACGAGCCGTCCTGAAATCGGTATCATTGGCCCATCAGCGTCAACCGAGCCGATAACGACACGGCTTTGGGTTCGGCTCTCGCGTATCGCTGCGTGGAATCGACATCCAGTCCGGGCCCTATAAATAGTCGCGGTCAGAAGCGTGTATGGTCATAATAACAGATCGGGGCCACGGATTTACCGTCGATCCGTATCGCGCACCGCGAATTTACGGCCGTTGCCGATCGCGTCGATAATTAAATAGCGGACGTGCCGGCTCCTCACCATCCACGCGCCTTCTTCATCTTTATCCGACCTCTATCGGACACTCGTCCATGGCCGTTCACCACGAAGAAAGACATCACCGTGTGAGTTATTCCTCTATTTTTCCGTTTACGCAACAAATGGATTTCGCTCGATCGATCGTCGCGATCTTCAGGCTCTTCGAGTTCTCCTTTTCGTGCCAAGATCGGTAACGCTAAATTGATAATTGGGAGTGCGGGATCATGCGAATCGTGGGAATCTCGCTGGATCGAAAATATCTTTGAAATAATGTTTTCTTTGCGTTTCGCATGCACGTGATTTTGATCGAATCCCCGGTAGGAAGATTAGCGTATTTGGAATACCAGTTTGCTCGAATCAGCGTAGCCGGAAGGAGATCGTATGGCAACGGTTAAAGTAGCCGTCGTATACCGGATCGGTGCAACAAGGTATCCCCGGAGGAAATTCGAATTCCTCGGGCAGTTCGTAATTCGAAATTCGGCAACGGTGTGTCTGGAATAGTAATCGGGCCTATAATCGTCGCTCGGTAGTATCTACAAAGTGTCGCCATGTAATCGAACTTCTCCGAGCAAAAGTTCTGCCGCCGCGTACGTAGCCGTGCTGGTCGTTTAACTCCCGATTTCCATTCGAAGGTGAGTAGCGTATGCGTTACAGGTAATTGGTATCTTACGCGGCCGTTGGTAGAATAAATCGATTGTAGCGAATGTTGTTGGGTTTGATAGAATGCCGGATAGCGGCTCGCACAAAGCGACCTTCGTCTGGTCGAGTGAACCTGCTACCAGCCAGACAAATTGATACCAGGCAACGCACTCACTCTCCCTATCTTTTCCTGCCTGTACAAGGGGGTACCTAACGTGCCTCCAGTAGGTACGGGCGCATAACTTCCAGACCTCGATATGCCGCCAGTGGAAAAGGATTCACGGTCGGCAACGATCGAGCTTGTGCACCTCTTACATCCCTCTATTAACTCGATATAATGTATTTCGATGCTCTATTCTCTCGACAGCTTTCACGGGCGTAACCGGCAAGCTCTTCTTCCAGACCTCCCGCAGTGTCCTTTTGCCGTATCCTGAAGTACTCGAAATGCTCGATCTACATAGAAAGATATCCCACGATACGAAAATCATCTATTAAACAGCAATCCGTTTTTCTTGCCCATTTATTTTCGACGATGCTCCTACAGAATATACGTAGAAGGAATTTCGAGGTTGACCGTGAATTGCCTACCCTATTCCATTAGGTTCCGTAAGAAATCCATTTGTGCCAGGCAACAGTATTTACATCCTTGTGCTAGAAGTTCCCGAAAACTTATTTTGGCGTCCTTTGGGTGAACCTTTTACGTTTTGTTTTGTTTTGTTTTTTTTTTGTTCGGCGCGTGCAATTTGCCCTCGCATTAGACACACCGTGGCGCCCTTCAAGTGTTTCAGCGAATGACGATTACAAGCCGCGATAATAAAGTTAATACTCTCTCACTCCCCGCACAATGAAGTAAACCGTCATTATCGTGATTACTATTATTATTGCAATTATGCGGATTGCTCGGAGTAAGCTCGTCAAGTGGAGATGAGTATGAATTATGCTTTCAAACATGAGAACCCATTAATGTTTGCACCGAAGTATGAAAATTCACGGTGCCTTGTACTTAGATGCACCAAGTGCAAACATAATTTTGTTCAAACGTCGACGTGACACCCGATGAATAATAATCGTGTCGCTAATTTTGCAGAACTGAGTCGAGGTCTGATAGCTCAAGAATTTGATACTTCATAATTTCTCATTCCAGAATTATTTTGCATCCAAACAAATTCGATTCAGTTTTATACTCTTTGGTCTCGTAACGATTTACTCCTTGTGCACTGAGTCGCTGCAGTATCAAGTAAATATTTAACTTTCTCGAAACTTATTTGTTATATAACTATAATAGTTAGAAGTTTGATAAAGACTAATAAATTTTAGTTAGCCCATCGATTAAATGAAATTCTATGCGACCGTAGATTTCAGCTTCACAATGAATTTTCCTTGATTAATAATAGACATGATAATATTTGTTGTTAGTATTACACAATATTTTACTTTAATGTGTGAACGACTGCTTGATTTTCGTTAAGTCCGAATTAGGAAAGATTCTGATTATTTTCTATGGTAAATTGACTTGAGTACAACGTCATAAAAATTCGGATTGGGTTAGGTTTGGATCACTTTTTGAGTTAGGTTTTGGGTTGGCTACGAATGATGCCGTCGATCCACGAAACCGTCGGCGCAGCCAAATCCTAGACTTCCTCGAAAATGTTGGTGGCCTCAAGGAACAGTTTAAGCGGTTCTGCGTCGCTCGAAGTCGAACCGGAATATGCATCTTTATGCACCGCGATCATCCTTTGTCTATCGTCCCCGGCGTTTGAAATTATGGAAGGCGAATTGGATCGATTTCGATAATCTTCGTGGCTCGATAGTATACTTACGAGTGTTTCTGATGATCCAGTACAAACGCACCACGAAATCTGTATAATTATCTCTCGTGCAGGCTTACGATTGAATATTGCAAGGAAACCGGGCGAGTGAAACGAAAGCCTCGACAACCATGCAGAAATATGGACAAATGAAAGAATATCTCAATGAACTCTTTATTAGGTGTTATAAAACTACAAATTTAGCAAAATGGTGTATATTACTATTGTAATTATTGTATAGAAATTTTACATTAATATCGATTGTAAAATATTGCAAACAGCGATAAGTTTGAATGATAGAAAATGTAAGTTATTTACAATTTAGTAGGTTTTGCATAATTTAAAGAAACTATCGCATCGCGATGGAGCACAGAATTAATACTCGAACGTGTAATCATAATAAAATCTCGACTCTCACAATTTGCATATAGTTTTCTGACTATAAAAAGGTGACCGCGGCGAGCAAAAACAAAATAGCCATTGTTTATTGTGCTGTTGGGTCGATGATCTTCCCTAAACTCGTTTCGACACTACTGAAAACCCCATAATTTGAAGGACGCTGTTCGAAAGCGATCCTTTAGTTTCTTTAAAACTTCTTCGTCGCTGGTCCGCAAATTAGAAGCGAGTTATGATAATCTCGCGACCTGCACGCAAGAAACAAACTGCGCATTTTGTGAAATGAATAGAAGCGGCGCGCGAGACTTAATTCGAAAATAGCGGCTGTTCTTTCGGAATGATTTTTGCCAGTGGACGATGCATAGTACAACAGTGTACTATACAACAGTACTACAGAAACCAATGCAACGATCTTGGATTTCAAGCTCGAAGACATTTCCGCTGAACCCTCCTGTTTACAAACACGCGGCGATCCCGCCGTGACGGTGTTCGCCCGTAATTTTTCTACAGCCTGTACACACCGGCTACGTGTCCCCTGCACGAATAAACAAAACCCCGCGAAGCGAATTCGCTTTTTCCCCCGTCGGATGAAAAACTTCCAGTATTTCCAGAGTCTCTTTACTGCTCGGACATCGTTTTCTTCTTTCCCCGGTCTTCGTGGCTTGCTTCTAGTCCCCCGTAATTCTTTCTTCCGCTGTCTTCTACTTTTTTTTTTTTTTGCGCGCGCGCGCGTTCGGACTCCGCACTCGACTATTACCGAGGACCTAAAGCGTATCCAGTATCCTTTCATTACCGAGCCATGAAAAATCCCGGACGGAAGACGAATAGCGCCGGCTCCGACTCCGACTCCGGCGACGCGACGGTGAAACGCGGCTGATGCGCTCTCGCCGCGCAAATGAAGACGTTCCGCGTGCGCTTATTAGCGCCTCTCCTGCGCGCATTGTTTGCGCGGACCGATGCGCTGCTGAGTCGCGATGGTAGTCGACGCGAGGAGAGGACCGCACACGCGCTGGACCTTCGAAGCGTCCCGCTTCGGATATTACCTTGCGTACCCCTGTCGCACCCTCATTTACCTACGTTACACCTGACGTAGCTCGGATTCCCGCGAACGAACCAATGAATAATTAGCCTCCTCTCTTTAATTGACCAATGATTTGTGTAAATGTCTATCCGCCTAATTGAGGAAGCCGCCAGATGGAAATGAATGTGCGCGTGGATCGTGGATGGCGGGTTCTTTGGTTCAATGGCGACGCGGTTATCCGCTTGGTTTGCGAGGAAACTTCCATTTGTTTTGTTCATCATTTTTGCAAAACGCTTAGCTGGTTTGAATTACTTTTTCCCAGGGGTGGTGACACGATTTTGTGACTACACCTGACGAAAATAGTGTTTCGTTCGAGATTAACCGGAAGGAGAAAACAATGGTAATTGGCTCGGAGGATTTCGTATAGTCACGTAGGATCGCAGTTGCAGAGTCCGCTGAATGGCAGATTAGAATCTTTCTCTCGCACTCTGTTGATCAATGCTCGTCGCCGTTGTTCTCCGTTAAGGACGGATCGCCATTTTCTCCGGATGAAGAGGATTAGCGATATTAGCCGGAGAAATCGGCCTGTGCCGGTGGCGAAGCAACGTCAGCCGCGACTCGACTTTTGTATTTTCGTCCTCGCGATTCCTGGACTCGGAACGAAGAAGAGCAGCTTTCTCACACCACGAGGAGGAAGGAAGGTGACTCTCTTCCGTCCGCTCCGTCTCTCTCCCGTCTCTCTTTCTCTTTCTTCCCCTTTCTTTCCCGTTCTCGCTCTTTTCGCGTCTGGCCGGCACCATCTATCATTCTGTCAGCTAGGAGATTTCAATTTGCTCTCTTTTTGCACCATTACCGAGCCCCGCAGCCCGCGCAAAATTGTATTTAATTGTGATTGACTGCTAAGTGGAGGTGGCCGACCGCCGCCATTTGTACCGCGATTTTTGCATATCTCTAATTGCGGGAGGAACAGTGCCGCGGACCGAATAAAACTGCTAGTCTTCTGCGCCTTTGCTGGAAACTCCGCTTGCCCAGCAATCTAGTCGAAGCAAAGCCTTATCTCGATGTAATTCAATTATTTGTGACGATACGGCAACAAGAAACCTTGGACGAGAAATCTCATACCGACGGTCGACGTTTGCAATTACGTCGAGACCGTGAAACGATCACTAATTATAGTAAAGATATGAACTTTATCACCCACTGCGACCTAAAACAGTATTAACCCCTTGTACTATGATTTATTTTACGGTTGCAGCGATTAATTGTTGTTATTAGTTTCCACTGTAGGGAATACGTACGATAAATGTAAATTTACTTTTTCTTCTGGGAAATCATAAATGTCAAAGTAGTTTCCTAGACAAGTAATTTCTCTATATATTATATATAGAAATAATACATAATCGAATACTTCAAATCTCCTGATCACTATTTTGCATTTTACTTATTCATTTTTGTCGTAAACGCATAAATTCCACAGTCTATATTTATTGCTATTAGCTATGTACGTTGGTCACCAACAATTTTCATTTAAGGCTAGCTCCAGCCAAGTTACACAGAAGTTCCATTAAATTTGTCGGTCATCTAGGAAGTTTCAGACTATACTGTAAGCTTTCAGGATTATTGCTTTCTGTATGGCTTGATGCGTGCATTGGTTCAGCTGGAGTTTCTTCAGGCCCGTGATGAACGAATATAACGTTGTTTCGGTGACTTGCATTATGATTTTGGTTTTTCTAACTTCGATAAAATAAGTAAAACACTCTTACCTCTAAACGGCCTTTTAAGTCTAATTGAATTAGTCAAAACTCAAAGAAATATAATTGTGCGCAGAATTTTGTGTAATAATTTTCTTTAATTTTTTTCTTTAGCATTGTCAACCTCCGACATTACATGATTTAAAAATGATTAAGAAAATGTCTGTGTTGTCTCTGTATATTGAAATTAATTCGGATAAGCTTTATTTAAATAAAATATAATTTTTTTATTTTTATTTTTCCACTAATCTAGAACATAGTAATTTCTATTTCCAGTTGAAAAATTCAAGACTACCCTAGATCAGAAACGGTGAATACAAAATTCGGGTGGGTTGGTTAAGAAATTTCTCTCAGTACTCAGTGTCAAAAAGACATGTATTTATTCATAGTCGAAAAACAATCAGGGCAACGCAATGTCGTCCTTAACACCTACGGATTCTTTGGTATGCCTGGGAAACCTTTATTCGACCGTGGAATTCGTCGCTTCTTACAAATTGCGAGGTGCCTCGATCATTACATTGTTCCTGAACTTTACATTAGTCGTCGACGCATTCACAACGGTTACAATCATCGAACAATGCTCGCGCGCAGGCGAGTTATAAACAAACGAATTCGGAGCATATTCGATTAACGACAAACGTTTTACAATTAAATACAGTAGAACTCAATTTATCTCTGATGAAATCTTTCTAAATGCCCAGTGAACTCCACCCAAGATTAACAATAAGCTCTTATTGGTACACGGTATTCTCGTTACACGAATATTTCGTAATCGCTAGATCGCCTAATTTTTCTGTGTCACTTATCAAAAATTTGCTAGAAATTGTCAAGCATTCGATAGAATTTAATGAATATCTTTATTCGTTACGATTAGATAATTCAAGTACGAATTGATTAGATGATCTAATAACAATAGAATAATTATAAATTATAAAGACAAACTAGGAATTATAGATCGGTGTACCAGTATTTTATACTTATTCGTCACCCACAGGTTCCGATAAATCGAATTCTACTGTACAGTCTCACTAACGCAAATGTCTTATTTGCATAATGTAAATATTTTACGGCGTTGCAGTCGTGCGATCCTTCAGTACGATCGGGAGATCCCTTTGTGGTTCTATATGTACACAATTATCTATACAGCCTCGCAATAACTTAATCGTGTCTAATCGGATATTTACACAGAACCTACGTTTAAACGATAAAACGATACACGATAGCCTATTTACAGTTCGAATTCGGAACTCGCACGCCTCACGCGACCATTTCTTATTTTACAAACGAACCCTGTCAACACTCCCTCTCATTCGCATCTTCTCTGTCGATAGCGATCACTAGACTGCGGATCATCGTGCGTTCACAGTTCGTCCGACTGCCAAACCAACCTCAAGAATTCCATAAAATCAAAGAAATTTATTTACAAATACATGTTTAACCCTCCGTCCAAATTTTCTAAATTTCTCAAAATTTTTTTACGTTAATAAATAAAGCAGCGATTGGTCCTAGAGATTATCAACTATTGCAAGAATGGTTCGCCGTTCGAGGGTTAATATAAACAAATAATTCCGACATACGTGGGTGACACGGCAGTCCAGTTGAATAAAGTTTGAAATAGTCACTGTGAGAGAAACAGTTTGCACGACTCGTTGTTCTTGAAATGTGTCTATGCAAACTTCGCATGCACATCCAAGGTCTACTGACCGCATCTTCCGCGCTAATAGCACATTACCGTCCGGTCACCTATAAATAGGTTTTTCACATACTCTAAATAAAATGCTGACATATCAGCACACATGTTACAGATAAATAGACTGCGGATCTTTATGCAGAATAAAAATTGTCTACCAATTTCAAGAAATAGTAGCCACATTAAACTTTCTTTCTTTCTCGATCGGTCAAACTAATATATTAACAGCTGATTTTTGCCAGAGTCGCATAAAATCGACCAGTCTAGATTTACAGCAACTTTGATCCAACACGATTCACAGAATAATGAAGCAGTTACCTAAACGGAGTATCGAGTCTGTTAATTATTCGGATATTTTTGGAAATACCTTTCATATATTTTTACGATAGTGAATTTATTATCTGTTCGAGTTACTTTGCCGCCGGACAGTAATGTGCTAAGCTCATCGGATTCGTTTTATTCCCCCGTCATCGATACTATCGCACTTCGATCTTCTGAAAAATCTGCCGGAATCCGGTAACATTCTCTCACGAGGGAAAAGCATTAGCGCCGAGCATCGTATACCGCGTCCGCGCGGCGCAATTATTGCTAATTAAACTATCCGCGACGGCCGAAACACGGAGAACCTTTTTTCCAAACAACTATAAGTAATCGTTGACACGGGCGCAACCCTTTTCACTGGCACATCCGAAAGTCTGTTTACGCATCTGCACGAATTTGTCACGATTTTTCCGAAATGCTCTGTTGAATGTTTACGTGCTTGGAATTATTCTTGAGAAAATATTTCTTCAGCCGCTACGTCTACGTTCAAAGGTTTGGAACGAAAAATTTCTACACGGACATTTGCCCTTAGAAAATTATATGACGAATATTCGCAAAGAAAGTTCTTATGAATAAACTGCGGACACGAAAAATAAACTCTGTTTGCATTTGTTGCTAGAAATAGTAGTCACCTTCTTCTCTCAATGATTCAAAGACGTGGAAAATAATATATGTAGACTTTTCAATTTGTGTAGTGTTTTAAATTACAGCTACCAGCTTTTATCATAAATGCATAAAATCCGCTAATTGAAGTACAAACAAATAATCCTCATTAACACGGGACTCGGATTATTACGAGCTGAAGTTACGAAATCAATGACAAGAACGACCATTTGGAAATGCTGAAAATGTCGGTTACGAGGGTTTCGTTAGGTACAGTTAGTTTCCCGCGAGCTCCCCCCGTGCGTCAACAACGCTTATGCTTTTTCCTACTTACGTTCTCGTTCGATCAACGTTGCCGATCGATCGCGCGAAAGATCGGCCGACTGTATCGTTGTCAGCACTGGTTCGGAGAGTCGCGTCGCGTCGCGTCGCATCGCGTCGGCCGGTGCCACCTATCGTGAGATCGTTTTCTCGATCGAGGAACAACAACGGGGCTTCGTGGTCGACGTCGAGAGGCCCGTCTCTTCGCAATTTAAGACTTCGCGACGGTCCAAAAAACCTTG
The DNA here is from genome assembly GCF_050948215.1 of Halictus rubicundus. Lineage (NCBI taxonomy): Eukaryota > Metazoa > Arthropoda > Insecta > Hymenoptera > Halictidae > Halictus > Halictus rubicundus. The sequence continues at coordinate 12,711,013 of NC_135154.1, forward strand.
CTCCAGTTACAAGAACTGGAAACCTTGAGAGACGCCGGTTTTGGCGATGCGGCTGATACTCCTCCGTCAAGCGGGTGCCCGTTCCTCTTGCGAGCGAAAGTCACGTACAAACGAAATAGCGCGACTTTGAATATATCTTTTGTACTTGAATCGAGCATTCCATCGAACGAAGAATACTAATTGCTCTCAGTGCTCTGATCTTCCCGTCTAACCGTTCGAGCGCCAACGAGCGCGTTCGCGTTTCACCCTCGTGGTCCCGACGGTGTTCAACTGCGACTGCGAGGCAATCGTGCTGAGACTTTCGACGATTTCATTCGAGCCAGAAAGGGTTAATGCGTTAGTAGACAGGATTTGAACCCTGGTCGTCCGGGTGAAAACTTAGCACGTTACCGTCGCGCCACACCAATTCCTCAGAAAGGGTTAATGCGAGAAGTCATTTTCTGAGTACGTTCATACCTTTTTGGTAATCGGAACGGTAGGACTGGCACTCGAACGGTTCGCCTAACGCTGATAGACCGCCTGAGAACCTGAATCGGAACAGTCTCTCGGTCGCCACTGTCCAAGGGTTAAAAAGGAGTTCCCTCCGTTCTAGAGCCGGTCTAGTCCACCGATTACCGTGTTCACTCCCTCTGCAGAAGCTCGTAGAGCGCCGCGATGTAGGTCTGCGCCATTTGCAGGGTCTCGAACTTGCTGAGCTTTCTGTCGTTGCCGAGGCTGGGCACGACGTCCCTCAGCCTGTCGAACGCGTCGTTCAGGCTGTTCATCCGCCTCCTCTCGCGCGCGTTCGCCGCGAGCCTTCTTTTCCTGAGCACCTCGATGCCCGGCGTGCCGTTTTTGATTTTCTGCATGGTCTCCTTGCCCTTCTGCCCGGCGTACTCCATCGACGCGACGTGCAGCACCGAGTCGTTTTTCTGATGGTACCGCGAGGGCACGCACTTGCCGCCCTGGCCGTTCTGCGCCGCGTAGCTTTCGTTCCTCTGCACGCTGTACGCGGCGCCCAAATAAAGGATGTCGCCCCTCTGCCCGTACGGGTTGCCGTTATTTCTAGGCAAAAAACCATCGGGCTTCAAGATACCGTAACTCTTCGTGGCGAGGAAGCTCTCCTGCTGATTCGACGGGCCGAAGTCGCACCTCGTGTTGCCGAGCAACACGTTGCCCGGGCCTTGCTCGAGCTTCGGCGAGATGCCCGGGGTCTGTTCGCCGTCCGGGCCCTCGTTCGCGAACTTGACACCGCCGGCCACGCAGTCGTAAACGTTCTCCATGCACTCGTTCATCCTGAACACGATCTTCCCGTGGTCCTTCGCGGCCGGCCTCGCGGCCCCGCCACCGCCGTTCGGTTGATGGTCCGGCTGGTGATCGGCACGGCAACCCTTCTGCTGGTAGTAGCCCTCATAGAACTCGGCGAAATTCAAACCGGCCGTCGTCACGTGGAAGCTGCCGTTCGCCGGCGCGCCGATCTCTTGGTACTCGCGATTCTGACAGTCCACGGAGCTGACGCTCCCGCAGCTGCTACCCCTGGACCTCGGCGGCTGAGGGTAGATCTCCTGGTGGGTCCAACTGCGAGGATTCGACTCCGGACTACTAGCCGATCCGTAGCCCTCGGAGTCCAGCAGATCGTACTGTTGGAAGCTGGCGTAAGTTGACATCCTTTTACTCGCGAATCTACTTCGGTTCTCGTCGGGGTGTCTGGTTGTCTGTCTCTGGAGCTGATTGTCGACGGGCGACGACGACGACGACGACGACTTTTAGAGCATAACACGATGGAACTATTCCAGAGATCCAGCAGCTTCTCTCTAGTTTAATGTCATCTCATCGAGGGAGCCGATCTCGGTGACAGGACCGGATATCCTCGCGGCGGGAATTACTTCGGGACACGCGGCACCGATCGGTAAACTCCTGAGGTCAGAACATTGTCAGACGATAGCTCCGGTTCTGTCGCAGGATACCATCGCTTTGTTCGAAACTTTTACGAAAGAAATCGCTAGGTGCTATCGGGGGGTATCCTCTATGGATGACAACCGTGTATGCTTCGCGTACGGAAGCGTTGCGTAAACTGGCTTTACCTGGCGATCTCGTGGCCTGGACCATGCTGTCCAGTTTTCTTGGGGCCCGGTGGTGGGGACCGAGAACTCCTAGGACCCACGTGGAAGGGATCCCTGAGGAGTGGAAGGGGTCCACAGGGAAGTGGGTATCTCCTTGTAGAAGCCGCGCGACCGGGCACGCCCCCCGTCTTCCTTCGTCTCTTTGCTGGGGGCTCTGGAAGCTAGAGAGTCGAAAGACGATCGACCAAAAAAGAAAGAACGGCGCTCTATCAAGTGCGCACGGTCACGGGACTTTGGCGCCGCGCTCTTGACATTTGAAGCACGCTAGCTAGCCACCCCGACCGGCGACCGTTCCGTTCCACTCCTTTTGCCTCTCTTGCTTTCGCAGAATCTATTCTCGTTTTCAATGCAGGCTGCAGGGACGAGCAATTTGGGAATTACGGTATACGAATTTGTAAAATTGCTCGGTTTCTCCCCCCCCCCTCCTCTCTCTCTCCAGTCGGTTTATTGCGAATTAAGTGGTCTCAAAGGGGTTGAAAATTCAGAAGAGCATATGCTGTACAATTAATGGACTGCTGATCTTTATTCTCTCAGAAAACTATCGCGGGGATCAATAGGGATTTTTTGAATTTTGAATTCGAACTTTCTTGAATTTTATATAATCTAGCTTTCCAATAACGTTACATCATGTAGGTATGCACGACATGTAATTACAAAACTTTATTCTCTCAGAAAACTATCGCGGGGATCAATAGGGATTTTTTGAATTTTGAATTCGAACTTTCTTGAATTTTATATAATCTAGCTTTCCAATAACGTTACATCATGTAGGTATGCACGACATGTAATTACAAAACAGTTCAAAATCAAAAAGTAATTTTTTTTCCAGCATGGTGTGTACGGACTGTTAGACCGTACCCAAAATAATGTGACCCTTGTACTAGCTTCTTTGTCGTCCCTTTTCCTTCGCCGCTGTCCGCGAGCTTTACGACACTTTAAGGACAAGGGGGCTGGATAGTGTGGACAAATTTGACTGTTTTACGAGGGTTGCGCTGTGTCCTTCTTATCCAGACGGCGTTAAATCTTGGTGTCAATCCGGAGGACTCTAATTTATTTATTCTTCCACGGTAAATAAATTCGCGTCAATCAATTTTCGTTTGTTTTCTGGAAAGACTAATCTTCCATGTTGTCCGAATGCAAAAAAGATTATTATCATAACCAATCCAACATATTTAAAGCAAAGTTATTAGGTGTATGTAACAGTTTTAGTCTCTTTCAATAGTTCATGCATAACGATTTATAATTTAATGGTTATAACCTCCTGGCTTTTGTATTTGGTATCGATATATCTAAATTTTATTATCGACTGGTAAAATTTTGCACGCAAATAATACTGTAACGCAGTTTTTAATACTAGAAGAAAATGTTCTTTGCCTAGAGTAAAAATGTACGATACCTGTTAAATCCGAATACTTCATTTGACATTTGAGCTTGTTAGGAAGAACATTCGTCGAAGCGTCACTTCCAATAGAAAATATTGTATCATGTGATTTGTATAGCAGCTACTATTGTTAAGAGTGTGTGAATGTTTTTTCTTGTTAATTTTTACACAGCCGTGTTAAACGGTGCATCGATCGATGCAACAAATATTAAAACAAGCCACAAGCAGGAGCGGGAATTTATGCAACATAGAGAAGTAACAATAACTTGAAACAGGCGGTTTTCGGATACAACGTACTGCGAACACGACAATATTCGCGGTTAACGTGCCTGGTACGCAAGACCCACGGGAAACATCTTTATTGACGAATCTTATTGGACGTGATTATTTTTACCAGCGCAAACGCCTACGTTGGTCCTCGCGCTTGTTATACCACTTAGAATCGCTACAGGAGTTCACAAACACGTTTGCCACGCTGCTACCATGCATTCGTGCGTTAACAAAATACTAGGAATCGTGAAGCGTTCGCACCGCAATGATTTGTAAATTACAAATTTTTCGACTTTTTCCTCGAATTCAATGCCATCATTAGAATGCGGCTTCTCATACAGAATAAAATTGCTTTCTGCATTAATACGAGCTACCGTGGTCAAATACGTAAATTCGTTTATTCCTTTAATAATTGTAGTAAGTTGCTGATAGTGTATCTTTTGATACAGAATAAAATTGCTTTCTGCATTAATACGAGGTACCGAGGTCAAATACAGAAATTCGTTTATTTCTTTAATAATTGTAGTAATTTGCCGATAGTGTATCTTTTGATACAGAATAAAATTGCTTTCTGCATTAATACGAGGTACCGAGATGAAATACAGAAATTCGTTTATTTCTTTAATAATTGTGGTAAGTTGCTGATAGTGTATCTTTTGATACAGAATAAAATTGTTTCTGCATTAATACGAGCTACCGTGGTCAAATACATAAATTCGTTTATTCCTTTAATAATTGTGGTAAGTTGCTGATAGTGTATATTTTGATACAGAATAAAATTGCTTTCTGCATTAATACGAGGTACCGAGGTGAAATACAGAAATTCGTTTATTCCTTTAATAATTGTAGTAAGTTGCCGATAGTGTATCTTTTGATACAGAATAAAATTGCTTTCTGCATTAATACGAGGTACCGAGATGAAATACAGAAATTCGTTTATTTCTTTAATAATTGTGGTAAGTTGCTGATAGTGTATCTTTTGATACAGAATAAAATTGCTTTCTGCATTAATACGAGGTACCGAGATGAAATACAGAAATTCGTTTATTTCTTTAATAATTGTGGTAAGTTGCTGATAGTGTATCTTTTGATACAGAATAAAATTGCTTTCTGCATTAATACGAGGTACCGAGATGAAATACAGAAATTCGTTTATTTCTTTAATAATTGTGGTAAGTTGCTGATAGTGTATCTTTTGATACAGAATAAAATTGCTTTCTGCATTAATACGAGGTACCGAGGTGAAATACAGAAATTCGTTTATTCCTTTAATAATTGTGGTAAGTTGCTGACAATATATCGATACTTCGTAGAATGCGAGATCTAGCAACCGCAAGCGAATATTGGACGCGATGTACCGAATTATGATGGTGGGACAAAATCGATTATCGTTCGGTTTGTTGGGAGCGTAAACCCGTGAATTTCCAAATTTTCCCGATCCCAGGAAACCCTGGCTCGGGGCACCGCACCGTAGGCGTGTCTCATTTGTTTTCGTTCTCCTTTTTCGGGAACTCGGAGTCGCCTGGCTGTGTTCGCAAAAGGCGGCGGCTTTAAGAAGCTCGTTAATCCCGGCTAATACGCAACAAATGAGCCGATGCCGTGTGCCCGGCCCTTAACGAAAAGGAAGCGTGTACAATACGTGAACACCGACGGGTTTACGCCCACGACGGCACTTTCCCTTCGAAAAGGGTACTGTCGTCGGCAACGTTGGCCGAATTGCTCGAATAAAATTTCGAATAAGAATAAGGAGTAAATAATTATTCGTTATTCACTTAGGAAGGAGCCCTGCTTCGTTGTTTATCATTCATCGTTTCCTATTTGCGGTCACATCGACTTATTTATTACAGTCTATTGTATCGTTCGTTCGTCAGCTGCATTTCGAATATTTAGTCGATAAAAAGGTCGTCGTCCTGGCCGGCTGCTTATTACAAAGCCGCATAGAGCGATACAGGAAGCCGCGGAATCTGAAAAATCCATGGTTTTTTCGAAATCGTATTCAACCGGTGCCTGCAAACGCAATCATCTCGCTATACGATCTATCCAAGGATGGTATGCAAACAGTGAGGAACGAATGAGACCGGTCCGCCTGTGATCCAAGTCTATTGATCTATAATAGATCCTCGGTAGGTGCTAGAATAACGATCGATCTATCGGCCGGGCGACGTATAATGCGGCGGCATGCGATAATAAATTTATTGCGGACGGTGAAGGCCGCAAATTGATTATTATTACTCGGCCGCGGCATGTTGAGTGGAGTTACAGTTTAGGAGATCGCATATGATCTACGACATAATGATTCGTAATTGACTGATGTGTACCGTTAGCGCGTCTCGCATTTAAATTCCTTTAACTACAGGGAACCTGTAACTGTAGCAAGCTTTTCTTTTAATTTTTTAGCGGAAATGAAAGCCTTTAAACATCTCGTGGAAAATAACGAAATCTTACCATTAAATGCAACAAATCAAATAGGATAAGGGCGCCTGATTACTGATGGCGCACCAATTACTGTGTCTGTATTGATTATACTTATTTTTAAGGCATACAAAATTTGATATCTCTTGTTTTAATATTCATTACGATTTAAAAATAAGGAGGGTTAATTTCAAGTTTATCAGGACTGCCAGGCTTTTAAATTGATTCTTCGAAATGTTCTTAGTCTACAAACCCGTAGAGAAAATACAGCGAAAAGAAAAAATCAATTTTTTAAAGCCAGCGAATTAGGAAAATCCCTTAAGTAGCTCCTTTCGCCGTGCCGGGTGGAGCAGAAACAAAGGGAGCGCTTAAGTGGCTCATTTATGGTCTGGGCCGAGTGTCAGATATGGTGTGAGCTGATCGGATGTAAATCTCGAAGTAACTAACGCCCACGGTTGCCTACTTTTCCTACGATTAATGAGCTGTTACTGAAAGAAGGCAGAAATTGGCAGGACTCGCAGCATTTTGCGCCAAAGGCACGGCTTCGGGAACGCTCGAAAACGTTGCCACCTACCCTGTAATTAGGACACCTCGGTGTGATTCTAATTAGGGGCCTCGGTTTCCCATAAATCTCCGGCTGTTATAGAGGTCATGTTTGAATGAACCCCGAGGAAGCGGATCTTAAATCATTTGGGAAATCAAAGCTTCGCCGAGAACCGGGAACAAGATCGATGAACTCTTATCTGTGACTGTTACATATCTTATCTTAGCGTTCTAATAATTTCCTTATAAAATAGAAAACACATCTTCGCTTTCCGTCCAAATTAAAGTACTAGTGTGTAGGTGTAATTTAAGGCAGTAAGAACATTAGAAACATTTAAAAATACTGTTATATTATTTTCAACCTATTAAATATATTAGAAAAGAAAAGAAATTTCTATTTCGTTCCAGTTTATTGCAATTAGGAGAAGATCATTGCAATTATTCGAAGATTTTTATGTTGCACAAAGATCCGCTGTCTATAAATTACGTTAAATCGTCTGAACTAAATGCTTTCAATTTGTCCTTTCCTTGTTGGAACGTCGATGTGTAACGAGAGAGGAGAAGTTATGGGTCATTGCCTCAGGAAATCATCGTTGAAAATTGAATAGCAAATGAACTGTGGCAGCGCTCGTGTAAGGTGCGCTGGGTCTTAGGGACTTATAATTGATAAGTCATTAAATCGTACGCGTCAAATTGGATTTAATCATCCTGAATCATCGCTTCTAGATACTTCGAACGATCGGGAGAATAGGACATTAAAATAGGAAATTAAATCTTGGGTTTATTTACTACAGTGTTATATTATCACTTACAATTATGTAAATATCTTCTCTAAATAAATAATTACTCTTCTCAAACAAACAGTATTAATCAGTTGAAAACAAATTGCTCTGCAAATGAACTCTGACATCTGAGGGTCTAAGAAATTAGTATTACAATTTAAATATCCCCTAAACTATTGATTTTTTGGTATAAGAAGGTTAAACATTTTTCATGGGGAATAATGATCTGCATAGATTGGTGTATTAAAAGATACGTGGTTCGATTAAAATAAAATTGAAAATGTCCTTCATCTACTCTTCCATCTATAAAAAAAAAAAACTATTAAAATGGTATTATGTCCCCTTCAAAACTATATAACTATTAATTTCAGAGATATTCGAGTGGTTCACTTGAAATGGGACACCCTGTATAATTCTAATATAACTTATTCAAAAGTTGGAGAACTCTACGAAGCCCTGATCTAATTATCTTGATATCATCTAGGTGTTTATCCAGCAGCAAATTCAGTTTGGAAGTCAACTCGAGTAACGTATGATGACCCGTTGTTAAGTAGCTAATTATGTAAGTTGAGACGTCACGGTTGAGAGCGTACGCACTGTTTCGGCGGGAGATTTCGTAGATTAGTTTGCCAGCGCAACCGTTTCGAGGGTAACGGTCAAAGTACATCAGGCTCGTCGGAATTCCCGTAAACACTGGGATACGTCCATTTGCCGGTGTCCTCTTCTTCGCGTTTCCACGGGTCGTTACCCATCAACGCGCAACGGCCTCCTGATAGTTATAAATCATAATATTGGGATTAAATCGCGCGTCGCCCGTCACACCGTCGCGTCATCGCGTTTTTCTGCTATTGAATCGGCGAGATCAGAAATTCCGTAAATCACAGTTTGTCAGTTTTTAACGAGCCGAAAAAAGCAATGTTTTACATAAAATTCAGAATTCTCACTTTTCTTTCTCTTGTTACCCTCTTCAAATTCGTATACGATTAACCCTATACTTCGTGAATATTTGTGCGAAATAAAATTTTTCTTTTTACGTTAATAATTTGAACCAGATGGAAATAATATATTGTCGTTCTTAGATTCAGTAAATTTTTCTACTGTTTCATATTATTTTTATCACGAATATTGTACACAAAGTCCGCAATCTACTTATAATAAATACAAGTTTAATCATTTTCTTCAACTCTGGTGCATTTCACTTGGATATTTATGAATTAGATTATTTTTACACCAGCTAACCCACCTTCATATTATAAATAAAATTGAATAATTGCAATTTAAAAAAATTTTTTTTTTTTTTAGAACTAGTCAACAAAAAAGTTCTTGGTTTGTTAATTCGTCACTTGATCGAAGTTTTGTCGGATCAAAATTTTTCAGAAGTGGGATAGATTTCGTTATTGAATACACCGCAGAAACTCGTCACATAGAATACGCAGGTATCCTCGCATTATTATTTTCGCGGACATGTAAATATGATAAATGTATATATCCAAAAGACACCGTTACATGTAATCGACACTCGTTTGCCTGTCTCCTTGTAATCACGCCTGTCTTCTAATGGTCGGACACTTTTCTAGAATTATTGTGCAGCCTCGCTGATTTCACATTAATCTCCGTTTTATAATCAGTCTCGTGATCGCGTCTACCGTTAGCAATGTTTGAAAAAATGCGTACATCTGTCTTTCCACTTAGCTTTTCTGTCACCGTTCCATTAATTTTGATTTATTATTGGTTTAGACGGTGGTATCATACAATAAATGTTACAATAAATATCGCGTATAATAATGGAACACGAATTCGAAATAAAAATACAAAATTCAAAAAATAATATAACAACAGTTATATTATATCAAATTCTTCTAATATTTTTAAAGTAGTTACAACATGTGAATTTTGATTTTATATTTAAAAATGTTCACCTAAATGTCAAAATTCATGCAGAACATACAGTTTAATCGTACTTACATTACTGATGGAAATGACTTGCTTCAAAACAGGAAGAAAATATTACAATATCATCCCCCACTCCCCACTTTCCGTTTTACTGATATCTTGACCCCTTGACACGAGAGCAACGTTCACGTACAAAATATTATCGCGTGTACGAAAAATGTAAATCACACGGTTTGCATCGATACCTCGATAGCGAGGAAGACGCGGAAGACGAGACAAGTGCAGAGATAGAGACAGAGGCTGATACTTACGATAATCGTACGGTCATCATCATCCCGTTACCAGCAAGAAAATCTAAACGAAAAACAACGAATACATAATTTTGCTAAGTCACGATGTCCCGTGTGTTAACCTTTGGTCGTGTCATCAAACGCGTTCAAACATATCTAACAACACAACAGCATTCGATCACCAGTGTTTGCTGTAATGTTATTATATTTGAAACGGTACCACAAACTGCGGTAACGTAAAGAAGACTAGTAAATACATACAATTCGTATAAGTAATATAAAACATATACAATATTATTGGATATTTATATTTAAAGTTGAACTTTATTAAACACTTTGCCATATTAAATATTAAGCATTAATGACATCTCTACTCTGCGTTTAACATAAGACATTTTCTAGTTGATAAATGGAACCTGTTCTCACCCTGATTTTTATAAAATCCATGAGCAAAATACATGAAGGGAACAACATTGCTACACTGTTTCTCACGTATTAAACTATCTCAACAAACAAAAATATTTCGTGCCGAGGAAACTTTTTCCGAGGGGATAAAAGCTAGGTTACCGGAACAAAGTCTCGTATCAAGACATTATTGTAGTTTCCTCTGCAAGAATTTCTGGGGCCAGCGCGTGGCGTGATACGCTCCTGGTTGCAAGAAATCCTTGTGCTGGAGGAAGGGAGGAATAGAGAGGAGGGAACCGTCGAAGATGTTCCCGGTCGCGTGCCGTTGTGCTCTGCTGGGCTCAACGATCTTCTCGCACATGACACACCGGAATAGGACATTACGACATTGTGCGTGGCATTACACTGTGGGCAGGCGTGGTGCCCCGACGTGTCCCGATGCCCGATGCTCGATGCCCGACGCCCGACGTCCCTGACGCCTCTCGTCCGTGGCGCGACCATAAGCATAGGATCTCGATAGTTGGCCTGCGCCACGCGATCGGCACGTGGCCCGCAATTGCACCGGGGCCCCTGGCCCCCTTGGTCACGCTTTGATGATTTGCCTCGGCTGCTCTTAGTATTCGTACACGATATAATTTCTAGGTGGTCGCGCCGCGCCACCGGAACGCCTGTTCGCCCTCTGTTACCCCTTGCGGATTACTGGACTGAGGATAATTGGCCGTTTCTATTGTTACTATCGCGTACTCATAGCAGCTTAACTCTGCCATTGGCATTTGACTTTTGTCAAATATGTATCGCTACCCTGAAGTACGGTGTCGCGGGAACACGTCATATGATAACGTGCGACGTTAGAGAGCGTTTCTTCTCTCCGAAATTATTAGCTGTCAGGATTCCGCTTCTTAGGGTCTCCGCCGATCATTTTATTTTTCTCTTCTTTCCCGAGAGAGGCGTGCGCCAGCCCCAGCGACTGAATAAAACTCGTTATGCCGCGCGATGGGGTGCTCTCTGTAGACGTTTCCTTTTTATTTTTCGGCGACGTCTTGTCACGAAATTTTCTAGAAAAATTATTGCAAGATCATCGGTACATTTCATTATTATTAACGAGCTCACGCTGGACGGCTTTTGACTAATAAACTCGTCGAGGTACACTCCAAACATCTCTTGAACAAATGATTGTCGGATAGAACCATGTCAGGAGAATAAGCTATCTGTCACGGTCCCTTCGGCATGGACAGGACGAACCAGTTGAGTGGCTTCAGTCAGGATTCTTTTCGAGATTGAACGCAAGTAGCAGTCCGCGTTGAACGTTTCACTAGGTACTATCTTTGGCCATGACCACACCGTGCTCGGTTGGTACCAATCCGGTTAAGGTGTCCAAAAAGCCCGGAGTCGTGGTTGTCGACAAAGAGAATTCTGTAATGACCGTTACGGTGTAGAAGACCGAGCAGAGACGGTGTAAAAATTAAGTAACTCCGCAGAGCTACAAACTGAAATTTGCCCCTATTAAGAAAGACAAGGCTGACAATGATACGACCTTCCTCCGCATTCTGAGGAAGCTGGGCGGGAGCACAGGACAAACGCGTTATCTCGTCAGGGTTAAGTCACCGTGTACCCGGGGCCGAGTACCGTACACCATCAAGTACCCGATGCGCGCGAGTCTTTATCGTCGCTTTGTTGACCGGCGCGTCGCACAATGTCACCGGGAGGATATTCGCGGCCGAGCCTCGCGACAATTTCTCGAGGTTCGACAGGAAACGTCCATTAGCGGGCCAGTCGACGAGAATTTACGACACGGGACCATCTTTTTTCTCTTTCTCTCTCTCTCTCTCTCTCTCTCTCTCTCCCCTTCACGCTTTTTTCGCCTTATCTTCCATTCACCGTTCTCACTCCTTGTTCCCGTTTATCCGACAATTGCGACGACGGGAGTCCCAGTATCAGCGAGCCACAGGTACGGACGAGCTCCTCGCCGAACGAGGCTTCCGAATCGTCAGGTAATTTTACAGCGTTGCCGACATCGTCGGCATCGACACCCGTCATAAAAGACGATCCACCCGAAAGTCTTCCGGGCTGGTACACCTAAGTGAAGTACCGTGTTGAACCATGCGCCACGACTACTGTCGCTATCCGTCGATCTTCGACAACCAATTAGTTTGTAACAGATTCAATTCCCGCCTTTTTCGGTCGAAACAAAAACGATGCGCACAGCGGAGCTTCGGTTCGGCAGGCTTCAAGGACTATTCTACAATCTACAAAAAAAAAATTTATCACTTAATATCAGTCTTTACACGGTAGTCTATACTATGTCCCGAATCGTAACTTCGCTAGCACATATTTCGCTTAATTTGAATAATATGGGATAGTTGAATCCGTCTGGCCCTTTACTTAATAATTCAATACAAGTGAGATAAGTATAAACTTAACAGGTAAACAACAATTCGTCAGTGTTTTAGTTTAAACCGTCGCAGTTTGGAAAATAAGTTCCATCCTCCATAATTCGTTTTGCATGTTTATTTGTGATCACAGAAGGAGAACATATGACAAATTGAGGATCAAAATAGAATGGGGGACTCTATGCGCCCCTTTTCAGGTCAGTTAACTCCATTGATACCTACCGACTGGAGAGCGTTTCGCATAGCGACAAGGTCATGCGTCACGAAACAAATACTAGGAATCGATGCGGAACGCCAGCGCTCAGCGAGGCAATTAGATAATAATTAATCCCACGCACCTCGTTTATAGTAACCGACCACCGACCACGGTCACGCTTTGCCGGTCAGGATGTAACCGATGCAACAGATGACACTCGCTTTTGGATGGCACCACCCAGCCTATCACTACGCGAGGGATGCCGCAGTTATTCTCCGCCCCGTAGACTCGTGCCATGTGGCGATCCCCTCGAACCATCTTCCGACACGTCATCGGTATAGCTAATTTACGATTGCACCCTAAACCGATATACCTTTCGACTTTGCCCCCATACTGACCTTATTTCAAAAATGGCTCGAAATCAGGGCTCGGATCAGTTCTGGAAAATGAAAAATGAATCAAATCTTTTCAATGCCATTTCTGAAATCCAGTTTTCCAAAATTGGACTTCGTATCTCTGTCATCGTCGTACAATACTTGGGGTTTAGATGACCTTGAATACACAAAATTCACAAACAGTTGAGTAACGAATGGAAACGGCGAAACGATGTCTACGATTGAACGATTAACGAAAGAAGAATTATTTTATTATAATAAATGTTCGAAATGACGACCATTAACATCGATACATTTTTGAAAACGAAAATTCGAGAAATGTCGTACACAATTAGAGAGTTGAAACAAAAAGTACGTTTATTTTACTTCGTAAATACATTTTTCCATATATTAGGTAACGTTAGAATGTACTGTTTGTGTTTTTTCTTTACATAAAATACAATATATTTAAACAAAATATTTCCGAAAGATGTTTCCGAAAGATGCTGCAGACATACGCCGAGGCGTGCATCTCAAATCTTCCAGATTGTGGAGCCGAGGAAAATACACTGACAAAAAAAAAGGATCAATCAGAATGATAGTTGTCACACACCGCTTAATTGACAGTTTCGTTTCATCTGACCGTAACACTTGGCGCACGAGGTTTCGTCGTCTTCTTCGGGGACGCCAGCAGGTTCGAGTTTCAGAAGTGTATGCTTGCATGAATGCAACCTACAGTGGCAGAGTGGTCATCGTGGTCATCTGTGCTCTATATTTCGGACACGGCGCGTGCCGTGTCCAATAATACGTACTGCACGGATGGATTCACTGACGAACGATAAGTAATTACAATACGAAAGGGTCTCTATTCAAGCAATAATTTTTTACGAACAATAAGACATATGGCTCGACAGTCGGCTGTAATTGAACAATACACCAATAATTTGAAGATGCAAAGTGTTTTATGAAAAACTGCAGTCGGAATTGCCGACTCCGCACTATATTTACATAATGCATTACTCGTAGATAACGATCGAAAATAAATTTTGTAAATCAGCAGATCCGTATAAATAAAAATAAGGGTTGAGTAATAACATTTGCTTAAACCTATCTTTTTAGTGCGCGCGGTTACAGAGTTATAGCGAAAAATTCAAATCGGTGTAGAAAAATGATTCAAGTAAATATTATTCAGTTTATTTAATACAAAATTATTACCACCTTCCATTTCAAAAATTTGTAAGGCCCCTATTTTTTCCCCTTAGCAGTTGTCTCCCAAAGAATTGACGGCATACTAAACAATTAGACCGTTTGAACCATTTAATTAAAAAAAAAAAAAATGGGTGGACATTTTCGTTAGATTCTGAGAAAACCGCTGTAACAATTTGTTTAGCACGCTGTGTACGAGCCTCGATTGTTGCGCTGTGGGAACGTTATCGCGTCCGATAGTAGGCTAACTTATGCAATGCTCAGTCTTCAATTGCAACTCACAGATGTCGCTGATTCGAACACTTTCTCGCAAGTGCTTGTTATGCCACTTGGTAAATATATAAGATGCGATTGGAGCAGCATTATCGGATGAGGTCCGAGGCGTTAGCGAAACAGAAGCTTGGAGTGCTCGCTGCTTTGGTGGTGTCCTCCCTGAATTTATCAGAAAGTCCTTGCGAGACTCCTTGACGAATATACGTATAAATATTATTTATATCTTGTCTTTTCCACATTCAATCACTGCTGCGAGGTCCGAGTGGCAGTGACCATTGGCTCGCGTTCTCCAGTGCATGCTTTCTTAATGTTTCGCAAAATACAAGGAATATGATAATATTTCTCATTTCTTCAAAAGTAACTAACGCGACGTTGACCCCATCTTTTGTCTCTTAAAAGAGAACCGCATTTACCGTATTTTTTGTTTATTTTCTCTTATTCCCCAGGAGAAAATTTGCCGTAACAAATGTTATTTCTCTTGATAGAGTCAGACAATGTTTAGCCACTCCATCACTTCGTAATTTCATGTAACAAAAAAATATGAAAACGAAGCTAAAATGTTGCAAAAACAAATCTCTTTTCTCTCACGGTATATGCGAAAAAAATGTTGGATTTTACTCCACTTTGGTAGACTCCACAAGGTTGCATAAACCCTTGATAAAATCGAAGGGGAGGATCCAAAGAGCTTAAATAAAAGAGAAGAAGAAAATTGAAGGGGATTTTAGAAAATAAAGTTTGGCGGCGTTGTTCCTTTAAAAGGCTGCGACCATCACGAAACGAATGCAGGCCTAGTTATTTCTTTGAAGCGTTGCGGCCGATCCACCCTTGATTTCTCGCCAGTGGAGGATAGTCGGTGAGCGGTTTAATCACGGAAAGGGTTAACGAGTTTTGCGTTCGAAACGAAACCGATCGGTGGCAAAATCTTTCGACACGGAGTCAGGTGGTTGGAATCGTAATCCCCGCCGGAGGTGCTGCCTTTGACACCATAAGGGTAGCGAGGTGTCATAAAATGTTCGGTGATCCGCTCACCTTCGTGCCCTGGAACGAATCGTCCTTCCCCTCGGGACTTGGTCCTTCGTCCTCCAGTTACGCCTCGTCAACAAACAACACGCTGCACAATAATGAGGATGTAATTTCTGTTGAAGAATTATTGGCCGTGCGCGAGTTTAACCCTGAAACCGCCATTTCGTCGCGACCATCCTAATTCGTTGCACATCTACCCTCCATTTTGCGAACATTTCAATCGGGGCTCGATAATATCCACTATAACTATTTGTACACTATAAGTGTACAAATAGATATATAATAGCTACGCATTAAATAATTATTAGCTTAAATTTAAGTGGGGCCCGAATAGTTCACTGAAGGGTTATTATAGCAGAACAAATAGTAATGCGAAATTAAATAAACGCTCGTCTCTCGGTGTACCTTGTTGTCATAGTCTTCCTTCGAATTCGATTCGGTTTGAAGGTAGACGTGCGCGTGACTGTTCTCCGTAATCGCATAAGCGTGGAGAGAAAGTATGAGAAAGGGGATGGAATCGTGGAATCTGTGGAAAGGCAAAATATTTCTTAACAAAGCGCGGAAAGAACGAGGAGGTTCGAAGGATTCGTGGGACGGATTTGACCGAGTACAGGCTCCGTCATTGGGCGTGACCAAAAATGGTCGAGTTTTCGAAATTGTAACCGGTGTCCGTTTCAGGTCAAATTTGCGCCGCTTGTGATCCTTCTCGCCGGTTTCTGGTGAAAGGTTAGGAACAGCGATCTTCACGGATTCGCTTATTACTTGGTGCATTCCGTAGTTTTAGCTTCCAACTAATTGACGGCAATCGTTAGACGTTTCAGTTGTTCAGTTCTATTAGGCATAATACCCTTATACCGGGTGTACCACACAAATAAAATCGTGTAAATACTTCTAATATTCAAAGGTGCATGAAAATACGATCGATTGTGCTCTAAATAATTTTTCCTTCTTACTTGTTCTGACTCAAATAATGCATCTGGTATAATTAGGTACTTACCAGCAAGCGTTGGTTAACAATAATTCAGGTACATCCTGCATAAAGGTCCGCAGTCTAGTAATTAATGATCACTAATTATCAAACATCTGGAATCCTTATTTTCGACTGGCTCTTCGAGGAAGGAGAAAAACAGGAAAATAAGGTGAAACCGATAATAACGAGCTCCATTGTGAGGCACGTGCCGCTGTCCGCCCACGCGTTTCGAAACAAACGTTTTTCCTCGGACCTTGCCAATTTGCCGTATGGAAAAGGGTTACCGATCACTGTCACCACCCCTTTCTTTCGTTTGGGGTTTCGCCCAGTGTTCGCTTTCTGGCCGAGAGGATGCTCAACTTTCTTTTGTAGTGAAACTGCCAAATGTCGAAAGTCGAAAACCGCTACACACTCGTTTTCTAAATTAATTAATCTAAATTAACCCTCTCCGCACACAGGACAATTTTCCACGAAGTCCAAGTAGCGTCAATTTTACCTTTTTCCTGCTGTAGGGGAGACCACGATCAAAAGTGACGATTTGGTTTTGAACTAAGATTAGGCTCAACGAAATTACATTTGCAACAAAGGTTTTCTGCGAAGATAGAGCATAGTTTACTAGATGATAGATTTAAGAAAAACAAAGTAAAATTTTTACAACTTTTTGAACTTGTGACGAAAATTTAAAAAATGTGCTTTGTAGATTAGTATAAGTTCTATACATGCAGAAAATTTCACTACAATTAGTCGATTAGAATAATAAAATGAAACAGCAAAAATAAGCTGAAGTTCTTGGAAAATTGTAATTTTATTATAAATATAAAAATGTACAGGAGTTGATTAAGGTTAACATGGTCTTATACATGGAGGGAATGGAAAAGAAGACTGCTGTCGTTGTAGTAGTTATAAAATAATACTTTATTTACAATATTTTACAAAGCTGTATTGACATCGATGTTTTAGGATTTTTTATTAATTATAATCGCACCGAGTTACTAAGTATATCGCTACTGTAAATTATTTTCTTCTTTGGCCCCGTGTTATAATGTATTAATGGACGGCACAAAATGACTACTGTAAAATTCGTGGCTCGATTAACTCTCCTGACTAGTTACGCCCTTAATGATTAAATGTAAATTAAAATTAAGTACAACGTATGATTTAAATATGTATAATAATTTCGTTAAATGGAAACATCTCGCTCGATTCTTCTTTCAAACTTAACACGAAACACCTAATAACTATTTAGAGTATTAAATAGTATTACAGTATTAATGGCACTATCCTTTTACATTTCTACTATCACTTATTGTGCATTTAGTCGAGTATTCTATTCAATAAATCTTCATAGTAAATCTTCTTAATAGTATTACATAAAGATTGAAAGTACCATGCAGTCGCGCTTATTTAAAAATAATTTAACGCTTCGCCTAAATTAGACTTAATATTATCGAGAGTCCTTAATCTTTGGATCATATATCGTGGAAACGATAGACATTTTTAATAGTAACGACTACAAATTTACACATGATCCATTTTCATTTTAACTCGTATACGCATACACACAATACAATTATACAACAACTAAGTAAAAAACGAAACCTCCGCATAGCAGAACTAAGATTATTTTCAGTCCACTATCTTAATTTATATTTTGAAATTCGTTGCTTGGTCAGCTTTGTTATAACCTACAATAAATATTTATCGATTATCCTATTTTAAATAGTATTACAAAATTAAATGCTACAATAAATATACTAAAATAATATTATGCTATTCTAACTAATATTACGAAAGTAAATGAAATTTTGTTGTGGATACATTACGCTTACAATTTATACAAAATTAAAATTATGTATTTGCTCTTTGTTTCTTTGACGATTAATGACCAAAAAAAAAACTCGGATTCTTAAGAATATTAGTGTGAATTTGTGGTTATAATATTTGAGTGACGTCTACAACCATCTACCGACAAATAAAATTCGTTTATCGATTAATGAAATAACAGGTGTCAACATAGTGGCCAGATGAGGGAAGGTAGTACAAATTGAGGGGAATACAGTTACCCTCTCTCTGCCAGTACCGGGTTAGTCACGTGACGTTGTGACGCATGCACGACAGAGACGGAACGCGTCACGCGAACGGCCATTGGCGGAAACGGGGGAGGGGAGGGGATAGAACAGTAGAAGGGAAAGTTAGAGTGGGGGAGTAAGTCCTGATCTGCAACTAGGGGTGTCGGTAAGAAATACGATAATCGCCGTGCTCGCAGATGTACAACTGAATTAATTAATGAGTTTTTCGTACCGTTACATGTTCTCGCCACTTTGTTATTGCCATTTTCCATCGTGCCTCTGTAGGAGATCGCACAACGCCGCGATATACGTTTGCGCCATTTGCAAGGTCTCAAATTTGCTGAGCTTGTGATCGGCTCCCAGGCTGGGGACGACTTCCCTTAACTTGTCAAAGGCGTCGTTTAAACCATTCATACGGCGTCTCTCTCTTGCGTTTGCTGCGAGACGTCGACGCTTCAAGACGCTCGGTGACGGTGGCACATCCCTCGATCGCCGCCTTCCGCGTCGCGGGCTATTCGTGGGTGACAAATGTTTCTAAAAACAGTCAACAAACCCGAGTTTCAGTTTTTCACGATTCTCCAAGCTAAACGTTGTCTTCACAACATCCGTCCTCCATTATACACTCCTCAAAAATTGTTGCACGAAAAATTCTCTTGGGCATTATCAAGATAAATTATTATTTCATTATATCTTAGTTTATTCGAACAGCCGAAGAATTGAAAAATTATTTACTAACTTGAACTTCACATTCAAATAATTTTGCATTTCATCAAACGATTCGTACGCTCCAAAATTCTATTTATTTCGTGTGAACCGTGTGAACAATTTTAAAAGCGAATGCAGTGAAACTTTAATCATTGAATGCATATACAAGTAAGGCTGCTTTGAGCTTGTTTGAATTTTCGAATTAATTCCACCAATTGGATGGAAATGGCCCATTTCAGCGAAACGCGAAATCGCAATTGCTCGTTTTCTAGCTCACCTGCGCGGACGCAACAGGTTCCCAACAGGTCCTCCTCGGCTCGGCGGTCATCTGCATCGGCTCGCTCTTTTCAAGCATCTGAAATTTCTGTTCCTGCGGTGGTGTCTCGTAGCAATAAGCCGCCGGGACGTATTCAACGGAGTTCTCTTCGTGTAGCGTCGACCCGGGAGAAACCGTGTGACTTATCGCGTGCTGCGGCTCGTACCTGTTGAAATTGAATGGGACTTCATGAGCATCCCTTAACCGCAATGCCGGCTAATATATACTATTAGGAGCGTAATTTGTCGTGCCTTCTCTCGTCACAAACGCAACATCCGCCGCAACAATGTTAACGCATTCAAAAAGTTTTACGGCAGAAACATCACACGAAAGGCGAGAACGTGCATTGAATAACGTGCGCAGCGAACGAACAGTCGATTATCGGGATCCATGCTTACCTTCGAGGCGTCATAGGTGTCAACACACCGAAAGAACTCCTGTCATACGAGTCTGGGGTCCTCGAGTATTTCGGGACCGCGTCGTGCTCATAGCCGATCGTCTCCGATTCTTTTCGCGGGGTGTGCTCACCTTTGTGCCCGAAATTCTCGCCGTACGGGATTTTCACGGAATCGTAGTTCGGAGAATTGTACGGCGACGGGTACAGAGAATCGTACGTTCTCGTGCCCGAGTAACCGGTCGTCATCATCGTGGCGGTCACCGGGTAGTCGTGCGGATTCGTCATCAGAGCCATGATTCGGTCACTTGCCTGAACGCGGTCCTGCTTCGTCAAACGTTATATCCTCCCCGACATTTTCAGACGTTCATCCCACGAAATTTTCGAAACGATTACATTATCACCGGCGTCGTGAACATACAACAAGAACCGTTCGCTTCGGATACTAGCTATTCGAGATCTAGCTCTTCCAAAATTCACCGGAAATTCACCGTGTCTTAGACATAGTAGCACAACTGGATGACACTCGATATCACATGTCCCAGGCGAACAGATATTTTTCTATTGTCGATCACACGGACAGCTGGAAGAGTCGGGCGAGCACACAGTAGAGTCTGATGCGGATTTTTGTTCACTATCCCATTGATATTACGAGAAGATCGTGTCATCGGTTCGGTAACAGTAGGAACAGCAAGAAGTCACCGATCTTCGCGGTCTAAAGGCTGGCGTTTGAGTGTGGCGCGTGCCGCGCGTCCTTCAGCACATCAACATATGGTTCCCACTTCGTTTCATGTCCATTCTATAGGTGCACCTGGTGGCCAGTTCGCTTCTGTAGCTACCCTCTCCTCCTCTTCATCTAATACCACTTTACCCTGGCAGAAGTGTGCCGGCACCGCCACCGCCGTTTCCCACCACCGCACCGGCACGCTCGCTTTTTCCTTCTTCCCTTTCCTGTCCCGGCGTTATCTGTTCGCGTACACAGAAGCTGGACACTTCCCGAAAGGAAGGTGTACCTGTTGATGTAGATAACGGAGAACGAGTAACTTGTTGATTTAAACTCCGCGGAGGAGAACCGACGACGAGTTAATCACTAACTCGGACGTTGTTAAAAGGCTTAAACCTTCTATTTAACCCCTATATTTGGTAGGACGTGGGATTAAAGGGAATTTGGTTACCGACAATTTTATACATTACTTACATCATCCATGCACGTGGAATATAGTTAGGTACAGCCTACGGTTGTTACTTACCCTTGGCAAAAATTATTCGATCAAACAAATACAGTGGTTGATCATTGTTCACATTATCGTTACAGGAAATATTCCCATTAACGATAAAGGCAAATGCAATAATTAAGTAGGGTGAGTTTCTTTATTTCGCATTTTACGAAAGAGTAAAGACATTATCTTCCAATGTTCTTGTGTCACTATATTTGATTAGAAGCGAGGCTGTTTCATTTTATTTCGTGTATCATTGTTTAAGAGATTTTGTATGTCGTATAACAAAATGTTTGGAATCACATCATTCGACCGATATTGAAGTAATTTGAAATTAGTTATTTTGCTATATTGGAAGAGAGTTTTCTTGAATTATTTTCGATAATTATATAAATCGTTAATTGGCACGGCAGTTGTAAGCCAGGCTTTCACATTGTCCAAATTCTTCTTCACTTCACAAAACACAGTTTGACCCCTCGTTGAAGTTCCCACGGAACGCTTTAGAAATCCGGCGACTTTAACGACTGGATAAGACAATCTCCGCGCGAGAGATGCGCCCGATTTCGGTTACACGTTTTAATTTCCTTTTCTTCATCTATTAAGTCGATTTGCTCTCTTCCACACAGAAAGTTTAGATGGAACTTTTGTTTAATCAAACAAAACATTGCAATTGAAAAATATCTTTCCTTTTATTTATCTAGTTTTATTCTACTAATTATGATTATTTTTCTTATCGAACATTATTGTACTTTGTAACATACTTTTACATCTTACAGTGATAAAAAACAACGAACATAGTTTAAAACAAAATAATCGTGTGCCCAAATAATAATTTTATTTGCCCTGGTTTTATCTTATTAAAATGATTAAGGAAAAATCTTGCAATTAATGTAGACAGTTTTTATATTTTGTACAAAAATCCGCGGACTAATTATTCGATTAATTAGTTGTTTTCGAAACTGCTTTGTCCTCAGGCGAATATACTAAAATTCAAACAAAAACTGCATTTCTTCGCGCGTAAAGGAGAAACGGATATGTCACGCCAGTTTTGAGCAGGCGAGACCATAAAATTCGGAAAATTTTTTCTAACGGACGTTCGGCTCCACGCTGAAAATTTAATTCCAATTACCGATTTTCCAGTCTTTGTCTCGTTTACACAGAACACGCCGGCAGACTTTCTCGGTTTCGCCGGTTCGCTGCAGCGAGACGACAGATGCTATAATAATGGAACGCTACGGAATATAATAACTGCGTGTAATATGTGTATCTTATTCGACGAGTAAGAGAACAATAACGGAGGAAGTGAAAATAAAGAGGAAACGGCACGCTCGCGCGTGCATCGATGTCTCTTATGTAGTTGAGCATATTCTACGTCCATGCAGCAGCAGTTATAATTGTAAAGTACATTATTGCACCTATGAAACTGGTGTAGGCTACCGGTCAAACGGTCAAAACCGTTCCATGAATTGCTACGCAGACACATGTACTCGTTACGTTAACAATTAACACTTTACTTACACACAAGAGATAACTTACTGGTCTACGAATAAAATTGCTATCGGCATTGTACTTTAGCAGTTAATGCAAATTATTATTCAATTACGTTCTGGCCTTCTAACTCTACGGTTACCGCGACAAATCTGGAAAATGATAGTGACCCTAATTTGTTGTGTACTAGGGTAGGGGTCCCTTACGTTCAAAGCATCTTTCTTTAATATTCGCTATGCTTTAAACTCAGTGGGTCCCTTACCTAATACGAATGCAATGAGACAAAACGTCGGTTCAGAAAAATCGGAATTATTTTTGCACCGAGGTAATATTTCAATTAAAGAAAACGATTTCTTCCATTGCGTGTCAGAGCGTTCGGCAAAGCAGGAGGAAAATTGACAGAATACAACGGTCACAGCTCGGGGCGAATCGCCTTGAGACAATTAGAGATAGCCATCTTGCAGCGGGATCTAGGTCCGTGAGGAAGGGGCTGTTGGGCCCATTGGGCCCACTGGGCCGGCGCGGCGCGTGCCCTGCGCCGACGAGCAACTGGGGCGCATGACGAAAGGAACTGCAAGGTGTTATCCCGCCGAGTGCAGGAGATTGCAGGATAAAGAGTACCGACTATGGGGAGAAAAAAACTGTCTCGGAAGCACTCAGATGTGGAGACACCGTCCCTCCTAGGAGCGGAGTCCGTTAACTTCGGGAAGATGCAATAAACTTGCTAATCAGCGAGGGGAGGTGTTTTTCGAGTCTATCAACGGATTATTTCAAACAAGCTACGAAATATTAGCTACTTGAATGAATTTCTGCTCCGTTGAATATCGTTCAGCATTTGTTACAATGATAATAAAATATCCGTCTGTAATGACAAAATTTATATTTTCATTTCTTATTCCCTTGCGGGAACTTGCGGAAGCTACCAATTCTTGTCTAAAATAATGACTGATTTTTACACATTTTGTCCCTGAAGCATCGTTTTCACAAATCCGAAATAATCACCGAAGTCGTCAGCAGGAAATAATAATTGAATCCTGCCAGAAGTTGACGAATAAATTTGATAGGTATAAATTGAGACAAAACCAATTAGCAGGCCATTTATTCTATGCCCTGTGGCCCCGGAAATATCATTTCTCCCTTCGTCGATTAGAATTGGTTCTTGACGAATAACATCGTGCACTGTGACGAGCGTTAACAAGTTTTTATCGGCTTTCGAATGACTTCTTCAATGGGCACGGGACCAGAAATCAATTAAGTCCGTGTGGGGGTGGGACACGTGCCGAGCGTGATAGATCGGAGTTGCTGTTTTCTGCTTCGACAACCTATTCCTCTTCGAAAGGAATCAACCCCCCCAAACCATATGGCACGACAGGCGTATGATACGATTCCGACAACGTGGAACATCAAATTTTCTATCTTTTGTTCAAGCGACATAAGAGAAAATTCTGAGCTATAAGTCCGTGGATTTGAAAATACACGCTCGTCGAAAATGCTTTTGTTGTAACTTCCAATAGGAATGGATAAGGAAACATTCTGGGAAGTAGTAATTTTTGTTTCAATAAGAATTATTAAATATGAAAATATAAACTTTTCTATTACGGGGACAGATAATTCATTCATTAATGTTAAAAGAGATCGTTGTAAAAAAAAACAGAATGATATGCGTTTCAGAGTTCTATAAAAAAAGATATTGAATAAATGTAACAGGTAAAATAAAAGATTGAGAATTGCCTTGTTTTATTGTAATCATATAAATGTTTGTTCGGCGTTGCAGTGCAGGTTCATACACATACATCCACTTTGTACATGTCCATTCAACTAGGGACACCGATCCTCGTTTATTTATTGATCATTATGAAAAGGAACACAGTACCATACAGTAGGAAAACGATGTTTTCAAAACCTTCAAAAACAGTAAGTACAATTATATGTATATTTTATTAACTATTTCCTTTGCGAAAATGTTCTCCGCGGCACTGTGAAGGAGTTATTAACGAAAAATATCTCGGCATTGGCCGAGTCAGAATCCGTCCGCTGTAGCCGCGCTCTGATTGGTCCGTCTTTTTCGTTACTAATTCCTTAACAAAGCCGCAGAGAACATTTTTGCAAAGGAAAAAGATACTTGAAATGTCCTCAAGAATCACCCATTTCAAGGACATACATTTCCGTATAGCAGAAAATCTACAGTCTGACCATTACGTACTAACAGAATAATAATTCCTATCATATTTGCAAACAAAATGTTATATCTTACCGCACTGAAGTTCATTAAATTGAAAGTGTAGATCTTGCCCGCCGTCAATTGTATAGGTTTTATGCTTTTTGTCAACATAATATGTAGAAGCTTCCTGGCATCAATAGATAATTGATACCAGTTGCTCGCAGCTCTGCAAATACGTATATTTCCATTTAAACATAGATTTAGCTTAAACTACATCTATCTTTTAGTTATGGAAAAATGCAATTGCACGTGTTACTGTGTTGCAATCGTACTGAAAGTCTGACAGAAAATATCTATTCTCTGATAATGAATTTTAAATAACAATTTTAACATACTCTAACTTGGAGAAATAAGTAAAAATCGTTCATGTAATTGAATGGATCATCGATAAAGATTACAAATGATCGAGAAGACAAAGATGGAAATGAAAGAAGTTCTTTCTTTCTGCATATTTTACGAATTCCTTACATGTAATCATAGATACGCCCGGTGTAGTCGGTAAGATGTTGTCCTGGCAGGCTCATGAGCAGCAGGATGTTCAGTAAACAAACAGTAAACGAAACGAATCTGAAACTCTTGCTCGGTGTGCTTAAATTCACAATTGCCTGATTATAAAAAGAGAACAACGAAAAGCTGTATAGTCGCTGAAAATGTACATTTGTTAATCGGTTCTCACGAAATGCAACCGACCTGAAACTGAGTGAAGCTCACGCCGATCATGTTGAATCCTAATTGGAAAAAATAAGGCATCGAACTCGTAGTCTCGAGTGTTTTAGCAAATCTTCAATATTTTCGTTTTGGTTAGAACATGTTCTGATCGCACCGCTACACGTACACGTATAAACGAAATGTGAATATCGATCACAAGAAAGTCGAAAGAAATCGATACTAACTGGATTATATGTTTGTGCAACATTGCACATGTTTTTAGCGTTTTGTAGGCATCGTCGTTTTGTCTCGTCGGATATAATTCTATATCCAAATTGTTGCTTTCCACAAGATGTTGTAGTCGACGTCTAAGCAATGGTAAATATACGAGAAAATTAGATGTACTTTTGCAGTTCTATTTTTTACTATTGTAATATATCGACTTAATCAAATTTATTTTCAAAGCGAAACATGTAGAAAACTATTTATATCGTATGTACTATGAAACTATACTTTTTATAAACTATAATATAAAATTGCTTGGAAGTTCCGTTACGTTTCTCCATTTATTTACTTATTTCAGATTTCGTTATACGAAAACGGTTGTATTGTATAAACAACTGACAGATTGTACATGCAATTGTGTACTGATACTTTGCCCTCTGACGACAAAATTTGGTAGAAATCGGTGGAGTATATGACGCGAAGAAAAAGGACGTAAATTATTACATATTCGCTGATAAAATATAAATTGAAATCATCGCGAATTTTCCGAGCAATTCAGTATTTTATTGCACAATTACCCGAGAATTTCACAAAGTCCGCACTCATGGCGAATGAATTGTACTACCATAGAATCGCAAGCCACAACCACCCCAATGAAGGACAAAGTTCCGATATAGTTGTGTATCACAATAGGACAGTAATATTTTTCGGTGTTCAAGAAATATTCTATACGAAACATCAATTGTCGCTCATACGTTCCATTGGTGGCGTGTGCTTTACTAAGTGCTGTCAATACTGTTGGCAATATCATGAACGGCACCATTGATCCGTATATGGATGCTGTCACCAACAGATTAGGAACATTAAACAATAGTTTTCATAACGTTCTTTTAGTATAAAATTTGGCCGAAATAATCGTCTAGTTTCCTGGATTTCTAAAAAATTCTTTTACAGTATAATTCTACATGGTCTGAGAAATCAATAATATGATAATCATTCATTTTAAAATTCATCTAACTCAGGCCTGGGCAACTGGTGGCTCGCGAGCCACGTGCGAGTCCTTTTCTCACTTCTCTGAGACCCTTCACCATGCTCTTACGGAACGTGGGAGAAGAGAGATGGGCTGCTACAAACCTATGCAATAGGTTGTCTCCAGGAGAGATAAAAGCACGGTAGAGTAATATGAAATGATCTGTAAATATGCAACAACTTTACCTGCATAAGTAAATGTAACTCTTTTGGCCTGTGCATAATGCCTACGTAAAATATCACAGTCTTCTTTCGTTTTCATATAAATCCTCCAATCATCTTGCATTATGCACAGAAGATCCTTCATCTGTGTTCAATGACGATTTCCATTGATTTAAGATAATCGTTTAAAGCTACCCCCAGTGAAATACAAAGAACATACCGCTCCACGATTAAAAAAATTTATATACTTCATCAGACACATGAAACTAATAATGGCAGGAGCAAATCCTTCCGTGAACGCGTCGATGTCGTCAACGTTGAGTGCAGTTATCATACCGGCAACCTGAAAAGGTGATTATTTTATAAAAATTTCAATAACTAGTCCTACCGATTGCAAGAACATTTTTTAGTACGAGAATGAATTATAATTCTCGCTGTTTTTATCATAACGTTCTATCAGTGGGAAATTTATGATTTCGTCGCCTATTTTCATTTAATTTACGAGTCGGTCGCAACTCCCCTGATCTGGTAAATCTGCTATTGCATATTTAAATACTGGCGAGAATATTTTGCTACAATGCGCGTTTTGCATTACCTGTGGCGCTATCTGTGACAAAACGTTCAAAACGGTGGACAAACAATCTTATCTACAAGACTCTTAGTTCTTACGACTGATTGCAGCGTCCTCTTTCCATGGAAAATAATGAATTAATAGTCTGAGGATTTTATGCAATTATGACGAAAACGAGTAGATGCAATTTTAAACTGTATAACGATTAAAAGACTTTAAGAGTATTAAAATATTAAAATTATTATTATTATTATTGTGAAACATGTACGTTTCTATTTAGCTCCTATATCCTGATGTACAAACTTTTCGTTTCACATAAAGATTATTTTGGTTTCTAATATTGTTAATGTATAAATAACGCAGTGTAAAAGTAGCGAAGTATTTCTTCATTTATTTAACAAAATCCTCGAGCGTCCGGCACTAAGGGAACTCCGTCTACATGAAGGCACTCGTAATTTTTAGCATGAGATAGGATAAGGGACCCACTTACCGTGGGGGTGCCAGTTACTGTGCCGATATTAATTATATTTATTTTTAAAGCATAATGAATATTAATAAAATGACATATAAAATATATATGAACTAATTTCCATGAAGAAAAATTAATTTTTACTTTTTCATATTCTTTATGCTGTAATAATCAGTATATAATTAATGTAGGCGCAGTAACTGGCACCCGCCCACAGTAATTGGATCCCTATTACAAAATCACGATACCTGAAACATCGTTTGGGTGAAAATCGTTGGCACAAACACAATTCCGATTAAAAACTTCTCCAACGGTGATTGAAAAGGCCACTGTCCTATCGAGCACAAAAAATACTTGTTCACTTTCAGGTACTCGTACTGGGAACTTTCCATTTTCTCCATTTTGATCCGTTCTTGGCTATCTCTGTTTAAAAACTGAGCCCCGAACATTTCATGGGAGATATCTTTATCGATTACACGAGACCACATTAGATATTCTGTTTGAGGATTGACGAAAAGTAAGTACATCAAATTGATTTATCCAATCCTTTTGAAGTGCTATAGCTCCCTCAGCTATAGCGAGGGAACAAAGAATCCGTAGAGTTGATGGTTTAATTACGCGAATTAAACGGTTAACCATTCCATATGAAATCGAATATCGCGAAGCAATAATGTCGTATCAAAGAGTAAAAAAAATTCTTCAGGAATCTGTCAACTGTGCATACGAAATCGAAGATATTGAACAGCTCCAACGTTCACACAATTATGAATCTGTAAAACATTAATGAACGACAGACGACTACTTCCTGCACCCTTTTTACACACAATTGCTACGATATTATAGCTATGGTCAGTTTTTACAGCATGTGCTATCATTTTCTAAACTTCCACTGCGTTCCGGAAAGTGTCGTGACATTTGTGTTATACAGTGGCGAACAATATAAGTGGACAACTATCACAATTACCATTTTCATAATTATTGGCATAACAAAGCTTGTTTAATTTTATTACTTTAATTAAGTATCGAGGAGAAAGCAGAGTATATTTCGGGAATTATCGCGACATTCTCGTGTAATTGAAAATGTGTAATATATTTATTATTCATATATTACTCCGTACAATATGATTTTGTTCATTTAAATTAGTACATGGTATAATGTTTCTAAATCCGAGAGTACATACAATGAGAAAGATAAACAAAACACGATTTCCGTCATATGTTATAAAAAAAAAAGAAATTTGAGCAATGCAAAATTCGTTTCGATAACTGTATGGACACTTCACGCCTAAATAAACAATTAGGCAGTACGAGTTAAAAAGATGACAATTACAATAAGTGAAAACAGAAATGACAATTAGGGTAACGACTGATATCACGAAACATACGGTTCATAACGCGGATCATAATGCGCAAACATAGTGACGCACAAGTGGAATAGAGA
Source organism: Halictus rubicundus (assembly GCF_050948215.1). Lineage (NCBI taxonomy): Eukaryota > Metazoa > Arthropoda > Insecta > Hymenoptera > Halictidae > Halictus > Halictus rubicundus. The sequence goes on from NC_135154.1 coordinate 12,740,478, forward strand.
ACGGCCGTGTTTTTTAAGTAAATTATATTCGGTTCTTGAAAATCTATAGGGTAAGGGACCCCCAATTACTGTGGGGGTACCAGTTACTGTGCCTATATTAATTGTACTTAATTTTTAATCATAATGAATATTAAAAAAGAGATATTAAATTTTTTTCATTAAAATCAGTATGCTTTAAAAATAAGTATAATTAATATAGGCACAGTAATTTGTATCCCCTACAATAATTGGGTTCCTTACCCGATGTATATCCAGTACGACTAACCTGTACGATAAGTACCTTATTCTATATACATATTATATTTAAGACACTTCGGGATGCAATTATCTGTAATTGCAGACCACTTTCGATTAGTAATATTCAGTTAATTGTCGTTTTGTTTAAAAAAAAAAACTTAAATACCGAAAAATAAGTACATTCGGAGAAGAGACCTCTTGTCGCTCAAGAATAGTATATAATATTTCAGTTGAATCAACATTTCCAAATAACAGTATTGAAAATAACGGTGTGAAATAAATTATGTCAAATAGTTCCTTTTTATAATAATTTCAAATAAAATTTGCCCAGATTTGTCCAATAGCAATAGATTTCCTCGAAAACGAGGGGTCAAACAAAAAAATGTTCTTCCTTTCTTGCGACTTATTTCACCATATATGTAGAATCACTTGTACCATGATTTCGGATGCTTAAGTGATAGCACGCATGTGCTATCTTTTGATACAAATTATCAATCAATCAAATCGGCATGTCATACGCGTTAGCCTTATCCTTCTCATGAAGATTTATTTATATACCCATAGTATAGAGGATCGTTCTTCGAAACAGTATTGCCAGACAGATCAATTTTTTAATTGGCTTCATGATTGCAACCTCGAGCGACTAAAGCGTCCTTCTTCGACTCTGCACACTTGCTCTTTGTTCCCTTGTTCGATACATTCATTAGAGCACAATACCATCACAGTGTCTATTTTCATTACACACCATTTCTTTTTAACTATTTTCACGTGATGCTATTAACATTTGGAAATCATTATATAAATATTCAAAATTCTTGCAAATTTTAGTGGTGCCCATGCTTATATTTTAGTGTAGTTATACTCCACAGTGTACGATCGAAACTGAAGACGTATGTTCCAATTTCATATACTATTTTAAGTACATTGAAAAACGAAATCGGTACTTACAAGTACAAACGAGTTTTACAACTCTTTTTAAGTACTTCGAAAAATAAAATGAGCGTTTACAAGTATAATTGAATTCTAATAGAGTATATTTGAACCCTCTATAAATATTTTGCGAAACAAAAGAAGATTCTCACGAGTAAACAGCGAGCGGAAGACACAATTTCTGAAAATAATATAAAGAAGCTGGAAACAAATAAATAACACTGCAGAAACAAACGTATGTCTACCGTACTAAAAATATGATTAGACGAGTGGAACAAAATTATGTAATTCTACAAATGTTTTAATATACTTACTTATGATTTATAAAATCCGCAGTTTAATCGTGAGAATACTCGAATTCCGATATATTCGTCACATTTTAATTAATTCTTCTGCATGTTTTAAGTATTCGTTCGCGCATCACGCATACACATACACATACAGGAAAAGCGAGTGTGTGCACGTTACACTGAACGCACACTATTGTCGCGGTCCGAAAATTTCTGCAAAAGATTCAACGCTTAGTGAATTCGACAAATTTACAAACACACTGTCGACTATAATGGAGCGAATAATTCATTTGTATGAGCGCTAATCAAACCCAATGAAACGAATCATTCGTTTTTATGAATCCTAATCGAACTTAATGAAACGGATAGTAGTTGCTGAATTATTACAATTGACATTAATGAGAGCCACTGCGGATCTTTACGCATTGTTACGCATCTTTGTAGGCGTACGAATATATCAATAGTACAGGAGACAATAGAATTTTGGTAAAATTTTATTTCACTCTTTCTTCGCCGAATCCATTATAGAACAAATCAAGTGTTACTACAGTTTTCGGTTCCCCGAAACGAAAACGTGCATTTGCATAAAGTTCCACATCTATGCACGAGTACTGTTGATCGATTAAACCTCGGTCAGCGAACGATAATGCGGGGATCAATTCTAACCCAGAGAAATATTACTTTCATATTCATATGAAAAAGATAATGTCCAAATGCATGACTCGAAAAAAAAGTTAGATTGACTTTATTAGGCTCACAGGGTTGCACACCCCCTTAAGTTTACGGATTTATCTAACTTTTCTCTCGCGAAATATAAGTAAGCACATACTAGCACATAATAGAAATATATACTGTAAGCGCATGGCACGGATACAGAGATAAGATAGGATAATTACTGTGGGGGAGTCGACATTCACTGGCCGAGGTTTGATCGTGCCGTTTCTATTTCAAGAGTATCGACGAACTTGATTCGTCGGAAAGATAAGTCGAAAATAATAAATCTCAGTTGTCCATTAGGCAACGGTGCAGCCGTTGTTTTGATGACGCGTTTTGCCGCTCTTCGACATACTGAACCTAGGACAACACTGATCCTGCTGCATCAACGACTGCGAATTATGGACGTTCCCGTAACTTTCTTTGTTCTTCTTGCAAGGCACATTCTTCTCTCGTTTCGGAACCACGGCGAGAACCCTTTCCTCGCGGATCTCGTCCGAGGACGAGCTCGAGCTCGCGTTCACGTTCACTTCCGGTTTCGCGTGCGCCAGAACCGCTTGGTTCTCGGCACGGGGCGACAGACTGTCCCTGTGATGTCGAAAATGCTCCTCCGTGTCGCTCAGAAGAGAGTTTAGCATGTCCATGTTCCTGGTGATCACGGCACCCATCGAATTCGACCTGCTCTCTATGGACATACAAAAGAAAACCAAATTTATTTGACTTGATTTATCATTTCAGGCCCCACTACCCCTGTTTGATACAAATTCTGCGCATATTTAGACTTCAGTCTTAATCCACGTTCGGTGGCACGTAACAACTGAAAGGTTAAACTCCATGATTGATGATTGACACTTCATGATTCAACTGCCTCACCTCTGGTATCAGGATTCTTTGTCGGCGAGTTGGCAACCGATCTCCGCGCGACATCTTGAAATGTTATTGGCGAGTAGATTCTCCTTTCTTCAGGGAGGTACGATGCGTCCGTAGCTATCGGCGATGCCATCTTGGAACCTCGTCTGGACGAAGTCTCTAAACTATTTTGAGTACTAAACGTAGTCACGGCAGTAAAGCTAGCGGACGTTCCGGCCGATAGTCTCTTTTCGATGGTTCTCGTATGCCATTGTGGCGGTTCTTGAATAGTGATGCCTTTCGTCGTCGACGACCTGTGCTCCCTCTTTTCTAGCCAGTAAGTTTTCATTGTGCCTGAAACGTCAGTTAGCTATGCATATAATTGTTCATTATCTCGCAAATCCTACGAACGCTCACTCACAAATCCTGCAGACATTCAATAACAAAAAGGGTCTAGCATGATAAGCATGGGTGACCGGTCCCCCAAGCTGCTTTTCTTTTTTCTTTTGTCTACTAAACAACGTTCTTTGCCTAAAACACTATTCCGTAAAATTTTTCAGATCACCACCCCTTCGTTTGAGTGTAATATGGGGGTGAAAGGCCTAAACTTTGCTTTTTATTTGCTCAGTTATTTCTTAAAATGTTTAGACGAAAATGAAACTATATGCTAGAATCGGTTACTGAGGGATGGTAAAAAATAATTCATTTTTCAAGGGTGGTTTTCACAAAAAACCCTTCCAGTGACGTATATCTCCGAAACAAAGTGAGACCGCCGCTAACATGCAAAGGAAAAAGTTGTTAAAATTGTTGAGATTTATAATATACCTAAAACCCATCGAAATCGGAGGGTAGGTAAATGTTCTGCAGTTTCGCCATAACTTTTTTGAAGTACTTAACGATGTTCCACCCATTTGACCATCTTGAAACTTTTATGCACTATAGTTACGTGTCAGAATATTATTCCTGAATTTTTTTGCGATAACCACCTTGACAAAGAAATTATTCTTTTTCAACCCTTAAATTTTCTCCCACCGTTGCCGAATGCTCTGCATATTCTATTGAAAAATTAATTAGAGTGCTGCGTATCATCGTGTATCACCCTTACCTTTGCCTTTCACCTCTATTTCTCCCCGTTCCTTAACTTTGTAAGATGGCGACAGCAGTTCTCGCGTCGAATGCGATATATGAATTTGCATCGCCTGACTTGTTGCTTCCATTCGGGATGCCGTGTTCACCGAATCACCGAACAAGCAATACCGAGGCATTTTCAGGCCAACAATTCCGGCCACGACAGCACCGCTATGAACTCCAACTCTTATTTGAAGATGAAGACCTGAAGAAAACAGAAACCACACTCTAATCAGTCGAATACGCAGATCCGTCTTTTGGTACTTCTTTTCAAACTACTGTGTTTGAATAAATTAGAAAGAGGCACAATCAAAAAGAGGGTGATTCCACATACACAAAAAATAAGTCGAAAATAAAATTTGTTCGTATGGGGGGCTACGTTTTCGAGGAAATCGAGTTTGCAAAAGAAAAAATGAAAAATATCTGCAATTTCGAGCGGGACATATTTTTGCAGTATCCTACCTGTGGATCGATCCTTCAAGTCCGTTATTGCTTCAACCATGTCCAAAGCCATGTCACAAACACGATGTGCATGATCGGTCTCCTTCACAGGTGCACCAGACACGACCATATAGGCGTCGCCGATCGTCTCAACCTGAAGAAAGGATGACTGCTTTTAAACTCACACTGGAAATACTCGGAGGGCGATTAATATTTAACTTTAAAAAAAACATTCAAATTGTACCTTGTAAAATTTTACACACAACCGTTAAAAAGAACGTGTAATTTACTTAACATTAAAACGTGAAATTAAGTTGTAAACTGAAGGTTTAAAGATGTTGAACTTTGATACATCAATGAAAGAAATTCGAATAAATATTATAATTCGTTTAGCAGAAAACGATAAAGCCTATCAATTACTATTATGTCTTGGTAAATCGCATAAAGTAATTATGAGAGAACTCTAAAATAAACTTTACTGCATAAAGGAAAACAAGTTTATGGTATGAAGACAAATAAATGCTAACTCTAACTACCTAAGAATACCTTATACACCCGGTTCCTTTCTGTCAATGTGTCAAAAAGAGAATACATTGCATTCAGCATAGACACGACCTCCATCGGTGTGATTCTACTGCAGATTTCGGTAAAAGTAACGACATCCGAAAATAAAATCGATACATTGTCGAACATCTAAAACAATCGAGAGTAAAAATAAAAAGTTTAATCATGTAGTGATAATTCGATGTGTCTAATAATTTTTCAATAACTGCGCACACACTTCGATCCGATTGAAATTGATCAATTTTTCTTACTTACAAAAAGAAAATATAAATAATGCTGTGCAGTTTAATAAAAATTCGAGAAAATGCAAATGCATGTTACGTGGGTGAACAGCTTTCACTATAAACGACTAGGGCAAGGGATCCAATTACTGTGCCTACATTAGTTATACTTATTTTTAAAGCACAATGAATATTAGAAAAAAGGTATTACATTTCTTTCATTGAAATCAGTTAATATGTTATATATCTCTTTTCTAATATTCATTATTATTTTTTAAGAATCAGAGGAATTAATATAGGCACAGTAATTGGCACTCTATTATACGTTTACATCATTTAGGTCAGTCCCGTCCAGCTATCGACCGTGCGGGCGAAGAATTTGGTTCCTCGGGCATAAGCAACGTGGCGGGCAACAAGCCACGCCTCCTTTCGATGTTTCAGCCGATGACAATGTTTTTTCCGCTGACGTCACATTGCCCTCAGCTGTGCCCGCGTCCTTGGCGGACGCCCTTGTCCGCCGCAAGGTTTGCTGAACCGGACTGAGTTAGATGAATTAAATGGAACTTTCAATTCGAATTAAAATTCCACTAGCTATTTTAATTTTTGTTTTTTGTTTGTATATTAGATTAGCAAATCAATTTTTCAACCCTTTTAGAGTGTTAATCAAGATACTTGTTTTAAGACTTCCGAATAAAGCAGTCGTATAAATTGTATACATAGACAAAGATTTTTTTGTACTAACAAATAAAATAACATGCAAATTGTATAACTCACCTCGCATGTATCTATCGGACTCTCTCCGTTTCTCAAGCGATCCGCCACTTGTTTCGGTATCATCTGATAAAGTAATTCGTCTGTTCGTTTCATTTCTTCGTCCAGCTTTCTCATAGACTCCTCAAGCTTTTTACTCTTTAATTGTTCCTGATCCAATGCCAGTTTCAGCTCCACAGATTGTTGCGTACCAGCAAGCATCAGGTCCCTATAATAATTAATAATTTTCCGTTGCAAAATTAAACATCTTTATATTTTATTTACACACATTGAATTATTAAATTGATCAACAGTTAGCCAGAGGAAAGCATTACTTTTCAATTAATTGTTTAAGCAAACTGACTTTTTCTTAAATCTACTTGAACATCTAGATTTCCTGTTGAATAGTAACATCGAAAAATACTATACCTGCTAAAGTCATGCATGGAGAGATCATTTATATACAGGCCAGTTGCAATTAGGGCGTTCAAGTCTGGCATTACGGGAGTACCAAGGTACATCATCATCTTCCAGTTGTCCATATATATCATTTGGCCTAAAGGAGCATAATTTACTCATTTTTATTCAAGCTGCGTGGTTTATAAAAATTGAAGTTGTTTATTAATCAGTATGAATGTAGTCACGACCCGAACCGAAAGAAACGAAAAAAC